>NC_090694.1:7687907-8287907 GCF_013368605.1 Nyctibius grandis
TATCTTCTTTACAGTCTCCCTGCACATATTTATACAAATTGATGAGAACCCCCATGAGCCTTCTCTTCTCCAGGCTGAACAGCCCCAGCTCTCTCAGCCTTTCCTCACAGAAGAGATGCTCCAGTCCCTTAATCATCTTAGTGGTCCTTCTCTGGACTCTCTCCAGTAGCTCCGTGTAGGTTCTACCAGCTATTGCACAAGGCTTCTTTTTATTTTCAACAATAGCAAAGACCAGCCTATGGACTCAGTGAAATCCTATTTCCCATCACAAATGTGCTGGAAGAGGTAGGGTTTCTGGAACTCCCTCTTAATTCATCTTAACAGTGGAAGGGAGGGTTAAAGTGCCTTCCAGTCCCTGATGGAGCTGTCTACTCTATAGCACTGCAGAACCCCTTTAAAAAAAAAAATCAACCAAAAAAAACCCCCCAAACAACCACACAAAATAAAACCCTCAAAAAAATTACCTCTAAGAATATTCTTGCTTTGAAAAGACTGTTTTGCAGAAAGTTCACCTACTTCCTCATTCTAAATATTCCTTACAAAATCTCCAATAATAACAGAGAAAACACATTGCTTGTTTCCAAGTAGGATACCATACCCTTTTGATTGAAACTGGTTATAGGATTTCTCAAAAGGGAAAACTGTGTTCCTAGGTCCAATGCATTAAACAATGACAACATATCATGTTTCACAAGTCAGTCTAGTAGATGTGACAGAATCTCTGTTCTTTGCAGCATTAGCCAGGACAGCATTATCTTTATTTTTTGCACTGCACCATCAAAACTGGAGGCATGAAAGTAAGACCCTGCAATCTTGATCTATGCATTCCCAGTGCTACACCTTCAGATTTTCCCTAGCACCTGCACCAGGTTTGGGCTCATTAGCCGGATGTCATGGGCTTTTTTTCAGAGGACTGAGTACTTGCATGTCACGCTTCTCTTTTTAAAGGGGGACAAACTCTTCCCTTTAAAAGGCTGATTCTTTCTCCTTCCTTTCTGTTTAGAATTAATCCACTTCTGCCTCTTAGCAACCACTTACCATTACAAGTCCAGTCAAGACAGCCAGTAAACATCTGCTGTGTAAATACCTAATGCAAGTGGAGTTAATGAATTATTTGTAAGTATTGTTCTCTCTAGGTAGTACAGCCTGAAAATCTATATGACATGCCCCTTTGTTAGCACTCAGGAAAGGGATCTTGAGATTATCAGCAAACACAGCAACATGCTCCTGACTGATAAATCTGTGCTTGAGTAACTAGGGAAAAATATGCTCTTCCCTTGACATACCAAATGCAGATCTGAATCTGGACTTGCTGCAGACCGTATGAACGCCATACAGTGACTGCTAAGGAGCCAACAGAAATAGCACCTACATTCATCCATTTAACGAGAGCACCTACATTTGGTGCTTAGTTATTCTAGGATCCTTCTATAGTCAGTGGAGAGAGGCACCTATGGAGAGCAATTTAAATCCCAATCTGAATCGGTCTCTGGGGGTGCCCCTTTTCTCTCTCTCTCCACTAACTACACAATGAGTTAAGACAGCTAGACTTCTGACTTAGGCATCTTAGCATCTGAAGTTAGGTAGGGTGAATATGGGTATACCTCAGGAAATCCCTGTGTTTCACCTATTTCCCTATCTCTATGTATGAATCAGCAAAAGATGTATAACTGGGCTGGTGTCATCTGACATTTTCTCTGCATAATTTGAAACTGAACTGTCCATAGCATCTCAGAGATGTACCTTATGTCATAAAATAACTGTAGTCAGTGCGGATGCTACTGAAATGTGAACATTTACATTGTACAGTTTATTTAACTACTCCTGGGGGATGCCATGTAATCGGTCTCCTGCATACACACAGGGCTAGAACGTATCTACTCTGCTTATTTAACTGATGAAGTAAACTCATTCAGCTTGCAACAACTGTGTGCCAAACCAGTCCTTCACACTTTCTCTCCTAACATAAATTTTAGCAGAAATATTGGCTTAAGAGATTCCTGTCTCTTTCCCCATGGCATGGGGCAGAACTCTTTATTGGGCTAACACTACTGTGTGTGCGATCATAGAATCATAGAATTGTTTTGGTTGGAAAAGAACTTTAAGATCATCGAGTTCAACCATTAACCTAACACTGCCAAGTCCACCACTAAACCATGTCCCTAAGCACCACGTCTACATGTCTTTTAAATACTTCCAGGGATGGTGACTCCACCACTTCCCTGGGCAGCCTGTTCCAATGCTTGACAACCCTTTCAGTGAAGAAATTTTTCCTAATATCCAATCTAAACCTCCCCTGGCGCTACTTGAGGCTGTTTCCTCTCATCCTATTGCTTGTTACCTGGGAGAAGAGACTGACACCCTCCTCGCTGCAACCTCCTTTCAGGTAGTTGTAGAGAGTGATAAGGTCTCCCCTCAGCCTCCTTTTCTCCAGACTAAACAATCCCAGTTCCCTCAGCCAGTCCTCATAGGATGTGTTCTCTAGACCCTTCACCAGCTTCGTTGCCCTTCTTTGGACTCTCTCCAGCACCTCAATGTCTGTCTTGTAGTGAGGGGCCCAAAACCAAACACAGTATTCGAGGTGCGGCCTCACCAGTGCCAAGTACAGGGGGATGATCACTTCCCTAGTCCTGCTGGCCACACTATTTCTGATACAAGCCAGGATGCTGTTGGCCGCCTTGGCCACCTGGGCACACTGCTGGCTCATATTCAGCTGTCTGTTGACCAAAAACCCAGGTCCTTTTCCGCCAGGCAGCTTTCCAGCCACGCTTCCCCAAGCCTGTAGCATTGCATGGGGTTGTTATGACCAAAGTGCAGGACCCGACACTTAGCCTTGTTGAACCTCATACAGTTGGCCTCGGCCCATCGATCCACCCTGTCCAGATCCCTCTGCAGAGCCTTCCTACCCTCCAGCAGATCAACACTCTGTCCTGGTTTGGCCTAAACCAGGCCAATTAGTCTTAGAGAAACCAAGGTCACTGCTAAATTCCTCACTGCTTATGAGTGAAGAGCTGAAGGGGGGGTCGCACCTGCAGGGAGGAGCAGACAGGGCAGGTGACCCAAGATTGACCAACAAGGTATTCCATCCCATACATGTCATTCTCACTTTCCTATTTATCACTAACCCACTGCCTCCTGGAGGTGGGGCCCAGGAGGGAGGGGCCCTCCTGTCTTCCACTGATTGGTACCAGCTTTGCCAATTCTCCAGTTAAAAGCCTGCAGGTGTGATGGCAGGGGGAGCTACTGCATTTTCCCCTCTGCCTGTGTTTGGGGGAGCAACTCTGCCTGAGGAGGATTTCCAAGCTCTCAATCTTGGTTTTGTATATATTTGATTATTTCTATTATTCTTATTATACTCTTTTTCATTACTATAGTTTATTAAAACTGTTTTAACTTTCCAACCTGTAAGTCTCTCTCCCTTTTCCCTTTCCTGTGGGGAGGGAGAAGGTTAACAGAGAGTGTCTGCCATCGGGTTAATAGCCGGCCCAACTTTAAACCGTGACAACTCCCACCCAACTTGGTGTCATCTGCGAACTTATTGAGGGTGCACTTGATCCCCTCATCCATATCACTGATAAAGATAGTAAAGAGAATTGGCCCCAATACTGAGCCCTGGGGAACACCACTTGTGACCAGCTGCCAACTGGATTTAATTCCATTCACCACAACTCTTTGGGCCTGGCCATCCAGCCAGTTTTTTTACCCAGTGAAGTGTATGCCCATCCAAGCCATGAGCAGCCAGTTTCTCCAGGAGAATGCTGTGGGAGACTCTGTCAAAGGCTTTACTAAAGTCCAGGTAAACAACATCCACAACCTTTTCCTCTTCCACTAAGCAGGTCACTTTGTCCTAGAAGGAGATCAAGTCAGTCAAGCTAGCTCCCTGTCAGGTTCCGGATTTAGGTCCGCCTCCAAAGCAAATTTAGAAATAAAATGCAGACAGCCTACGTAGGTCGTAGGCTCGCCTAATTAGTTCTCAAAAGCAAATCTAGAAGTAAAATGCAGACAGTCCCCGTTCCCCCCCCCCGCCACCGAGAGAGAGAGAGAGACACGCCTAATTAGTAAAAAGGAGCAAATCTAGAAATAAAATGCAGACAGCCCCCCCCAAGAGAGAGAGACCCGCCTAATTAGTAACTCCAGTGCAGCCCACGTGCGGCGTGCCTGGTCCAATGCAGACAGCCCGCGTGCAGGGCCTGCCAAAAATATAAATAATTCCAGTGCAGCCCACGTGCGGCGTGCCTGGTTCATTATCACCCGGTATGCTTAACCTGCCTGCAGGTAAAGCACCCCCAAAAATCCTGACCCGAAATATTAAAGATTCGTGATCCTTGAGTTCGGACAAAGCACAACCGAGGCACGGTATCAACAAACTTAACTCTGACCTTATTAGGTCCAACAATGAGGCAACTCAATATTCAAGGAAAAGAGAGAGAGGTAAAAGAAAGAAAGAAACAGAGAAAACAGTTGAAAGAGAAAGAATATTCACCACCCTGAGATCCAGCGGCGTCCCGCGGGAAATCCTTTGTTGTTAGTTGGAAGATGGCGGTGAGGGTCCCGCGTGGTCGAGCGATCCAGCCTCTTTTATAGAGTTTTTCGGCAGAGTCATGTGACTTGAAGCCATCAGTCAACAGTTCGCACCAATCACAGGTCCAAAGGCGGGACATGTCCGGTTCCTGCGCCGTAGGATTGGCCCCTTGCCAGGCTGTCACCGGAGACACACATCCGGAGGTGGGTGGAGAGCGGGCGCCTAGCTTATTGCGTCATCGAGCGTTGCCGAGATCGGGCATTCCAGGCAGCCTCCACAAGATGTCGCCCGAGCCCATGGTATATGATTTCTGAGACAATGCCCAAAAGGAAGGGGACAGATCCCCACACCACCCCATGGCTCAGAAATCGTCGACGTATAGTCAGTAGTTCGATTCCAGGGGGTGTAGAAAGGTTCGATTCCAGAGGGTGTAGAAAAGTTAGGACAGAAAAAGATAACAGGTGAAAAGAAGGAAAAGGGAAGAGACAAGGAAATGTAGAAAGGTAAGGATAGAAAAAGATAATAGGTTTTAAAGAAAGACAAGGGAAGAGTAAAGCATACAAGGAAATAAAGATAAGTCCAATGACTTGTGATTGGTATCATTCTAACAAACAGAATGAGTCACCTCTTCTTCTTTACAGAAGTCTAACTACAACAATATCATCAATAATGATAAACAACATTCGATAAAGTTATAGTGCAACTATAACATGTAAACAAAATGAGAAAAAGTTATACAATGTAACCACATTTCCATTATCATCAATTTTCAGGAAACAATTACAGTCATTTAACTTTGGCACAAACTCCTTCTTCTGTTAGCAGGTAATCGAGAACCAGCCAATCTTGATTGGCTCTCGAGCACCGCTGATTGGTTCATTGGTGTTTCGGGTTGCGGGGCCATAATACTCAATAATTCGTTGGGGATCATATAATTTGATTCCCAATTCTTAGCTGCCAATTTTCAGAAGTATGAAGAATGGTGGTATAACATACCAATATAACATACCCCAGTCCAATTTTTTGGTAGCATTTTGTATGCATGGTGCCCGCAAATCCAATAATGACCGTTCAGGGTCCGCATCCCATTTGCAAAGGACTTGGCCATGGTCTTGCAGGGTGGTAGTCCTTTGACTCAGATGGTTCCCAGGCCAAAGGGGTTCCCTGTCACACCACAGTTAATGCAATTAATTTAATTCCATCACCATTTGCATTACCATGCTCCTGCTCATTATTCCCAAACACAATTTGTACCTAATATTTCCCCAAAGTGAGTGTAATCAGTGGGGGACCAGAAAATCTTCTCCCACCAGGGACTGATTGTAGCACCCTCCCTTTTGGGTGTAACTAATACAATAGTGACCAGGAGCAGGGTGTTGCATAGGCCAAGATGAGGGTGATTCTTTTCACAATCCACTCATGAGCAAGAGAAATGGAGATCCACAATCAACTTTTCAGACCAAATGGTCCGCCACACACCCAGCAATTAATAAGCTTAAAAGCTTGAGTAACCAATTTTCCCAACAACAAGAACTCATTTTCCCATGTTAAACCTGAGAACAAGGAAGCAAGGTTCTCGCCGGGTAGGCTTTGAACAGTATAGGCGAGACAACATACAACTGCCCAAAACAATTTGTCAATGGTGATAAAGGCATATTGCAAAGATTATTAAAGCTATACAATTTAAAACTATACATTCAATCAAAACTTCCATTAAATGTTGCTTTCTTCTTCTGCTTCTCTGAACTTCTATCTTCCGACCTGCAAAGGAACAGAAAAAGAAACTTCTCGGTCCTCTTAGTGAAAGGACCGGGTGAGGTTTTGGTTAACCATTGTCTGGTGGAATAAGCTGGGGTCTTGGGAGTGAGCAAAACCATTCTTTTAAGGCTTGGGTTATGCTTTCCCCAGTGACAGGCCAGCCCCGAGCCTTACAGTAAAGATCCTTGGCTCCCATATGTCCTCGTCTGATATGCAGCCACTCCAATAATCTCTCCCAATTTTCTATTACTGGTTCATTTTGTAAGGGAGCTGGACGAGACAATTCATCTGCTCCACCATTCCATCGACCAGCCAGACCATCACCGCCCTGATGAGAGGCCACCCAGGCTATGGCAAAATTCCCTCGTTTGGCAATTCTTAAAATGTCCTGCCACTTTTCCTTTTGCCATACCGGTATCTGGTTGACTTCCCACCCATTTTTCTCCCAGAAAGGAAGCCATTCGGTGCACTCCTTGGAGACAGTGAGAGAGTCAGTGTAGATGTAGACAGGAAAAGAAGATTGAGCCTCATGTTGGAAAACACTCCAAACAGCAATTAATTCACCCACTTGTGCACTACCTTCACCTTCTGTTATGATTTTCTCATCAGTCTGGGCTTGTAAGGCAGCGGCTCGATACTTCCACACTTTTCCCTCACGTTTGGCTGAGGCATCAGTGAACCCGGTATTTGGTAATTGCTTGGAAAATGGAAGCACTACTTGTATGACAGGAGGTGGGAGGTTATTCTCACGACTTGGAGAGAATTCCTCCTGTATAGCTAATTTTTTAGGTGTGCCTTCTGATACATTAAAGATGCCACAATAATGTTCAACTTGTGCATACCATTTCTGCACAGATGCTCGTTGTGCCACCCCGTCAGGGGGAGGGGTCCCTGCTATTTCCTTAAAGGGGCCTCTGAGAATGATTTGTTGCTGATGAATGGTGTGCTCAGCCACTAGTAGTGCTAAGCTTACCACAAATAATTCTATTATCCACAACACTCTCCTTCGAGATGTACTATCTCTCTTTAAATTCACCAGGTTTGGGGGAGAGGGCCTCGCTAGAGGACACTTTGCCTCCATATGCCTCACATTTTTAGGTCCTGATTTCACTGGACCATATTTCCGCCCATAGTTAATCAATTCTTGAGCTACTTCCCCCCACGTCCACACTTTTTGTCCTGGGATATAGTGATCCGGGGTTACAGCTCTGGTTAAAGCAGCTGTCACCCGTGCACTCTGAGAGGTATTTCTGATAGTGCCTTGCAATTGAATTCCTAAGGGTTTCAATGAATCAGGCAAACCTCTAATCAGGGGAGTCATCCTCTCAGGATCTACCAGTATCATCATTGGGGATTCCTGCCTAAGCTTCAATTCCCGATCATGCATCATCTGCAAACAAGCCGCCTTGTGCACATTCTCCACAAGCTGATCCACCGAGCCTGTAAGCGCAAGAGGATCTCCCCTTTCCAAGGGATTCAAACCTCCAGCCCAATAAGCTGCTCGCTGAGTGAGAGACCAAGGGGCTCTATTATCACCAGTAGTCAAAAACACTCCAGGTCCCCAATATCCCTCAGCTTCTCTTTCACTCAACAGAATCTGATCACCACCAGTCAACGACACTCTCCACACATACTCTGTCTCAGACTCCTTTGAACTGCGTGAAAATTCTCTTTTCAACTTAGCCAATTCAGTTGCTGTGTACGGCACCTCCTTAGTAACCATCTTAGGATTATGGTCCTCACTATCCTCATAAGCATATTCTACCTTTACCAGCGGTCGAAGGGGTTGCGTAGGACCCTGCGGTAAATCACATCGTGTCCTCGCTTCCTCTGGTTCCCCCTTGCGGTACAAACCATCCCCTTTGTGATAATCACCAGGGGACGGGGCTGCATCAGCTGCCTGTGCACAACTCCGTCGCCCCCTGCAGTCACAAGTACGTAACTTCTCCACAAAAGCCTCCTGCAAACACCTTACGTTCTCCCGCTCATTCTCTACTTCATCCTGCAGAGTCTTAACCCTTTCCTCCAATTCACAGTTTCTTTCCTCTAAAGTTGCCACCCAATCTTGCAACAACCGCACCAAAAGCTCTTGTGTCTGCGGCGTCTGTGCCGAATCATCCAACTCCTGATTTTGTGTTTCATCAAATGCACTCAGAATTGCACCCATTCTCTCTAAGTTGTTGATACCTTCCGAAAACTCAAGGATCCTGCCGACTACGCCAATTTATAAATGTCGGGTTCCGGATTTAGGTCCGCCTCCAAAGCAAATTTAGAAATAAAATGCAGACAGCCTACGTAGGTCGTAGGCTCGCCTAATTAGTTCTCAAAAGCAAATCTAGAAATAAAATGCAGACAGTCCCCGTCCGCCCCCCGAGAGAGAGAGGGAGAGAGAGAGAGACCTGCCTAATTAGTAAAAAGGAGTAAATCTAGAAATAAAATGCAGACAGTCTCCCCCCCAGGAGAGAGAGACCCGCCTAATTAGTAATTCCAGTGCAGCCCACGTGCGGCGTGCCTGGTCCAATGCAGACAGCCCGCGTGCAGGGCCTGCCAAAATATAAATAATTCCAGTGCAGCCCACGTGCGGCGTGCCTGGTTCATTATCACCCGGTATGCTTAACCTGCCTGTAGGTAAAGCACCCCCAAAAAATCCTGACCCGAAATATTAAAGATTCGTGATCCTTGAGTTCGGACAAAGCACAACCGAGGCACGGTATCAACAAACTTAACTCTGACCTTATTAGGTCCAACAATGAGGCAACTCAATATTCAAGGAAAAGAGAGAGAGAGAGAGGTAAAAGAAAGAAAGAAACAGAGAAAACAGTTGAAAGAGAAAGAATATTCACCACCCTGAGATCCAGCGGCGTCCCGCGGGAAATCCTTTGTTGTTAGTTGGAAGATGGCGGTGAGGGTCCCGCGTGGTCGAGCGATCCAGCCTCTTTTATAGAGTTTTTCGGCAGAGTCATGTGACTTGAAGCCGTCAGTCAACAGTTCGCACCAATCACAGGTCCAAAGGCGGGACATGTCCGGTTCCTGCGCCGTAGGATTGGCCCCTTGCCAGGCTGTCACCAGAGGCACACATCCGGAGGCGGGTGGAGGGCGGGTGCCTAGCTTATTGCGTCATCAAGCGTTGCCGAGATCGGGCATTCCAGGCAGCCGCCACAAGATGTCGCCCGAGCCCATGGTATATGATTTCTGAGACAATGCCGAAAGGAAGGGGACAGATCCCCACACTCCCTCAGCACCCTTGGGTGGATCCCATCCGGCCCCATAGACTTGTGTGTGTCTAAGTGGCATAGCAGGTCACTAACCATTTCCCCTTGGATTATGGGGACTTGATTCTGCTCCCTATCCCTGTCTTCCAGTTCAGGGGGCTGGGTACCCTGAGAACAATTGGTCTTACCATTAAAGACTGAGGCAAAGAAGGCATTAAGTACCTCAGCCTTTTCCTCATCCTTTGTCACTATGTTTCCCCTTGCATCCAATAAAGGATGGAGATTCTCCTTAGCCCTCCTTTTTTTTGTTAATGTATTTATAGAAACATTTTTTATTGTCTTTTACGGCAGTAAAAGTTCTAGTTCAGATTAAGTTCTAGTTGGGCTTTGGCCCTTCTAATTTTGTCCCTGCATAGCCTCACAACATCTTTTTAGTCCTCCTGAGTTGCCTGCCCCTTCTTCCAAAGGTCATAAACTTCTTTTTTTATGTTATAATCTAGATCAATAAACAAACTTAATTCCAAAAAGAAGCCTACAAAAACTGAAGATCTCTCAGACTGAAGACTGCATTTGAGGAAGCACTACCCACTGTAATAAATACTGGGGTTGTTGTATGGAGAAATCTGTTATAATTCTCAGTTGGATTCAGATCAGATTTACTAATTGGCTTTTGGCAAGTGAACACTCAATTCACACAAAAAGCATTGTAAGCAACATATAATACATTTGTTATTTTCCTTTTAATTACAATTTATTATTATTATTATTTGATTTTATTTTATTTCAATTATTAAACTGTTTTTATCTCAACCCATGAGTTTTCTCACTTTTACCCTTCCAATTTTCTTCCCTCATCCTGCCTGGCGGGGAGTGAGTGAGCAGCTGTGTGGTGCTTCGTTGCTGGCTGGGGTTAAACCATGACAGTCCTTTATGGTGCCCAACGTGGGGCTTGAAGGGTTCAAGATAATGATAGATTTGATTGGAATGTGCTAGACCAAATTTATAGCTGTTATTGCTGTTTAGCTATTAATTGGCAGGCTCCTGTGCTTGCCATGGGGCTTGCTTGCCTTACTGTATATTAGAGTCTAGTGCTCATTAGTGGCTGCTTTTTGCTTTCACTGCTTGCTGTACTGCTTATCATCTTACTCTGCTGTGCCTGGGAACATTTTGATAACAGCAATGGCCATGCGCCTGGGCTGGCAGATGGCCAGGGCATCGCTGCTGTTTCTGTGCTGCTATACTGGACAGGCTGGAACTCCAGTGTGAACTCAAGTCGAAGGGACTGTGACCTGTGGATGAGGCCACATGGGAGCAGGACACCCCGAAGCGTCTGTGGCCGTGGATAAGCCTATGCCAGAGCAGGTACATCTCAAAGTGTCTGTGGCCATGGTTATGTCTGTGCCACAGCAGGTATACCTCTGAAAGGACTGTGGCCCAAGGATAAGTCCACGCTGGAGAAGGTACACCTTGAAGAATCTGTGGCTGTGCATGAGGTTATGCTGGAGCACCTAAAAGCGTGTGGCCATGGATAAGCCCATGACAGAGCAGGTACTCCCCTGAAGGGACTGCAGCCATGGACAAGGCCATGTTGGAGCAGGTTTACTTCTGATGGGTCTGTGGCTGTGGGTAAGGCCACACTGGAGCAGGTATAAAGCTGGAGAGGGACTTTTTACAAGGGCATGTAGTGATAGGATGAGGGGGGAACGGTTTTAAACTGAAAGAGGGTAGATTTAGATTAGATATTAGGAAGAAATTCTTTACTGTGAGGGTGGTGAGACACTGGAACAGGTTGCCCAGAAAAGTTGTGGATGCCCCCTCCCTGGCAGTGTTTAAGGTCAGATTGGATGAGGCTTTGAGCAACCTGGTCTAGTGGAAAGGTGTCCCTGCTTGTGGAAGGGAGGTTGGAACTAGATGATCTTTAAGGTCCCTTCCAACTGAAACCATTCTATGATTCTATGATAATCTCTGAAGACATTGTGGCCCATGAAGAAGGCCACGCTGGAACAGGTGCACCTCAAAGCGACTGTGGCTGTGGATAAGTCTATGTCGCAGCAGGTATACCCCTGGAGAGACTGTGGCTCATAGATAAGGCTCCACTTGAAACATGTGCATCCCTAAGGGACTGCAGTCTGTGGATAAGTCCAAGCCGGAGCAGTGGCAAGGGGAGGAGTTCACTGCAGTGTTAAACCCTATGGTCTGGTCCAAAGGGACCAGGGGTGGAAACTGTAATGGATATACCTTTAAATTGTTGTAACCCATTGTTGCATTAGAAGGGGTAATGAGTCTGTAAGGTGGCTGGGGAAAACCCTCCCGTTTAGTCACAAGGCTCAGAAAGGACCCCCTTGCTTTCTAAACACCTTCTCAGAGAGGAGTCTATATGTGTCTAGATCCAATCCTAGTCCCAGACTTGGTCAATGGTTTATATCTGAAGGATTATGTGTGCAGCCACCTACCAGAGTCAGCGTTTGCCTATTTCAGAGCCTTTTCCAGGACTTTCACTGAGACAGATTCGCAAAGTTGAAAAGATAAATGTTTTATTAAGGTGACAGAAATAACAAGTTCAAGATTGCTGTTGATAAATGCACTTACTGCATTAGCGCTAAATATCCTAAGACTAGTCAACTACTAAGCATGCTATATTAATAATTCACTTCACCCAGGTATCATCCGACAGAGTTGGAGGCACGATTCTTACCAAAGAGGTGTCCCTGCTTGGGGCAGGGATAGAGGTCCAGGCCCGTCGACCTGTCCGTTAGTTGGAGCTCTCATCCTCCCAAAAAAGAAACTTCTAAAGGTCAGATTTATACTCTTGATGAGGTGGGGCTGAGTCATATGTACTGTCTCTTTAACAAGGCTTGTTATGTTAAGGATAAGTTGAGGAGAGGGAGGATGAGGACAGATGTGCAATTGCTACACAAGGCAGCTTTCATGATCTCTCCAGCTTGACTGATGCAGTACGGGTCTGTGAGGCCTCCACCACACCCCAGGCGCCACTCAGCTATCTGCTGGTCTTTGTAGTGCTAATTATCCGCAAGCAAGTTGTGGATTTACTGTCCTTCACCACATCTGGTGTAAGATAAGCACATTGCCTAACTCGTGTCCTTGCTCCTTTAATTTATCACTGGCAATTTGACACAACAAGCCTGGTTATATTCCACACCTGTGATTTGAGTTGCATGTTATGGGAATTACTATATCAGGAACCACCTGAACCAATGGAGGACAAGCCTTACAAAAAGCAGTGCAAGTGCAGCAGCGACTCGACCTGAGCTGGCTTTGGTGCCCAGTAACTCCATGCAACACACCACCTCTCTCGTCCTGAGTGACCACCATAACAGATGGAGACCAGTCATGGACTAAATTAACTTAATGGACATTTTGTGGACATTTTATGGACATTTTACAGGGGTGGTCCATAGACTAGGGGAATGATATCTGTGTATTATATCAAAGGATGGGAATGGGGGTGGTGGTTAATGAGGATGGATTGGATAGTGTGGGACCTGAGCATGACGTAAATGGTATGGAATAAGGGGTGGAGAACGTGCTGGTTTTGGCTGGGGTAGAGATAATTTTCTTCATAGTAGCTAGTACGGAGCTATGTTTTGGATTTGTGCTGGAAACAGTGTTGTAATACAGAATCACAGAATCACAGAATCAATCAGGTTGGAAGAGACCTCTGGGATCATCGAGTCCAACCATTGCCCTGACACCACCCTGTCAACTAGACCATGGCACTAAGTGTCATGTCCAGTCTTTTCTTAAACACATCCAGAGATGGTGACTCCACCACCTCCCTGGGCAGCCCATTCCAATGTCTAATAACCCTTTCTGTAAAGAAATTCTTCCTGATGTCCAACCTGAACCTCCCCTGGCGAAGCTTGAGGCTGTGTCCTCTTGTCCTATGGCTAGTTGCCCGGGAGAAGAGGTCAACTCCCACTTCACTACAACCTCCCTTCAGGTAGTTGTAGACTGCAATAAGGTCACCTCTGAGCCTCCTCTTCTCCAGGCTAAACAACCCCAGCTCCCTCAGCCGTTCCTCGTAGGTCAGACCCTCCAGACCCTTCCCCAGTTTGGTCGCCTTCCTCTGGACTCGCTCCAACACCTCAACATCTTTCTTGAAGTGCGGGGGGCCCAGAACTGAACACAGTACTCAAGATGCGGCCTCACCAGTGCCGAGTACAGAGGGATGATCACTTCCCTAGACTGGCTGGCTACACTATTCCTAATAGGGGCCAGGATGCCATTGGCCTTCTTGGTCACCTGGGCACACTGCTGGCTCATGTTTAGCCGGCTGTCGATCAGCACCCCCAGGTCTCTTCCCCCAGCCTGTAGCGCTGCATGGAGTTGTTGTGGCCAAAGTGTAAGACCCGGCACTTGTTCTTGTTGAACCTCATGCCATTGGTCTCGGCCCATCTATCTAACCTGTCCAGATCCCTCTGTAGGGCCTTCCTACCCTCCAGCAGATCGACACTCCCACCCAGCTTGGTGTCATCTGCAAATTTACTGAGGGTGCACTCAATCCCTACATCTAGATCATCTATAAAGATATTGAACAGCACCGGCCCCAGGACTGAGCCCTGGGGAACACCGCTAGTGACCGGCCGCCAGTTGGACTTTGCCCCATTCACCACCACTCTCTGGGCTCGGCCATCCAGCCAGTTTTTAACCCATCAAAGAGTCCACCCATCCAAGTCCCGGGCAGCCAGTTTGTCTAGGAGGATGCTGTGGGAGACAGTGTCAAATGCCTTACTGAAGTATAGATAGACTACATCCACAGGGATGTTTTCGTTATTGCTGAGCAGTGCTTACGCAGAGTCAAGGCCTTTTCTGCTTCTCACACTACCCCACCAGCGAGTAGGCTGGGGGTGCACAAGAAGTTGGGAGGGGACACAGCTGGGACAGCTGACCCCAAGTGACCAAAGGGATATTCCATACCATATGACATCATGCTCAGCAATAAAACTAGGGGGGGCGATTGGCAGGGGGGGTGCTGCTCGGGAACTGGATGGGCATCGGTCGGTTGGTGGTGAGCAATTGTTTTCTTTTGCATCACTTGTCTTTCTTGGGTTTTATTTCTCTCTCTTTGTTATTTTCCCTTTAATTACAATTTATTATTATTACTATTTTATTTTATTTCCATTATTAAACTGTTTTTATCTCAACCCACGAGTTTTCTCACTTTTACCCTTCCAATTCTCTTCCTCCATCCTACCTGGGGCGGGGAGTGAGCAAGCGGCTGTGTGGTTCTTAGTTGCCAGCTGGGATTAAACCACAACAGTGACAAAGAGTAAGAATCAGAACAGATGTTTTCTGGGTATGTGAGCAGTACAACTGCAGTTTCTCTTTAGAAACACATCCATCAAAGGCTCATTTACCATAAGTCAAGCCAATCAATTGGAAATCTCTATAATTCTTTTTTGTTTTTCTCATGGAGTGGACAGTACAGGACAACACCAAACGTGTTTGTTTTTTTTTCAATCAGATTCCCATCAGTTTTTCAGTTTGAGGTGGCTGGATTGCAACTCTTGAAGAAAGTTTGTTTTATGAAACAAGATCTGAACCAAAGGCCATTCAAAATCCTTTTCTTTGTGGAAACCTTTCTATTTCTGTTAAATTTGATAACAGCTTGTTTTTACAAAATAAGACATTGATGCCAAATTGGAGCTGGCAACATAATTTAAAGAAGTATCACTCTGGATGTAAACAGGAAATGTTTAGAGTGCTGATCCAGTGATTAATGAATGTTTCCACATCTGTATAGCAGCCAATTTTCCCTTTCCTTGGAGGTTACTTGATTCCATAAGCTACAGAAGGGCCAGAACTTTGACCCCACATATTGAAGTATATGAAAAATAGCATTTCTGTGAAAATGCTGGCATGGGTTTCTCCCTTTGAAATCAATTACAGACATTCACACTTACTCCAGTGGGAGTGGGAAGAAAGCCAAAGTCTGAAAGGTTTTTGCTCACACCTCTTTTTTAGGGCCAAAGCAGTTTTCTTCTGTAAGAATTCTCAGCTTTCCCTAAGTTCATTCATAGACACCACTCCTTAATAGTCTGACTACAGCTTAGTGAGAAACCCCTCACTTTCCTCCCTCTTAGACACCCTAAATTTTTTCCTGGCTCGGGGTGGAAATTAATTTGACTGAGTAGTTCTGAACCGTATTGTATGGATGTAGCCAGACACCCACAGTAGTCTTTTTAGGCTGCCCATAATCTAAATTCATGTTAAAAGGGAGCCTAACAACAGAGCCCTGTAACTGCCTGATCTAATTGTCTGACCATAGAGTAGCAATTTAGGATAACAATAGCACAGGACAGAACTTGTTAGCTAGTACATGCTGTCCCCAGACCAGCAAACCATTGAAAAGAGAAAAATAAAGGAGTGTGTGTTGATGTCATCTTCTCTATTCTTTTTGCAAGGACATAGAAACCTCAGGCACCCAAGGGAGCCTAAGACCTTCAGGACAGCTGCTTAACTTGGCACTTTAAGTTGCAAGACAAGCGTATCAGCATTTGTTTGGCAGAGTTTCTGAGAAGCAGAACCTGCACTGACCAGAGCCTCTCTAGGCAAGCTGAAAAGAAAAATCAGGTGGAAAAAGAAAAAACATGCTAGTGCTTTTCTAGTGAACTCATACACAGGTTTAGACTTACCCTTGAGAGCCAGCCAGGTGTTCTTGAACTTCTGCAAGGTGTCAAGAGATCTCTGCTTTTGCTGGAAGCAGCAGGAATGAGTAGGACTCCACAGGATTACAATTCAGCATTTGGTTTCCTTTTCTCTGTTCTTTTTGGAGAGGTTTTTCTTTGGCTTTACCAAGCACAAGACTGCCTTCTTCCTGCTTTTGCCATATGCTGGGCATCTGTCACGGTTTAAGGCTGGGCTGGCTATTAAACCTGTGGCAGATGCTCTCTGTTAACCCTCCCCCCCCACCCCGAAGGGAAAGGGAAAAGGGAGAGAGACTTATGGGTTGGAAAGTTAAAAAAGTTTTAATAAACTATAATAATGAAAAAAGAGTATGATAATAATAATAGAAATAATCAAATACATACAAATATATGCAAATATATATACAAAACCAAGATCAAGCTCCCCCGAAGTCAGCCACGTCACCACCGGCACTGCAGGGCAGGATCCGGGAAGGCCCAGGCTGGGCCCAGCGACGGTCGAGAGCTGGATTCAGGAATGCACGGATCGGGATTGGGGGCAGCAGGAAAACAGAGTCCTCTTCGGACACCGGCCATAGCAGAAAGAGGGCGAGACCCTCGTGATCCCCCCGCTTTATACCGAGAATGACGTGTATGGGATGGAATACCCTCGTTGGTCAATTTTGGGTCACCTGCCCTGTCTGCTCCTCCCTGCAGGTGCAACCCCTCTTTGGCTCTTCACTCGTAAGCAGTGAGGAATTTAGCAGTGACCTTGGTTTCTCTAAGAATAAGTACAGCAAGAGCCTTTCTGCATAACATCCCTACCGGTGCCTCAGTGATAACTACAAACTTCAAGTGTTATCAGTCCTGGAAGCAGACACTGTCTGCAAAACATGCAGTTAGTTTCAGAAAGTGCAGTTACTTAGAAGAGACTTAGCTGAAAGTAAAAATCACTGAAAGGAAAATTGGCCTGGTTTAGGCCGAACCAGGACAGCATCTGAGCTCTCCAGTAGCCCTTTGTTGTGTGAGGAGGAGAAATCTCTTAACATCTGTAGTAGTAAAATCAACATTGTTTTAAGATCCATACTTTCAAATATTGACTTTTCACTAGGATCATCACTAGGAGTATCAAGAGTATCATCATTCACTCAGAGTATCAAGAAGGACTACAGAGCCCTGGTAGCAGTGGTAAAGGACTCTGGAGCACAGGTAGCTTTGTAATCAATCCTCCCGGTCAAAGGGAAGGGGATTGAAAGGGACAATCAAATCGGGCAAATCAACACATGGTTACAGGACTGGTGCCACAGCCAGGGGTTCAGCTACGTAGACCATGGGACTTGCTTTGAGAAACCTGGCCTACTGGCAGCTGATGGGGTCCATCTGTCAGAGAAGGGGAAGACCATCTTTGGTCATAGGCTTGCCAAGCTGGTAAAGAGGGCTTTAAACTAGATTTGCCAGGGGAGGGGAACCTCAGTCCATCCCAATTCAGCCAGTTTGATGCCAGGGCCAGCAATAGACACCCAGAGCCTGGAGAAGGATCACAGGTCAGCAGGAGAGTGCAAGAAGAACAGCGGAAAGGAACTCCAGCCAGTAAGTCAGCTTCATCAGAGGCCCAACTTAAATGCCTCTATGCAAATGCACGTAGCATGGGGAAATAAACAAGAGGAGCTAGAGACGTGCACATACCTGCAAGGCTATGACCTTATTGGCATCACAGAGAGGTGGCAGGACAGCTCCTATGACTGGAGTGTTGGAATGGAAGGATAGAGGCTCTTTAGGAAGAACAGGCAGGGGAGATGAGGAGAGAGGGAGTTGCCCTCTATGTCAATGATCAGCTGGAGTGCATGGAGCTCTGCCTGGGGATGGAGGAGGAGGAGCCAACGGAGAGCTTATGGGTCAGGATTAAAGGGAAGTCAGGGACAGGTGACACTATAGTGGACGTCTGCTACAAGCCACCTGGCCAGGAAGACCAAGCAGATGAGGCCCTCTACAGACAGATAGGAGTAGCCTCAAATTCACAAGCCCTGGTCCACATGGGGGACTTCAACCACCCCAATATCTGTTGGAAGGACAACACAGCTGAGCACAAGCAATCCAGGAGGTTCCTGGAATGCGTGGATGACAACTTCCTTCTCCAAGTGATAGAGGAGCTGACAAGGAGAGGTGCCATGCTGGACCTCATTCTCACCAACAAGGAAGGGCTGGTGGGGAATGTGAAGCTCAAGGGCAGCCTTGGCTGCAGCAACCATGAAATGGTGGAGTTCAAGATCCATAGGGCAGCAAGGAGGGCATGCAGCAAGCTCACCACCCTGGACTTCAGGAGAGCAGACTTTGGCCTCTTCAGGGACCTGCTTGGGAGAGTCCCTTGGGCTAAAGCCCTGGAGGGAAGAGGGGCCCAAGAAAGCTGGTTAGTATTCAAGGACCACCTCCTCCAGGCTCAGGAGTGACACATCCCAACAAAGAGGAAGGCAGGCAAAAACACCAGGAGGCCTGCATGGATGAACAAGGAGCTCCTGGACAAACTCGGACACAGAAAGGAAGCCTACAGAGGGTGGAATCAAGGGCAGGTAGCCTGGGAGGAATACAGGGAAATTGTCCAAGCAGCCAGGGACCAGGTTAGGAAAGCTAAAGCCCTGATGGAATTAAATCTGGCCAGGGATGTCATGGGCAACAAGAAAAGCTTCTATAGGTATGTCAGTGATAAAAGGAAGACTAGGGAAAATGTGGGTCCTCTCTGAAAGGAAACGGGAGACCTGGTTACCTGGGATATGGAGAAGGCTGAGGTACTCAATGACCTTCTTGCCTCATTCTTCACCAGCAAGTGCTCTAGCCACACTGCCCAAGTCGCAGAAGGCAGAGGCAGGGACTGGGAGGATGAAGAACCACCCACTGTAGGAGAAGATCAGGTTCGAGACCACATAAGGAACCTGAAGGTGCACAAGTCCATGGGACCTAATGAAGTGCATCCACGGGTCCTGAGGGAACTGGTGGATGAAGTTGCTAAGCCACTACCCATCATTTCTGAGAAGTCGTGGCAGTCTGGTGAAGTTCCCACTGACTGGAAAAGGGGAAACATAACCCCCATTTTTAAAAAGGGAATAAAGGAAAACGCAGGGAACTACAGGCCAGCCAGCCTCACCTCTATGCCTGGCAAGATCATAGAGCAGATCCTCCTGGAAACTATGTTAAGGCACATGAAAATAAGGAGGTGGTTGGTGACAGCCAACATGGCTTCATTAACTGCAAATCATACCTGACAAATTTGGTGGCCTTCTACGACGGGGTTACAGCGCTGGTGGATAGGGGAAGAGCGACTGACGTCATCTACCTGGACTCGTGCAAAGCATTTGACACTGTCCCGCATGACATCCTTGTCCCTAAATTGGAGAGACATGGACTTGGCAGATGGACCACTCGGTGGATAAAGAATTGGCTGGATGGTCACACTCAAAGAGTTGCAGTCAACGGCTTGATATCCAAGTGGAGACCAGTGATGAGTGGCATTCCTCAGGGGTCGGTATTGGGACCAGTCCTGTTTAACATCTTCGTCAGCGACACGGACAGTGGGATTGAGAGCACTTGCTCAGCAAGTTTGCTGACGACACCAAGCTGTGTGGTGCAGTTGACACGCTGAAGGGAAGGGATGCCATCCAGAGGGACCTTGAAAGGCTTGAGAAGCGGGCCCGTACGAACCACATGAAGTTCAACAAGGCCAAATACAAGGTCCTGCATGTGAGTCGGGGCAATCCCAAGCACAAATACAGGGTGGGCAGAGAATGGATTGAGAGCTGTAGAGGGGTTTTTGGAGGAGAATGGTCATGTAATGAGCCAGAAGTATGAGAGTATGGAGTGAGGGCCTAGCTGCGTGACAAGATTCATGTAGCTAGTGTCAACAAGCCGACCTTGGAGAGATGAGGAAAAACAGTAGCTGAGCAAACAAGAATTGAGGGAGTAGCCGGTGGGAGCCGAACACGGAGGAGAAGAAACAAGAACTGATGGAGCCAATTAAGAAAAGACCAGTGGCAGAGCAGTGACCAATCAACACATCAAAGAAGAGTATGTTTAGTAACATTAACCAGTAGCAATGCACATGCTTACAGCCAGGGAAAGTACAAAATGTATAAAAGGGACAGCTTATGCTTAATAAAGCGTCTTCACTTTGATTCACATTGGATTGTGTGGAGGCGTGTTCCTTCTCCTCAGAGAGCAGCCCTGAGGAGAAGGACTTGGGGGTGATGGTTGACGAGAAGCTCAACATGAGCTGGCAATGTGCGCTCGCAGCCCAGAAGGCCAACCATATCCTGGGCTGTATCAAGGTCAAGGGAGGTGATTCTGCCCCTTTACTCCGCTCTCATGAGACCCCACCTGGAGTATTGTGTTCAGCTCTGGGGGCCCCAACATAAGAAGGACATGGAGCTGTTGGAGCGAGTCCAGAGGAGGGCCACGAAGATGATCAGAGGGCTGGAGCACCTCTCCTATGAAGAGAGGCTGAGAGAGTTGGGGCTGTTCAGCCTGGAGAAGAGAGGGATCTGGGGAGACCTTATAGCAGCCTTCCAGTACCTGAAGGGGGCCTACAGGAAAGCTGGAGAGGGACTTTTTACAAGGGCATGTAGTGATAGGACGAGGGGTAACGGTTTTAAACTGAAAGAGGGTAGATTTAGATTAGATGTTAGGAAGAAATTCTTTCCTGTGAGGGTTGTGAGACACTGGAACAGGTTGCCCAGAGAAGCTGTGGGTGCCCCCTCCCTGGAAGTGTTCAATGCCAGGTTGGACGGGGCCTTGAGCAACCTGGTCTAGTGGAAAGTGTCCCTGCCCGTGGCAGAGGGGTTGGAACTAGATGATCTTTAAGGTCCCTTCCAACCCAAACCATTCCATGATTCTATGATCATGCATCTACAAACCTAATCCAGCTCTTTAATTTTAAGGCAACTAGAGAATTTGGAAGCACCTACATTTATAAGTTTCCAGGTCAGTAAAAAAAGAAAATAGAGCTACGCCTCAGCCTTTTCTAGTAGAAAAATGGGCTTTCTTGAAATACAGTTTGGAATCTCAGTAACAACAGCAGCATTTTGTCAGTGGTGGATGTCTGACATAGACTGACAGATGCAATAAGGCAATTACTCAAAGAAAAGATTTTGGTATGTCTCGGTTTGGACTAAACCAGGCCAATTTTCCTTTCAGTGATTTTTACTTTCAGCTAAGTCTCTTCTAACTAACTGCACTTTCTGAAACTAACTGCATGTTTTGCAGACAGTGTCTGCTTCTAGGACTGATAACACTCGAAGTTTGTAGTTATCACTGAGGCACCGGTAGGGATGTTATGCAGAAAGGCTCTTGCTGTACTTATTCTTAGAGAAATCAAGGTCACTGCTAAATTCCTCACTGCTTACAAGTGAAGAGCCACAGGGGGGTCGCACCTGCAGGGAGGAGTAGACAGGGCAGGTGACCCAAAATTGACCAACGAAGGTATTTCATCCCATACAAGTCATTCTCAGTATAAAGCAGGGGGATCACGAGGGTCTCACCTCGCTTGTTCTTTTCGAGCCTTCTCCCCCTTCTTCTCCCTTCTGCTATGGCCGGTGTCTGAAGAGGACTCTGTCCGTTTTCCTGCTGCCCCCAATCCCGATCCATGCATCCCTGAATCCAGTTCCCGTCCATCGCTGGGCCCAGCCTGGGCCTTCCCGGAGCCTGCCCTGCAGTGCCAGTGGTGACATGACCGACATCGGGGGAGCTCGATCTTGGTTTTGTATATATTTGATTTTTATTATTATTATTATACTTTTTTTTCCATTATTATAGTTTATTAAAACTGTTTTAACTTTCCAACCTGTTAAGTCTCTCTCCCTTTTCCCTTTCCCTTCTGGAGCAGGGGGGGGAGGGTTAATAGAGAGCATCTGCTATCAGTTTAATAGCCGGCCCCGCTTTAAACCCTGACACGGTATAATTAAGTTCAGGTCCTCAGTGAATGCTATGCACCTACATGTGCTCTGAACTAACTCAGAAAATGGAGCATTTACAGATTTGTTATTAATGCACTAGAAGATAAATTTATTTGCTATTGTAATTTTGTTCTCAGTCTTCACCCTCCTGCTAACTGAATCTTATATACTACCACTGAAGTGATGTTCCATTTTACAAGGAGTGCTTTCAACAGCCAAGCAGCATGCCTACTTTGAAGATTATGATGCATGTTTGTCCTTCTCATATCGATTGGTCCCCCAAACCTGCCCTTGAGCATTTATTCTTTCACTTGAGATTGTCTCAAAACTGTCAAGCAGCCTCCCGGTTATCTTACTCAATGATTTGTTATCAGCTCCTCTACAACAACAATAATTTAAACTTTACTTTCCCCACAAAATTCTCCACTACTAACTTGTTTCTTGGCTACTGCTGATTGCAGGATTCATCCTCTGTCACAGAAACTTGGGTTTCTTCTTCAGGCATGTTGCCCTATCTGTGGCACTCTATCAGAAAGGTATACAACTTACCAGTTTCTTCTATGTATCAGTCCATCCATTTGGGTAACGCTCACATGGAAGCTTCAATGTCTCCTAGCTCGCTGACTGCAATGCACTTTTCCCTTGCCTCGACAAATGGAACGCTGGTCCAACCACAACCATTCAGTATGCTACAACAAACACCCCTTTCATAACCACCTGCTCACATCCCATCAGTCCTCTGCTGCTCTCCACGTGTTCCTCCTCTAACAAAGAAATGGTACTTGCTCTCCTTCTGAAGGCCTTTCATGGTCTCTCTTCAGACTACCATCTCTCATTCTGCAGTAAGTTTTTAATTCTTGCCTCCTGTCAGCTCACAACATCAGCGTCCAATTTATCTGTCATACTTTCAGGCAAGTACCTTTCACATTCCTATGATTCAGAAGCTGATATTTGGAAAAAGCACCTCAAAAATCAGCAATACAGACCGTTTCTAGAAATCGCCCCTTTAAATCTTTTTCACTATGAAACCTGCAATGAAAGTTGACAGTTGCTATTCTATTAGTGCCCAAACCACTGCATATCATGCTCATCGATACAGTCCTCTCCCTCATCATACTTTGTCAGTTTACATCCAGAGTCTGGCATTTCACATTTTTGATTCAATTCTGTGGAGCAGGAACCAATCTTTAGCTCTATCTGTGCAACTTAACCCATGAATTGAGAGATAATTCAGGCTTCTAAGCACTAAAATACTACAAAAAAACAGCCAGTAGGACATGTAGACAAACTTCAGCATAACCCTGCATTCACATATTTACTTGTCCTTATTTGCTCCTTTCCTCTCCCACAGTACATAGATTCCAAGTACTGTTCCATGATACTAAGCTGTTACATAAATCTCCCAGCCAACACCTGATAGAGTACATATAAAATATTTGCCCATATGATCACCTGTTCTGACATCATTTGAGCTCTTACCTTAGTAAAATTATTCAAGTGACCTAGTTTTCTCATATTTGAAACGCCTTGTAACTTGGCCACATTTTGGAGAATCTCTCTCATATTATCACAGGGTTCTGCAAAAGAAAACAGGTTATTAGCAGATACAGTTTAAAAAAAAAAAACACAAAAATCTAAACATGCATTCAACATACAGTTTCCTAATATAACAGGTACTCTCCTGGTCTTGATTAAGGATGCAGATCATTTTTCCTCAAGAAGCATCAATTTGATTTATGCCTAGAACCAAAATCAGGCATATCCAAGTTCTCTAGAATAAATGCTAAAGCCTATGGAGGAGACTCCTATTTTAAAGCAGATTTCAATCAATATCTTAGATTTACAGTTGACAAAGAAATCCATTTAGTGCCTGAAACTCCAATCCTAGCATCTCATAACTGAACACCTTTATCCTTAATCCCCTTGTAATTGAAAGACAAGAAGCAAACTTAAAGACAGAAGTAAAAAGATAGCATGTTACTGCCACACCACATGATTTCTTTTTTCCCTTCAGACAAAGGGTCGGTGAGATTTTGGGAAGACAGGACTCTTCTACTCTCCATATTAATCTCTGTCCACAATCACCCTAAACTTACTAGAGGGCTGGGACTTTCCAGTGACACAGGAAGTGAACTACAAGGTAAGCAGGGGGACTAGGAACTTCTCCTTTCTTCCTAAGGGTTCACCATTCCAACAACAAAAAAAAAAGCACACAAACAAACAACAACAAGAAAAAAAACAGGATTCAGACACCAGTTGACAATCCTGCATTTTGTTGGGAAATGGAAAAGGACTACCAAACATGGTGAGAAGAGACAATATTGCCCTGCCTTTAGGAATAAGGCTATGAATTGAGGCAGTGGGACAAGCAGCACAGAGTGGGGCTGGGCACAGAGAGCTGCACGCAGAGCTACTGTAACAGAAACTGCAATAAGCTCTGTACACAGCAGTATTGTGATAGGACAGTTTTCAAAGGGAGATGCTTGACTGCAGGATTTTTGTGCAGTCTTGGATTAGACACTATTCTGCAATACGTACTACAACACTATCAACAGCACTGTAGTTTGAAATAACTGAAATACCAAGGCTATGCTGGAGACTTGAACTGTTAAAAAGTTTTACATAACCAAAAAATTAAAAAAAAAAATTGCATTACATAAAATAAAGTCTTTAGAAAAAGCCTGAAGAAGAGCCCAAACACTGGACATCTGGAAAGGAGCAGAGAAGGGTTTTGTGTGTGGCACCCCATACTAACTTCGAGTAAAAGAAACTTGCTTCCTACTACAGTACAAACAGCTACAGCTGAATTTGTGGAGTATATAATAGTTTTTTATTTCCCTGTTCATCCTGAAAGGATATTTGTATATTTTTCATTACACAAAGGAAATAAAAAGTATCACAGATGTAAAGAAAGGACCTTCTCACCACCTCTCTACAAACCAAGCTGAGTTTGTTATCAACTTCTTTAGTTTAAAAACTTAAAAAAGCAACAAATTTGAAAAAGCAGACATATCTAGCAATCTCATCAGGATAAGTCCAGAACGTACTTGGAAAGACAAGAGCCTGTATTTGCACTACCATCAGGAATACAAGATAGTATTTAAAGATTAAGACACTGTCCTGGTTTCACTGGGATTTTGTTTCAGTTTGTGGCCAGCCATGGTGATCAAGGCCCTTAGCAGTTAAATCCAGGGCAGCTGACCCAGGCTGGCCCACAGGTGTATTCTATATCATTGACATCAAGCTCACTATAAAAGGGCAGGCTTGCAGAGAACAGGTGGGTCCTTTCCTGCTCTTTTCCTTTTCTATTGATTGTGATTTGTGGAGCAACTTGCTGGTGCTCTATAGATAAATATAGCTTTGTCTCTTTTGTGTTGTCATTTACATTGATTTTTTTTTTTTTTTTTTAATTTCATTAAATCTGTTTGACTTCAACTTACAAGTCTTTCTCCTTTTCCCAATGCCCTTCCTCATTTGGGGAAGGGACATGGGGTGATAGAAAAACTGTTTATTGTTTAGCCCTGGGTGCAGGCTAAATGAGGACAGTTTATTTAGTGCCTAATGTAAATAGATCACCTCAGAGGACCATAGACTTGTGATTTAAGAGTCTTATAGGGTTGAAGTTTTCACAGATCTGACTGGTTTTGGTAGAAGCATTTATCGTGTTGGTAGCAGGGTCACTGGGTGGTATTCTCTGGTGTTTGGTTTTACCGTCACTTTTGGGATGGTTAATCAAATGTGTGGTTTTGCTGCTGTTTGTTACTGGTTTTGTGTGGTTTGTCCCTTCTGGGCAGGGACTTAAAGGTATCAGTCTACTATGTGGTTTGGTATTGGTTTATGGTGTTATAAATTCTTTTGGAACTGGGACCCTTTCTGTTTTCTATGTAATGGGAATGAGCGACCTGTATGTTTTCTTTCCCTTGAGGCTCATCTCAATGGCTTTTGTGAATTTTGAATACCCATGGGATGTTTTGACCGCCATGCTCATATTGTTAGGCCTTCTGAATGTTTTTTTTTCAGTTCTTGTTCTTGCTTAAACATTGGTATAAGGGTGGATACAGCACAGCTGCTGCTACCACTGTAATGGACACTGCAGCTGCCCACAACTGGAATTGCAGATACTCAGACCCTGCCAGTCCCTAAGGCAGGCATCCTAGCTACCCCAGAGGCTATTCATATCTCCACACTGGGCAGTGCAATTATTCAACTCCAGGAAGCACTTGCTGTAATTACCCAGACTTTGGCAACAAGGGCTACAGCTAATCAGCCCCAGTGATGGGTGATGCAGCTAACCTAGGGACTCAACCAGTGCTGGTATCAGTTGCCCCTGTACAGAAGACGAAAACCCCAAAAAGAGCAGGTTGTGATGGCTGACCAGGGACATCACAGGAGACCGAGCCAGAGGTAACTACTCGATCCCTATCCCTGAGTAAGCTGCAAGATATACATAAAGATTATGGCTATCATGAAGGCAAGCAACTGGTTACTTGGCTGCTCTGCTGCTGGAATAACTGAGCTGATGGTCTCAAATTAAACGGTAGTGAAGCCAAGCAGCTGGGACCAATGGCTAAAGAAGTGGGTATTGATAGGGGTCTTGTAAGTGGTGACGAGGCTCTCACTCTCTGCTGGTTACTCCTGCAAAGCGTAAAGAACAGGTATCCCTTTAGGGATGTTGTCATATACCACACAGGCAAGTGGACAACCATTGAGAGAGGTGTCAAGAATCTGAGGGAAATAGCTGCGTGGGAGCTGATTTTTGCTGACCTAGAGACACCAGTAGATCCAGATGCACTCAAAGTTACTGGACCCATGTGGTGCAAGTGGGTACAGACTGCGCCACAGTTGTATGCCAACACATTAGCGTTATTTAGCTGGGTAGATGCTGATGCACCAACAGTGGGTGACCTAGATAATCGGATGCAGCAATATGCAGACTGTCTTGTTTCCTCCACACAGGCCAGTGTCTCAGCTGTGGAAAAACCGTCTGACAAATCCCCAAAACTGCTTGGTAAGGTGTTGGACAAATTTTCCCAGATGGAGGACAGACCCCGCTCCCCACCTGCACTGAAGAATGTCTCGGCCATCAGGAGACAGCATCCCCCTGCAAGACCTACTCGGGACAGATGGTACACATCACAAGGTGCCCTGTGGTTTTTCCTACATGACCATGGAGAAGACATGAGAAAATGGGATGAAAAAGCTACCTCGGCTTTACAGACACTCATACATGAGTTGTAAGGTGAACCGAGTAGGAATGGGGCTTCTTTTAGGAGATTTGTTGCTCCATTTTCCTATGGGAAGCTCTCCAGACAGTGTAGATGGGCTTCGGATCCCTAGTTGAAAGACATGAGTAATGGGGAAACAAATCCACGAGCTGCTCAAACTGAGATGTCGATAATGAACACTCTGTTCAGGACTAGAGGGGCCCTGCCTCCAGACAGGTGGAGGACAGGGACAACCATGGTTTTAATACTGTGTGGATTCAATGGCCTGGGACATCAGAACCACAGCAATATAAGGCTCTAGTGGACACTGGTGCACAATGCACCCTAATACCATCAAACTATAAAGGGACTAAATCGATTTCTATCCCTGGCGTGACAGGGGGCTCCTAAGAGCTGACTGTATTGAAGCTGAAGTGAGTCTGATTGGAACTGAATGGCAGATGCACCCTATTGTGACTGGCCCAGATGCCCCATGCATCATTGGTATAGATTACCTGAGGAGAGGGTATTTCAAGGACCTGGGAGGGTACTGGTGGGTGTTTGGTGTAGTGGCTGTGGAGATGGAAGAAATTAAACTGCTGTCTACCCTGCCTGGTCTTTCAGAGGACCCTTCTGCTGTGGGGCTGCTGAGGGTGGAGGAGCAAAAGGTGCCTATTGCTACTAGAAAGGTCCACTGATGGCAATATCTGACTAACAGACTCGCTGATCCCCATCCATGAGCCGATCCATTGACTGGAGAACCAAGCTGTGATCAGCAAAACGCACTCCCCCTTCAACAGTTCCATATGGCCAGTGTGACAGTCCAATGGGGAATGGAAACTAACTGTGGACTACCATGGCCTGAATGAAGTAACACCACCACTGAGTGCTGCCGTACCGGACATGTTAGAACTCCATTATGAACTGGAGTCAAAGGCAGCCAAGTGGTACGCCATGACTGACATCGCAAATGCATTTTTCTCCATTCCTTTGGCAGTGGAGTGTAGGCAACAGTTTGCCTTCACCTGGAGGGGCATCCAGTACACCTGGAATTGACTGCCCCAGGGGTAGAAACACAGCCCCACCATTTGCTGTGGACTGGTCCAGGCTGCACTGGAGAAAGGTGGAGCTCCAGAACAGCTGCAGTACATTGATGACATCATTGTATGGGGTAATACAGCAGGAGAAGTTTTTGAGAAAGGGGAAAAAGTCATTCAAATCCTTCTAGAAGCTGTTTTTGCCATCATATGAGGTAAGGTCAAGGGACCTGCAAAAGAGATCCAGTTTTTAGGGATCAAGTGGCAAGATGGCCACCATCAGATCCCAATGGATGTGATCAACAAAATAACAGCCATGTCTCTGCCAACTAACAGAAAGGAGACACAAGCTTTCCTAGGTGTAGTAGGCTTCTGGAGGATGCACATTCCCCATTACAGTCAGATTGTGAGCCCTCCATGTGAAGTAACTCGAAAGAAGAATGACTTTAAATGGGGCCCTGAGCAACAACAGGCTTTTGAGCAAATTAAACAAGAGATGGTCCATGCAGTGGCTCTTGGGCCAGTCCAGACAGGAGCAGAAGTAAAGAACATCCTCTACACTGCAGCTAGGGAGAATGGTTCTACCTGGAGCCTCTGGCAAAAGGCAGCAGGGGAGACTTGAGGTCGACCCCTGGGGTTTTGGAGCTGGGGATACAGAGGATCAGAGGACTGTTATACTCCAACTGAAAAAGAGATACTGGCAGCCTATGAAGGAGTTGGAGCTGCCTCAGAAGTAATTGGCACTGAGGCACAGCTCCTCCTGGCACCCAGATTGCCAGTGTTGAACTGGATGTTTAAAGGGCAGACCCCCTCTACACATCATGCAACTGATGCCACATGGAGTAAGTGGGTTGCATTGATTACTCAGGGGGCCTGAACAGGGAACCTCAATTGCCCAGGAATTCTGGAAGTAATCGTGGACTGGCTGGAAGGCAAAGATTTTTGGAATGTTGGCAGAGGAGGAGGTCATGTGCACTGAAGAGGCCCCACAATGTAATAAACTATCAGAGAATGAGAAGCATCATGCCTTGTTCACTGATGGATCTTGCTGCATTGTAGGCAAGCAGCGAAGGTGGAAAGCTGCTGTGTGGAGTCCTACGTGACGAGTGGCAGAAGTGGCTGAGAGAGAAGGTGAGTCAAGTCGGTATGCAGAAGTAAAAGCCATCCAGCTGGCTCTAGATATTGCTGACTGAGAAAAATGGCCAGTACTCTACCTGTATACTGACTTGTGAATGGTAGCAAATGCCCTGTGGGGATGGCTGAAGCACTGGAAGAAAAACAACTGGCAGTGCAGAGGCAAACCCATCTGGGCAGCTAAATTATGGCAGGATATTGCTGCCTGATGAGAGAAGCTGGTTGTGAAGGTACATCATGTAGATGCTCATGTACCAAAGAGCAGAGCCACTGAGGAATAACAAAACAACCAGCAGGTTGATCAAGCTGCTAAGATTGAAGTGGCTCAAGTAGACCTGGACTGGCAGCATAAAAGTGAACTATTTTTAGCTTGGTGGGCCCATAATACATCAGGTCATCAAGGCAGAGATGCCACATATAGATGGGCCTGTGACGGAGGGGTGGATTTGACCGTGGACACCATCTCACAGGTCCTCCATGAATGTGAAACATGCACTGCAATTAAACAAGCCAAATGACTGAAACCCCTGTGGCATGGAGGATAATGGCTAAAATCTGAGTATGGAGAGGCCTGGCAAATTGATTACATCTTACTTCCATGAACTTGACAAGGCAAGAGCTATGAGCTCACAATGGTGGAAGCAAGTTATTGGCTGGTTGGAAACATACCCTGTGCCTCATGCCACTGCCTGTAACATTATTATGGGCCTTGAAAAGCAGATTTTGTGGTGACATGGCACTCTGGAAAGAATCGAGTCAGACAAGGGGACTCATCTCTGAAATAGCCTCATAGACACCTGGGCTAAAGAGCATGGTATTGAAGGGATATATCACATCCCCTACCATGCACCAGCTGCTGGGAAAGTGGAATGATGTAATGGACTGTTGAAGACTACACTGAAAGCAATGGGTGAGGGGACTTTCAAAAACTGGGATGAACACTTAGCAAAGGTCACTTGGTTAGTTAATACCAGGGGATCTGTCAATCAGGCTGCTCCTGCTCAATCTGAACTGTTGTGCACTGTAGAGAGGGATCAAGTCCCTGTAGTTCATGCAAGGAATATGTTGGGGAAAACAGTTTGGATTACTCCTGCCTTGAGCAAATGCAAACCCACTTGTGGAATTGCTTTTGCTCAAGGGCCTGGGTGCACCTGGTGGATGATGCAGGAGGATGGGGAAGTTAAATGTGTACCCCAAGGAGATTTGATTCTGGGTGAAAATAGCCAATAACTGTATGATGCTAAGTGTCATTTATTATAGTAAGAATCACCCCAGACTGTGAACATGGGCTGCAGCAGATACATGCACTGCAAGATCAAGATGTAATACACCCTCCTGCTGTGCCCAACTTTGACAGTCCATGACACCATACTGAGGCCTGGTCCTGAGCTGCTAACTGAGTGAATCCCACACCATTTTTTTTCTGTCCTGAAAAATATTATGAGAAATGGAACCCATGGATTTGGACTGAATTGATTCAATGGACTTCTTGGAGAGATGGTCCATGGACAGGAGAGAATATATGTATGTGGATGTGTATTTATGTTGAAGGATGGGGAAAATCATAGTGACTTGATGTAAATGATATAGAATAAGGGGTGGAATCCTGTTCTGGTTTCATTGGGATTTGGTTTCAGTTTGTGGCCAGCCATGGTGATCAAGGCCCTTAGCAGTTAAATCCAGGGCAGCTGACCCAGGCTGGCCCACAGGTGTATTCTATATCATTAACAATCAAGTTCACCATAAAAGGGAGGGCTTGCTGGAAAGAGGTGGGGCTCTTCCTGTTCTCCTTGCCTCTCCTCTCTTCTCCCTCTTCCTCATTTCCAACAGTTGTGATTCTTGGAGCAACTTGCCAGTGCTCTGTAGATCAGTATAGTTTTGTCTCTTTTGTGTTGTCATTTATAATGATTTCTTCATTTCATTAAATCTGTTTAACTTCAACCTACAAGTCTCCCTCCTTTTCCCAATTCCCTTATTTAGGGAAGGGACATTGGGTGATAGAAAAACTGTTTATTGTTTAGCCCTGGGTGCAGGCTAAACAAGGACAGACACCTATAGGTAGGCACCTGAATTCAGGTGTGTAAACCTGTGCTCGATGTCTTGGCTCCCACTGTAGTTAAGGGAGATCTCATTTATCAGCCAATGAAGTCTAAAACAATTAACCTGACTAGCTGCAAGGTGTCTACTCGAGGCTAAGGTGAATCAATTGTATTGACTACACTGCTTATAATGAGACTTTAGCACATGTAGTCGTGCTACTGCCACACCACATAATTAGGATTTTTTTTCTTTTCTCAGACAAAGGGTCATTGGCATTTTGAGAAGACAGGCATCAATCTCAATCATCAACAGCCTGTATGAAATATCCTTTTCCACAACCTTAGTCACAGCAATAAGCTAAGTCAACTGTCAGATACACAGCCACAAGTAAAGAGCGAGCTACCTTGCATTGCAGAACACGATGCATAGTGAAATAAAACGTGCCATAACTTTGTATTTAAATTGGAACAGGTGTATGCATCTGTTTAGACCCCCCCATGCTGCAACAACAAAAAAAATCTGATATGATCACAGAAATTAGACAATGAAACTCTTACTGGGTTCCTCCTAAGTTTAGGATTCTTCTACATAGTTTACTTTTCCAGGGCTTAATTTGGTTTTAGAGGTTTGCAATAGCACAAAAAAAGAAAAAAGAAACACTGAAGACAAGTAGGTTGGTAGCGTTGTGACACTACAAATAGTTTATATCATAACTCTTAATTTCAAGGGAACATAAGAAGAGAGGAAAATAACTTTCTCAGAATCTGGTTTCTCTGAAAATACAGTTTGGCTGATTTCTATGCTTTGGCCTGCTGTGGGTTATGGCTGGGAATTTCCCTGGCTCACACCACTTTTGGACTTGTAACATACCCCATTATGCCACAAGAAAGATGCCAGGTGAGCAGCCTTAGAGCTCTCCAGACTGTTCTACTTCAATTCCCTGAAGAACAAGCAGCAATGCTAACTTTCTAAAATGACTGGAAATATGCTTTTAAGTTTTAATTTTGAAAGTGCAGATGGTTACATACTCAAGGTAAACCTCTACCAAAACTAAGCTCGCTATATGGACAGGAAAGACCACGAGACTAGCCCAGGAAACCTCTTATACATCATTGGCAATCAACATTTCTATTCAGCTACCTGATACTGCGGGCAGTAACTCAAAAGTGAGCGAGGTGTGCTGTGCAGAAAGGCAGCCAATTTAGATGTGAAGAAACCAGGACATGATGAATCTGACACTTCCCGTGTTAACAATTCTGTAGCAATAGCACACCTTTATAATGAGGCTGCATAATTAAAGTGTGCACTAAACCCATTTTACTCTCTACATTTATGAAAAACTGCAGTTATAGCAACTTTTCTCACATTGTCCTCTCTCTGCTGAGAAAAGCTCTCATTTCTAGAGACAGAAAAGTCTGAGGAAAACCATCTTTTGTAGTGCTTAGCAGAGCAGCCAGGTATTTCCCAGAAGCTTCACTAGCAGATAAGTAATTTGAAGCTAAGTAGAGACTCCAGTATAAGATCTACAACACTGAGAAAATTGAGAACATGACAGACATTTCCACTATCGAATGGATAATATGAATACAGCAAGTTATCTGTCTCACACTTTGATATCAGCAACACTAGTGCTGTAGAAAAAACAAGACAGTAAAAAAATAAATACCCTCTAATGGCATATTACCTCAGAAAGAACTAAGTCTTTTCCATCAAGCCTTGTCAGTTCAAATCTTGTTTTAAACTTCAGAAGAACCTTCTTGCAAAAAATCTCTTCAGAAAAGTTAACAAAATAATTGTGACATTAACTTCAAGGAAAGATGGGCTATCCTGTTTCTCCTCTTCTGGAAATGCATGATATATTAGAAAGAATTAGAAAATTTACTCAGTTACTCTAGCATGACTCATTCTTAATAAAGATAAAGTCAATAGGGAAGGTAGGCAGGTCTAATGGAACTTCACGCATTGCAGATGTAAAAATTTAAACAAAATAACATGACTTCACAAATAGAGATATAGTCTCTTGCTATTCTGTTCCTTACATTAAAATGGACTTGAAAAGGACTAAATACATTCTAGATTCTAGCAACTAAGCCATGTGGCTTTGTCTTAAAGATCAGTTACGGCACTGCATATCTTCCTGACACAAATCTCATGCAAAAGCATTGAGGAACATGGACTAATGTAGAAATGGAAAAAACACTGCACACAATCAGAGACTGATCTCCCAAAAGTAGTAGTATTACGGCCTTAACGTTTCATTGTCAAGCTTAACAGCTCATGTTGGTGTTGACAAGGACAATTTTTATTTTTTTTTACAACCCCAGTTCAGACCATTGTTGCAGAGATTTCTTAGCTCTGATTAACCAGCCCTTACTCTTTACACCCTTTCCAAAGTTCTTGCTTTTCTATCTGAAAAAAAAAAATAAAGAAGAGAAGCTACTCATTATAATTTTAAGACCCCTAAATAGTCTATTCTTTCCTGACTTACCTCATTATCATATTCTTTCCCATGGTGCTTCTGAGGGTGGAACTGTGCAAAATGAGCTGATCTTATAGCTTGCTTCCGACAAAAGATGCACAACCCCCTCCCTTACTTTTCTTCCCTCTACCCTGTCCCACTATACAATACATCCTATCCTTTAAACTACTCTGGCACCCATCAACTTCACATTAAAATGATTCTGCTAGCTAATTCAGCAGAATACTTTTCATTCTTTTGTCTGTGTAAGTTTTATGCTGGGTTATTGAGTCAAACTGAATACTGAAGTCATGCAAAAATCCACACACAGCAGAAGAGACTCATTAAAGTCAGACTTTTTTTTTTTTTTTACCTGCACTTTTACATCTGGCAAGTTGTCCCGATTAATGTATACAAAGCCACTTTGTCTCAAATCTCATCTAAAAACTCATTGATATATACAAAAATTTCAAGCAAGTCTACTTGTGTTCTGCAACAACGGCTTAACTTGCTGAACACTACCATCTCATTTTCTGTATATCTGTCTTCCTTTTTGGACAGCAAGCACTTTGCAGAAGCTGATATTTGTTCTGTGTATTTCTATTACACCACAGTTCTTCACCCGTACCTGTTTGCACTGAATAACATCCAGTACATATAATGATAATCCTTAGCACACAGTGAAATTTATGTTTTTAAAACCTTAGCCTCAAGAATTCTGTGATTCTCTATGCCTTAAAGTAAATCATAGATGAATGTATAGTAAAAATCTTTAAAGTTGTACTGGTGTTTGTTTTTAAACTCTCATGACCATTTAGGGCTTGACTCATTTTTTTCACCCCTTCAGGACTATGACATTGTTTTTCCCCAGTGAGAATCATAATGCACTGACAGATCCCATTCTCCAGAAAGAAATATCACCACAGAGTTCCAGCTACACGAAACAGCTAGCGCTCCATCTAATGCAGGGATGAAACAAGACCAGCAATATCTATATTGCTGGTAATATATATTGCTGGTAATATATATTGCTGGAATAGAGTGCACTGTCAGCAAGTTCGTTGATGACATCAAACTGGGAGGAGTGGCTGACACACCAGAAGGCTGTGCTGCCATTCAGAGAGACCTAGACAGGCTGGAGAGTTGGGCAGGGAGAAATTTAATGAAATATAACAAGGGCAAGTGTAGAGTCCTGCATCTGGGCAAGAACAACCCCATGTACCAGTACAAGTTGGGGACAGACCTGTTGGAGAGCAGCGTAGGGGAAAGGGACCTGGGGGTCCTAGTGGACAACAGGATGACCATGAGCCAGCAGTGTGCCCTTGTGGCCAAGAAGACCAATGGCATCCTGGGGTGTATTAGAAGGGGTGTGGTCAGCAGGTCGAGAGAGGTTCTCCTCCCCCTCTACTCTGCCCTGGTGAGGCTGCATCTGGAATATTGTGTCCACTTCTGGGCCCCTCAGTTCAAGAAGGACAGGGAACTGCTAGAGAGAGTCCAGCGCAGAGCCACAAAGATGATTAAGGGAGTGGAACATCTCCCTTATGAGGAGAGGCTGAGGGAGCTGGGTCTCTTTAGCTTGGAGGAGACTGAGGGGTGACCTCATTAATGTTTATAAATATGTAAAGGGCAAGTGTCATGAGGATGGAGACAGGCTCTTCTCAGTGACATCCCTTGACAGGACAAGGGGCAATGGGTGCAAGCTGGAACACAGGAGGTTCCACATAAATATGAGGAAAAACTTCTTTACAGTGAGGGTAACGGAACACTGGAACAGGCTGCCCAGAGAGGTTGTGGAGTCTCCTCTGGAGACATTCAAAACCTGCCTGGATGCGTTCCTGTGTGATATGATCTAGGTAATCCTGCTCCGGCAGGGGGATTGGACTAGATGATCTTTCGAGGTCCCTTCCAATCCCTAACATTCTGTGATATTAGCACGAGTGATGACTCCTTTCCCCTGACAGATTTAGCAGCATTGTTTAACCACATTCAGTACGCTAGCAGCATGCCAGTTCGCGATTCTGTTATATGCATGTGAATAAAAAAAAAACAAACAAAAAGAATGGTAGGCTTTAGCACACAAATAATTCAGTAACTCTGAAGTCAGGCATAATGAGTTAAACTGAGGAGCGTATATTTTATATGCATCACATGGTAGATGCTAGGACAGTAGCTGTAACACAGTAACCAATGTACGTACGGTAAACTCTCAAGCGAGAAACTACACTAGCAGCTGTGTAGGTAGATTAGGGTACGGCGACCGGAAAATCTCGGGCTGTAACGGAAGGTAGGCGTGGCGAAAGGAGCAGGATGTGCAAGTATCGTGCGAGTTCGTACGGGACAAGACGACTATATAAGGCTGTTGCGCAGTTAAATAAACGCCATTTGTTGCATCCTCACATTGGTGTCAGTGCTCAATGGCCCTGGGGTGCGGATAGCCTCAGGCCAGCCAGCAACCGAACGGAGCTTGCCGCAGACAAGCGGCAACAAATGGTGACCCCGACGTGATTGCTGAGCTGGCGGACCGCAGGCGGTCGGAGTGGGTTCGCGAACCATGGAAACCTTGATAAAGGTGATTTCGTTACTGGGCGGGGAATTTAAGATTTCTGTGAAATCGAAAGACGTAGCCCAGTGTGTGGACCATCTCATTAAAGGGGGGTCAGTGGCAGGACCAGCTGATTGTTTACAGCCGAATACCTGGGAGCGGTGCTCAATGAAGCTCGCTGAGCGAGCTATGGCAGCGGGTTCTGCCAAAGAATTAAAAACATGGGGAGTTACCTTGTGGCTGCTACAGGCTGCGCGGGAGGACCGGGCGACATGGGATGCGGCTCGGGTGTGTTTACATGGGGTCTACCCTGACCAAGACAGAAGTGGCAGTGGTGAAACTCCTCCAACATATACTCTCTGAGAGATGAATTAAATATGACGAAGCTGCGTTAAAGCAGTGTCCTGGTTTGGCCTAAACCAGGCCGATTTTCCTTTCAGTGATTTTTACTTTCAGCTAAGTCTCCTCTAAGTAACTGCACTTTCTGAAACTAACTGCATGTTTTTGCAGACAGTGTCTGCTTCCAGGACTGATAACGCTCGAAGTTTGTAGTTATCACTGAGGCACCGGTAGGGATGTTGTGCAGAAAGGCTCTTGCTGTACTTGTTCTTGAGAGAAACCAAGGTCACTGCTGAATTCCCCACTGCTTACGAGTGAAGAGCCGAAGGGGGGGTCGCAGCTGCAGGGGGGAGCGGACAGGGCAGGTGACCCAAAATTGACCAACGAGGGTATTCCATCCCATACACGTCATTCTCAGTATAAAGCGGGGGGATCACGAGGGTCTCGCTCTCTTTCTGCTATGGCCGGGGTCCAAGGAGGACTCCGTCTGTTTTCCTGCTGCCCCCGATCCCGATCAGTGCGTTCCTGAATCCAGCTCTCGACCATCGCTAGGCCCAGCCTGGGCCTTCCCGGAGCCTGCCCTGCAGTGCCGGTGGTGACGTGGCTGACTTCAGGGGAGCTCAGTCTTGGTTTTGTATATATATTTGTATATATTTGATTATTTCTATTATTGTTATTATACTCTTTTTCATTATTATAGTTTATTAAAACTGTTTTAACTTTCCAACCCAGAAGTCTCTCTCCCTTTTCCCTTTCCCTCTGGGGGGAGGGGGGGGATAACAGAGGGCATCTGCCGCAGGTTTAATAGCCGGCCCAGCTTTAAACCGTGACAAGCAGTTACTGTTCTGGGCAAAAGATAAAGGACATTTTACAACCTTTAATGATGTCTTTGAAGTGCCTTTATGGGAGAAGATTGGTGACTACCTCTGGAATGCGGTGTCAAGTGGTGATAAGGAAGCCTTTAAATTGTCTGCTACATGGAGGCTGGGTAGCGAAGCGTTAAAAGGAATAAAAGCAGAGAGAGAAGTCACACATACAGCTTTTATGGCTTTAGGACCGCAAGCGCCTACTACCCCCTCACTGTTTGCGGGACCAACACCTCCCACGGCCCCGGTGGCTGTACCGGTGGCAGCTCCTTTATCGCCGTCGGTACGGACGGCTCCGAAAAAAGCTGAGGAGCGGGGAGCGAGTAAAATAGATACAGATCCATTAGAACCGGTAGTGCGCCCTAAAACACAAGCTCGATTTGGACTAATTGATTCAGACGCTGAACAGGAGACTTGGCCGAAACCCCCTCCTCTCATTGATCTCTCTACGGATGAGGCTGAGCAGGAGGACAAGAAGGAGGGTAAACCTGCTTTGTATCCACCTTTACCGGATTCGCCATTTACGGAGTCAGCAGTACCAGAGTCACAAGGACTTAAAGGACTGTTACCATCACAAAATGGACATGAACTTGACATGACAGAGCTTGGTAGACGACTGGAAGAATTAAAGACGGAATTGCAGCAGCATCGTTCAGCCAACGCCTCGGGACACGTGACTATGTCTCCCCCAAAACCCCCCTCTGTGTTCGAGACAAGTATTAGGGCCACCTCAACCTCCTTTACAACTCCCTACTCCACCTTTAGATCAGGGCGGGGGGGAGGTTTGCATCCATCTGGTAATGTGGGAGGTGAGGGAGAGGGTCAGCTTCCGCCCGCGTATACAGGGGAAGGGGGGGAGGTGAGGGAGGAGTGAAATGGAAAGGGGTCATTCGAGATGCGTTATTAGATTAGAAGGAGTTATAATTCCACAAGCATATCCGGTGATTGTGGGTGCGGGTCCTGAGGGAAGAAATATTTGGCAACTGTTAGATTGGAAAATTGTAAAAGAAGCATTGCCACTACAGTTAGCGAAAGACAACACAGGTGAGGACTGCAGGAAAGTTGTTGCAGGGATGGCAAATCGTAACCCCACCTTAACTGAGCTAATGGATGCTTGTGAGAAAGTAGGAACCACCACATTTCAGATGGAGCATTTAGCAAAAACTTTTGCGGCGGCAGTTAAGGTAGTTCATCGTTGTTATACATGCGAGCAGGAAGGTCACTTTAAGAAAAACTGCCTTAAGAAGTTGAAGCTGAGTGGGAGAGATAACTCTGTTTTGATGTGTCATTGCTGTGGGAAGCTAGGGCATTTTGTGAAGCTGTGCAGGTCTCAGTATAATGCTCAAGGTCAGCTGATAACAACCAGCTGCAGAATACAGGGAAACTGGAGAAAGAACGTGGGGGGGGAACCGTGTGCTGACACAAATGAATCTTCCCAACCAGTTCCAGGCCTAAGCAGTTAACTCGCAGCCCGAACCGCAGGGAGCGCAGGACTGGTGTTTCCACGCAGGGTTAACCTGCGCGGCTGCCAAGCCTTGGACCTGTGGCAAACAGGGATAATGCTAATGCTGATTGTCAAAAGATCATTGAAGCTTTACCTGGAAAAACAGATTTGAATGCTATGATAAAGGCATGTGCAAAAGTGGGTACTGTGGAACATAAGGCTCAAGTTATGGCTGCGGCCGTACTTGGGGCTTACGTTGTCACAATTGCAGCCTATATTCCAATTATTAACAGGGGACACAAATTTAACAGCACCACGACACACTACTTCAGAGGTACATCAACTGATTACAGAAGTAGAAAGCAGGCTACATTCCAAATTTGTACATCATATTGATTTGAATCAGGAAATACAAATTATCACTTTGTTTGATAGGCAAATTCCGTATGCAATAATTGGTCAATGGAATTCAGAATGATCAGATTCGTTACAGAGCTATTGGCACAGATTATTCATCAAAGGACGGATGCGATGTCGGGAACTTGTGGCCAGAGATCCCTGCATCACTAACCGTTCCTATTGCAGCTCAATATTTTGAGTGGTGTATGGCTAATAGCTTTGCTTTGCAAACAGCTATGGAGAATTTCTCGGGACAGGTTGTTTACCACTTGCCCTCCCATCCTGTTATAAAATTGAGTGTGGAACTTCCAATTGCCACAGGAGTGTGGTGCGCAGACACTCCTGTGGATGGAATTACCATTTTTACGGATGGATCTGGGAACACAGGCAAGGCGGGCCTTGTCTGGTATTCTGATGGCAAGTGGGAATCTATAGTAATACAACAAAAGGGTTCACCTCAGGTGGTAGAATTACGAGCTGTATTAAAAATATTTCAGAATTTTCCCATTCCCTTTAATTTGGTTACTGATTCAGCATATGTAGCTGGCATTATAAAGCAATTGGATAGATCTGTTATAGAGCATATATATAATCAGTGTGTTTTTTAATTGCTGCGAGCTCTGTGGCAAGAAATTCAAATCCGAACTGCATTGTTTTATGTTTTACATGTAAGAAATCATACTAATTTGCCTGGGTTTATTGCAGAAGACAATGCTCGAGTGGACTCTTTGGTTTTTCATCCTAAAACAACAATTTGTACCAGAGTGGAAGCAATAGCACAATTGCTTATCAAAGTGCATAAAAGGATTACAGACATTACCGGACTAGACTCAGATACTATCTATTTACCTATCAGAAAGGAATATCTACAGTGGTTAACAAATCAGTCAACTATTTTTCAAATAGCCTTACAGGACTTTACTGGACAATTGTTAACACATTTGCCAAAAGATAAAAAGCTACAGTTTATTTGCAAACAGGATTGGGAAGAAAAACCTATCAGATCAGAGATACCTGTGACTGGACTAACTGTTTTTACTGATGCAGGAAAGCGATCACATTCAGCAGTTATTACCTGGCAAGAGGATGGACAATGGAAACATTGTAAATTCTCAGGACAAACTGAGGACTCATTGCAGACACTTGAATTTTTTGCGATATATCAGGTTTTTGTAAAATGGAAGGATTTACCTGTAAATATTGTGACAGACTCTCTTTATGCAGCAGGCATTGTAAATCGAATTGAAAGAGCTTTTATACGACCAATAAGAAATATGCGACTTTACACCATTTTGCTACAGTTGCATCAAGCAATAAACCTCAGAGAGGCACCTTATTTTGTCACTCACATTCGTAGTCATCAATTTGATCAAGGTTTGAGCATTGGAAATAATAAAGCAGACACACTTGTGTCCTATACGCAAATATCACCAAATTTATTTGAACAAGTACACCTATCCCATCAATTCTTTCATCAATCAGCGAAAATGTTAGCGAAACAATTTCACCTCACCATGGCACAAGCACGTGAATTAGTTAGTGCTTGTCCTAGTTGTCAGAAAATTGGCATGGGAATTGGAATAGGGGTAAATCCTCGAGGATTGAGTGCGTTGCAACTGTGGCAAATGGATGTTACTCACATTGCAGAATTTGGAAGGCTCAAATATGTTCATGTATCTGTTGATACGTTTTCACAGGTAATATGGGCAACAGCACAAACTGGGGAAACAGGTTGGGAGCTGCTACATCACGGGAGGGGGTATGCCGCCATCAAACGGGATGATGTTATACAGTGGGTCCCTACACGCTGTTTGCGCCCTGATTTAAAACAAAATCCTAACCCGAAGTAATATGTACGCTGTCCGAGCTTTATGTTTTGCAGGAGTACCTGTGGGGGAAGCCGAAACAGCACCAGCCTCGACCTTCAGACGTGAGGAGTCATGACAGTACAGAGAGTCTGGTAAAGCGGCGGGGTGCCAAGAAAGATGAGGAACGGCGACCGTTGCTGAGTGAAACAAAAGCTTTGAACAATGCGCTCATGATTAGCTTGCTTTTGCTTTGCATCTCAGGAGTTGCAGGGGAATCTTACTGGAGAACCTGGGCTCGGGATGTTGTATCCGCCAGCTACGCTTACGCTTTGACGCAAGGCTCCAGAATCAGCGATACGCTTTACTTCGCATGACTTGAAGCATGGGGAGGGGGAAATGTAGGTAGATTAGGGTACGGCGACCGGAAAAATCTCGGGCTGTAACAGAAGGTAGGCGTGGCGAAAGGAGCAGGATGTGCAAGTATCGTGCGAGTTCATACGGGACAAGATGACTATATAAGGCTGTTGCGCAGTTAAATAAACGCCATTTGTTGCATCCTCACATTGGTGTCAGTGCTCAATGGCCCTGGGGTGCGGATAGCCTCAGGCCAGCCAGCAACCGAACGGAGCTTGCCGCAGACAAGCGGCAACAAGCTGCTATCACACCTACTAGAATCATAGTGCCAAAAAGTGTAATAAAAGACTAAATATGTCTAAAGATTTCTCGTAAAGAAGGAAGTTGTATTCACTACAGGTAAGCATTTAATAATTGACTAAGAACATGATAGATTTTCCTCTTACTGAAGGAAAGAATCACAATTTAAATAGATGATCCTGCTTAGCTTACTATACATCTTTACATTTAATAGAGATTTTTAAAGTCTAAGTGCTATGCAACTGTATATTGCAAAGCTGCTCTTGGTGGCTTGCTAAACTATATGCTGCCAAAACAAAGGAAGACAAGTAAAACACACACCAACTAGGATCATTAATGCACTGTTCTCCATTTCCACTGAAATAGTCATGAGTAATCAGTTATTAAAAGCAATGAAACATTAGGAATCAGTTACTTAAAGGTGTCTATGTAAGCCTAGAAGATAGATAATCAGTCTGCTAAAACACTTTTTATCAACACCTTAAATAAGGAAATGAAACACCAATGAGAAGGCACATCCTGCCATTATCAACTTGCAGGGAAAAAAAAAAATCAGAACAATTATGTAATCTCTCATAACATGAAGTATTCTTAATTTACATTTAATTCAAAATGTGGAAACTGCACAGAAGAAAACCAGGTTCTTAGAACAATGGAAGAAAGCTACATAAAAAAGCAAACTGCATGACACAGATCACACCTGAATTATTTATATTGACACATCAACTCCACTTTGCCAGATTCAAAAAAATTAGCGCATGATTTTCAAAAACACAGTAATATATGTTTAGACTGAAGGTATGTCTCAATTTATAAAGTAAAAACATAGAAATAATTGTTTCTTTGTAATAGCAAATTCATGCAGTTACTATTATATTGAAAAACATACTGAATACTAAGCCAGATAGCCATCCTCTATGATCACTGTTAAAGTTCTATTATCACACTTGAATCAGTAAGGTGTAAAATACTTTGTGCTGGTATAGTGTGACATATAAGTTTTGCCAAATAATTCTCATAAAATTTAGATTAAAAAAACACAATGTATTACAAATCTTAAGTTATAAAATTGAAAGCACCCCCTTGAAAAGTACAGGTTACCGAAACCAGTGATTTCTGCAGAACGTACCTCGAGATTTATTTAGTTTGATTCCTATAGCTTTCATAGGTGAACCATACATAAAGCATTTCATTTTGAATACAACAGAGAAGTTCCAATAACCCATGTTCATGAAAGCAGAAAAAAATAAAGACTAAGAACTCAGATTATTTTCACTCTTGCTGCTTAAGAAACCTATGAATAGATGAAAGTGGCTCAGTAATATGGGAAAAAAGCATACCTCCTCTCTTTCATGGCAGTCAGCAAAGTAAAAAAACCTGTTGTTTCTACATCAGTCAGGGAGAAATTAACCTGCACATTTACAAAAATGTCTATTAACTAGAAAGCAGTACAAAAGACAGCACATCCAAGGTAGGATTCAGGAATCACTAGAACCTCAGATAAGAAGAAAGTCTTGTATCAGGATTACATGTAGGAGTCTAATCCTTCATATTTAGCTCTATACATCTAGACTTGCACATACATACATCCTTCTGTAAGTAAACAAGAAAGTAAAGTTTAAATGCCTGTTGTGACTGTATAGATTTATCTTTTGCAGATGTGCATAAAATAATGTAAATTAAATGATTTTTTTTTTTACAGATTCCTAAGTATGGATAAATGTCACATGAAATATACATTCTGGTGGTGCAGTCAGCTTGAAGTGGTGACAGCAGTTCAAAAATGGACCACTTTCCAAATTACTTATAATATTATTTCTAACAAAGACACAGATTACATGTGTAGAAAAGCCATCCTTACATTCTCACCCTTGGAATTATGTTAATTATTCCTAGTGTGCAAGACTCTTGCTTTACTGCTAAAACTTCTGAAAAACAGGTTTTATAGTTGAAATGCAGCACTAACTACAGCAGGAAACCTTTAAACTCTTGTGAATGTATGATATGATAACTACCCGCCCCCCCCCCCCAAAAAAAAAATGTTATAACCAGAAGATTTCAAAATAGTACATAGTGATGATGCTTGGAAACTCCAGTCCCTTGCGCTAGGGACAGGACAGGTCTCATCTGTCCACAGCCGTGACTGTTCAAGCCTTTTACTCCTCCTCTTGAAAAGGTAGTTTTCAGAGAAGGGACAGGAAGTGTCATAATTATATTTATAAATTTCACAACAAGATCTAAGCACAACTTTTTAAACACCTAATTCATTGGTAAATTTAAACTTAGAAAAGCCTATCCCACTGAAGTAATAGGCTAACCTAAAAAACTGAGGTGGAAACACCACATTTATGGGAACAGCAACATTTTTTCCATTTCTCTTTTTTAATTTCATGAAAAAAAAAATCCACTAAGTCTATCCATGAGAATCACATATGATTTGCATAAAGAAGGAGATGAACTCATTTTAAATTCTCTAGATATGAGGTTGCTAAAGCTGAATTCTGACATCATTGATGCTCAGAAGGTAACAAAGGAAAAAGATGACTTAAACATTTAATCTTTTTTTTTAAAACAGTAATTTTCAGGCAACAGCTGTTCTTGATAGTCTTCTATTTTTATGAAGTAATTACATTTTTTAAATATACATATTTTTATTTCTAGTCTGTGTACACTTCAACCAGGAAGACAACCTTTCATGCAGCTGAAAAAAAAAAAAAAAACACACACACCAAAATCCCTGTACTGTTCACCATAAATCTTTACATGAAAAGAGTAATGAAATTATTCTCTGTTACTCTTTTATAGTAATTATATATTTTTCCATAAATCAAGGGCATATTGTTTTGTTTTAAATACCGTACATCTGTGCACAAATATCTCCTACTAATCATTCTGTATTCTTAAGTCAACAGCTGTAGTTCATTTCACAACAAATAAAATCTATATACATTGGGTATAGAGATGTACCTCTTTCATATTAACCAAACAAGTGCTAACTGTCAGTAGCCATTTCTAGTATGGGTGGGTAACTGTCCTATCTCATCTTTACCATCTTGCTATCCTTTTGGTCTTAGACTCATAAGGTTACTCAAAGTATCACCGATAAACAGCACGAAATTTTGTTAACTACCCATTTCTCCAACTGAAAGGGAATTCAAAATCTTTGCGCTTTTCATTTTACACCTCAGACAATTAAGTGTCTAATTTCTACAAAATAAAAATAAAATAATTATTAAAAAAAAAAAAAGAAGTAGCTTCCTGAAACGTTCCAGGAGCAGCTACCTGAATAAATGGTCAGATATGGCCAAACCAGTAACAATACGTATCACTCGGACAAAACCAAGGAGTTTAGAGAAGTCTAGACAGTGAAGAACAAAATCAGGAAATTTAGAATCTTTTGCTCTCTACAGCTTCCTGAGAAGGGGAAGTGGAGAGGGAGGTGCTGATCTCTTCTCCCTGGGATCCAGTGACAGGACACGTGGGAATAGTTCAAAGCTGCGTCAGAGGAGGTTCAGACTTGATATTAGGAAACATTTCTTTACCAAGAAGGTGATCAGACACAGGAACAGGTTTCCTGGAGAGGTGGTCGATGCCCCACGCCTGTGGCAGGAAGGTATGGTTTCCACTCAGCGGGGCCCTAAGTCCCTTGCGGGTGCCAGAAAAGACATGGCAACCCAAACGGACCTGCTGCAGAAGCATGCGGAGGTCCAGGTGGCAGGCTGCAGGGAGTGCCACAGCCTGGCCCTGACACTCAAGGGTAACGGAGACCTCACCTGTGTGAGGTGTGAACAGGTCGATGACCTGATCACCTTGGTGGCCCAACTGAAGGAGGAGGCGGAAAGGTTAAGGAGCACAGGAGCATCCCAGGAAGAGGTTGGCGGGCAGTGCTGTTCCCTGCCTGTCCTGGGGAAAACGGACGGGCCTAATGCTCCCCAGGTAATAGAGGATCCTCTTCCTCCTCCACAAGGAGCAGGAGGAGACCTAGGGGATGGGGGGGAATGGAGGCAGGTCCCTGCTCAGGGTGGCAGGCGAATCCCATCCCGACCTTCCTCCCCTCCCCACGTCCCCCTGAAAAATAGGTATGAGGCGCTGGAACCTGAGCTTCTTCCTGAGTGCCTTGAAGACACGAATCTAGGTGAAGGACCTTCTACGGGGCTACGTAAACAGAAGCAACCAAGTAGGAGGGTTGCAACCAGCTCCAAAAAGGAGAAAAGAAAAGTAATTGTTATAGGCGACTCCCTGCTAAGGGGAACAGAGGGCCCCATATGCAGGCCAGACCCAACTCACAGGGAAGTCTGCTGCCTCCCTGGGGCTCGGGTAAGGGATGTTGCCAGGAGGATTCCTGAACTGGTGAGGCCCTCTGACTACTACCCTCTATTAGGATTCCAGGTGGGTAGGGATGAGATTGAAGAGAGAAGTCCCAGGGATATCAAAAGGGACTTCAGGGCCCTGGGGCGTTTGGTGAAGGGGGTAGGTGCACAGGTTATATTCTCCTCAATTCCTTCGGTGTTTGGTGAAAATAGGGAAAAGACTATAAAAGTACAACAGATTAATATGTGGCTAAGAGACTGGTGCCGTAGGTGGGATTTTGGGTTCTTTGACCATGGGGCGGCTTTCATGACACCGGGCCTGCTTATGCCGGATGGGGAACAGCGGAATCAGAAGGGGAAAAGGGTTATGGCCCAGAAGTTGGCAGGGCTGATCAAGAGGTCTTTAAACTAGGTTTGATGGGGGAGGGGGATAAGACCAGGGCAACCGCAAATGAACCTAGGGGTGACAGGCCTGCATTGGGGGCAAGACCGTTAGCCCAGCTGAAGTGCATTTACACCAATGCACACAGTATGGGCAACAAACAGGAAGAGCTAGAAGCCACTGTACAGCAGGAAGGTTATGATGTGGTTGCCATCACAGAAACGTGGTGGGATGACTCTCATGACTGGAGGGCAGCTATGGATGGCTATAAGCTCTTTAAGAGGGACAGGCGAAGCAGGAGAGGCGGTAGGGTAGCGTTGTATGTTAGGGAGTGCTTAGACTGTGTTGAAATTGAGGAAGATGGTGAGGATGACAAGGTTGAATGTTTATGGGTGAAGATCAGGGGGAAGGTCGGCAGGGCGGACATTACGGTGGGAGTCTGTTATAGACCACCCAACCAGGACGAGCAGGTGGACGAGGCGTTTTACAAGCGGCTGTCAGAAGCCGCCCGGTCGCCGGCCCTTGTACTCGTGGGGGACTTCAACTTGCCAGATGTCTGCTGGTAATACAACATGGCAGAGAGGAAGCAATCTAGGAGGTTCCTCGAATGTGTGGAGGACAACTTCCTCATGCAACTGGTAAATGAGCCCACTAGAGGAGGGGCCCTGCTTGACCTGTTGTTTGTGAACAGAGAAGGACTAGTGGGAGATGTGAGGGTGGGTGGCCGTCTTCGGAATAGCGACCACGAAATGTTAGAGGTTTCGATAGTGGGGGAAGTAAGGAGGGGCAAGAGCAGAACTTCTGTCTTAGATTTCCGCAGGGCAGACTTTAGCCTGTTTAAGAGGCTGGTGGACCGAGTCCCTTGGGAGTCGGTCCTGAAGGGCAAAGGAGTCCAGGAAGGCTGGACATGCTACAAAAGGGAATTCCTAAATATTCAGGAGCAGGCTGTCCCGGTGTGTAGGAAGACAAGCCATCAGGGAAAAAGACCGGCATGGTTAAACAGATGTCACGGTTTAAAGCTGGGCCTGCTACTAAACCTGTGGCAGATGCTCTCTGTTAACTTAGGCTAGAACTTAAGGAAAAAAAGAGAGCCTATTTGCTCTGGAAGAAGGGTCGGGTAACTCGGGAGGTCTATAGGGACGTGGCCAGGTCGTGTAGGGAAAAGATTAGAAGGGCCAAAGCTCAATTAGAGCTTGATTTGGCTGCTACAGTCAAAGATAACAAAAAAAGCTTCTACAAATACATCAACAGCAAAAGGAGGGTCAAGGAGAGCCTCCACCACTTGCTGAATGAGGAGGGTAGTGTAGTGTCAGGGGATGAGGAAAAGGCAGAGGTGCTCAATGCCTTCTTTGCCTCTGTCTTTAATGTCAAGACCGGTTGTCCTCAGGAGACTCGGCCCCCAGAGCCTGAAGTTAGGGACGGGGGGCTGTGAGAAGCCCCCGTAATCCAGGAGGAGACGGTTAATGACCTGCTGTGCCAGTTGGACACCCACAAGGCTATGGGCCCGGATGGGATTCACCCCAGAGTAATGAAGGAACTGGCAAATGAACTTGCCAAACCACTCTCTATTATCTACTGGCAGTCCTGGTTAACTGGAGAAGTTCCAGCTGACTGGAAATTAGCAAATGTAACGCCCATCTACAAGAAGGGTCAGAAGGATGATCCAGGGAACTATAGGCCTGTCAGCCTGACCTCGGTGCCAGGCAAGGTGATGGAACAGATCATCCTGAGTGCCATTACACGGCACATGCAGGACAATCGGGGCATCGGGGCCAGCCAACATGGATTCATGAAAGGCAGGTCCTGCTCGACCAACCTGGTCTCCTTCTATGACCAAGTGACCTGCTTAGTAGATGAGGGCAGGGCTGTGGATGTAGTCTAGATAGACTTCAGTAAGGCATTCGACACTGTCTCCCACAGCATCCTCCTAGACAAACTGGCTGCCCGGGACTTGGATGGGTGGACTCTTTGATGGGTTAAAAACTGGCTGGATGGCTGAGCCCAGAGAGTGGTGGTGAATGGGGCAAAGTCCAGCTGGCGGCCGGTCACTAGCGGTGTTCCCCAGGGCTCAGTTCTGGGGCCGGTGCTGTTCAATATCTTTATAGATGATCTAGACGTAGGGGTTGAGTGCACCCTCAGTAAATTTGCAGATGACACCAAGCTGGGTGGGAGTGTCGATCTGCTGGAGGGTAGGAAGGCCCTACAGAGGGATCTGGACAGGTTAGATAGATGGGCCGAGACCAACGGCATGAGGTTCAACAAGAACAAGTGCCGGGTCTTACACTTCAGCCACAACAACCCCATGCAGGGCTACAGACTGGGGGAAGAGTGGTTAGAAAGCGGCCCGGTGGAAAGAGACCTGGGGGTGCTGATCGACAGCCGGCTAAACATGAGCCAGCAGTGTGCCCAGGTGGCCAAGAAGGCCAATGGCATCCTGGCCTCTATTAGGAATAGTGTAGCCAGCCGGTCTAGGGAAGTGATCGTCCCTCTGTACTTGGCACTGGTGAGGCCGCACCTTGAGTACTGTGTCCAGTTCTGGGCCCCGCACTTCAAGAAAGATGTTGAGGTGTTGGAGCAAGTCCAGAGGAGGGCGACCAAGCTGGTGAAGGGTCTGGAGGGTCTGACCTATGAGGAGCGGCTGAGGGAGCTGGGGTTGTTTAGCCTGGAGGAGGCTCAGAGGTGACCTTATTGCAGTCTACAACTACCTGAAGGGAGGTTGTAGTGAAGTGGGAGTTGGCCTCTTCTCCCGGGCAACTAGCGATAGGACAAGAGGACATAGCCTCAAGCTTCGCCAGGGGAGGTTCAGGTTGGACATTAGGAAGAATTTCTTTACAGAAAGGGTTATTAGACATTGGAATGGGCTGCCCAGGGAGGTGGTGGAGTCACCATCTCTGGATGTGTTTAAGAAAAGACTGGACATGGCACTTAGTGCCATGGTCTAGTCGACAGGGTTGTGTCAGGGCAACAGTTGGACTCGATGATCCCTGAGGTCTCTTCCAACCTGGTTGATTCTGTGATTCTGTGTGATTCTGAGTGTTTAAGAGGCATTTGGACAATGCCCTTAATAGCATGCTTTAACTTTTGGTCAGCCCTGAAGTGGTCAGGCAGTTGGACTAGATAATCATTGTAGATCCCTTCCAACTGAACTATTCTGTTCTAGAAACAAAATCTCCCCTTTCAGAAAAACTTTCATAAAAGCTCCATCACTCAGACTAATTTATTAATGAACAATGTTGATTCCAAGGATATTGCTATTTAGGTAGAGTTTGGGTGAAGAGACTTCCTCATAAATATTTAGTTACCCAAACCTATTCAAGCCACTGTTGAGATGCAGCTTGCTACACTCTGATGAATATAACAAAAGCATAAGACCATGAGTCCTATAGAGCTCTTAGGTATGTGCTAATAGTAATATTCAGTCACATAACTACGAAAATACAACTGTAAGTTGGTTTTTTTTTCTTCTTTGGGATTGGGGTTTTTTGGTTGGGTTTTGTGTTGGTTTTTTTACTCCATTTTCTCCCTTATACATCTTTATCAGCATTCCTCCTCTTCACCAGCTGCAAGGATTTAGTGAATACACTCTTTACTAATCATGCTCTTAAGTTTTGATAATTCCTACTTTTTTTCTGATCCATTCTACACAAATTTTTAATCACAACAGATGGTTTGCAAATGAAAAAAAAAATTGTTTCTGCAGTATACATGAATATACTAATACTACAGATTTTTAAACTAAAGCAAAATACATTTTATTGTGAGAGTCAAAGTTAAAAGTGCTCCAGTTAAAACAATTTGTCAGTATCAGCCAGCACTTGTGTAGCATTGTTACAGCACCTTCCCTTCTGTATCAGAAATCATCACAGGAGCACTGCTCAGTATGCAAAGTTACCTGCACTATGGTATAAGCATCTGCCTACCTGCATGCTGTAAAAGTGACTTCTAATGAAAAGCAAACCTCTTATTTTATGTAGTCTATTGTGTAGTTATCAAAGCCTCAAATCACACACTTATGTCTCAGTTGTAAGAAGCTAATTGGCTTTAAAGTAGATGATTCATGTCATTTATTGTTATTTTTTAAAAGTCTCAGGCAGGAGTCTCAATTAGTATGAAAGATAAAAAGCATATCTGATTTTACAGCACATTCCTCAAAACTAGTCAGCCATCATTTCAATGTAAATTCTCAAGCCATCCTGTAACCCTCTTGAATACCTTTCTTTTCTGCAGTGTTTGGGTTTGTATGAATATAACCAGTTTGTAAACAGCCATTTTTCACTATAAGTTACTATTTCACTTCTTCCCACTTTTAAGAAAAACAAACAAACAAACAAACACTTCTACCTGATATTGAGCATCTCTTCTATGCTATTAGGGAAAAAAATTCCAAGATTGCCAAGTAATTGGCAAAGTATGCATGAAGATCATGAGATTGGACAAATATCTGATATATTTCTTTCTGGGAAGGCTATCATTGACATAGCTTCCTTATTTACTGTAATTATGATGAGGGGTGTGTTTATTTACACATCATTTACACTGGATAGGCTCACACACACACACACAATCCTGAAACTAAGCACTGCATTAATCTCAAAGGGGGTGGGGTAGAGGGGAAGAAAAAAACCACCACACACAACCCTGAAGAACATTTATGGCAAAGACTAAAACATTCATATCAAGAAGGTTACGGAAATTAGAGATTGACCAATCTGAACCATAGCAGGAAAAACAAAGAATCCACCCACAAAAACTTTAAAGACAGACATGAACACAGATTTTGAAAGACACGGTAGTGCCTGGCTCCTACAGATACCTTAACGCTAGGTAAGCAAGTGACAGCGTTTTAAAATTGCCTTTTTTTTAAGATCTTTCCTTCATTAAAGATGTTCCTCTTTTCAAGAAATGAAAGTGAAAATACTGTAAACACACACCATTTCAGTAGTTCTGAGAAGTCTTAAGATTGTAAAAGCAGTAATACCTTAGGAAGCAAAGCCAAAGGTATGCAAGTATTATTAATCTAACCAGGCCAGTGCTATACAATTCCAAAACAACGGTCAACTGAAGCACAAGTGCAGACAGGAAAGCTAAGTGTATGCCTTAATTTTGGAGTGCCCTTACTTTTAAAACCTACCAAAAGGTTACATGTTGCTGAAAAAGTTAGCAGGCCACCACCATCAATCACTTTCCCTTTGGTCTCCAACTATATTAAAAAAAAACAAAACAAAACATATTCAAGAATAATGCAGTAGAGAATTTCTCAGATAGCAAGGCAAGTAAGATCTCCCTCCAGCTGTTTTTTCAAGTTACCCCTCTATATCTCAGAAGAAACAAAAAAAAAAAAATGTTGCTAAATACTGCCTTGCTTCTATTACGGCCTCTGTTACAGATTCACAAACAAGATAGCAAAAGAGAGCTATTGCTCTGTGCAATTTGCTCTAACGCAAGCATCTGGTTATAGTTACCCATCACAATGATGGCATATTGCAAAGCAAGGGTTAAAGGTGCCCACACATTTTGTTTATTTGGGTATTTTCAAAATACCATTTCTAAGGTGCAATGGAGGTCCACTTCTCCATATTTTCAAGCCGGACCATGTATTGCAAGAGTACACAAAGAAGAACTTAAAGGCTCTCCGTAACAGTCTTGCCATTAGTGTGGAAGAATTGCCTTTGAGCCACCAAGAAAGTATATACCAGCTACCATCTCTGCACCAGTTTCCTACTGCCTTGCTGCAAGCAAGCCTTCACAGCCCAAAGGCAACAGCTGAAACTCCAACAAAGGAAGGGGTGTTGGTAACCCAACAGGATAAGGCAATACTGAAACAGTAACAAATTTTCAAACTCAGTTACATAGATGAGCAAAGACTTAGCAGCAAACGAAGCGTAGATTACACAAGCCTTTTACAGTGCCCAGAGCTTTGGAAGGTATATAAGCTTCTGTGATTCAGCCTGAAATCCCTGTAAAACAATCAGAGATGAATTATGCTAAAAGCATATAATACTTGTAGCATGGTTACATACACAACCATGACTGGACTCAATACAAGAATCCCTACCAAATGCAATAACCTGGTCAATAACGCCAATTGTCCTTTCTGGCCTTATGAAGTTACAAGCTTGATTTCAGTAGTCTAATTAAACCAGTCTGCCTCATCCCATTGCCAATTCCTTCCAGATGACTGCAATGGGAGTTGCACTGGAGGCGAGTCTGTCCTCCTTTCCCTTTTCTGTTCTATTCTGAGCAGGTAATATAACGCAAGGCCAAAATCTGAGTACTCTGAATCCCAATTATTAATTGCAATTTTGTAATCAACAGAAGACATGATATATGACCTTAAGTAGACAAAAGCAACCAGTCTAACCTGTATCTGCACAGTTTTTTTCTTGCTATACCAACCATAGCCCAACCATATTTGTGCTGGGGACAATTTTTCCAGAGTTGATCATCCTTTCAGCAAACTGATTTTCTAGGAAAAAGTTAAGAAAATCATTGTCCCAAAAGATTTGTCATAATAAGAGCCAGGGACGAGCGGCCCAGAAGTTATTTTTAAAAAAAAAAAAAAACAAAGAACAGAAACAGCAAACCACAGACTTTACATTATCATCTTTTACCCAGCTAATCTTGTACATAGAGTGTTTACACACACACACAATGCACCATCATATAAAATGCCTTTCATAAACATTACTATATATCATTTTTAAAAATGCAGAGCATCAGAAAGCTCCAAAGAGTAAAACCTACTTACCAACCATGGTAAAAATACATAAGAGAACAACATAGTGTGTTCTGAGAAAATGTGGGCACCCTTCAAACTACAGCAGCAGAGAAAAGAGCAAACAAAAAGCACACAGAGAAAGTTAGATCAGCTCTATATGCAGCAAAGCACGTTCCCCGAGTCTTACTGCACAAAATGCCAAGAAGTAGGACACAAAGCAGCACAAACAAGGCTAGCACCCTCCCCACATCTATTATTAGTTCTGAAATACTTCACAGCACTGGCTTCTTGCATGGAAAGAACGGAGTTAGTATACAGTCCACAGCTATGGACTAGCGAAGGTCTGACTTGTATGCTAACTCATTGTTCAGCAAGCCATCACTAAATAGGAACTGCTCCAGCATTTAAATTTTGTGTGTTGTCACATCAAAACAATTCAGTATGCTACACAACATGAAAAAGTTACTGAACTCATTAATTAAAATCCTGATTCTGTAAATTTCATAAACAGATAACACTGCTTAACAGTTCAAACACATGACACTTACTGTAAGGCCTTTGTCCCACATTTTGTTGACAAAAGTTCCACTTGTTTTAATTCTAAAGATAGTGTCTCACTAAAGCAATCATCCATTTGGAGATAGGGTGAGAGGAGACATAAGAGCCTGCTGCTTTAAACTGAAAAAAAACTCACAGCTTTTCACAGGAACTAAAATACATTTGTAAATACGATATGTATACGCAGAGATAACTTTCAGCCCATGGTAAAACTGCTTAATAAAAAAATTCTAAAACCAGATCATACTGGGGAAAAAAAAAAAGAATTAGAGATGGAATTGCTGATACAGCCTTATACTAAGCTGAAAACTTTATTGATGCTGCTAATATTTGTACTTCCTTTACATTTTGCAGTCCACTTATTGATTCTGTCATTTCCCTGCCTACTTCCTCATAAAATGGATCTATTCAGAATAGCAGCAGTCCTGGATCTCCTGAAGCAGAACAGTTATTCCCTCCCCCAGATCAAGATCTTCTGCCCCAGGGAAAATCATCGCTGCTAGTGGGCCAGTTTTTCTGCATTTTATTCAGCTCTTGGGGAGAGGCTAACCCTTACCTTAGCCCTCAGCAAGACAAGCTAAGCTATAGATTTGGGTAGGGAAGGAGTTGCTATTTGTCTGAGAGACAACTAGTTAGCGTGTAGCAAATGTTATTGTTGTTTCCTTCCTCTTATCCTCCCCATACATCTGAGAGCAGTGGAGGGCATTCTAGAGCAACTTAACAAGTAAACGGGAGATAAATGCCTTCTGGTCTCACAGCCAGGGGCTCACGGCAAGCACCGCGGCCAGCCTGCCTAGGACTGGTAAAGATATAGGACAAGGGATTGAGGCAGGACCAGCCGCCACCACCGAGGTGCTCCCCAGAGGCGCACAGTCCCGACCCGCCGAGCAGAGCCACGGCCAGAGGGAGCCCCGGCGGCGAGGCCGACAGGCACGGCGCAGGCAGCCCCACCGCGGGCCGGACACTGTAAACAGCCCCGTCTACAACAGCCCCCTTCGAAAACAATCCCAGAAGCGGCCGAGGAGCCTCTGCCCACACGCAGGAGCTCCCCTCGCCCGTGGACGGGGGAGGCCAACCCTGTAGCCCCGGCACGGCCCCGCGGGGCGTCCGTGCTGCCCTGCAGGCGATGGGGGCTGAGGAGAGGCTTCCACCTACGGGCAGGTCCGCTCACTACAGGACACCGACACCCGGCGACCCCCGCCCCATCTTCCCACCACCATCACCCCCCTCTCGCGCCGCCGCGCCGGCCCAGAGCACCAGGCCGCTCGCCACCAGCAGCCCCCCTCTCGGCAAGCGCGCAACAAAGGGCAGGCGGCGACCCCCGCCCCACCGGCCCATACCTCGGCTGAGATCGAGGGGGACGTTCTCCTCGCCGCTATCGTTCCGACCTACAGGGATGGGGGAGAGAAGCGTATTAGGCTGGCAAGTAGAAAGAAAACGGAGAAGGGAGAGGAAGAAAGGAGAGCAAAGGGGACGGCTAGGTACCGGTGTGGGGCAAGAGCCGCTGGGAGAGGAAGCAACCTACTGCAGCGGCCTGACCGAGCCCCTTACCTCGGATACGGAGATGCCTCAACGAGCGTGCGCGGAGACTCACCGCCATGTTTACGGCCCCACAGTCACAACACCGGCAATCTCGCCCACTCTCGCGAGTAGAAGCCTGCGGAGCCGCCGCCACGGCCGGCACTCCCTCCCCTGCTCTGCAGCTGCGCTACCGGCGGGAGGAGCGCGGGGGCAGCTGAGGTGAGACTGAGCGGTCATTGCTGCCCCCGAGAGGCCCTGCTTGGCTGCGGCCCCTCTCCCCTGTCGAAGCGGTGCCCTGTGGCCCCAGGGCTACTCGGGGCGGGGGCGGGCGGCGGCCTCAAGTACCAGAGGCCGGGTAGGGGCTGCTCGCTCGCCTGGAGTGGCGGTGCAGGGCTCTGCCTGCCCAGGTGCAACACCTGAGTCACGCTTCTAGCGCCTCTGTGCGGCGGGGTGGGCGCCTAGATGTCACCCGACACTCAAGCGCCCACCCCGCTACACAGAGGCGCTAGAAGCGTGACCTAGGGAGAAGCACCGGTGTCCTCAGAGCTGTGCGGTCCCAAGGGCCGCGTCCGCCGCCAGGGTTCGCTGCGGGGCTTTGGCGCGGTAGTACTTCTCTGCAGGTGCCTCCTGTAGCTCTGTCCCAAGAGGCCAAGGCCGAGGGGAGAGGAAGGTGGTGGGGCCGGCGGGGGCGAAGGGGTATCCGAGAGGACTTCCCCTCCGCACCGGTGCGCCGGCTTCGGTCGCAGGCGTACGCTTCGCCAGAAAACGTGGCAAAATACCTTCTTTTCCTGAAGAGCTTGTGCTACTGGGAACTGACTTCCTACATAACTGCTCTATCACCACATCTAAAGATTTTGGTCTGTCAAGTGAAGTTACTTTTCGTTTTGTTTTTATGACGTTTTCCCCGCTTACTTTTCCTTTTTTAAGCTGCAGTTGCCTTGTGATGAGATGGTAATTCAAGTGGATACAGCATGACTATTGGCATTATACACCAGATGTTTTCAGTGCTCCATTTCTTAATATGTGAAGTAATTAAAAACAGGAAAAGGAAAAAAAATATCTTTTCATTGCTTTCTTGATTTAGTCAGTGGGTCTCTCTGCAGGCTCAAGAGTTGATCTGTTTCTTACCTTGACGTTTGTTAAACTTACCTGTGAGAAACGAGCCTCAGTCTGAAACGCCAATCATAATTTCAGTTTATTGCAAAGCAAAGGCAAAACAGCGCTGGGCAGCACGGGGGTAATCCCACCAAAATCATGCGTGCCTTTACCACATAAATACAAAATTAATTACTGTGAAAGTGTTACATATTCATCATAATTTTAAGGACGCCTATACATATTCATGACTGTCCCTGAAAAGGCGGTCTTTATTATAATGAGCCCCGAGAAATCATTTCCATAGTCTCTGCCTTTAATTCCTCCTGGTTGCGCACGCGCAGTTTCTCCTGGTGGTCGTGGGCCGGGGTCTCAGGGATGAAGGCCGTATGTCTTCCTCGCTGTGCACTTTTTACCCCAACTGCAAAACCTGCTGAGACCAGCTTTCTTTTGGCAGCAGTTATGTGATTTCCTTGACGAGTCCCTTCCTTGTATACATTCTACTCTATCTTATCTTATGTTTTTCCTGTGGTTAGTAGTTAGTTCCTATTTAGGGGCTAAGATTATAGATATATAGCTTAAGCTAAACAATGGTCCTGATGGTTCTGTTATTAACCCTTAAGTGTCAGTTTCTCCTCATCATAGCGGCTTAGTATTTTGTGGTCACTTAATTATACATTGCCAAGAAGTCTCTACTTTTTCCCCTTTATTCTGACACGAGTCATATTTCACTTCTCACATTACCTAATAAAATCAGTGTATGTATAAAAAAATTAACTCATAAAGGAAAATAAGTTCCACTACAAGAAACAGTATACTTGCATATACTTGCTCTTATCCTTCCCTGGGAAGTGGAGGACCCTCTTCCTCCTCCACAAGGAGCAGGAGGAGACGTAGAGGACGTGAGAGAATGGAGGCAGGTCCCTGCTCAGAGTGGTAGGCAAATACCATCCCGGCCTTCCCCCACTCCCCACATCCCCCTGCAGAATAGGTATGAGGCGCTGGAACCTGAGCGTCTTCCTGAGTGCCTTGAAGACACGAATCTAGGTGAAGGACCTTCTACGGGGCTACGTAAACAGAAGCAACCAACTAGGAGGGTTGCAACCAGCTCCAAAAAGGAGAAAAGAAAAGTAATTGTTATAGGCGACTCCCTGCTAAGGGGAACAGAGGGCCCCATATGCAGGCCAGACCCAACTCACAGGGAAGTCTGCTGCCTCCCTGGGGCTCGGGTAAGGGATGTTGCCAGGAGGCTTCCTGAACTGGTGAGGCCCTCTGACTACTACCCTCTATTAATATTCCAGGTGGGTAGGGATGAGATTGAAGGGAGAAGTCCCAGGGCTATCAAAAGGGACTTCAGGGCCCTGGGGCGTTTGGTGAAGGGGGTAGGTGCACAGGTTATATTCTCTTCAATTCCTTTGGTGTTAGGAGAAAATAGGGAAAAGACTATAAAAGTACAACAGATTAATATGTGGCTAAGAGACTGGTGCTGTAGGTGGGATTTTGGGTTTTTTGACCATGGGGTGGCTTTCATGGCACCAGGCCTGCTTATACTGGATGGGGAACAGCTGAGTCAGAAGGGGAAAAGGGTTATGGCCCAGAAGTTGGCAGGGCTGATCAAGAGGTCTTTAAACTAGGTTTGATGGGGGAGGGGGATAAGACCAGGGCAACCACAAATGAACCTAGGGGTGACAGGCCTGCATTGGGGGCAAGGCCGTTAGCCCAGCTGAAGTGCATTTACACCAATGCACGCAGTATGGGCAACAAACAGGAAGAGCTAGAGGCCACTGTACAGCAGGAAGGTTATGATGTGGTTGCCATCACAGAAACGTGGTGGGATTATTCTCATGACTGGAGTGCTGCTATGGATGGCTATAAGCTCTTTAAGAGAGACAGGCGAAGCAAGAGAGGCGGTAGGGTAGCGTTGTATGTTAGGGAGTGCTTGGATTGTGTCGAAATTGAGGAAGATTATGAGAATGACGAGGATGACAAGGATGACAAGGTTGAACGTCTATGGGTAAAGATCAGAGGGAAGGTCAGCAGGGCGGACATTACGGTGGGAGTCTGTTATAGACCACCCAACCAGGATGAGCAGGTGGACGAGGCGTTTTACAAGCGTCTGTCAGAAGCCGCCCGGTCGAAGGCCCTTGCACTCGTGGGCGACTTTAACTTGCCAGATGTCTGCTGGTAATACAACATGGCAGAGAGGAAGCAATCTAGGAGATTCCTCGAATGTGTGGAGGACAACTTCCTCATGCAAGTGGTAAATGAGCCCACTAGAGGAGGGGCCCTGCTTGACCTGTTGTTTGTGAACAGAGAAGGACTAGGGGGAGATGTGAGAGTGGGTGGCCGTCTTGGGAATAGCGACCACGAAATGTTAGAGGTTTCGATAGTGGGGGAAGTAAGGAGGGGCAAGAGCAGAACTTCCACCTTAGATTTCCGGCGCGATGACTTTAGCCTGTTTAAGAGGCTGGTGGACCGAGTCCCTTGGGAGTCGGTCCTGAAGGGCAAAGGAGTCCAGGAAGGCTGGACGTGCTTTAAAAAGGAATTGCTAAATATTCAGGAACAGGCTGTCCCGGTGTGTAGGAAAACAAGCCGTCGGGGAAAAAGACCGGCCTGGTTAAACAGGGAACTTAGGCTAGAACTTAAGGAAAAAAAGAGAGCCTATTTGCTCTGGAAGAAGGGTCAGGTAACTAGGGAGGTCTATAGGGATGTTGCCAGGTCATGTAGGGAGAAGATTAGAAGGGCCAAAGCTAATTAGTGCTTGATTTGGCTGCTGCGGTCAAAGATAACAAAAAAAGTTTCTACAAATATATTAACAGCAAAAGGAGGGTCAAGGAGAGCCTCCACCACTTGCTGAATGAGGAGGGTAGTGTAGTGTCAGGGGATGAGGAAAAGACAGAGCTGCTCAATGCCGCCTTTGCCTCAGTCTTTAATGTCAGGACCGGTTGTCCTCAGGAGACTCAGTCCCTAAAGTTAGGGACGGGGGGCTGTGTGAAGCCCCCGTAATCCAGGAGGAGACGGTTAATGACCTGCTGTGCCAATTGGACACCCACAAGGCTATGGGCCTGGATGGGATTCACCCCAGAGTAATGAAGGAACTGGCAAATGAACTTGCCAAACCACTCTCTATTATCTACTGGCAGTCCTGGTTAACTGGAGAAGTTCCAGCTGACTGGAAGTTAGCAAATTGTTATAGAAATTTCCACACGATTAATGAAAAAGTTCTTATGAGTTAGAGAAACAAGAATCAATAGGGGTGAAATAGAATGAAGAATAGAATAATTAATATAAGTCTATCTGAATAAACACAGGTGGGCTTTCACAATCCATGAATATTGTTCTCAAAGCTCCTTGTGTAATCCTGACCTAGGACTGAACAAATCATCAATCAAAGCTTAATGAGTAGCTAAACAGGAGTAGGTCTAGAAGTATTACCTTCTGATGATTTTAGTAAAGGGGATGTATGGTTAACCTTTTCTTTACCTTAAAAGAAATATAGGATACTTAGAAATAAAAATTAGTATAGATAAGGTTTTAAACATAACTTCAGTTGTTTTTAAGGTTGAATGTTTAGGAGACACTGACGGTGGGAACTGGACTCTGATCAACCTGGATCAGGATGGGACGCTGATCACGGCAAGAACATTAAGGACGCCGATCACGGCAAGAACATCGAGGACGGGGTGTCGGCCGGAGTCGGAGCGGAACCAGAACATAAAGATCAGCTAAACAATGGAAAAGAATGGACTTTTGTGGACTCTTGATGAAGGAAGAAAGAGGAATTGAAATAGTTAGTGGATTATTAACAGAAGCTTATGAAATGTTTATGATGTAATTGATTATTAGTTTCTATATAAACCGATAGTGAATTTGAGTCAGGTACCATTTACTGCGGTGGTGGTCCAACTCCGAGTTGTTAATAAAACCAGCAAACCTAGAGACCCGGACTCTGCCAATTTTCTTTAACAGAATTTGGCACCCCAGATGGGACTCTAGGACACTGCTCCGATTCTCTGAGCATTCCCGTCTCCAACGCCTAATTGCCGGCAACAAGGGTGAGTTCACCTGGTGGTCTTGGGAGCGGGTATACTCAGACACTAGGAGCCTGTGTGTTTAAAATTGCTGAGGAATTTTTTTGAAACAAAGGTAACCCGGGAAATTAAGGAAAAGGTAAAATGGGAATTGGACCCAGCATTGAAAGGGGGACGCCCCTTGCTGAGGTGTTGGAGAATTGGAATAGAATCCCGTTGACCGGGACATGTGGGAAAAAAGAGATTTATTTTGCTGTGTCAAGAAGAATGGCCATTTTTAACTAGGGTCCGAGGTGGAGGACCTAGAGACATCTGACCCTTTAAAGGGACCTTTGATGCGCATAAATTGAGATTCTTAAGGGTAATCCTCGAGGATGAAGGGAGTCAAGATCTTGATTTTTGGTATATTTGGTACTATTGGGCAAATGCAAAGAAAGGCAAAAAAAGAGCCTAAACAAGTGACACCTTCCATTCCTTCAGCACCTGTGCTGGAGAAATCGAATCCTTTCACTGACAAGGGATTTGGCCTGTATCCCATGAGGCTGGAATACATCCCAAACCCTAGAGCTGGACCTGGAGCTCCGCCAGAGGTTCCACCAGTCCAACCTGTTGTGAGACATGAACCTTGGAAACAAGAAGATTTAGTAAACTGGCAATCAAAATGCCACGCATCAGAGAGGATGCTGAAAAATGTGCTGAGATGCTATCTGGCATTTTTACTGATTATTCTCCAAATTGGAATGATGTAAAGACCCTTATGAGAGAGCTCTTTACAGCAGAAGAGAGGGGAAAAAATCTTCCAAAAGGATCGGGAAATTGCACAAAGAGGTCAAGCTCAAGGGCTACAGCCCTGGCCCGATCAAAACCCAAATTGGAATTTGGCCACTGAGGATGGTGCCAGACTCCAACGAGATGCCTTACAGCAACTGGTGGAGGCTGTTCGGCAAGCTGGCGAAAAAAAATTACTAATTGGACAAAGGTAATGGAATGTAGACAAAAACCTGATGAACATCCCAGTGATTACTGGACTCGGTTAAAAGCTACCCTCCTGAAATATGGAGGAATGACAAGGGACAATTTTCAGGAACCCCTTGCAATCAGTGTATTTGTGGATCAATCTGCACCTGATATTAATAAATATTTCAAGAAACATATGCCAGGGTGGCAAGGCGAAAGCCTTACAAAGATTCTTAGTATTGCCACCTTTGTATATGATGGGAGAAGTGAAGAGCAAAAGAAACAAGATCAAAGAAAAGAGAGAAAGGGGAGAGAGAGAGAGAGAGAGAGAGATCAACCTTTCGGCACCGCAACTACTCAGAATTACCAACACGGCAGGGGAAGAGGTTTTTCACGAGGCCGTGGAGGTCGTGAGGAGGGGGACCGAGGAAGACAAAGATTCGTTCCCTCTCGAACTAATGATCTTGAATGCTTTTACTGTCATAATTTAGGGCATACTGTTCGGTATTGTCCTCTGATACCATCATCCAACAACGGTGGGAGAGACGGAGCGGAAAGACCGGGACGTCCACATTCTCGCTGAGAAATTTATGGATTGGGATTCTGGGATTAAGGTAGATAACGAGGGACTTATCACAGTGTCACGGTTTAAAGCTGGGCTGGCGATTAAACCTGCAGCAGACGCTCTCTGTTAACCCTCCCCCCCCCACCCGAAGGGAAAGGGAAAGGGAAAAGGGAGAGAGACTTACGGGTTGGAAAGTTAAAACAGTTTTAATAAACCTATAATAATGAAAAAGAGTATAATAATAATATTGGAATAATCAAATATATACAAATATATATACAAAACCAAGATCGAGCTCCCCCGATGTCGGCAACGTCACCACCGGCACTGCAGGGCAGGCTCCGGGAAGGCCCAGGCTGGGCCTAGCGACGGTCGAGAGCTGGATTCAGGGATGCACAGATCGGGATCGGGGGCAGCAGGAAAACAGTCGGAGTCCTCCTTGGACACCGGCCATAGCAGAAAAAGCAAGAGCGAGCAAGAAGAGCGAGACCCTCGTGATCCCCCCGCTTTATACCGAGAATGACATGTATGGGATGGAATACCCTCGTTGGTCAATTTTGGGTCACCTGCCCTGTCTGCTCCCCCCCTGCAGCTGCGACCCCCCTTCGGCTTTTCACTTGTAAGCAGTGAGGAATTCAGCGGTGACCTTGGTTTCTCTAAGAAAAAACTACAGCAAGAGCCTTACTGCACAACATCCCTACCGGTGCCTCAGCGATAACTACAAACTTCGAGCGTTATCAGTCCTGGAAGCAGACACTGTCTGCAAAACATGTAGTTAGTTTCAGAAAGTGCAGTTACTTAGAGGAGACTTAGCTGAAAGTAAAAATCACTGAAAGGAAAATCGGCCTGGTTTAGGCAAACCAAGACATTCCACCCCTTATTCCATACCATTCACGTCATACTCAGATCACCCACTAACTTTTCATTTTAAAATATATACAGATAACATTAGTTTATGATTCATCTCTATACAGAAAAAAAAAAGTTCATCAAGTTCATTTAGTTCAGGATTGTGGGTTTCCATCTGGCTAGGAGTCTCTCAGGGCAGGAGACATGGTATGAGTTTTGTCACGGTTCATGCCCACGGGTTGCAGGTTAAAGATGTCAGTCTCGAGGAGGTTACTGGACACCACTTGCAGCTAGCTCTGGTCTCGTCACCACTGTCTTAACCTGAAAGACACTTATGAACACTGTTAGTATTATGCAGCAATTAACATCATGCAGTTCAGAATTAAGTATTCTCACCCAAGATCAGATCACCTTCAGGGACACATCGGACTCCACCATCCTGCAGCATCACCCACCAAGTACATCCAGGTCCTTGAGCAAAAGCAATCCCATGAACGGGTTTACCTTTGCCTGTAGCAGGAAGAACCCAGACAGTTTTTCCCAACAGATTCCTTTCATGCACCACAGGGACTTTATCCCCTTCTACTGTATGTAAAAGATCTGACTGAGCAGGGCCAGCTCGGTTGATAGATCCTCTGGTGTTAACTAACCAGGTAGCTTGTGCCAAATGCTTATCCCAGTTTTTAAAGGTTCCACCCCCCATTGCTTTTAGGGTAGTTTTTAACAGCCCATTATACCGTTCAATTTTCCCAGATGCTGGTGCATGATAGGGGATGTGATATACCCATTCGATGCCATGCTCTTTGGCCCAGTTGTCTATGAGACTATTTTTGAAATGAGTCCCATTGTCTGACTCAATTCTCTCTGGCGTGCCATGTCGCCACAAGATTTGCTTTTCAAGGCCCAGAATAGTGTTCCGGGCAGTGGCATGGGGCACAGAGTATGTTTCCAGCCATCCGGTGGTCGCCTCCACCATGGTAAGCACATAACGTTTACCCTGGTGGGTTTGAGGGAGTGTGATATAGTCAATTTGCCAGGCCTCCCCATATTTATATTCAACCACCGCCCCCCATACCACAAAGGTTTTAACCGTTTGGCTTGCTTAATTGCGGCGCATGTTTCACAATCATGGATAACCTGTGCAATAGAGTCCATAGTTAAGTCCACCCCTCGGTCACGAGCCCATCTGTATGTTGCATCTCTTCCTTGATGACCTGAAGTGTCATGAGCCCACCGAGCTAAAAATAGTTCACCTTTATGTTCCCAGTCCAAATCTATTTGGAACACTTTTAGCAGCCTGATCTGCTTGTTGGTTGTTTCGATGTTCCTCAGTTGCCCGACTTTTAGGTACATGAGCATCTACATGACGTACCTTCACGACTAGTTTCTCGAGCCGAGCAGCAATATCTTGCCACAGTTCAGCAGCCCAAATAGGTTTACCTTTACGCTGCCAGTTGCTTCGCTTCCACTGTTTTAACCACCCCCACAAGCATTTGCCACCATCCATGAGTCAGTATAAAGATACAGCCTTGGCCACTTTTCTCGTTCAGCAATGTCTAGAGCCAGCTGGATGGCTTTACCTCTGCAAATTGACTTGATTCACCTTGTCCTTCTGTGGCTTCCGTGACTCGTCGTATGGGACTCCATACAGCAGCTTTCCACTTCCGATGCTTTCCTACAAGACGGCAGGATCCATCGGTGAACCAGGACGTACTGCTTCTCATCCTCTGGTAGTCATTATATGGTGGGGCTTCTTCAGCACGTGTCACCTCCTTTTCTGGTGGCATTCCAAAGTCTTTGCCTTCTGGCCAGTCCATGATCACTTCTAAGATTCCTGGGCGATTAGGGTTTCCTATTCGAGCCCTCTGTGTAATTAATGCAATCCATTTACTCCATGTAGCATCAGTTGCATGATGAGTAGTAGGAACCTTACCCTTGAACATCCAGCCTAATACTGGTAATCGAGGTGCCAGGAGAACTTGTGCTTCAGTACCAATTACCTCTGAAGCAGCTCTAACTCCTTCATATGCTGCCAGTATCTCTTTTTCAGTTGGGGTGTTAATTGCCTCGGAACCCTTGTATCCTCGACTCCAAAATCCTAGGGGTCGACCTCGAGTCTCCCCTGGCACTTTCTGCCAGAGGCTCAGGTAGGACCATTGTCCCCAGCTGAGGTGGAGAGCACATTTTTAACATCTTGTCCCATACGGACTGGTCCAAGGGCTACTGCATGCACAGTCTCTTGTTTAATCTGTTCAAAGGCCTGTTGTTGTTCAGGGCCCCACTGAAAATCATTCTTCTTTCTGGTCACTTGATAAAGAGGGCGTACAATCTGGCTGTAATCTGGAATATGCATTCTCCAGAAACCCACAACACCTAAGAAGGCTTGTGTTTCCTTTTGTTAGTTGGTGGGGACATAGCTGTTATTTTGTTGATCACCTCTATCGGGATCTGGCGACGCCCATCTTGCCCATTTAATCCCTAAAAACTGGATCTCCCGGGCAGGTCCCTTGACCTTGCCTCTTTTTATGGCAAAACCAGCTTTCAGAAGAATTTGGATGATTTCTCCCCTTTGTCAAAAACTTCTGCTGCTGTATCACCCCACACAATGATGTCATCAATGTATTGCAAATGTTCTGGAGCTCCACCCTTTTCTAGTGCAGTCTGGATCAGTCCATGGCAAATAGTAGGACTGTGTTTCCACCCCTGGGGCGGTCGATTCCAGGTGTACTGGATACCTCTCCAGGTAAAAGCAAACTGTGGCCTGCACTTTGGTGCCAAAGGAATACAGAAAAATGCATTAGCAATGTCTATAGTGGCGTACCACTTGGCTGCCTTTGACTCCAGTTCGTATTGAAGTTCTAGCATGTCTGGCACGGCAGCACTCAACGGTGGCGTAACTTCATTTAGGCCACGATAGTCCACAGTTAATCTCCATTCTCCATTAGACTTTTGCACTGGCATATAGGACTATTAAAGGGTGAGCGAGTCTTGCTAATCACTCCTTGACTTTCTAATTGGTCTAATCAGTTATGAATGGGGACTCAGGGAGTCTCGATTGGTGCGATATTGTCGTCGGTGCACCGTGGTAGTAGCAGTTGGCACCTGTTGTTCTTCAACCTTCAGCAACCCCACAACAGAAGGATCTCTGAGAGGCCAGGCAAGGTAGACAGCTGTCTAATGTCCTCAGTCTCTACAGCTGCTATACCAAAGGCCATCTATACCCTTTTGGGTCCTTAAAATACCCTCTCTTGAAGGTAGTCTATGCCAAGGATGCACAGAGCATCTTGGCCAGTCACAATGGGGTGCTTTTTCCATTCATTTTAGTTAGGGGCTCACTTCGGCCTCCAATACAGATAACACTTGAGATCCTCCTGTTACGCCTGAAATACTGATAGATTCTGCCCTTTATGATCCGAATGGGCATCTAGGGCTTGCACTGTGCACCAGTGTCTACCAAGGCTCGATACCTTTGTGGTTTTGATGTGCCAAGGCCATCGAATCCACACAGTCCAATAAACTCTGTTGTCCCTTTCCTCCACCTGGCTGGAGGCAGGGCCCCCCTAATCAAGAAATGGATTCGTGCTGCTCACAGGGACTGGACCTTCATTTCTCCTATTCACACTTTGGAAAAAGGAATTTGAGGCCCATCTACCCTGACTGGGGTCCTGCTCACTGGTAACTGGAGCAGCCATCCTCCTAGAAAAATTCTCTCTGGTATTTCTTTTAGCTTGCAACTCACGTACTCGTGCCTGTAGGGTACTGGTAGGTTGTCCATGCCATCTGTTCATGTCTTCCCCATAACCACGCAGGGCAAACCACAGGATACCTCGTGATGTGTTCCGTTTCCTTTGAGCTGGTCCTGTAGGAGGGCGTTTTCTCCTAACAGCTGCAATGCGGGCCTGTGTAGGTAGAGAGTCAAGTTTATTCTCTATCCTGGACAGTTTGTCTGACAGTTGTTTAAATGAATCCTTGTTTTCCTTAGTCAGTTTTTTCCACAGCTGAGATGCGGGTCTGCAGTGGGGAAGAAATACTATCTTCATACTGTCGCATACAGTTAGCCATTTTATCCACACTAGGTCGTGCCATAGCATCTTCTCCCCAGACTAATATTGACAATGTGTGGGTATATGTCGGTGGAGCATTCTTCACAACCTTCCGGAACATGGATCGGTTGCATTCCACTTCATCAGGATCTACAGGATCTACAATTTCCGTGGGTGTCTATAAATGATCTCTTGCACAGCTAGTTGTCTAAGGTAGTTAATACCTTTTTCTATAGTGGTCCATTTGCTTAGGTGCTCAGAACATCATCTTTATAGGGATACCTGCTCTTTACAGCTGACAAGAGTCGCCTCCAGAGACTGATAGTGTTTGACTTTCTTGCAAGCGCCTTATCAATACCACCATCTCTGGACAGGGATCCCAACTGTCTGGCTTCTCTGCCATCTAATTGCATGCTATCTGCCCCATTATCCCAGCATCGGAGCAGCCAGGTAATAATTGGCTCACCATCATAACGGCTGAAATCTTTCCTTATATTTCTCAGGTCCTTCAGGGATAAGGAGTGGTAGGTTATCTCTACATCCGAGTCTCCTCCTGTGATAGTTCTGCTTTAGAACGACCTTTCTTCTGTGATGGGTCTGCTTTAAAATGACGATCAAGGGAAACCCCCATCTGTGTCAGGCCCTGACTCTGCCTGAGAAGGGCCCTCACCTGGGTCATGTGATGGCTCTGCCTTAGAAGGCTCTGAGTCATCATCCTCCTCTTCACGAGCTGATTTCTTTTGGTATTTCTTCCTGGTTACAGGAGCAATTGGTACAGATTCGATAGATGCTGGTGGTCTGAGTAGATGCAGTGGCTGTCATGGGAGTGCTGAGACTCGTTAGAGTCTGAGTAGCTGCAGTGGCCATCTTGGGGGGTGTGTAGCAGCTGTGGTGCAGGCTGCTAAGGTTTCAGTGGATTTAGTGGCTGTAGCGGCAGCACACGCTGTAGGATCTGAGGTGGCTGCATAACACCTACACCTGTCCCTGCACCGATATTTAATCTTATCCCACATCAGAAACACATTCAGGACAACCGAAAATAAAAAACATGCCACCTAGGACAGCACCATCCGAATTTCACAAGATCTAGAGGAATCAGCTTGGCAGAAAAGGAGAAGGTACTATTTCCCGAAGTAAAATTGGAAGTGTAATCATTAACACAATCAGCTAAAGGACGCCCGGAGTCCGCAGATAAAATCGCTGCTACCGCGGTCAGAATAGTAACAGCCCAGTTTATCACGACATAAATCAGTATGAAACGCCATAACAAAACAATGCACATTGACCAGTGCCCAGCAGTGATAAACTGCACATAAACAGTAACAAACAGTGCACACGGCAAGTAAGGTATCATTACACTTAACTCTGTAAAAGGCTTTATAAACAGATGAGATAACACAGCATTCAAAAATGACATCAGCATCTTCGCTATCTGTTTTAATTTCCAACCCCACGTAATCTCAAAGGAAGAAATCTGACTCTCTCAGCTGAGCTCTCCAGGTCTCCTCCCGCCGGAGCCGGGATTCGACTTATCAGAGGAACCTGTTGGAGCTTCTCTCGTGCCCCACGTTGGGCGCCAATAAATCTGTCACGGTTTAAAGCTGGGCTGGCGATTAAACCTGCAGCAGACGCTCTCTGTTAACCCTCCCCCCCCCACCCGAAGGGAAAGGGAAAGGGAAAAGGGAGAGAGACTTACGGGTTGGAAAGTTAAAACAGTTTTAATAAACCTATAATAATGAAAAAGAGTATAATAATACTATTGGAATAATCAAATATATACAAATATATATACAAAACCAAGATCGAGCTCCCCCGATGTCGGCAACGTCACCACCGGCACTGCAGGGCAGGCTCCGGGAAGGCCCAGGCTGGGCCTAGCGACGGTCGAGAGCTGGATTCAGGGATGCACAGATCGGGATCGGGGGCAGCAGGAAAACAGTCGGAGTCCCTCCTTGGACACCGGCCATAGCAGAAAAAGCAAGAGCGAGCAAGAAGAGCGAGACCCTCGTGATCCCCCCGCTTTATACCGAGAATGACGTGTATGGGATGGAATACCCTCGTTGGTCAATTTTGGGTCACCTGCCCTGTCTGCTCCCCCCCTGCAGCTGCGACCCCCCCTTCGGCTTTTCACTTGTAAGCAGTGAGGAATTCAGCGGGTGACCTTGGTTTCTCTAAGAAAAACTACAGCAAGAGCCTTACTGCACAACATCCCTACCGGTGCCTCAGCGATAACTACAAACTTCGAGCGTTATCAGTCCTGGAAGCAGACACTGTCTGCAAAACATGTAGTTAGTTTCAGAAAGTGCAGTTACTTAGAGGAGACTTAGCTGAAAGTAAAAATCACTGAAAGGAAAATCGGCCTGGTTTAGGCCAAACCAAGACACACAGCTAAGGTAAATGACATTCCTGTTAAGTTCTTAATAGATACTGGTGCAACTTTATCGTTGTTAAATTTTCATGTGTCACAGTTATCTGATGAATTTGTAAAGGTTACTGGAATTTTGGGTGAAGAGAAGTTGCCGCTTTCTCTTCCCCTTCCTATTGTTTTTGATGATCGTTTGATATGAGGTTGATTTGTTATTTCGCCAACTTCTCCTATTTCACTATTTGGGAGAGATTTATTACAGGAATTGGAAACATGCATAGATTTAACTCCCAAAGGAATTTGATTGATCATAATGGGAATGCAAACTATAGAAATTCAAGAAGGTGAGCTTAAAATCCCAAAAGAGTTAAAGAATGTATCTTAAAAATTATGGAGTCTCTCCGGAGATGATATTGGACCGTTAAAATCTGCAGAACCTGTAGTGATTAAAACAGAAGGAGGGACTCCCCCATCTATTAGACAATACCCAATTGTGGCAGAAGCTATCCCAAGTATTGGAAAACAAATAAAATCATTTTTGGAAAAGGGGATTTTAAAAGAATGTCAAAGTTACAAAGATGGGGAATCCAGAATATAGATTTGTATTTGTAATTGTTCCCCATCCAGTAGTACCTGATCCAAATTTGATTGTTACTCAAATACCTATTTGGGGAAAATTTTACACTGTATTGGATTTGACTGGAGCTTTCTTTAGCATACCTGTGGCTGAGGAAAGCCAGCACATATTTGCCTTCACTTGCAAGGGAAACAATTAACCTGGACTCGGTTACCCCAGGGATTTACAAGTTCACCAACTATATTCTCCCAAATTTTGAAAAGGAATTTGGCTGATCTGTTTTTTTCCATGTAAGTCTGAATTGATACAATATTGTAGATGAGTTATTGTTAGTATGTCGTTCAAGGAAGGATTGTGTTACAGACACTCGGTATTTGTGTAATAAATTGGTTGTAAAAGGTCACCGAGCATCTCAATCAAAATTGCAGCCCATCAAATGGGGTCTGGAGAGGCAAAAAGCTTTTACAACTCTGAAAGGTGCCTTAATGCAAGCACTGGCTTCAGGTTTACCAGATTATAGTAAACCTTTCAAATTATATTGTGATGAGCAAAAGTGAAATGCTAGAGGAGTTTTTAGTCCAAACTTTAGGACCACATGAAAGACCAGTAGCATATTTTTCTGCTCCAGTTAGATCCAGTTACACAAGGAACACCATTTTGTATAAAATCAGTAGCTGCAGCAGCAGAAGTGATAGAAAAATGTAGATCAATAGTGCTGGAACATCCCCTAACTGTATGCGTACCCCATGAAGTTGAAATATTATTGAAACAATATGCAGAAAAATCACTTTCACCGCAACGGGCACATAGATATGAACTGGTTTTACTTTTGGCTGACAACATCACACTTCAAAGGTGCAATACTTTGAATCCAGCCACTTCAATACCTTTGCCGACTGAAGGGGAAAAAGATCAACCTGACTGTACCCAGGTATTAGCAGTATCCAGTAAACCACGCAATGATCTTCAAGACCAACCCCGACTGACCCAGACATCAACCTTTTGACAGATGGCTTGTTTTTTTATGAAGAAGGAAAAAGGTATACTGGCTTTGCAGTAACAACAGAAAAAACTGTGTTAAAAGCTAGCCCTCTTCCTAGTGCTGTGGGGGGCACAAGGCGTGGAAATCATAGCGCTTTTGAGGCTGCAAAGTTGGCAAAAGGTTTAAAAGCTAACATTTACACAGACTCTAAATACGCTTTTGGAGTTTGTCATGCTACAGGTACCCTGTGGAAAGAAAGAGGAATTTTTGACTTCAGCTAGAAAAACCATTGCACCCGGGAAGGAGGGTACGTGAACTTTTAGAAGCTATACAGTTATTTAAAAGCTCACACAAACCACCAAGATGCACTGTCGCGAGGAAATCGCTTGGCTGATCAAGCTGCGAAAGCTGCAGCCAAACAAATTCATCTTGTTATGGCAGTTCTGTGTGCAGCAGAGAAACCTGACGGGCTTCCAAGTGCAGAGGAGATGTATGAGGCTCTTCCAGAGGAAGAAATGAAATTTTGGAGACGACTTGCAGCGGAACAACGGGATGGACAATGGACATTGGGCAACAAAACCCCTACTCCCGAAAAGGTATTTACTACCTGTTGTTCGGTGGTTTCATGAAAAATGCCATGGGGGACCTGAGGGACTTGCACAAAGAATTCAAAGGCTGTGGGCTGCACCCGGAGTCTGCTCCACAGTGAAAAGGATTACTGAAAGCTGTAAACTTTGCTGACAATACGCTACCACTAGGATTCAGCCACCTCAAGGTAAAAGACGGCCCACGGTGTTTCCTTTTCAAGGATTACAAAGTGATTATGCTGAAATGCCAAAGGCAATGGGGTATTCATACTTGTTAGTGATTGTAGATCAATTATCAGGCAGATGGGTAGAAGCCTTCCCAGCAAGAAAGAATGATTCAAAAAACTGTAGTGAAAGCGCTGTTGAAAGAGTTAATACCCCGATATGGAGTTCCTGAAGTAATTGATTCGGATAGAGGAGCTCATTTTTCAGCAGCGATTCTGTTCCAAGTTTATAATGCTTTAGGAGTCACAGGGAACTTACATACACTCTATCACCCTGAGTCCTCTGGACAGGTAGAGAGAATGAATGGGACCAGAAAGGGAAAAGATTGTTTAAAGTGTGTAAACAACAGGGTTGAAATGACCTGAGGCTTTTGAATTTGGTTCTATGGGACATTCGGAACACACCCAGACAAACCTGTTGGGTTATCGCCAGCAGAAATATTGTTTGGGTGAGTTTTTGGCTGTTCCAGGCACTTATTTGCCAGCAAAAAGATGGATGGAGATGAACAAGTGACACAATATATACTGTACTTGCAAATTCTTTCTTTGAAATGCGAAAACATGCCTGTTGGTATCAAGGTGGATCTCCCTGAGATACAAGTACATAACATTCAACCAGGAGGACAAAGTATTGATAAAAAATTTTAAGAGGAAAAATAGATTTGAACCAAAATGGGAAGGACCTTATGTTGTACTTTTAACTTCTTTTTATGCTGTCAAAGTTGCAGGAAAAGAGACCTGGATCCGTCATTCTCATGTCCATAAGGAACCCGAGGAAAGATGAAATATTTAGTAGTTTGTTCTTTTTTTTCCATCTGTAAATGTTGCTGTTTCACCTTGTGTAAGATTTGCTATTCGTTACCAAGATTCCAATACCAATGCCTCTAGTGTGCTTTATAATAATTGGTTGTTGGCGATCTGCAGGCTTTGTTATAGCAATTAAGACAAAGACTGGGGAACTCATTTTTACATCTAGCTATCCAAAGATTGAGCCAGAGGAATTATTTATCAATTTGGAAAAAACGATAATAAATAAATCTGGGGAGATGATAGAAAAATTAGCCAATGCCTCAATGCGTGGATTTCTGACATTGCAAAAAGAAATTACAAACTCTCTAAAATTACAATTCAAACCAGAATGACTCTAGATGTGATTTAACCTCACGAGGAGGAGTGTGTACAGTTTTAAGTATCAGTTGCTGTACGTACACAGACATATCTGGAGAACTGCTCACAGATGTGCACAAAATTTGGAAGTGAGTTCTATGATGCAAAAAGTAGAAAAAGACGACACCTCGTGAGGATCTACTGAAACACTCTCTTGGCTCACATCTTGGTTCCCAGACTTGGCCTTATGGATAAAGAAGCTGATTGTAATTGCCTCGCTTATAATTATTGTCCTTGTGATTGTACTAGTGTTGGGACAGTGCTGTGTGCGATGTTTTTCTTCCTTTGCTTTAAAAATAAAATCATCATGGAGATACAAATAATTGCAGGGATGCAATAAAAAACAAAAGGAGGGAATTGTTATAGAAATTTCCACACGATTAATGAAAAAGTTCTTATGAGTTAGAGAAACAAGAATCAATAGGGGTGAAATAGAATGAAGAATAGAATAATTAATATAAGTCTATCTGAATAAACACAGGTGGGCTTTCACAATCCATGAATATTGTTCTCAAAGCTCCTTGTGTAATCCTGACCTAGGACTGAACAAATCATCAATCAAAGCTTAATGAGTAGCTAAACAGGAGTAGGCCTAGAAGTATTACCTTCTGATAATTTTAGTAAAGGGGATGTATGGTTAACCTTTTCTTTACCTTAAAAGAAATATAGGATACTTAGAAATAAAAATTAGTATAGATAAGGTTTTAAACATAACTTCAGTTGTTTTTAAGGTTGAATGTTTAGGAGACACTGACGGTGGGAACTGGACTCTGATCAACCTGGATCAGGACGGGACGCTGATCACGGCAAGAACATTAAGGACGCCGATCACGGCAAGAACATCGAGGACAGGGTGTCGGCCGGAGTCGGAGCGGAACCAGAACATAAAGATCAGCTAAACAATGGAAAAGAATGGACTTTTGTGGACTCTTGATGAAGGAAGAAAGAGGAATTGAAATAGTTAGTGGATTATTAACAGAAGCTTATGAAATGTTTATGATGTAATTGATTATTAGTTTCTATATAAACCGATAGTGAATTTGAGTCAGGTACCATTCACTGCGGTGGTGGTCCAACTCCGAGTTGTTAATAAAACCAGCAAACCTAGAGACCCGGACTCTGCCAATTTTCTTTAACACAATGTAACACCCATCTACAAGAAGGGTCAGAAGGATGATCCAGGGAACTATAGGCCTGTCAGCCTGACCTCGGTGCCAGCAAGGTGATGGAACAGATCATCCTGAGTGCCATTACACGGCACATGCAGGACAATCGGGGCATCGGGTCCAGCCAACATGGATTCATGAAAGGCAGGTCCTGCTCGACCAACCTGGTCTCCTTCTATGACCAAGTGACCACTTAGTAGATGAGGGCAGGGCTGTGGATGTAGTCTATCTAGACTTCAGTAAGGCATTCGACACTGTCTCCCACAGCATCCTCCTAGACAAACTGGCTGCCCGGGGCTTGGATGGGTGGACTCTTCGATGGGTTAAAAACTGTCTGGATGGCCGAGCCGAGAGTGGTGGTGAATGGGGCAAAGTCCAACTGGCGGCCGGTCACTAGCGGTGTTCCCCAGGGCTCAGTTCTGGGGTCGGTGCTGTTCAATATCTTTATAGATGATCTAGACGTAGGGGTTGAGTGCACCCTCAGTAAATTTGCAGATGACACCAAGCTGGGTGGGAGTGTCGATCTGCTGGAGGGTAGGAAGGCCCTACAGAGGGATTTGGACAGGTTAGATAGATGGGCCGAGACCAACGGCATGAGGTTCAACAAGAACAAGTGCCGGGTCTTACACTTTGGCCACAACAAACCCCATGCAGCTCTACAGGCTGGGGGAAGAGTGGTTAGAAAGCGGCCCGGTGGAAAGAGACCTGGGGGTGCTGATCGACAGCCGGCTAAACATGAGCCAGCAGTGTGCCCAGGTGGCCAAGAACGCCAATGGCATCCTGGCCTCTATTAAGAATAGTGTAGCCAGCCAGTCTAGGGAAGTGATCGTCCCTCTGTACTCGGCACTGGTGAGGCCGCACCTTGAGTACTGTGTCCAGTTTTGGGCCCTGCACTTCAAGAAAGATGTTGAGGTGTTGGAGCGAGTCCAGAGGAGGGCGACCAAGCTGGTGAAGGGTCTGACCTACGAGGAGCGGCTGAGGGAGCTGGGGTTGTTTAGCCTGGAGAAGAGGAGGCTCCGAGGTGACCTTATTGCAGTCTACAACTACCTGAAGGGAGGTTGTAGTGAAGTGGGAGTTGGCCTCTTCTCCCGGGCAACTAGCGATAGGACAAGAGGACATAGCCTCAAGCTTCGCCAGGGGAGGTTCAGGTTGGACATTAGGAAGAATTTCTTTTCAGAAAGGGTTATTAGACATTGAAATGGGCTGCCCAGGGAGGTGGTGGAGTCACCATCTCTGGATGTGTTTAAGAAAAGACTGGACATGGCGCTTAGTGCCATGGTCTAGTTGACATGGTGTTGTCAGAGCAACAGTTGGACTCGATGATCCCAGAGGTCTCTTCCAACTTGGTTGATTCTGTGATTCCAGAGCGTGTGAATCAAGTCAATTTGGACACTACAAGGATGTTGTTCACAGTCTTGTTTATCTTTGGCCCTTCTTTGTAATTAGTGAGAAATTTAACAGAGACCTTGGATTCTCAGGGAATAAGCGCAAGACTGAAGAGAAAAAGGAACTAAGGTTGCTGTTTTTCCTTCAGGGCCCCACACACAGAGTACGTGCACTTTGCAATGGAATTTGCAACCCTCCTACTCCATTCACAGCAGCAGCTACTTGTTTAAGAGGCCAATCTGACAGCCAGTCATTTTTGCTGATGATGGACACGTCTGCTCCGTATCTAACAGACCTGTGAATAACTGTCCATCAATTTTTATTGTGAGCATAGGCCGATCATTAGTTACCTTTTGATTCCACACACCTGTGGTGTATTAGTACTGCCAAATCCTCCTGTGCCCGTGGATGTGGATTAGCCGCCGGCATAGTATATGGTATCAATAGCAACTGCACCACACACTGACCTTTAGGTATAAAACAAGGTGGTTCTGATGTCCATAACATGATTTGAATTTGGCCCATATAATCTGAATCAATAACTCCTGTATGTCAAATATATTTTGCTTTCCCACAGAAGAACGCCCAAAAATTAATCCTACCAGTCCAGAAGGGAGAGGCCCATATACATTGGTATCTATGATCTTAGTCCTTTTATCATTCAATTCTGTATCGGTGGCTGAGGCCAGATCCAATCACGCGCTGCCGGCTGTGCTGGCAACGAGTTCTGAGACTGTCCGTTTATGGGATTCTCGGGCTGAGCATGTGCACAACAGACCCTGTTGTATTGAGGGGCACCGGGCCTCGCCCCCTCCTCCAGTTTCCCTGCATGGGATTTCCATCCTTATCAAACCTTGATCACACTGATTGCTCCAATGATAGCCCTTTTCACACTTAGGACATAATCCTCTGGGTGTTCTAGGTCTTTTTGATCCTTTCTGCTCATCTTTTTTCTTTACTGTCAGCTTTGGGCAGTTCTTTCTAATATGTCCCATTTGATTACACTCAAAACATTTCATTTCTGCTCGTCCCACAACGAGTTGCTGAGCCAAGGCACTTGCAAGTAAAGTAGCTCTATGCTCTTCAGAACCCACGTTCTGACAAGCTTTAATAAATTCTGCTATACTTCTGTAAGAGTTTCTTAGAGGGGCCAAAATTTTTTTACGATCTGCATTTGCATTTTCATAAGCAATTGTAATAACAGCGTTTCTACTGTATTTTCATCATCAATCTGCCTGATCAATGCTGTTTGTAAACGATCAATAAATGTAACATAGGGTTCTTGAGCTCCTTGCCTGACTGCCGCAAAAGAGGGCTGTCGTTTCCCTGCCTCCGGAACGCGTTTCAGGCACTTTAAAGCCAATGCAGAGATCTGTTGTAAACTGCCGAGGTAGCCGCCTCTACCTCTGGTGTCGCATACTGATTAATTCCCAAATATTTCTAAGCCTGCTTGCCTATTTTCCAAGTGTCTGCAGAAGCAGCCTCCTGGTACTCTGCCAGCCACATGAATACTGTGCAGGTGTTAAAATCATCCGTAAAAGTGACTTCCAATCATGTGGAGTCATAGTATAGGATTCCCCAATGACTGTTATAAATTTGAAGTATAGTTACTGTGCAAACCATAGTCTCTCACTGCAGCCCGTACTTCCTTAATATTTCATAAGTAAGGTATGATACTCAGGAGGATGATTTGGGTGATAGATTACCGGCATCGCCGTCAGCATGGTAAAACTCCTTTACGAGCAGCTTCCTCTCTACATTTTTCTGCCAGCGTTTTGATTTCATTACAGACTCTGGTACCTTTTCAGCAAAGCCAATAGGTGGCTCGGCAGACGAAGGATACGGAGGAGCTGTTGGTGTTAACTGTGCTCTAGCCGTAGCCGCTGCCGACTGCAGACCGCACTGAAGGGAGGCCGCAGCCGTTTCTTTTACCGATGTTAATGGTGGGTATAAATTGGACTGTATGTCTGGATCTGTGAAATCAAGATCGTAAGGATCATCTGATTCTCCAGAGACTGTTTCATATACAGGCTCCTGTTGCTCCTTCACATCCACTAAGGTGTTAATGGAGTGGATGCCAGAGATTGCAAATACTCCTCTGCAGGCTGGAGTGCAGAGACTGCTATAAAACAACCCTCCACGTTGCTTCTAAATCCTTTAGAATATCAGACTGCAACGTGTTCTGTTTTTGTATTTCTACCCCCACTTTCGCCCAGATCTTTGCATCATAAGTCCCTGATACAGGGAACCAGGCACAGTTGTCTTTGATCCATACTAATAACTGCACCAATTTCACTATCATGCTGTAATACCTCAGTGTAGAGCTTATGCTCTTGAGAACTAGGCTGTCCTATGTTTATTGCAATCGCGGAACTCGCTGTTCCTGGGGACTCGCTCTCACCACTCCTGGGAACTCTCTGTTCCTGGCGCGTGCTAGCCCCTGACAATCATTCGATCACAGAGTCGCTGCCACTTCGTTAATCTTCAACCTTGTTCGGGCACCATTTGCGGCGGGCAGAAAAGAAGGCACGGGCTCTGTGATTGAGGATGCAAGGGCCTGAGCCGAAAGGCCTAAGGCTTTTTATTGTTATTCTACTACCCTATTTAACTGCTACAATGCAGGAGCCAGACTAGGCAGTTCAAGATAACATCAACATTCACATGCTAAGCACTCATCACCCATTCTGGGAAGAGCCACAGTGTCCTGGGCTCAAAACATCAACAACCATTCCCTGTTTTCAGCTCTGTGTTCAGAACTGACCTTCAACACTTTTACTTCTTTCATGCCTCAAAAGGCCCTGTGAACTGGTCTCGGCTCCTTTATCTTAGAAGGAAGCAAAAACTATTCTCAATGCAGTGTTCCCAAGCAAATCTTCTGCTCCCCAAGTAAAGCACAAGCTGTTTGCAGGCCGAGGGTCTTCCACATTAGGCCTTTCGGCTTTGGCCCTTGCATCCTCGATCGCAGAGTCCGTGCCTTCTTTTTCCGCCCGCTGCAGTGAGGGAAGAGGAAATGAGTCTCCAAACCTTGCCTGGGAACTAAGTCAAGGGTTCATATGCATCTGGAAACATACTAACCAAGGAATTTGTGTTCCAATTCCCAAGTCTTCAGGAGAAGGTATTGGCTTTTCTATAGTTAATCTTAACCTCTCCAAGTTGCTAGAAAATCATAGAATGGTTGGGTTGAAAAGGGACCTTAAAGATCATCTAGTTCCAACCCCCTTGCCACAGGCAGGGACACCTTTCCAGTAGAACAGGTTGCTCAAAGCCCCATCCAACCTGGCCTTGAACACTGCCAGGGAGGGGGGCACCCACAGCTTCTCTGGGCAACCTGTTCCAGTGTCTTACCACCCTCACAGGAAAGAATTTCATCCTACTATCTAATCTAAATCTACCCTCTTTCATCTTAAAACCATTCCCCCTCATCCTATCACTTCATACCCTTGTAAAAAGCCCCTCTCCCGCTTTCCTGTAGGCCCCCTTCAGGTACTGGAAGGCTGCTATGAGGTCTCCCTGGAGCCTTCTCTTCTCCAGGCTGAACCACCCCAACTCTCTCAGCCTCTCTTCATAGGAGAAGTGCTCCAGCCCTCTGATCATCTTCGTGGCCCTCCTCTGGACTCACTCCAACAGCTCCATGTCCTTCTTATGTTGGGGGCCCCAGAGCTGAACGCAATACTCCAGGTGGGGTCTCATGAGAGGAGAGTAAAGGGGCAGAATCACCTCCCTTGATCTGCTGGCCATGCTGCTTTTGATGCAGCCCAGGATGCGGTTGGCCTTCTGGGCTGCAAGCACGCACATTGCTGTCTCATGTTGAGCTTCTCATCAACCATCACCCCCAAGTCCTTCTCCTCAGGGATGCTCTCAATCCATTCTCCGCCCAGCCTGTATTTGTGCTTGGGATTGCCCTGACCCACATGCAGGACCTTGCACTTGGCCTTGTTGAACTTCATGTGGTTTGCACAGGCCCACTTCTCAAGCCTGTCAAGGTCCCTCTGGATGGCATCCCTTCCCTCCAGTGTGTCGACCACACCTCACAGCTTGGTGTCGTCATCAAACTTGCTGAGGGCACACTCAATCCCACTGTCCATGTCGCCGACAAAGATGTTAAACAGGACCGGTCCCAATACCGACCCCTGAGGAATGCCACTCGGTCACTGGTGTCCACTTGGACATCGAGCCATTGACCGCAAACTCTTTGAGTGCGACCATCCAGCCAATTCTTTATCCACTGAGTGGGTCCATCCATCAAGTCCATGTCTGTCCAATTTAGAGACAAGGATGTCATGCGGGACCAGTGTCAAATGCTTTGCACATACAATCATTAGTGACTGTAACGCCAATTGCAACTTGGGGCAGAGTGAAAGCTCCATTCGAAAATCAGCTTAATGACACCTTTAGTAAGGCCTGGAGGGCAAACCAGGATGCGTTTATCAAATTCCCCCGGGAGATTGACTGATCTTTGGAACAAAACATGTAATAGATGGAATATGAATAATCCATTAACTCCCATACCGGAAGCTCCATCTACATTGCCAATATCTCCTTTTCCTAAAGATTTGATGAAGATACAAAACACATCAGGTAAATGGTGGAGCCAAACTCACTGTGTGAACCCCCTGCAGAATATCACGTACCAAAATCCCCTACTGGCCTTCACCTCCTGAAACGGAACCTTTTGAGCACCCCTATACTGTTAAGTAGTCCTCTACATGGTGTATACAGATTCCGGATCACCCAGGCCAGGAATATGGCAAAATTAATAGAACCAGATATGAGTTGGCTTGGTCCATCAAATATATGTTATATAGAGACACCAATCCTGATTATCCAGTTGATGAGAAATATGTTGAAGTCCCTAGCCCAGAATACTCCCAGTTAATGAACTATACCACAACCCTAAATTGCACAATGGGTGCAGGAGTCCCCATTGAGACATGGTATATCCCTGAACTCTGAACCTTTATATGGGATATGTGTACTTGCTGGGGATACCCTACCTGGGGCTTCCGAACAAAAGGTGCAACGGAACCTGGAAAACGGGAAGAACTGCAATTAGGTGCAGTATTTCCACAAGCCATGGTCCGGAACACAGACAGGTGTGGGATAGGGACCTACAGAGTACTCGGGTACCCAGTGATGATGGTTACAAACGTAATATGGCATGGTACCCTGCCCCACAGGGAATATTATGGAGATGCTCAAATGGAAAATTATAGTCTCATCTTAATGTGAGACAACATGCCGGATTACAATGTGGAATAGGAATTTCTACTATGTGTCCTTCTAGAGTGTTCAATTTCTCAGCGCCTCAGCAAAACAGAAGGCACCGGGAAAGTAATGGACCCCAGGCACGACCTGATTGGGCGGTGCATGGAGTCCGAGTACCTGATTATTATACCTGGGGCATGAAAACATCTCTGATGTTAGAGACTATATTCACCCCGATAGCAATTCTTGTATGTTGGCATACAGCGGTGGCATGCTCAGTACCCGCTTGTGCCACATGGGTCTGGTAACTCGAGTGCATCTGGATCTAGTGATGCCTGTGCATCATCCAGGTCAGCAAAAATCAGCTCTGCACAGCTATTTCCCTCAGATTCTTAACCCCTCTCTCAATGGTTGTCCACTTACCTGGTGGTACATGACATCATCCCTAAAAGGATATCTGTTCCTTATGCTTTGCAGGAGTCACCGCCAGAGAGCGAGGGGCTGTGCACCAGTTGCAAGACCCCTATCAATACCCACTTCTCTAGCCATTGGTCCCAGCTGCTTGGCTTCTCTACCCTCTAACTCAAAACCATCAGCTCCGTTATCCCAGCAGCAGAGCAGCCAAGTAACAAGTTGCTCACATTTATGATGGCTGTAATCTTTACTTATATCTCACAGCTTACTGAGGGATATGGATCGAGTGGTTACCTCTGGCTCATCCTCCTTTGATGTCCCTGGTAGGCCATCACAACCTGCTCTTTTTGTGGTTTTTGTCTTCTGTATAGGGGCAACTGATACCAGCACTGGTTGAATCCCTAGGTTAGCTGCACCTCCCATCACTGGGGACCGATTAGCTGCAGTGCTTGTTGCCAAAGTCTGGGTAATCACAGCAAGTGCTGCCTGGAGTTGAGTAATCACAGTACCCAGTACAGAAACCTGAATAACCTCTGGGGTAGCCAGGATGCCTGCCTTAGGGACTGGCAGGGTCTGAGTATCTATGATTCTAGTTGTGGGTGCTGGGGCAGCTGCGGTGTCTGTCATAGGGGCTGGAGCTGCTGTGGCGCCTGGTGTAGGGGCCAGGGCTGCTGTGGGGCCCCTTACAGTGGTTGCAGCAGCTGTGCTGTATCCACCCCTATACCTATGTTCTACTCTAAGAAAGAGCAAGGACTGAAACACATTCAAAAGGCCTGACAATATGAGCATGGTGGTTGAAACATCCCAAGGGTATGCAAAATTGTCAAAAGCCATTGAGATAAGGCTTGAGGGAAAAAGAAAGTACATGTCACCCACTCCTGATACCAGATGGTTTAGCAACAGTTTAGCAAGAGTAGGCCTCAGAGTAGGCTCTAAAAGGCCTACTCTGTGTTACCTTTACACAGAATCAACTTTCCTGTCAGTAATTTTCCTTTCAGCTAGAATAACAGAGAATAACAGTATGTTCTGAAGCAAACTGCATGTTTTGTAGATAGAGTCTGCTTATGGGAGTGATAACAGTGTTATAGTCGTCAATGATTCTTGCTTGCACTTAGTCTTAGAAAATCCAAGGTCTCTGTTAAATTCCTTGCTAATTATAAAGAAGGGCCAAGACAAACAGGACTGTGAAAACAATTTTGTGATGTCTAAATTAGCTTGATTCACAAACTCTGGCACCAGAGGAGAGATAAGTCCAGTGAGAACCAGAACAATATCTTCTCCTTGAGGCCACCTGCACTTGTAAACAAGAAGGCCTCGACCACACTTGCGCAGAAGCAAAATTAGGGGGGATTGCAACCACCAGAGACCCCAGAGACCACCCAAGACCCCTCCCCCAATTTAGTACGCATATGTGAGGTTCCCACGGGACAGTGGTCACGTACTGAACGAGCTATGTCCAGGCATGTCCAGGGGGTGGTAATGGGGTGGTAATGAACTAGCCAATCATAATACAAAACAAGGGCCTTGGCTATGAGACCAACAAGATATGGGGGAAGTTGAAAAATAAGAAAGAATGCTGCACCTGCAAGATATAGCTTTTTAGCATAAGCCAATCAGAACTAATCTAGAGGCGTGTGAACAAAGCATACTAACCAATCATAATAGAAATGACACATACACAGAGTGTGCACAAAAATAGAATAGCATAAATGTACCCTCAATAGAATAGTATAAATGTACCCTCAGATACGAAAATAAACGAGATCTGCTTAACGATCATATTGGTCTGTGTGCATTTACTCCGTGCCCTCTCGCGAACACCGACAAGTGGTGCCCGAACAGGGACTCTTCGGCCTGGAGACTGTGGAGAAGCAGCGGACAACGGACCGAAAGGGGGATGAGAGGAAGCCAGCTGTAGAGTGCTGCCCCGGCACTGGATTTACGCACCGGGAAAAAGAAACTGATGCGGTTCGCACCGGGAAACGGATGCGGTAAGCCTGAGTTTTGCTAGCAAGGAAAACCTGGGTAGCGCTTCCCAGGCAGCTGGGGGAGGAATGGGGGTCTACCCTGACCAAGACAGAAGTGGCAGTGGTGAAAACTCCTCCAACATATACTCTCTCTGAGAGGAAATTAAATACGATGAAGCTGCATTAAAGCAGTTACTGTTCTGGGCAAAAGATAAAGGACATTTTACAACCTTTAATGATGTCTTTGAAGTGCCTTTATGGGAGAAGATTGGTGACTCTCTCTGGGATGTGGTGTCAAGTGGTGATAAGGAAGCCTATAAATTGTCTACTACATGGAGGCTGGTTAGCGAAGCGTTAAAAGGAATAAAAGCAGAGAGAGAAGTCACACATACAGCTTTTATGACTTTAGGACCACAGGTGCCTACTACCCCCTCACTGTTTGCAGGACCAAAACCTCCCACGGCCCCGGTGGCTGTACCGGTGGCAGCTCCTTTACCACCGTGGGTACAGAGGGCTCCGAAAAAAGCTGAGGAGCGGGGAGCGAGTAAAATAGATACAGATCCATCAGAACCGGTAGTGCGCCCTAAAACACGAACTCGATTTGGACTAATTGATTCAGACGCTGAACAGGAGACTTGGCCGAAACCCCCTCCTCTCATTGATCTCTCTACGGATGAGGCTGAGCAGGAGGACAAGAAGGAGGGTAAACCTGCTTCGTATCCACCTTTACCGGATTCGCCGTTTCCTGAGTCTGTTGAACAAAGTTTACATTCCGGCGCTAAACGACCACCGTTAAAGTCGCCATTTACGGAGTCAGCAGTACCAGAGTCACAAGGACTTAAAGGACCGTTACCATCACGAAATGGACATGAACTTGACATGACAGAGCTTGGTAGACGACTGGAAGAATTAAAGACGGAATTGCAGCAGCATCGTTCAGCCAACGCCTCGAGACACGTGACTATGTCTCCCCCAAACCCCCCTCTGTATTCGGGACAAGTATTAGGGCCACCTCAACCTCCTTTGCAATTCCCTACTCCACCTTTAGATCAGGGCGGGGGGGGAGGTCTGCATCCATCTGGTAATGTGGGAGGTGAGGGAGAGGGTCAGCGTCCGCCCGCGTATACAGGGGAAGAGGGGGGAGGAGTGAAATGGAAAGGGGTCATTCGAGATGTGTTATTAGAAGGAGCTGTGATTCCACGGGCATATCCGGTGATTGTGGGTGCGGGTCCTGAGGGAAGAAATATTTGGCAACCATTAGATTGGAAAATTGTAGAAGAAGCATTGTTACTACAGTTAGCAAAGAACAACACAGATGAGGACTGCAGGAAAGTTATTGCAGGGATGGCAAATCGTGGCCCCACCTTAACTGAGCTAATAGATGCTTGCGGGAAGGTAGGAACCACCACATTTCAGATGGAGCATTTAGCAAAAACTTTTGCGGCGGCAATTAAGGTAGTTCATCGTTGTTATACATGGGGGAAGAAGGTTACTTTAAGAAAAACTGCCTTAAGAAGTTGAAGCTGAGTGGGAGAGATAACTCTGTTTTGATGTGTCATTGCTGTGGGAAGCTGGGGCATTTTGTGAAGCAGTGCAGGTCTCAGTATAATGCTCAAGGTCAGCTGATAACAACCAGCTGCAGAGTGCAGGGAAACTGGAAAAAGCGCGCTGGGTATACTGTAAGACAAGGACCCAAGGAGCTCTTTTTTATCCTTTGTTGAGAGGCTACAAGAAGCAGTTGAAAAGCAAGTGAACTGATTACAGAAATAGAAAGCAGGCTACATTCCAAATTTGTATATCGTATTGATTTGAATCAGGAAATACAAATTATCACTTTGTTTGATAGGCAAATTCCGTATGCAATAACTGGTCAATGGAATTCAGAATAATCAAACTTGTTACATATATTAGAATAGTTGTTTCTACCTTTAAGAACAAAGAAAAGTGTCCCCATGATTGCAGAGCTATTGGCACAGATTATCATCAAAGGACGGATGCGATGTCGGGAGCTTGTGGCCAGAGATCCCTGCATCACTAACCGTTCCTATTGCAGCTCAATATTTTGAGTGGTGTACGGCTAATAGCTTTGCTTTGCAAACAGCCATGGAGAATTTCTCGGGACAGGTTGTTTACCACTTGCCCTCCCATCCTGTTATAAAATTGAGTGTGGAACTTCCAATTGCCACAGGAGTGTGGTGCGCAGACACTCCTGTGGATGGAATTACCATTTTTACGGATGGATCTGGGAAAACAGGCAAGACAGGCCTTGTCTGGTATTCTGAGGGCAAGTAGGAATCTATGATAGTACAACAAAAGGGTTCACCTCAGGTGGTAGAATTACGAGCTGTATTAAAAATATTTCAGAATTTTCCCATTCCCTTTAATTTGATTACTGATTCAGCATATGTAGCTGGCATTGTAAAGCAATTGGATAGATCTGTTATAGAGCATATATATAATCAGTGTGGTTTTGAATTGCTGCGAGCTCTGTGGCAAGAAATTCAAATCCGAACTGCATTGTTTTATGTTTTACATGTAAGAAATCATACTAATTTGCCTGGGTTTATTGCAGAAGGCAATGCTCGAGTGGACTCTTTGGCTTTTCATCCTAAAACAACAATTTGTACCAGAGTGGAAGCAATAGCACAATTGCTTGTCAAAGTGCATAAAAGGATTACAGACATTACCGGACTAGACCCAGATTATATCTATTTACCTATCAAGAAGGAATATCTACAGTGGTTAACAAATCAGTCAACTCTTTTTCAAGCGGTCTTACAGGACTTTACTGGACAATTGTTAACACATTTGCCAAGAGATAAAAGCTACAGTTTATTTGCAAACAGGATTGGCAAGAAAAACCTATCAGATCAGAGATACCTGTGACTGGACTAAACTGTTTTTACTGATGCAGGAAAGCGATCACATTCAGCAGTTATTACCTGGCAAGAGGATGGACAATGGAAACATTGCAAATTCTCAGGACAAACTGAGGACTCATTACACACACTTGAATTTTTTGCGATATATCAGGTTTTTGTAAAATGGAAGGATTTACCTGTAAATATTGTGACAGACTCTCTTTATGCAGCAGGCATTGTAAATCGAATTGAAAGAGCTTTTATACGACCAGTGAAGAATATACGACGTTACACCATTTTGCTACATTTGCATCAAGCAATAAACCTCAGAGAGGCACCTTATTTTGTCACTCACATTCGTAGTCATCAATTTGATCAAGGTTTGAGCATTGGAAATAATAAAGCAGACACACTTGTGTCCTATACGCAAATATCACCAAATTTATTTGAACAAGCGCGCCTATCCCATCAATTCTTTCATCAATCAGCGAAAATGTTAGCGAAACAATTTCACCTCACCATGGCACAGCACGTGAATTAGTTAGTGCTTGTCCTAGTTGTCAGAAAATTGGCATGGGAATTGGAATAGGGGTAAATCCTTGAGGGTTGAGTGCGTTGCAACTGTGGCAAATGGACGTTACTCACATTGCAGAATTTGGAAGGCTCAAATATGTTCATGTATCTGTTGATATGTTTTCACATGTAATATGGGCAACAGCACAAACTGGGGAAACAGGTCGTCATGTCAAACGACATTTACTTGCTTGCTTTGCAAGTCTTGGGGTTCCACAACAACTTAAGACTGATAATAGACCAGCATACTGTTCACAGATTTTTCGTCAATTTTGTCAACTATGGGGTATTACACGTTGTCCTGGTTTGGCCCAAACCAGGCCAATTAGTCTTAGAGAAACCAAGGTCACTGCTAAATTCCTCACTGCTTATGAGTGAAGAGCCGAAGGGGGGTCGCACCTGTAGGGAGGAGCAGACAGGGCAGATGACCCAAGATTGACCAACAAGATATTCCATCCTATACATGTCATTCTCACTTTCCTATTTATCACTAACCCACTGCCTCCTGGAGGTGGGACCCAGGAGGGAGGGGCCCTCCTGTCTCCCACTGATTGGTACCAGCTTTGCCAATTCTCCAGTTAAAAGCCTGCAGGTGTGATGGCAGGGGGAGCTACTGTATTTTCCCCTCTGCCTGTGCTGGGGGGAGCAACTCTGCCTGAGGAGGATTTCCAAGCTCTTGATCTTGGTTTTGTATATATTTGATTATTTCTATTATTCTTATTATATTCTTTTTCATTACTATAGTTTATTAAAAACTGTTTTAACTTTCTAACCCGTAAGTCTCTCTCCCTTTTCCTTTTCTCTTAGGGTGGGGGGGGGAGAGGGTTAACAGAGAGTGTCTGCCACCGGTTTAATAGCCGGCCCAGCTTTAAACTGTGACAGATTTATTGGTGCACAACATGGGGCTCAAGAGAAGCTCCAACAGGTTGCTCTGATAGTTGAATCCTGGCTCTGGCTGGAGGAGACCTGGAGAGCTCAGTGGAGAGAGTATCAGATTTCTTCCTTTGAGATTTATGAGGGGTTAGAAATTAAAACAGATAGTGAAGATGGTGATGTCATTTTTGAATGCTGTGTTATCTCATCTTTTTATGGAGTTTCTTTCACAATTGAGTATTGCAATGATGCCTTACCTGCCGTGGGCACTGTGTTATTGCTTGCTTCTTATGAATGTTTACATGCAGTTTAGCAGTGGGCGCTGGTCGAAATGTATTGTTTTGGTATGGGGTTTGATACTGATTTATGCTGTGATAAACTGGGCAGTTACTATTCCTATCTCTTATCTCTATGACACAATGATGGGCAGCTTTAATCACGAATCAGTAGCAGCGACTTCATCTGCACGCTCCAGGCGTCCTTTAGCTGATTCTGTTAATGATTACGCTTCCAGTTTTACTTTGGGAAATAGTACCTTCTCCTTTTCTGCCAAGCTGATTCCACTAGATTTTGCGAAATTAGGATGGTGCTGTCTAGGTGGCATGTTTTTATTTTTTGGTTGTCCTGAATGTGTTTCTGATGTGGGATAAGATTAAATATCGGTGCAGGGACAGTTGTAGGTGTTATGCAGACACCTCAGATCCTACAGCGTGTGCTGCCGCTACAGCCACTAAATCCACTGAAACCTTAGCAGCCTGCACCACAGCTGCTACACCCCTCAAGATGGCCACTGCAGCTACTCGGACTCTAACGAGTCTCAGCACTCCCATGACAGCCACTGCATCTACTCAGACCCCAGCATCTATCGAATCTGTACCAATTGCTCCTGTAACCAGGAAGAAATACAGAAAGAAATCAGCTCCTGAAGAGAAGGATGATGACTCAGAGCCTTCTAAGGCAGAGCCATCATATGACCCAGGTGAGGGCCCTTCTCATGCAGAGTTAGGGCCTGACACAGATGGGGGTTTCCTTGATCGTCATTTTAAAGCAGACCCATCACAGAAGAAAGGTCCTTCTAAAGCAGAACTATCACAAGAGGAGGACTCGGACGTAGAGATAACCTACCACTCCTTATCCCTGAAGGACCTGAGAAATATAAGGAAAGATTTCAGCCGTTATGATGGTGAGCCTATTATTACCTGGTTGCTCCGATGCTGGGATAATGGGGCAGACAGCATGCAATTAGATGGCAGAGAAGCCAGACAGTTGGGATCCCTGTCCAGAGATGGTGGTATTGATAAGGTGCTCGCAAGAAAAACACTATCAGTCTCTGGAGGCGACTCTTGTCAGCTGTAAAGAGCAGGTATCCCTATAAAGATGATGTTATGAGCCACCTAAGCAAATGGACCACTATAGAAAAAGGTATTAACTACCTTAGAGAATTAGCTGTGCAAGAGATCATTTATAGACACCCTCAGGACATTGTAGATCCTATAGATCCTGATGAAGTGGAATGCAACCGATCCATGTTCCGGAAGGTTGTGAAGAATGCTCCACCGACATATACCCATACATTGTCAATATTAGTATGGGGAGAAGATGATATGGCACGTTCTGCTGTGGGTAAAATGGCTAACTGTATGCGACAGTATGAAGATAGTATTTCTTCCCCACTGCAGACCCACATCTCGGCTGTGGAAAAACTGACTAAGGAAAACAAGGACTCATTTAAACAACTGTCAGACAAACTGTCCAGGATAGAGAATAAACTTGACTCTCTACCTACACAGGCGCGCGTTGCAGCTGTTAGGAGAAAATGCTCTCCTACAGGACCAGGTCAAAGGAAACGGAACATGTCACGAGGTATCCTGTGGTTTGCCCTGCGTGGTTATGGGGAGGACATGAGCAGATGGCATGGACAACCTACCAGTACCCTACAGGCACGAGTACGTGAGTTGCAAGCTAAAAGAAATACCAGTGAGAATTTTTCTAGAAGGATGGCTGTTCCAGTTACCAGTGAGCAGGACCCCAGTCAGGGTAGATGGGCCTCAAATCCCTTTTTCCCAAGAGTGAATAGGAGAAATGAAGGTCCAGTCCCCGTGAGCAGCACGAATCCATTTCTTAATTAGGGGGGCCCTGCCTCCAGCCAGGAGGAGGAGAGGGACAACCGAGTTTATTGGACTGTGTGGATTCGATGGCCTGGCACATCAAAACCACAAAGGTATCGAGCCTTGGTAGACACTGGTGCACAGTGCACCCTAATGCCATTGGATCATAAAGGGGCAGAATCTGTCAGTATTTCAGGAATAACAGGGGGATCTCAAGTGTTATCTGTATTGGAGGCCGAAGTGAGCCTAACTAAAAATGAATGGAAAAAGCACCCCATTGTGACTGGCCCAGATGCTCTGTGCATCCTTGGCATAGACTACCTCAAGAAAGGGTATTTTAAGGACCCAAAAGGCTATAGATGGGCCTTTGGTATAGCAGCTGTAGAGACTGAGGACATTAAACAGCTGTCTACCTTGCCTGGCCTCTCAGAAGATCCTTCTGTTGTGGGGTTGCTGAAGGTTGAAGAACAACAGGTGCCAACTGCTACTACCACGGTGCACCGACGACAATATCGCACCAATCGAGACTCCTTGATCCCCATTCATAAACTGATTAGACAATTAGAAAATCAAGGAGTGATTGGCAAGACTCGCTCACCCTTTAATAGTCCTATATGGCCAGTGTGAAAGTCTAATGGAGAATGGAGATTAACTGTGGACTATCGTGGCCTAAATGAAGTTACGCCACCTCTGAGTGCTGCTGTGCCAGACATGCTAGAGCTTCAATATGAACTGGAGTCAAAGGCAGCCAAGTGGTACGCCACCATAGACATAGCTAATGCATTTTTCTGTATTCCTTTGGCACCAAAGTGCAGGCCACAGTTTGCTTTTACCTGGAGAGGTATCCAGTATACCTGGAATCGACAGCCCCAGGGGTGGAAACACAGTCCTACTATTTGCCACGGACTGATCCAGACTGCACTAGAAGAGGGTGGAGCTCCAGAACATTTGCAATACATTGATGACATCATTGTGTGGGGTGATACAGCAGCAGAAGTTTTTGACAAAGAGGAGAAAATAATCCAAATTCTTCTGAAAGCTGGTTTTGCCATAAAAAGAGGCAAGGTCAAGGGACCTGCCCAGGAGATCCAGTTTTTAGGGATTAAATGGCAAGATGGGCGTTGCCAGATCCTGATAGCTGTTATTTTGTTGATCACCTCTATGTCCCCACCAACTAACAAAAAGGAAACACAAGCCTTCTTGGGCGTTGTGGGTTTCTGGAGAATGCATATTCCAGATTACAGCCAGATTGTATGCCCTCTTTATCAAGTGACCAGAAAGAAGAATGATTTTCAGTGGGGCCCTGAACAACAACAGGCTTTTGAACAGATTAAACAAGAGACTGTGCATGCAGTAGCCCTTGGACCAGTCCGTATGGGACAAGATGTTAAAAATGTGCTCTCCACCTCAGCTGGGGACAATGGTCCTACCTGGAGCCTCTGGCAGAAAGTACCAGGGGAGACTCGAGGTCGACCCCTAGGATTTTGGAGTCGAGGATACAAGGGTTCCGAGGCCAATTACAGCCCAACTGAAAAAGAGATACTGGCAGCATATGAAGGAGTTAGAGCTGCTTCAGAGGTAATTGGTACTGAAGCACAGCTCCTCCTGGCGTCCCGATTACCAGTACTAGGCTGGATGTTCAAGGGTAAGGTTCCCACTACCCATCATGAAACGGATGCTACATGGAGTAAATGGATTGCATTAATTACACAGAGGGCTCGAATAGGAAACCCTAATCGCCCAGGAATCTTAGAAGTGATCATGGACTGGCCAGAAGGCAAAGACTTTGGAATGCCACCAGAAAAGGAGGTGACACGTGCTGAAGAAGCCCCACCATATAATGAACTACCAGAGGATGAGAAGCAGTATGCCCTGTTCACCGATGGATCCTGCCGTCTTGTAGGAAAGCATCGGAAGTGGAAAGCTGCTGTATGGAGTCCCATACAATGAGTCACAGAAGCCACAGAAGGACAAGGTGAATCAAGTCAATTTGCAGAGGTAAAAGCCATCCAGCTGGCTTTAGACATTGCTGAATGAGAAAAGTGGCCAAGGCTTTATCTCTATACTGACTCATGGATGGTGGCAAATGCCTTGTGGGGGTGGTTAAAGCATTGGAAGCGGAGCAACTGGCAGCACAAAGGTAAACCTATTTGGGCTGCTGAATTGTGGCAAGATATTGCTGCTCGGCTAGAGAAACTAGTCGTGAAGGTACGTCATGTAGATGCTCATGTACCTAAAAGTCGGGCAACTGAGGAACATCGAAACAACCAACAAGCGGATCAGGCTGCTAAAGTGTTCCAAATAGATTTGGACTGGGAACATAAAGGTGAACTATTTTAGCTCGGTGGGCTCATGACACTTCAGGTCATCAAGGGAGAGATGCAACATACAGATGGGCTCGTGACCGAGGGGTGGACTTAACTATGGACTCTATTGCACAGGTTATCCATGATTGTGAAACATGCGCCGCAATTAAGCAAGCCAAACGGTTAAAACCTTTGTGGTATGGGGGGGCGGTGGTTGAAATATAAATATGGGGAGGCCTGGCAAATTGACTACATCACACTCCCTCAAACCTGCCAGGGTAAATGTTATGTTCTTACCATGGTGGAGGCGACCACTGAATGGCTGGAAACATACTCTGTGCCCCATGCCACTGCCCGGAACACTATTCTGGGCCTCGAAAAGCAAATCTTGTGGCGACACGGCACGCCAGAGAGAATTGAGTCAGACAATGGGACTCATTTCAAAAACAGTCTCATAGACAACTAGGCCAAAGAGCATGGCATCGAGTGGGTATATCTCATCCCCTATCATGCACCAGCCTCTGGGAAAATTGAATGGTATAATGGGCTGTTAAAAACTACCCTAAAAGCAATGGGGGGTAGAACCTTTAAAAACTGGGATAAGCATTTGGCACAAGCTACCTGGTTAGTTAACACCAGAGGATCTATCAACCGAGCTGGCCCTGCTCAATCAGACCTTTTACATACAGTAGAAGGAGATAAAGTCCCTGTGGTGCATGAAAGGAATCTGTTGGGAAAAACTGTCTGGGTTCTTCCTGCAACAGGCAAAGGTAAACCCATTTGTGGGATTGCTTTTGCTCAGGGACCTGGATGTACTTGGTGGGTGATGTTGCAAGATGGTGGAGTCCGATGTGTCCCTGAAGGTGATCTGATTCTGGGTGAGACTACCTAATTCTGAACTGTATGTTGTTGCTGCATAATACTAACAGTGTTCATAAGTGTCTTTCAGGTTGAGGCAGTGGTGATGAGACCGGAGCTAGCTGCAAGTGGTGTCCAGTAACCTCCTTGAGACTGACATTTTGAACCTACAACCCGTGGGCATGAACTGTGACAAAACTCATACCATGTCTCCTGCCCTGAGAGACTGCTAGCCAGATGGAAACCCACAATCCTGAACTAATTCAACTTGATGAACTTTTTGCATAAAGATGAATCATAAACTAGTGATATGTGTATATATATTTGAAAATGAAAGGTAGTGGTGATCTGAGTGTGACGTGAATGGTATGGAATAAGGGGTGGAATGTCCTGGTTTGGCCCAAACCAGGCCAACTAGTCTTAGAGAAACCAAGGTCACTGCTAAATTCCTCACTGCTTATGAGTGAAGAGCTGAAGGGGGGTCACACCTGCAGGGAGAAGCAGACAGGGCAGGTGACCCAAGATTGGGATGGAATACCTTGTTGGTCATACATGTCATTCTCACTTTCCTATTTATCACTAACCCACTGCCTCCTGGAGGTGGGGCCCAGGAGGGAGGGGCCCTCCTGTCTCCCACTGATTGGTACCAGCTTTGCCAATTCTCCAGTTAAAAGCCTGCAGGTGTGATGGCAGGGGGAGCTACTGCATTTTCCCCTCTGCCTGTGCTGGGGGGAGCAACTCTGCCTGAGGAGGATTTCTAAGCTCTTGATCTTGGTTTTGTACATATTTGTATATATTTGATTATTTCTATTATTCTTATTATACTCTTTTTCATTACTATAGTTTATTAAAACTGTTTTAACTTTCCAACCTGTAAGTCTCCCTCCCTTTTCCCTTTCCCTTAGGGTGGGGGGGAAAGAGGGTTAACAGAGAGTGTCTGCCACTGGGTTAATAGCTGGCCTAGCTTTAAACTGTGACAGATTTATGGGATGGAATACCTCATTGGTCAATCTTGGGTCACCTGCCCTGTCTGCTCCTCCCTGCAGGTGTGACCCCCCCCTTCTGCTCTTCACTCATAAGCAGTGAGGAATTTAGCAGTGACCTTGGTTTCTCTAAGACTAATTGGCCTGGTTTGGGCCAAACCAGGACACACATGTCACTGGGATTCCTCATTCGCCTATGGGTCAGGCGATTGTGGAACGTGCTCATAGTACATTGAAACAGCTTCTGCAAAAACAAAAAGGGGGAGAGGAGACTGAACCTTCTGAGAGACTTGCAAAAGCTGTTTATGTACTTAACCATTTAATTTTAGGAGGAGGTAAGGAGCGACCCCCAACTGTAATACATTGGGAGACAGTTCGACAGGGAGCAAGCAATGTGCAAAACAAAGGCAAAGTGTGGTATAGGGAACCAGGTACTAATGAGTGGTTAGGACCAGGGGAACTATTACTAATGGGTCGAGGTTATGCTTCTGTCTCTACAGGCACAGGAGTACGTGGGTTGTGTTAAGACAGTCATTGAGAAGAGTATATGGAAGTAGTGAGAAAATAAATCTAACTACTTCCAAAGGGGGAAATTGATACCGGATGGTTTAGCAAGAGTAGGCCTCAGAGTAGGCTCTAAAAGGCCTGATCTGTGTTACCTTTACACGGAATCAGCTTTCCTGTCAGTAATTTTCCTTTCAGCTAGAATAATAGAGAATAACAGTATGTTCTGAAGCAAACTGCATGTTTTGTAGATAGAGTCTGCTTATGGGAATGTTTATAATAGGCATTATCTTACTTGTGTTACCCTGTTTGTTTGCACAGTTTTCTGCAAACATGCAACGAATGGTCAATTCAGCCTTTTTGGCACAACAACAAAGAGCAGGATTTATGGGTAACCAAGTCTGGGATTCTCTGACCGGGCTCTGCGAGACACAGGGAACCAGGTTTGAGTAAGAAACAAAGACAAAAAGGACGAGACAAGACATAGCTCGTTCAAAAACAAAAAGGGGGATTTGTGGGGTTCCCACGGGACAGTGGTCACGTACTGAACGAGCTATGTCCAGACATGTCCAGGGGGTGGTAAGGGGGTGGTGATGAACTAGCCAATCATAATACAGAACAAGGGCTTTGGCTATGAGAAAAATAAGATATGGGGAAGTTGAAAAATAAGAAAGAATGCTGCACCTGCAAGATATAGCTTTTTAGCATAAGCCAATCAGAACTAATCTAGAGGCGTGTGAACAAAGCATACTAACCAATCATAATAGAAATGACACATACACGGAGTGTGCATGAAAATAGAATAGTATAAATGTACCCTCAGATATGAAAATCCCAGAGGTCTCTTCCAACCTGGTTGATTCTGTGAGTGCAACCATCCAGCCAATTCCTTATCCACTGAGTGGTCCATCCATCAAGTCCATGTCTCTCCAATTTAGGGACAAGGATGTCATGTGGGACAGTGTGTCAAATGCTTTGCACAAGTCCAGGTAGATGACATCAGTCACTCTTCCCCTATCCACCAGCACTGTAACCTCATTGTAGAAGGCCACCAAATTTTTCATGCATGATTTGCCCATAGTGAAGCCATGTTGGCTGTCACCAATCACCTCCTTGATTTCCGTGTGCCTCAGTATAGTTTCCAGGAGGATCTGCTCCATGATCTTGCCAGGCACAGAGGTGAGACTGACTGGCCTGTCGTTCCCTAGGTCTTCCTTTTTTCCCTTCTTGAAAATGGGGGTTATGTTTCCCCTTTTCCAGTCAGTGGGAACTTCACCAGACTGCCACGACTTCTCGGAAATGATGGATAGTGGCTTAGCAACTTTATCTGCCAGTTCCCTCAGGACCCATGGATGCACTTCATCAGGTCCCATGGACTTGTGCACCTTCAGGTTCCTTAGATGGTCTCGAACCTGATCTTCTCCTAGAGTGGGCGGTTCTTCATTCTCCCAGTTTGTGCCTCTGCCTTCTGTGACTTGGGTGGTGAGGCTAGAGCACTTGCTGGTGAAGACTGAGGCAAAAAAATCGTTGAGTACCTCAGCCTTCTCCATATCCTGGGTAACCAGGTCTTCTAAGGTCATCAGCCCTTGCTTAACAAGGTGGGAAGACATTATAATTCCTAATTTTGTTTAACTGTCGGTTGAGACATGAAGCTATGGAAGTGCTTTATAAGTTAACAATCAAATGGAAAAATTAATGTGCAAAAAATAACAAAAACATCTTTAATTGTTGATTTTTCAGTCTATCTGGCCTTCGAAAGGTAAAATTATAACTTTAAGATATGAGGAACTAGAGCAAATAACCAAAACTGTCATGTACTTAACTAAAGTAGGATTCAAAATTTATTAATTAATGTGAAAATCGACAGAAATCTATTCAGAGGTTTTCAGGGAGGATATTTTATTCATTTTCCTCTTTTATGCATAGCAAAGCAGTGGCTCCTGTCACTATTTGAAAGGCTTTGAAGACTGTGAGGGAAACAATCAACATGAACTACTTTCTACTTTGTTAGTAGCTTGATTCAAAAAATGCAGCATTGAAAGCTGCTCTTTGGGAAGTGGCTACACTAGTGCAATCCATAATTTGAAAAACATATGTGGTGTTATGCACAAAATTCTTCCTCACCCTGCAGGCCTGACAGGAAGAAGGCTATACTCCAGACTGTAACAGATGAGTACAGAGGGGAAAAAAATAAAAGGAAAGTGACTGTATCCCCTTCAGAGGTTTATGTCATTGTCTTCTTCATAGGTCAGTGGTAAAAGGTAAAGGTGAATGGAAGGATGCTGCTACTTTGAGCATAGTCTATTTCTACACAAAGTGAATTTTCATTAGGAGATTTGAAAAGTATTGTAAAAGAAGCACATTAAGAAATCGAAACCAACAGTAGATGGTCCAGACTTCTCAAAAAAAAAAAAAAAAAAAGGCAAAAACTTCTGCCAACGCACACCCTGGCCAAGGATTTCACAGAAACGCTGAAAAGCCTCACGCAGCTCCCAAAACAGGCAAGCATGCCAACGAGGACACATGCCTTGGATCAGCTGGGGGGAAGACTCCTAGGAAGTTTTCCCCCTAGCCTATTGAAAAGATTAAACTCAAGCTCTGGCAATCCAAAGTAAGAATATTGTCATTGATTTTTCCCTTGGCTGCAATCAATGGACAAGTGCTTCCCAGAGGTGCAGTAAGGATTTTACTGTTTTACTAGATTCTGTGGGGTCTCATAAATATAATCTTTTTGGCAAATGGAGGGAGAAAGAAGCAACAAAAACATCTGCTAATCTTAGTTGATGCAAAGCAAGACTTGCATAAGTAAGTTGTCCTTTCTCTCACATTTGGTATCTCTTGCCTATTGGAATTTTAAGTTTTTTAAGGCAAGCCGCTCTTAAAACAGAATAGTAAAATAGCAACAATCTACATCTTGTCAACTACTAGGCAAAGAAAATGACAAGTATTAGGCTCTTATGACAGGGAAGAGGGGTTTTTTTACACATCCTGACTCAAGTTATGTACTAAACAATCATTCTCTGACAATTTGATTTGTACTACAGCTTTTTAATAAAAATTACATTTTCCTCCTTCATTCCTGCACAGGACCTTGGTATCATCTGTACTTTCTATAATTTCAAGAGATTCCCCTGGTTTAACTTGTAAGTCTTTAGATCCAAGTCTTCTCTGGGGCAAATCCTGGACTGTGATGGTAAAGAACTTTAATTTCACCTTCAAACTGAAAAAAAAAAAAAAAAAAAAAAAAAAAAAAAAAAAAAAAAAAAAAAAGAGAGATGCTGGATAAAAACCATCAATGTAAAGTTTATGATCAGGCATTTTTTTTTATAACAATATATTCCCATTTATTACTAAATTTTTGAAAATTAGGCAAATAATTGTTTATGCTATGTAGTATGTGCCCATGCTTACCATTTGCACTTACAAATGCTCAGATCACTACTTTTACAAGTAATAATACCTTACCTTTCAAAAGCAAAATAATGGATTATTTACAAATTAGGGGTACAAATTAGAGGACACCATACAGATATTTTAATCTTTATATTTTATGTGAACAAAACTTACTTTGAACTTTTTTCTGAACTACTCCTCTCCTCTTTCCATCTTTTTAAGATTCTGTGCATCTCTTTCATCTGATTTACCTTTTCCAAGGCTTGCTGGTTTTGATGAACTAAAACAAGAGGTTACAGATAAAAAGAAAATTAGCAGCACATCTGAGATATTGACAACCTTTCTGATAATTTCAGTGAAAATGCATTTACCTGTCTTTAGTATGTTTTCTTTGCTCTACAAAACTAATATGGATAATACAATACAGATTTGATTTCAAAAGAAATAAAAAGTTGGGGTTGCCTTTCCTACTTTTCTCTTTTTATGAGTTCTGATATTAATATATCTATTACATAAGTGAATATGGAAAATTATTCAAAGTATCTAGCTACTACAGCAATGAGAACTTTACATCTACCAAAAATAGTTTAGGTAAATGATACCCATCACTTCAGAATCTCTAGGCAAGGGGGATTTTTTGTGAAGTCTGTGTATCTTTGGGCAATAGGCTGAATAACATGTCCCACTGTGGAGGCAGCTGGAATGTCTTAGCCTTTTGTACAGCAGCTGTGTTAGTCACAGAATCAATCAGGTTGGAAGAGACCTCTGGGATCATCGAGTCCAACCATTGCCCTGACACCACCATGTCAACTAGACCATGGCACTAAGTGCCATGTCCAGTCTTTTCTTAAACACATCCAGAGATGGTGACTCCACCACCTCCCTGGGCAGCCCATTCCAATGTCTAATAACCCTTTCTGAAAAGAAATTCTTCCTAATGTCCAACTTGAACCTCCCCTGGCGAAGCCTGAGGCTATGTCCTCTTGTCCTATCGCTAGTTGCCCGGGAGAAGAGGCCGACTCCCACTCCACTACAACCTCCCTTCAGGTAGTTGTAGACTGCAATAAGGTCACCTCTGAGCCTCCTCTTCTCCAGGCTAAACAACCCCAGTTCCCTCAGCCGTTCCTCATAGGTCAGACCCTCCAGACCCTTCACCAGCTTGGTCGCCCTCCTCTGGACTCGCTCCAACACCTCAACATCTTTCTTGAAGTGCGGGGCCCAGAACTGGACACAGTACTCAAGGTGCGGCCTCACCAGTGCCGAGTACAGAGGGACGATCACTTCCCTAGACCGGCTGGCTACACTATTCCTAATAGAGGCCAGGATGCCATTGGCCTTCTAGGCCACCTGGGCACACTGCTGGCTCATGTTTAGCCGGCTGTCGATCAGCACCCCCAGGTCTCTTTCTGCCGGGCCGCTTTCTAACCACTCTTCCCCCAGCCTGTAGCGCTGCATGGAGTTGTTGTGGCCAAAGTGTAAGACCCGGCACTTGTTCTTGTTGAACCTCATGCTGTTGGTCTCGGCCCATCTATCTAACCTGTCCAGATCCCTCTGTAGGGCCTTCCTACCCTCCAGCAGATCGACACTCCCACCCAGCTTGGTGTCATCTGCAAATTTACTGAGGGTGCACTCAACCCCTACGTCTAGATCATCTATAAAGATATTGAACAGCACCGGCCCCAGAACTGAGCCCTGGGGAACACTACTAGTGACCGGCCGCCAGTTGGACTTTGCCCCATTCACCACCACTCTCTGGGCTTGGCCATCCAGCCAGTTTTTAACCCATCAAAGAGTCCACCCATCCAAGTCCCGGGCAGCCAGTTTGTCTAGGAGGATGCTGTGGGAGACAGTGTCGAATGCCTTACTGAAGTCTATCTAGACTACATCCACAGCCCTGCCCTCATCTACTAAGCAGGTCACTTGGTCATAGAAGGAGACCAGGTTGGTCGAGCAGGACCTGCCTTTCATGAATCCATGTTGGCTGGCCCCGATGCCCCGATTGTCCTGCATGTGCCGTGTAATGGCACTCAGGATGATCTGTTCCATCACCTTGCCTGGCACCGAGGTCAGGCTGACAGGCCTATAGTTCCCTGGATCATCCTTCCGGCCCTTCTTGTAGATGGGTGTTACATTTGCTAATTTCCAGTCAGCAGGAACTTCTCCAGTTAACCAGGACTGCCGGTAGATAATAGTGCTATGTTCCCATAGAAGACCTTGCTACTCTGGGAAATCTGCGTTACATGACCTATTTCAAGTTTTGTTGTTTTTTCTACATCCGTGATTTTTGTTGACTTGTGCCAATGAGCACAGAAGGGTTTAATGTCCTAACTTACATTCCTGATGGGAATTAAAAGTCTGAATCTACTTTCTGATTCTTCATGATCTTTGTAGGAGTTGTGGATGGCAGTTTCACTGATGATGAATGTATGTGTGTGTGAAATAACCTAGATTTAATGTGAGCCATGTCTTTTCCTTTGGATATACAGTTCAAAGACCTCACTCTGTTTTAATGTCTCCAGACTAGGTTATTGTAGTGCACTTTGTAGCTCCACCTGAGTGAAGTCAGTGACAACAGAATGTGACATATTGCAGTCATCTCCTCAGATGCATCTGTGCTCATAACACATCTGTACTCCAGAAATGGCAATGACTTCCTGGTCCAGGGATAAAAGTTTTACAAGTTGAACTTTACACCTCCAGGCATGTTTCATACTTATAACACAGGGCACTATCTCCTTTTCTCATAAAATACTGCAGCAACTGAGATCAAGTATAGTACTTATCCGAACAGTCCTCAGATTTTGATAGGAAGAGGACTGTGTGCAGAGAATCTACAATGAAGAATCTTTAGGCCATGCATTCATTTCTACCTCTGGTCCATCAGGGACTGAATTTGTTGAAATTCAAAGCATGCTTATTTATTCTATAGTCTAATTATTATTTCAATCTGAAATGGAGGCAGGGAGCATTCAACTGCCATCGTCAACAGTAGGGTTATGAGAACTACAAAATCTGACAATACCAAATAAAGCATACATTAGCAGCAATCTGCTTCTAGGAAATACTTTGAAAATGTGTCACAGTATATTAAAGGTTTCTAATTAGGGGAGTAATTTCCATTTTCACTTGCCTGAGTTCAGCCGGGGGAGGAGGGAAGTCTGAGGAATCTATGTCATCATAAACATCATCTCCACAATCTGAAACAATAGTGTTTAAAAGAATGGAAAATTATTATGTGATCCTTGAGCAGTGAATACATCGTGTTACAATCTACAGTAGTGTAGCTAAGTTGGCAAGAAATTGCGGCAAGTACTGTAGCCATTTATCATCTATAGTAACTGTGGGTTCTCTGTTTTGCACAATCTGCTATGCAAAACATACACCAGCCAACCTTTTCAGAATAAGACTCTATTAATAATAACAGGTATTTGTCGTTATATTTGTCACGGTGGTCAAATAAAAACAGGAGACTGAATAATAATTTCAAGCAGGCAGCAAAGCAAAAAGCAAAAAGCAAAAGCACCTGTGTTTATTTTACTCCATTTTTTATATCTTCCCCCCTCTAGCTGGCTAGCTTTATGATTGGTTGCACTCGCTGTTCACGCACCCGACTGCAACTGCTGATTGGCCATCACACACTGGCCACGAGTTGGCAGCTGGAATATCACTCCGTATCTTGTTTTTCTCACATCCTGTTTTCTTGCTAAATTCCTTCAAAGTCAGGGCCGCCAGCAGCCCAGTCCAATCCCTCAATTCCCCCTTTTTGTTTTTCAACCAAAAAGGCCGTGTTTATCATCCGTTGCAGGGCCCTTTGCAAACAAGAAAACAAACACAGTAACACGAGCATGATGATACAAACTACAAACAATCCCATAAGTCCCATCTTTATCAATCCTGTCAGCCATCCCCCAAATTCTAGGTGACCCAGCCAGTCATCTAAGAACCCATGACCCATGACCATGCGCTAATAATAAAAATCTATAGCAGCTCTATTTTGCAAGGTAGCATGTTGAATATTATCTACATCATCGGCTAATGCTCCTAAAACTCTAGAAGTGTGGTTAGCTCTTTTTGCAACCCAGCAAGCTAAATTTCGCAGTTGCGTCAACCCTTGGGCAGCATCGTTACATTCTATCCCTATGTTAGGGACACTTCTTTTTTGCCTGGCCTTATGTAGGTTAGTATGATTTTTCACGTAGGCATTGGTAGACTTAATTTGCTTATGGTACACGGACCTCCCACCTTCTTACTGGGCAGCCCTGGCCAAGCCCTGTCCCCACAAATTAGGAATAAACCCTTTGGTAATTTTTGCTTTCAGATCTGTTTAAGGGGACCTCCACTAGACATGTATGAAAGGGTTGTTCAGGCTGAGCTAAGGAGGCACAAAACTGCGTCTGGTTCAGGCTCTGCATCAGAATCACCCAAACGTTGTGACTCCCCACCCAAGGTATCGGCGGAAGGACTATCGGCTGGTGTCCTCTTGTCACCTCCAGGATCCAAAGCAGGCTTAACATACCCGGTGGGAAACCACCGCAGCCCTGCATCTGTGGAGACACAAGCATACCCACATCCCCAGGTAATTAAATCCCACGGGCCTGTCCACTTTCCCGTTTGCAGGTCTTGTGCTAAAACCTTTGCCCTGACAAGAGGATCGCCTCCCTGCAAAGACAAAAAATGAGAGATAATTACAGGACGCTCTTTCCCGGCTGGCACAGTTAAATGATTCAATGTGTACACAGCCTTCCATAGGCGAGCATGTGGGGTCTCAGAGCTCATTCCCCCTTTTTGTTTTTCGAGAAGTTGCTTCAGAGTGTGGTGCACTCGTTCCACAATGGCCTGGCCGGTTGGGGAATGAGGAATGCCAGTAACATGTTCCACCCCCCAGGAGGTGAGAAATCGGGTCATGCATGCAGATACATACGCCGGCCCGTTGTCCGTCTTAATACGTTTCGGAATCCCAAGGGCAGCCCAGGCTTGCCGAAGATGTGAGATGGCGTCGATTGCTTTCTCGCTGTCATGGGCTGATGCCCACACGACCTTAGAAAAAGTATCCACAGAGACATGAACATATTGTAGGCGACCAAAAGAGGGAATATGTGTTACGTCCGTTTGCCACGGGTCCAAGGCTTGGCAGCCGTGCGGGTTAACCCCGCGTGGAAACACCAGTCCGGGTCCTAGGCTTTGGCACTCCGGACAAGCGGCGGTGATAGATTTCGCGTCTGCAAAAGAGATCTTGAATTGACGGACTAATGCTCGAGCTCCTTGGTGAAAAAACTGGTGAGACAGAAACGCTTGACGAACTAGGTCTGGCACTGGAGGGGTCCAAGCGGGGGCTGCGAGGGTGCCAGCACGCACGTTCCCTTCACATATGAATCCTGGCAGACCGATGTGGCTGCGAATATGCAAGATATAATACCTATGCATATGTCAGTTCACTACAGTCCATAGCATTTTTAGCAATGAAAATAATTGTTCTGAGTTTACCTCTTTGAGTAGTGCACGATCAACATGCTGCGCAATATCTGTTACATAAGCAGAGTCCATAACAATGTTTACAGCACAATGCGAAAATGTTTTAAAAGCAACAATGGCAGCACTAAGTTCAACCAATTGAGGTGATCCCTGTACTAAATGCACCAATTCTTGCCATTGCCTTCCGTCATACCAGATAACTACTGCTTTTCCCGATTTTCCAGAGCCGTCAGTAAAGACCGTGGGGCCTTGTACTGGGCTATCCGCTGCCAGCGGCTTTTGAATCACTTGTAACTCTGAATGAGCTTGTAATAATTTGTGACTGGGAAGATGATAAGATACCTGCCCTTCAAATCCTTCCAGGGCCAATTCAAATGGTAAACTGTTTGCCATACACCAGCTTACATAATTGCATTCAATGGGAATTATCAGTCGACTGGGGTCTCGGCCCGTGAGTTGAATGCATCGTGTGCGTCCTTTCGTGACTGTTTTTGATATCAGCTCAATCTGAGTGCTCACTGTTTTTCGTGGTTGAACGGATAAAAACAGCCACTCTAGAACGTGTAGCGGATCCTGCCAGTGCTCATTCCACTGGCCCAGCAATCCCATGGGATGATAGTTGGCAATGGCTACATAGAAACTTACTGGCGTCTCTAAATCCACACGATGTACCTTTTTCTGCCACATACCATTGACCGCTTTCTCTAAAGCCAAGGTGGCTTCCACTCTCAATGACCGGGGAGACATCAAATCAGTGTCTCCTTTCAACAGGTCAAAAAGCGGCTTCAATTGAGCAGTCGGGAGGCCCAAGTACGGCCTTGCCCAATTGATGATCCCCAATAATTTCTGCACATCATTCAGGGTTTTGACGTTTACTCGGAATTGGATGGATTGTGGCTCAATTGTCTGATCCAAGACCTTAACTCCTAAGTACTTCCATGGGGCCTGCTGCTGAACCTTTTCCGGTGCTATACACAGCCCAAAAGTGGCCAATGATTGCCGCAGAACTGGATATACTTGTTGAAGTTCTTCTTTATCTGCAGCTGACACAAGAATATCGTCCATGTAATGATAACAGGATACCTGTGGAAATTGCTCCTGTACTGGTGTCAATGCCTTTGCTACATACCATTGACATATTGTGGGACTGTTTTTCATGCCTTGCGGTAATACCGTCCACTGATATCGTTGACAAGGCGCCATGTTGTTCCTACTAGGTATTGAAAAAGCAAATTTGCATTTGTCAGTTTCATGTAAAGGGATGGTGAAAAAACAATCCTTCAGATCAATAACCTAAATGTCCCAGTTTCGTGGGATCATAGTCAGAGAGGGCATGCCTGGTTGTAAGGCTCCCATCCCCTCCATCATGTCATTTACTTTCCGCAGATCCTTCAGTAGTCGCCATTTACCTGACTTTTTCTTAATCACAAACACAGGGGTATTCCAGGGACTATGGGAAGCTTCTAAGTGACCTTGTGCTACTTGTTCTTCCACTAATTGTCGGAGGGCTACACACTTTTCTTCAGGAAGGGGCCACTGCTCCACCCAAATGGGGGTGTTTGTTAGGCAAGTTAGAGGCAGAGTTGGTCTCTGTGCACCCTCCGTAACAGTGGCCCCTATTAAAAAATCCTTTTGTGTACCAATGACCACTCCCCATTGTCCCATAACATCCTGTCCCCACAAATTCAAGGGGACATCAATCACGTAGGGTCGCACTGTTGCCGTCTGACCCTCAGGGCTCTGAACCTGCACCATAAATCGGCTCTGGACACTCTGTGTTGCACCACCTACTCCCGCCAGCATGGAGCCAGCCGAGCAGGTGGGCCAGGATCGAGGCCATATACGTGCAGATATGATAGTCACATCTGCTCCTGTATCACTCATCCTGGTCACCTGTATTGTCGAAGGGGATCCTTTGGCAAAGGTGAGTATACAAGTTAAAGTTGGGCGGGTATTCTGTATGCTCTGAGCCCAAAAGATCTGCGGCGTTCCTGTCGAACCGAACCCCCCCTCCCCTCTGATCTTATTCTGTTTACAAGTGACTTGCGCTCAGAAAGGAATCAACTGCACGATCCGGCTACCTTCGGAAATTGACACGGGGGGTAGGAGTCCATACCATCGCACAAATTTGACCCAATAGTCTGCATCAATAACTCCTGGTAAAACAAATAGACCTTGCAAGGTTACACTAGAACGTCCAAGTAGTAGTGCACTTAACCCGTTTCCCGTGGGTCCCAAGGCATTCAATGGAACCTTATGCACTCTGCTATTCTCTATTGTGATTGTGGTTGCTGTGGTAACATCCAGTCCAGCACTCCCTGCGGTTCGGGCTGCAAGTTGACTGCATAAGCCTGGAACTGGTTGGGAAGATTCATTTGTGTCAGCACGCGGTTCCTCCCCGCGTTCTTTCTCCAGTTTCCCTGCACTCTGCAGCTGGTTGTTATCAGCTGACCTTGAGCATTATACTTAGACCTGCACTGCTTCACAAAATGCCCCAGCTTCCCACAGCGATGACACATCAAAACAGAGTTACCTCCCCTACTCAGCTTTGACTTCTTAGGGCAGTTTTTCTTCAAGTGACCTTCTTGCCCGCATGTATAACAATGATGAACTACCTTAACTGCTGCCGCAAATGTTTTTGCTAAATGCTCCATCTGAAATGTGGTGGTTCCTACTTTCCCACAAGCATACATTAGCTCGGTTAAGGTGGGGTTGCGATTTGCCATCCCTGCAATAATTTTCCTGCAATCCTCGTTTGCATTGTCCTTCGCTAACTGTAACGACAACGCTTCTTTAGCAGCCCCGTTTAGTATTTGTTTTTCTAAGGCATCTCTCAACCAATCTAAAAATGACACGTATCCCTCACCTGGACCTTGTTTTATTGTGGTCCAAGATCGTTGAGGAGCACCGTTATCTGGGACCTGCAACAGGGCCTGGAAGGCCAGATCTTTTCCCTGTTGCAGGATTAAAGGATGCAAGCGAGCTTGCAATTGGGGAGAATTCATCGGAGGATCTCCCATCAACTGCAGTATCCCGGCCCCAAAACAGGGATCATCTTGTGGATATTCCAAATTCATCAATGCCTGTTCGTTAGCCAATCGCCTCCAGTTTGCCTCAAAAAGCAACATTTGCATAGGGGTCAGTATCACTTGAGCAATTGCATGGCAGTCATGGGCTGTCAAGTCTCCCATAAAAATACTATGCAGTAACGATTGAGCATAGGGTGAGCCCAGACCATGTTGCATACATGTAGCTCTTAACTCCTTAATCACATCCCAATTAAATGGCTCCCACTTGGGTGGGCCGTTCCCATCCCCTCGATATACCGGGCAAGCCAATACCCTGCCACCCATAGCAGCCGCGGCCCTGAAATCACCGTCCGCAAGTGCGTGCTCTCTTAATTTTCTCCAGAACCTGGCCGGGTCCGGGCCAGACACAGTAACCTGGACTGGCTGCAACGTGAATAACTCCTCCATGCTACCGCCTGACTTTCCTGACCCTCGGGCTCTGCAGCAACTATGTCCTGCTTCCATCTCTTCAGAAAGGTCTATTAAGGGTGGCTCAGTCTCAGATTCAGGTAAAGGGACGGTAGAAGGATCAATGTTCCGCTGCTGTTCTATGGGTGGTGGGGGGGGCTCTGGTGGTGCAGAGGGCAGTGGGGGGGGCTCTGGTGGCGCGGAGGGCAAAGTCACTGTGAAAGGAGCTGTAGCCGCCTCAGCTGCCGCCTTTGCCTCTCTGTCCGCCTTCACTTGCTCCAGTGAGTCTAAAACTAATCTCCACGTCGTCAACAACGCAGTGGCGATCTTGTCCCCCCTTGAGGCAGCCTCAAACAGAGACGTTCCAGCGCTTTGCCACATACTAACTTCGAAAGCAGTCTGCGCTGTAGCTGGCAAATCATTCTTTTTACACGATACCAGCAATATTCTCAGGGCATTATCCTCATATTTGATGTCCCTCTTTTCGAGTATGCGCATCAATATTGTTAGTATGGATTTTTCCTCGGCTGAAATTTTAGCACCCATGTTAATCAGTCCCCAACGCCGTCACCTCTCTCTCTGTCTGTTACAGTGGTCCGGACCTCAAGCTCAACTCCGCCTGTCTTCAGCTACGTTGGGCACCGCCGTCACCGCTCGTCGTCCGTGGTCAATTAGCACCTCTAAATGCTCCGGCCGTTCCTCACACACCTCGGTCGTGCTTCACACGCTCTGGTCATGCCTCACACGGGGCACCATTTGTCGTTATATTTGTCACGGTGGTCAAATTAAAACAGGAGACTGAATAATAGTTTCAAGCAGGCAGCAAAGCAAGAGCAAAAGCAAAAAAGCGCCTGTGTTTATTTTTACTCCATTTTTTTATATCTTCCCCCTCTAGCTGGCTAGCTTTATGATTGGTTGCACTCGCTGTTTATGGGGTTCCCACGGGACAATGGTGGGAACGAGCTACTGAACGAGCTATGTCCAGGCATGTCCAGGGGGTGGTAATGGGGTGGTGATGAACTAGCCAATCATAATACAGAACAAGGGCCTTGGCTATGAGACCAACAAGATATGGGGGAAGTTGATGACCTTGGCTATGAGAAAAATAAGATATAGGGAAGTTGAAAAATAACAAAGAATGCTGCACCTACAAGATATAACTTTTTAGCATAAGCCAATCAGAACTAATATAGAGGCATGTGAACAAAGCATACTAACCAATCATAATAGAAATGACATGTACACAGAGTGTGTACAAAAATAGAATAGTTACTCTGTGACCTCTCGCGAACACTGACAGCTGTTCACGCGCCCGACCGCAACCGCTGATTGGCCATCACACACTGGCCACGAGTCCATAGTTGGCAGCTGGAATATCACTCCGTATCTTGTTTTTCTCACATCCTGTTTTCTTGCTAAATTCCTTCAAGGTCAGGGCCGCCAGCAGCCCGGTCCAATCCCACAGGTATTCACTGATATTTTAATCTTCTTAAGCTGAAGCAAGTTTTAGCAGATGTTGGCTAATGCAGTAGCCTTTAATCTTTGTTTTAATTAGTCCATTTCCCACTAGGTTGCGTCAAAGTATATTTTTAGGGTTTAATTTTAATGTACGCTCAGGCAATTCTATAGCACTCTGGTCAATGCAACGTTGCCTAGAAGTGCACGTGAATCACATGTATGTTATTTTATAGGCCATTTTGCAATGCCAAAGCAGTGAAAAGAATTCTTACCCCAAGAATATACTTTGAATCACATCCAGCATATTTCACAGAATCACAGAATCACAGAATGTTAGGGATTGGAAGGGACCTCGAAAGATCATCTAGTCCAATCCCCCTGCCGGGGCAGGATTGCCTAGACCATATCACACAGGAACGCGTCCAGGCGGGTTTTGAATGTCTCCAGAGAAGGAGACTCCACAACCTCTCTGGGCAGCCTGTTCCAGTGTTCGGTCACCCTCACCGTAAAGAAGTTTTTCCTCATATTTATGTGGAACCTCCTGTGTTCCAGCTTGCACCCATTGCCCCTTGTCCTGTCAAGGGATGTCACTGAGAAGAGCCTGGCTCCATCCTCATGACACTTGCCCTTTACATATTTATAAACATTAATGAGGTCACCCCTCAGTCTCCTCTTCTCTAAGCTAAAGAGACCCAGCTCCCTCAGCCTCTCCTCATAAGGGAGATGTTCCACTCCCTTAATCATCTTCATGGCTCTGCGCTGGACTCTCTCTAGCAGTTCCCTGTCCTTCTTGAACTGAGGGGCCCAGAACTGGACACAATATTCCAGATGCGGCCTCACCAGGGCAGAGTAGAGGGGGAGGAGAACCTCTCTCGACCTGCTGACCACACCCCTTCTAATACACCCCAGGATGCCATTGGCCTTCTTGGCCACAAGGGCACACTGCTGGCTCATGGTCATCCTGCTGTCCACTAGGACCCCCAGGTCCCTTTCCCCTATGCTGGTCTCCAACAGCTCTGCCCCCAACTTGTACTGGTACATGGGGTTGTTCTTGCCCAGATGCAGGACTCTACACTTGCCCTTATTATATTTCATTAAATTTCTCCCCGCCCAACTCTCCAGCCTGTCCAGGTCCCTCTGAATGGCTGCGCAGCCTTCCGGCATCTCAGCCACTCCTCCCAGTTTTGTGTCATCAGCGAACTTGCTGACAGTGCACTCTATTCCCTCATCCAAGTCATTAATGAATATATTGAATAGAACCGGTCCCAGTATTGACCCTTGAGGGACTCCGCTAGACACAGACCTCCAAGTGGACTCTGTCCCATTGACCACCACTCTCTGGCTTCTTTCCTTCAGCCAGTTCACAATCCACCTCACTACCCAATCATCCAGACCACACTTCCTCAGTTTAGCTGCGAGGATGCTGTGGGAGACCGTGTGAAACGCTTTACTGAAATCGAGATAGACCACATCCACAGCTTTACCATCATCTATCCACTGGGTAACATCCTCATAAAAGGCTATCAAGTTGGTTGAGCATGACTTCCCCTTGGTGAAGCCATGCTGAGTGCCCCTAATGATCCCCCTATCCTTGATGTGTCTAGAGACAGCACCAAGGACAAGTTGTTCCATCACCTTTCCGGGGATGGAGGTGAGGCTGACCGGTCTATAGTTACCCGGGTCCTCCTTCTTGCCCTTTTTGAACACTGGAGTGACATTCGCTTTCCTCCAGTCCTCAGGCACCTCTCCTGTTGCCCACGACTTAGCAAAGATGATGGAGAGTGGCCTAGCAATGACTTCCGCCAGCTCCCTCAGCACCCGCGGGTGCATCCCATCAGGGCCCATGGATTTATGGATGTCCAGATTGCTTAATTGGTCCCTGACCCAGCCCTCATCAACCAAGACAGATTCCTCCTCTATCCTGACTTCTTCTGAGGCCTCAGGGGTCCGGGGCTCCTCAGGACAGCCTCCAGCAGTATAGACAGAGGCAAAGAAGGCATTCAGTAACTCCGCCTTCTTTTTATCCTCTGTCTCCAGGGCCCCCACCTCATTCATCAGTGGGCCTACATTGCCTCTAGTGTTGGCTTTACCTGCAATGTATTTGAAGAAGCCCTTTCTGTTGTCCTTGACCTCTCTTGCAAGGTTTAATTCCAAGGAGGCCTTAGCTTTCCTAGTTGCCTCCCTACATCCTCTGACAACAGACTTATATTCCTCCCAAGTGGCCAGCCCCTCCTTCCATGATCTGTACACCCTCCTCTTCCACTTGAGTTTGCCCAGCAGTTCCCTGTTTAACCATGCAGGTCTCCTGGTACCCTTCCTTGACTTCCTACTTGTTGGGATGCTCTGATCTTGAGCTCGGAAGAAGCAGTCCTTGAATGTCTATAACCAACTATATTTGTAGAAAGGAAGCAATTGTTCAACTCATCAAATCCATGGCTAGAAAAATCACAGTAGGAGATAAAATTATGCATCAAAAGCGGCATGGACAGCAGGTCGAGGGAGGTGATTCTGCCCTGTGGGGTTCCTACAAGACAACGGTCACGTACTGAACGAGCCATGTCCAGGCATGTCCAGGGGGTGGTAATGGTGTGGTAATGAACTGACCAATCATAATACAGAACAAGGACCTTGGCTATGAGACAAACAAGATATGGGGAAGTTGAAAAACAAGAAGAATGCTGTGGCAGCAAGATATAGCTTATTAGCATAAGCCAATCAGAACTAATATAGAGGCGCGTGGACAAAGCATGCTCACCAATCATGTTAGTACAAGTAAGGTATACTAACCAATCATAATAGAGATGACGCGTGCACGGAGCGTGCACGGAAATAGAATAGTATAAATGTACCCTCAGATACGCAAATAAACGAGATCTGCTTAACGATCATATTGGTCTGTGTGCAGTTACTCCGAGCCCTCTCGCGAACACCGACACTGCCCCTCTACTCCACTCTCATGAGACCCCACCTAGAGTACTGTGTCCAGCTCTGGGGCCCCTAACATAAGAAGGACATGGAGCTGTTGGAGTGAGTCCAGAGGAGGGCTACAAAGATGATGAGAGGGCTGGAGCACCTCTCCTATGAAGAGAGGCTGAGAGAGTTGGGGCTGTTCAGCCTGGAGAAGAGAGGGCTCTGGGGAGACCTTATAGCAGCCTTCCAGTACCTGAAGGGGGCCCTACAGGAAAGCTGGAGAGGGACTTTTTACAAGGGCAAGTAGTGATAGGATGAGGGGTAATGGTTTTAAACTGAGAGAGGGTAGATTTAGATGAGATATTAGGAAGAAATTGTTTCCTGTGAGGGTGGTGAGACACTGGAACAGGTTGCCCAGAGAAGTTGTGGATGCCCCCTCCCTGGCAGTGTTTAAGGCCAGGTTGGATGGGGCTTTGAGCAACCTGGTCTAGTGGGAAGGTGTCCCTGCCTGTGGCAGGGGGGTTGGAACTAGATGATCTTTAAGGTCCCTTCCAACCCAAACCATTCTATGATAAAAGGTTTAGAACTCATATCAGGCAACAGCCTCAAAAATTGTAAGAACTTGCTTTTTATTCCATGGCTGAACTGATATTTATGAGTATATGTTATCTTACAAAGACACTGCAAGTGATAAAAATAACAGGCATCTCTGCTTTTGAAGTCTTCCATTAAGTGTTTCTTTCCAAGTGTATCTATCTGTTCATACTTAATGTCAAATAAAATGAACTAGTGGAAATCTCACATAGAACAATCATGACTTCTTAAAAAAATACATTAAATTGTTTTCTAGAGAGCTTGCAATGTATTTGTATCTCCTTGTCTGTAGCCAAGTCAGTCACAATATTTGAAATTTGTTTTCTGGAACTGGCTAAGCAATGGGAAATTCTGTTTCCTTCCTTGGATGTGTTTTTGTGACTGGCATGACAGAGAGTAATGTATATAGAGAAAAGGATCAGGAATCAATATGAAGTCTAAACAATAGGCTATTAATTACCTTTTCCAAACTGCTTTGTTGAAGGAGACATGCTGGGAAAAAAAAGATGCTCATTAAGTATTTATATCACGTTAATAGGCTTTTGCATCATTTAAATAATTTTAAAAACTTGCAGCACAAGGGCTCCAAGTAATCTCCAGACATTTTGAAGCTCCATTGACACCAACAATACTCATGGACTAAATGTATTTTTACCACTGAATCAAAGTAAACTGGTTCAGAACTAAATGAGAGAAGATGGTGGTAAAAACACCAGTTGCTGATCTAACCTCTAGGCAAGATGGTGAGAAGACAATATTTGCATTTTTTCTGTTTGGCATATTATTCCTAAAATTTGGATTAATGGGACTACATTTACCAGTTTATCTCAGTGACATTGTACTGGTGAGCAAAGTATATCTTAACTGAGGATATAGCAAACGTACATCACCAGAGTGGCACAAAGATGATGAATTATTTTGGTGATCTTCAACAAAAAAATTTTTTTGGTATATTTTAATTACTAGACTTATGCAACAAATACAGCTTGTTAACAGAGTCATTATATTATGCAGATGAAAAGAAAGGAGGTCAGTGTTTTTGCAGAAAAGTATCATCCTGAGTTGCAATTTGACTCGTGATTCATTAGGCTGCTGTGAGAACATGTTAGTAGCACGTGATCAATGCTTTATTAGAATTAGTTAATGATGTCCCCTGTGATTTCCTGTCAGACTCTTACAACAAATCTCTATTATCTTCTGCCCCATTGACTTTGGTTGCTTTTTCTCGTACACTTCTCTTTTTGTCATCTTTGGCCTTCAGCCTCTTCAAGATTCCCCAGGACCAGGTATCATTCTTATCTTCATCCTGCTATACAGACCTTTGGAGTATGCATGCAATTATCACAATGTAAAATGTAACATTCTTTGTAAAATGCCCAGTTTAAATTCTCCATTGATGCACATAATTCTCATTAATGCCAACAATGTATATACCACAAGGTGAGGTCATCTAATGTCTAAAATGCTAAACTAGAAATATGTATTTTAGGTCATTTATAGATATTAGATATATTTGTAGGTATAGTTATTAATCTACTGTCTTTCTGCTTTCATGTTGTTACTCAGCAAGCTAGCATTTTAGTTTTTTATTTTCATTTCAGAGCTATTGTGTCTAGTTGGGGATTTGGGGATTTTCATGATTGCAGCTTCTTTTGCTGACATATCAAAATGAATTACAAAACAAAGCTTCTCAAAAAGACCAAAGAACCCTTTTATTAGCTTCATGAATCCATCCTGATGTATACCCACTTGTTGATTATTATGCCTAATTCAAAAATGCTAAAAACTGAAATGAAAACACTCTGATAAAGCAGCAAATTATTTAAATGATATAAAAACATACCTAGTATCAGCATCTTCATCATCAATCCCATCATAAATTTCTTGATCAGAAGAAGGAGGTGGGAACATCTCTTTAACAGATCAAACAGTGAATTAATGCATTTATATTTACTGCTGCTGAATAGGATATTCATTACTGGCCTCTTAAGCATGTCAGATGTGTGTGCAGTTTGTGCAATATCCTTGCAAATGGAATCTTTCTTTAAACCAGCACAGCATATTTATTAAAACAGTGATATAGACTTATCCCAGTTGGGAATGCCATCCACAGCATTTAAATGTGACACTGCCAATAACAAGAGCGTGAATACTGAAAACAAATGCCTTTACACTGTATTTGATGAAATTCTAAATGACCAGGTTTGGCCCATTCATTATGATGACTGATGACTCATAAATTTTCGTGTGTGACTAGTGATGACTGAAGATGCCAGATCAACACTCCCAGCAAGTGCAATGTAAGCTCCTCATTTTGGTATCAGTTCTGACCTTTGAGCCCCATCTCCTTCAGTGCAGGGTTAGTTCAGTTTCCATGTCCAGTTCTAGCCACTGGTCAGAGTGATCACTGAAATCTCTACTTATCTGGCAGCAGCTTCAGTCAGCATTGCCAGGGGATGCTTCTGCCATGACTAGTATCTAAACTCTAAGCTGAGATGATGAGCTGTGCTCTTGTAATCAATGGAGAATGCTACATAAATATATGTGCTACCAAAGAGGAAACTGGTTTTGAATGTGTGTTCTTTACAGTGTGGAACTGCTGCAGTTGGTTGGACTCAAGTTTCGCTAAAACTGAAGTTCCCCTTAACTTTGTCAGCAAAATGCAACTTTAATTGGTGGTATTACTGGCTATTCCAGAACTGGATTTCTCCTGCACAAAACCTCTTGGTCATGTTAATATTTTGCCAATTATATCTGTGCTGTTTTGTGGAATGATTTACCTTCACACAAAAAAATTTAAGGATCTGTAATCTTCTAGCATGCTTCTGATTCACAGTATCTGAAGATAAAACCTCTTTCTTGACCAAGTTCCCATGGGTGAAAGAAAGTTAATTTGGCCACTATACTTCCATGTTTGTTGCCTGTTAGCTAACATTTAGCATGCTTATGGATAATTAATGCATTATTTGCAAGCTGCAGAGGTCTAGATTTGAAGGTAAGCAGTACACAGAAACAACTCTCCCCAAAAGCAGAACTTACTTCCAGCTCCACTTTGACCACCGCTCTGATGGGAAAAGCAAACATGAGAGACATATTAGAAAAAAACAGTCATCCTTTGGAAAAAGAAAACACCATGATCATCCATCACTTTTGTGGTTAATAGTTCTAAACCCTTTGGCTTTGGCACTCGTCTACTGTTGGGGTCCGCGCGAGGAAGGAACTACAGCACACCAATATGGTGCTCTAGTGGCTTCTTTATTTTGGTTAACACACACTTTTATAACCTACATACTCTCTTATGTAATGGTCACACACTAAGCTATTGGCTACAAGTATTGTCCATAATCTGGCTGCGTGCCACCTCTACTGTTCTGATTGGATACTTACTATAAACTTAAGCAAGCCACATCCCTATGCTTTCTTGCTATCTCATGCTGTTACATAACAAGTGTACTGGTATGTTCTCTCTATAACTTTCCCACGGTCCAGGCCCCTACATCTCCCCCTTTCTTTCTTAATATAAATGGCAATGGTTCTTGATGTCATTCCCTGCAAAACCTTTTATAGTACAGAATACCAATACAAAATGAATAGCAATACTTGCGCCAAGCCTTTCACTAGGCTGGCTATCCACCCTCCAATTCCCAGACCACCCAACCAGTTCGTCCAAAAAAAACCCATGATGTTCCCGCATCTTCTGTTCTGGATTCAGATTCTGGAGTCACGGCCAGATGATACGTGCAAGGCGGTGATCACACCTCCTCAAGGCCTCTGGTGTTAGAGTTGTCTGGTCCTGTAGCGTCGGCTGGTTCATCTAGCCACGGCTTCACCCATTTGGCCGGAACCCATTGGCAGTTATTTCCTGTGGAGACACAAGCATACCCTCTGCCCCAGGCTATTAATTGCTTTGGCCCTTCCCAAGTGCCTGATTCTGGGATGAATACCCTTACCGGTACGTTTGTATTACTGAAGTCTTTTTGATTTCCCTGCCCGTGAGCTACGGCAGGTGGTGTTTGCGAGTTCTGCTTAGGGTTTAGCCAATTTAATACAAACAATGTTTTATGTAGCGCATCCTGTGGTCCCATCTCCCCCTGTTTGTGAATAATTTCTAAATGCTCTTTTAATGTGCGATGCGCACGTTCCACAATTGCCTGCCCTGTAGAATTATATGGAATACCGCGTACATGTGTAATACCCCATTTCTGCATAAACTCTGCAAGCGATTCAGATCGATAGGCAGGGCCATTATCAGTCTTAATTTGTTCTGGCTGGCCCATTATTGCAATAGCTTGCAACAGATGTTTTTTAACAGCCTTAGCTGTCATGGAGGTCAGGGCTGTAGCCCACATGTGACCGGAGCAGGTGTCAATTGATACATGGATATATTTGAGTCAGCCAAAGGCAGCACATTCGGTGATGTCTGTTTGCCAAATCTGTCTGGGTTGGAGTCCCCTGGGATTTGCTCCCGCAATCTGTAACACAGGTATTCTAGCACAATCGGGGCAAGAAGCTATAATCGCCCTTGCATCAGTCTTTGTCAATTGGAATTGCGATCGCAATGATGCTGCAGATTGGTGAAAAAATTGATGAGATTGACGAGCCTCTGTTAATTTTGCCTGTGGGGATCTGTCTACTGGGAACGTGGATACCAACTGATCGGCTCGGGAGTTTCCTTCCACCAAACCTCTGGGTAAACTGGTATGGCTTCTAATGTGGGTGACAAATACTGGGTGTAGACGGTGTTGCATTTCATGCCATAGGTTGAGAAAGGCTTTGAACAGCAGTTCATTGGTGATATGGCGAAGCAACAATCGGTGTATGCGTTTCACAACCCCTACCACGTATAGGGAATCCACTACCAAATTTAAGGGTGCTTTGCGCCACTTTTGTAAGGCCAGGAGTACAGCTTGTAATTCTAAAACCTGAACAGATCCTTCTGCTACGATGGTATGTTTTCTCCATTCTCCCTGTTCTTGCCAGACAAATCCGGCTTTTCCTGTGCAGCTACTTGCATCGGTAAACACCGTGATTGCTTGCAACGGCTCACTGACGACAAGAGGCCGTTCTTCCAGCGATATGTGAGTTTTAAAGATGGGGTGTGACGGATAGTGATTGTCAATCTGCATCGTCGTGTTCAATAGGGCTAAGGACATGAGATTTTCTTGTTGACATACATCTGGTAGGTAGTCGAGGCTGATTGGAATAACAAGCTTATCAGGTGTTCGTCCAGCCACAGCTAATAGCCATGCAGTCCCTTTGAGAATGACTTGAGCAATAGCTTCCCACCTTGTAGTGATAGTTTTTTTACCATGAGAGGGCAAAAACACCCATTCCAGCACTTGAAGTGGATTTGACTGAGATGGGTCCCATTGTCCTAATATGCCTGATACTTCAAGGTCCATGTTATAAATATACAAGTCCACGGGTAATTCAGGCACTACTCGTGAAGCACAAGACAAGGCAATCTTTTGAGTTATTACTTGCAGTGCAGATCGAGCTTCTTCTATGAGCTCGAGGGATTCTTGAGGTGCGGAACCCTTCTGAAGCATTTCAAAGAAAGGTTGAAGGTCTGCATTAGTGATGCCACAGACAGTCCTTATCCACTGAATGCCTCCCACTAATTTCTGTACATCGCTCAGGGTCTTTACATTTGCTCGAATCTCCAATTTCTGAGGTCGAACAGTGGATTCGGTAAGCGATATCCCTAGATATTTCCAAGGTGTTGACAGCTGCACCTTTTCCGGGGCTATGACCAGGCCCCACTTTTCCAGATCCGACTTCAATTCTTCTACCACTTCGCTGGCGATGGTTCCCTTTTGACAAAGTAGCAAGTCATCCATATAATGGTAAATCAGCATTCCCTCATGCGTCTTTCGAAATTTCTGTAGAGCCAGATCCACGTACCACTGACAAATTGTTGGAGAATTCTTCATACCTTGTGACAATACTACCCAATGATATCTCTTCGCTGGTGCTGCACGATTTATGGAGGGAACTGTAAATGCAAATTTTTCACAGTCGTCCGGATGCAAAGGTATCGTGAAGAAACAGTCTTTGAGGTCGATCACGACAATATCCCATCCTCGTGGTAACATAGTAGGTGTAGGGAGCCCTGGCTGTAACAGGCCCATGTCTTGTATGACAGCATTAACAGCCCTTAAATCTTGCAGTAATCTCCATTTCCCTGACTTTTTAGGTATTGTAAATACAGGTGTGTTCCATGGACTTGTTGATGGTACTAGGTGACCTGCATCAAGTTGTTCTTGCACCAACTCCTGTAAGTGTGCGAGCTTTTCTTTGGGTAGTGGCCATTGGTCCACCCAGACGGGTGATGTTGTTAACCAAGTAAGCTTCAGTGTAGGTCGGGTGTTGCTCGCCGCAATGGCCGCTTCTAAAAAGGCGTTTGGAGAATGCATCCCCATTGCGAAAGCACATCTCGCCCCAGAATCCAAATAGTGGTATGTAACACATACGGTCGAACTCGAGCTGTAATTTTCTCCTGACAGTCCTCAATTGTTACAAAACGAGTGCTTACATGTGTGGGTGAAGCACCTCCGATTCCGACCACAGCGGTATTAACTGATTCAAGAGGCCATGCTTCTGGCCAGGCTGCACGAGGAACTATGGTAATATCAGCTCCAGAGTCCAACAACATCTGCTTCTCGGTTAACGTTATGTTTCTGGGTCCTCTGATATTAACTGTTCGACAGGGTTTGGCAGTAGTTATTTCATGCACAAATGCGACTGTGGGAGCTCCAGTGGAACCAAAACCTTGATCCCCTCTGACGGTGTCAACGGCTCTAGGAACGCTGGAACGGAACGGAACTAACTGAGCGATTCTAGTTCCTTGTTTCAACGTCACAGGTGGGTTTAATACTCGCAACATGATTCCAATTTGTCCAGTGTAGTCCGCGTCGATGACGCCTGGTAGTACCAGAAGACCTTGTTTGGTAGCTGATGATCTTCCTAATAACAACCCACTGAGTCCATAGCCTAAAGGTCCGCTAACGGTTGAGGGAATTACGTGTACGGCGCCATCTGTGATTGTTACATCTGATCCCACGGCCAAATCGACTCCTGCGCTTCCTCTGGTGGAAGCTGAGAGCTCTGAGAGACAGCCTGAATGGGGTAGGCTGCTGGATGGTATTGTGGTGTCATCGCGCCCCGTCCCCAGGCGCTGTTTCTCCAGTTTCCCTGCAACGGGGTTCCATCTTTTCTAAATCTTGATCGGCAGTCCTTTGCCTGGTGCCCAATTTTATCACAGCGCTCGCACACATCTGCAAGCCCAGCGGATCCTCCGGGGTTGCCCCCTTTGTTTAGGGTGTTTTTCTTGGGGCAATTCCGCTTCATGTGTCCCTGTTCTCCACACTGATAGCATCCTGTCCCGGATAAACCTCGTTTTTCTTTCCCTGTTTTCCATGGTGGCTTGAAAACTGCGGCTAAGGCATCAGCATGGACTTGAGCAAGAATCCGCGTCTTTTCCACCTCCTCTTGCAGTATTGGAAGTCTGCTACAAGCCTCAACCATCTCTGCCAATGTGGCCGTCTTTCCCAAAGTGGCAAGAATCTGCCGACATTGTGTGTTTGCATTCATGACTGCTAAATCCCTCCCGACTGCGGCCTTAGCTTCAGGAGTTAAATTCGGCGATGCATCAATGGCGTCTTTTAAGCGATCAACAAATTGCATATAAGGTTCACCTGCCTTCTGTTTGACCGTCGTGTAAGGGGGCTTAGGTGTTCCTATATTTGGCAGCTCCTTTAATGCAGCCAATGCTAAGGCCTGTGATTGTTGTAACACTTGCGGATGTAAAGCAGCTTGTGTCGCACCATTGGCGTACCGACCTTTTCCTAATAGTGCGTCAAGCGATGCCATTCTCAAGGGATCCCCTTCCTCTCGGCGTATGTTATCAAGAGCAGCTAGCTCCAGTTTTTGCTGCCACTTTTCCAAAAATAACAGGTATGCAGTGGGTGGCAACATCAGTTCGCCAAGAGCACGTATGTCCACTTGTGTTAATGTTTGGTTTTTAAAGAATGATGTTAGCAACTGCATCACATGTTTATTGTCCATTCCGTACTGCATCACTGCTTCTTGTAACTGCTTCACAGTTTTCCAATCAAACGGTGCCCATTGACGACGATCTCCTTGTGTGAAAACTGGCATTGCGGTGATGCTAGGCGGTAACATTACTCCTTCGATGGTAGCCTCTCGAATGACTCCCCACCATCGTTGCCCTGGATCATAACCGGGTAATGCTGCAGGCCGTGTATTCTGTTCATCACCAGGATCATCGGAATCTGAAGGGTCTGACATTGGCGTAGATGGAGCTCGAGCTCCCCCTGCTGGTCTGTGAGTGCTATGCTCTTTCCGCGGCGGGTCAGTCAGTCGGCGCATGCGCGAACGAGAAGACGATATCCCGCCCCGGGGAGGAGACGGCCCGTCCAGGCCACTCCCAAATCTGTCGCGTAGGTACGCGTCAGCTTCTGCCTCCTCCCAGTCTCCGTTCTCCACACAAATTTGCGCCCACTTCCGGATTCTTTCCTCTTTGTGCTTTAGCTTTGCCGGAGTTAGTTCCGGTTCTGCTGGCGGAGCTTTCTGCTTCTCGATAGCCTGTCCGAGAGCCTCTAACCCGCCAGATATCGCCTGCGAGGCTTTATTGTAAGCGAGTTGCCGCGATGTTTTACTAACTCCTCCATCTAGCTTCTCCATTTTTTTTAATAGTTCCTGCATTTGCTGTTCTTGTCGCTGCAGTAACTCTCGCAAAGACGCGTGACTGTCCGCTTCGGGAGCGGCGTCTGACTCATTTGTTTCTACTTCCATGGGGAGGGGTACAGTTTCAGGATTCATCGTTGGCTGTTTGCCTCCGGCAGCCTCCGGAGGGGGTACCGAGACCCCAGATGTTGCCTCCGGCCCCACTTCATAAGGCATTAACGTGGCTAACGGGACTGTTGATTCCCCACCCCAAAACTCTACCTCAATCGCAGGGTAAACAGCTGGCACCGAGCCTGCGGAGGGGGGAAGGGGGGGGCGGTGGAAGGCGCCGAGCCCGCGGGGGGAGTGGGGGGGGAAGTATCGGAAAGTTCTCGTAGGGAGGGGCTGCCTCTACAGGGTACGCCGGTAACTGCTCTTTTTCTTCTGGTTCTGTTAGTGCTTTTTTGAGAGTGGATCGCACTTTCGCCTCAGAGGACATAGCCTCCAGAATATCCCTCACTTTCTTCCAAGATTTAACTAGCTTTTTAGCCTTTTTATTTCCCACCGTGACTAATTGCGAAAGTTCTTGCCCTAGCTCGTCCCAGCAAGCTGCAGAAAACAACTGATCGGTGGTTTTTAGGAAACCTCTTTGCTGGCCCCATTCCAGCAAAGTTTCTACTTCTTTTCTTTTTATCTTAATCTCAGTTTGAGCGGCTATCTGCAGAATACATTCCACCTCCGCCTTTTCCAGTGCAGATACTGCAGCCTCCATCCTGCCGTTAATCACGTAGACCTACAATTCCCCGTCTCTCTCGAACGGATTCCCTGTCTCTCTCGAATGGATTCCTCGTCTCTCTCGGACGGCCTCCCCGTCTCTCTCGGACGGCCTCCCGCCTCTCTTGGACGACCTCCCGTCTCTCTCGGATGGCCCGGCTTACCTCCGCCGGCACAGCAGTCACCCTCGCATCTTTCGTCTGGTCCCCCTTCTTCTCCGATGCAACGATCACGTCGGGGTCACCATAATGTTGGCATCCGCGTGAGGAAGGAACTACAGCACACCAATATGGTGCTCTAGTAGCTTCTTTATTTTGGTTAACACACACTTTTATAACCTACATACTCTCTTATGTAACGGTTACACACTAAACTATTGGCTACAAGTATTGTCTATAATCTGGCTGCGTGCCACTTCTACTGTTCTAATTGGATACTTATTATAAACTTAAGCAAGCCACATCCCTATGCTTTCTTGCTATCTCATGCTGTTACATAACAGTGTACTGGTATGTTCTCTCTATAACTTTCCCACGGTCCAGGCCCCTACAGAGTGGTATGGCTTGTGTGCAACCCCACAATAGACTTGCTTTCTCCAGACTGCCTACTGGGACGATTCCCTTCAAACATGCTGCAGGGGACCACAGAATGTGCATTGCTTATGAGAGCTGGCACAGACAAAAATCTTGGCAGTGTGCTAGTAAAACTAGAGATTATCATGTGCCAGTGCTAATGCCCATGCCTCTTAGCCCAGGCTAGTTTATTAGTACAGACATATCTGAGTGGCTGAGATCTGACCTTTGGTTATTAGTCTACATGTCTATTTTGCATGTCCAGTTTACCTAGTTTAGGCCTACTCAGTAGCAATTTTTTATCCCAGGACTTGATCTAATTTGCCCACACTGCACTAGATCAGAGCTGCTCTTTAATCAAGATGAGATCAGAGATCTCTGGCCTTTTCTAACATCAAGCCCCTGTTGAAGATAGGGTTGGTTGCTAGTCAAGGGTAAACAGTGGGAAGATTAAGTTACATTTGGTTACCCTTTGGCCACATATGAAATCTTAATCCTAGTATTGCCAGTATTTAATTTTTGTGAATCAATACCAGAAAAGCAGCAGGCAACTAGAATACTTAGATTAATATTGCATTATTCTAACACCATGTAAATTTACTGTTTGCAAAAGAGTTACATTAAACACTTTAGCTTGATTAACCTTACCCTTTCTGTGAAGCTTTTCAGGATAGAACTTAAACTTGTATTCTTGCTATAGTGATACTTGAAATTTCCTTCTGAACCATTTTTGTTACTTCCTTCAGTAGGTGTGTATTTCAGAGACATGTCAGCATTAAAGTATTTTTGTTTTTTGATGTAAACCTCTCATAACATTTTTATATGATCATGGTAGAACTCAGATGTGAAGGTTTTGTCTGCTTTTGTCTTAGAAAAGATAATGAAAAGGTTGTATGAGAAAACAAAACAGGCAGTAACAGAAAAATCTGTATAGTACTTTAAGGTTGTATGTTTTACTTAGTTTATCAATACACTTTCTTATAGCTCAATAAAAGAAAACAAATGGAAATGCCACCCCCTTCCCAAACCACCTCATCTGTATCAGCTCAGTGGTTCAAAAGTAAACAAAAAAAATGCAGTGACAATATTTCATTGAGTGTTAAATCTCAGCATGTAACACTGTTGAATTAATTTATGTGTGTCAACGGTTCCTTTAAGCGTAAGGAATAGTAGTCTCCAGCTCCTTCCTAGAATGCAGACAAGATTTGCCAATAGATCCCGACATCTGAAATGAATCAGAATTATGATTTTTTTTCTTTCTTTTCTTGTAGCAGACAATAGCTAATTCAGAATACCTATTTCAGTGTTGTTTATTTTTGTATATTTTAGCAGAACATAGAGTTTTAGTAACTGAAAATGGTTATGCGTCAAAATCAAATATGAGCAATGATCTCTGGGTCAGATTTGCTCATTTTGGGCAGGATCTGATTTAAATTGTCATTGTTCTATGAAGTTCCTACTTACAGTGATAGGCAAAGCATTTGGTAAGAAAAATACTTGCTTTGATTTCTGAAGTGCATCTGACTGATGTTTCTAAGATCATCAACATTTTTGGTATTCAGGCTTCACTGGAAGTCATAGTCTGAATCTCAAAAAGTCTATTAGATTTTTTTTTTCAGTGGGACAGAGGAAGTCATCACTGATTAAGAAATCCAAGCAGGACCAGAGTATCATAATGTTATTCCTGCCTTTTTAACAGTGTCTTTTGTGTGTCCTTGGAAAAGTAGCTTGATAGTAAAAGTTAGGTATCGTATTCCTTTCTGTACATCTCCTGTTCATCTCATCCGCTCATATTGTAAACATTCCAGAAAGACACTTTCACTTACTGTGCACAGATGCAGCAATGAATATGTGGGAATTTATCTGGAGCAACTGAGCTTAACTGCTAAAGCAAATGATAACATAACCTGTTTCCCTCTGGACTTTATCAAAAGCTTGATGCTAAAAAACTACTGCTGCCTGACTCAAGAGATATGCCGAGTCTTCCAAGAGGATGTCAGGATTCAGCATTCAGTTAAACACATCCTAGTTTGCACAGAAGGACTTAAACTTACATCATAAGTAAGTGAGAACGCCCATGTTCCACAGCTTGTGGTAACATGTCTGTGTGTTTCCATCATGTATCCTTTCACAAAGACCATTGAAAAAGTCATTGTCAAATGGGCTGGCCATTGGCTGCATCCCTAAAACATTGATTCTACAAGAGAAATACAAGAGGGGTTACACTTCAAAAAAGAAGGTGTCAGCACACATAGCCTGTAGAGAATGGTATTATGACTGAAAGTCAGATTCTGTAAGAGATGGAGACTATAGCTGTGGAACTGAATCTTGCTTCATCCACAGCAGCTTGCCTCATCTCTTGTGCTCTTTTTCTCTTATCTGTGTAATGGAGATAATGATACATCTTTTGTAAAGCACTTTAAGGATCATGTATGAGAAATAATAAACAAATAAAAGATAGATATTTATTAAACATCAAACACAGGGAGAACCTTAGAAATGAAAGGAAGTAAAAACCATTTCTTCTTGAACAATGTATTTGTGAGGAAGCATTCCTTATAGGTTTAAAAGGAACATCTCAACAGCTACTTTTATCCTGTTTTTTTTCATAACTAATATAGTTTGTGTGCTGATAGAAACTTTGGAATCAAGTGTGTACAAGATCCATCAAATTTGTAGAAGGAATATACAGATACTCTTAGCTTTGTCTCTTCTCCCAGGGAGTGACCTGGTGTAGTAATAGAATTCCCTGGAGCAGAGGAGAGGAAATCTGAACCATTACAAATCCAGAGAAGAGGGCACATTGGCTATATAGCTCTGTACCAATGTACGAGAGAGATACTTCAAAAAATAACTGCTCCTTGGAAGATTCTGTATTTGGTTTTTTTTGCCTTTCTAGATCTGTTTCATAGATTTGAATCTTTTCAATATTTCCAGTATTTATGTCTGATACATGTCCATATACCTAGTTGAGTGTAGAAAGTGGTTATCAACTCATCAGCATCACTACTGCACATCTATACAACATTTTCTCATGGAAGATTTTAGTAATGGATTACAATAGAAATGATAAAAAAACTACTTCTAAAAATGCCTAAGTACCTATCTTCCCCATGCAACAAAGACAGCATTTTTGTTCTTGTGCGGTAATACTATATCAAAATGAAAAGAAGGATGCATCCTTTTCATTTAAACACAAGGTGGTGCTGTAGTATACTTTTATTTTCATCTGTTCCAGTTTGGTTAGCTGCCTTCTAACTCGATTTGTAGATATGCAATATGTCACACTTTCTTTTTGTTTGAAATGAAAGAAATCCAGAAGGGTCTGAGAATAGAAAGATTAATTTTCGACTTAGATTTCGACTCAGATTACTGAGGAAAGGTCCTGTAAACAACGAAGATCTGGGAAGTGGAGAACGCGATACTGGAAAAAAGCTGCAGGCAGAGTTTTGTTGCAGTAAAGCAGCCTGTTGTATAAATAATCAAGATACATTTTCTCCCTTTTAGATGTGCATTCTTTATGAAATACCACTTGAAACATATCTATATATCTATAAACTTTACATTTAAATAATAAGTATTGTAAGTATACTCATGTAACATCTATATATGATTCTGTGTATTAACATAATGATTGATTTACTTAGTATTCATGTCTGGATAAATATTTTATCCTCCCCAAGTATACAAAATAAAACAGTAGTTAGTTAGGTGTTCTTCCAAAAGCTATGTAGCATTTCTGAATACAAATATGAACACAATTCAGATGCCACTTTTGAGAATGCCAGTGTGCTCCAGTGTTTTCAGCTGGCTTTGGAGACAGTCTTAGACTCTTCACAAGGCCCAATACTACTTTTTCCTTCATTACATATCCTTGCCCTGCAGTCCTGCTAACTTCAGACACATCAATACCGTGGCTATGGCATGGTGATTGTTGGTTGGATTCACAGTTATCTTCATCAGAAAAGTCTCCACAGTCGTTATCTACGTTACACACAAGTTGTCGCTTTATACATCAACCTAATCAAAGAATAAAACATTGAATGAATCAATTTTTTCCAAGACAAATGCACTTTAAATGACACCCCCAGCTACTCTTTATTGAGATCTTCCTCTTTGTATATTTCTATTATTGTCACAAGGAATTAGAGTCCTACACCCTGCCTCCTTCAAATGAAAACAAAATCATACTACTAAATTTGCTTATTAGTTTACTGGGATGGCTAAGAAAAGTAAGTGACAGGAGAACTGCTGTCATTTGCAGAAAGTAGTTATTTCCTGTGATTGTTTCTATATTCATCTTTGAATATTAGCTTTTTTTAAAAAAACTGTATTAAGAGAATACAAGAAAATATTAATTCAATATCAACAAAGAGTTTAAATTGTTGCTATTTGGACTATATTATTTGAACACTGTTATTATGAACTATAGTGATTTGTGTTCTAAAGCAACAGTGAAATAGTAATTCTCCTGAGGTTGGGTATCATACTGTAGAGCCCCGGCTGCAGCTGGTGAGTGAGTGCTGCAAACATCCATCTTGCCGTGGGCAGGGGAGTCAGACAGACCCTGTGGAGGTGGGGCCCTGCCTTGCGGGCGGGGACCACGGATCAGGACTGTTGTATGGGCCAGGACTGCCTGTCGTCTGCGCGTGCACGCCCTGGGGGGAGGGGGGGGGGGGTCATGCCTAGGTCAAGACAAAGGAAAAAAGGGGAGGGGGGCTAGGTGACCACCTGAGACCCCCAAGTACCCCAGACCCATTTCTGGAACCTTCCCAGGCAAAGATCACACATACACCAGTCGAGGCGAATCTCCTCCCCTGGGGCGGAGACAAAGTTTATAAAAGGCAGAACTTTAGGGAGCCACGTGTGTGCCCGCCACTGGAGGAGCATAGCCCAGAGCAGAGACCATTGCTGGATCCGAGGGTGGTGATATCTTACCTGTTCTCTCCCCCTTTCATATACCTTTCTTTCTTTCTCCTCTCTTTCTCTTTCTCTGTTTCTGATTTCATTCTGGGCACATAAGGGCAATATCTTTACGAGTCTGCCTTGGTACTGTTGTTGTGAGTTTGTTGTGGTTATACTGTTGCGAGCTTGTTGTTGCCATATTGTTACAAGTTTTGCCAAGCCACTATCTGCTGTTTTTTTGCCAAGTTTTAAGTAAATTTGTGATCTGATTGAACCTCTCGAGTAATTGTCATTACTCTGGATTACTGCACAGAGAATCAAAAGGTTAACCTCACCCTCATCCACTGAGTGGGATGGGACATTAAATTGGCGTCACGGACAGGATTCTCTGTGAGAAGCGGTAAAGAGGTTTCATAAAAGGGGATATCAGCCAGAGTGCTGCAGAAAGGAGAACTGATTTTTGGTTGAAGCCAAAATCTCCAGCAGGAGATCATGGCAACCCGGGATAAGCCAGATCTTGACTGCTCCCTGCTGTTGAATCTATTGAAAGATTATAAAGCTTGCCCAACCCCAAGAGGATGTAGCTGGGCCAAGGAACATTGGCGATCTCCGGCAACTGTGGTGGAACAGATAAGAGACTTGGCAAAAGAGAACAGGTTTAGGCTCATTAAGGGTAAAGCTGTGGTTTGTGGTGTTTTAGGAGCCGCACTGATAGCTGCCCAGAAAGATAAATATGTTGTTAAACAAGCTGAGCAGAAGGAAAGTGAATCTTTGAGAAACTTGGTTAAATCATTGCAAGCCGAAAAGGCATTAGCCAATGAGAAAGAAATCGTGGAAAACTTACAGGGTAGCCTGCGGGATGCCTTTGTGAGGGAAACGGAATTGAAAGTGAGACTGGATGGACAGCCAGGCGATCAGGCCCAGTCAGCATGGGTTTAGGAAAGGCAGGTCCTGCTTGATTAACCTGATCTCCTTCTGACAAGATGACCCGCTTAGTGGATGAGGGAAAGGCTGTGGAAGACCCTCAGCCTGCAAACAGCTGTGCTTTACTTGGGGAGCATAAGATTTGCTTGGGAACACTGCACTGAGAATAGTTTTTGCTTGCTTCTAAGATAAAGGAGCTGAGACCAGTTCACAGGGCTTTTTGAGGCATGAAAGAAGTAAACGTGTTGAAGGTCAGTTCTAAACACAGAGCTGAAAACAGGGAATGGTGGTTGATGTTTTGAGCCCAGGACACTGTGGCTCTTGCCAGAATGGGTGATGAGCGCTTAGCGTGTGAATGTTGATGTTATCTTGAACTGCCTAGTCTGGCTCCTGCATTGTAGCAGTTAAATAGGGTAGTAGCATAACAATAAAAAGCCTTAGGCCTTTCGGCTTCAGGCCCTTGCATCCTCGATCTCAGAGTCTGTGCCTTCCTTGCCGCCCGCTGTAAATGGCGCCCGAACAAGGTTGAAGATTAACGAAGAAGCGGCGGTGACTGTGATTGAACAATTGTCAGGGGCTAGCGCGCGCCAGGACCAGAGAGTCCCCAGGACCGGAGAGTCCTCAGGATCGGAGAATCCTCAGGACCGGAGAGCGAGTCCCCTAGACCGGAGAGTCCCCAGAATCAGTGAGTTCCGCGATCGCAATAAACATGGGACAGGCTAGTTCCCAAGAGCATAAGCTCTACACTGAGGTATTACAGCGTATATTACGCGAACAGGGCTATAAGGTCCAATTAGCGAAATTGGTGCAGTTATTAGTGTGGAACAAAGACAACTGTACCTGGTTCCCTGTATCAGGGACTTACGATGCAAAGCTTTGGGCGAAAGTGGGGGTAGAAATACAAAAACGGAACACGTTGCAGTCTGATATTCTAAAGGATTTAGAAGCAACGTGGTGTAGGTAGATTAGGGTACGGCGACCGGAAAAATCTCGGGCTGTAACGGAAGGTAGGCGTGGCGAAAGGAGCAGGATGTGCAAGTATCGTGCAAGTTCGTACGGGACAAGACGACTATATAAGGCTGTTGCACAGTTAAATAAACGCCATTTGTTGCATCCTCACATTGGTGTCAGTGCTCAATGGCCCTGGGGTGCGGATAGCCTCAGGCCAGCCAGCAACCGAACGGAGCTTGCCGCAGACAAGCGGCAACAAATGGTGACCCCGACGTGATTGCTGGGCTGGCGGACCGCAGGCGGTCGGAGTGGGTTCGCGAACCATGGAAACCTTGATAAAGGTGATTTTGTTACTGGGCGGGGAATTTAAGATTTCTGTGAAATCGAAAGACGTAGCCCAGTGTGTGGACCGTCTCGTTAAAGAGGGGGCGGTGGCAGGACCGGCTGATTGTTTACAGCCGAATACCTGGGAGCGGTGCTCGATGAAGCTCGCTGAGCGAGCTATGGCAGCGGGTTCTGCCAAAGAATTAAAAACATGGGGAGTTATCTTGTGGCTGCTACGGGCTGCACGGGAGGACTGGGCGACATGGGATGTGGCTCGGGCGTGTTTACATGGGGTCTACCCTGACCAAGACAGAAGTGGCAGTGGTGAAACTCCTCCAACATATACTCTCTGAGAGAGGAATTAAATACGATGAAGCTGCGTTAAAGCAGTTACTGTTCTGGGCAAAAGATAAAGGACATTTTACAACCTTTAATGATGTCTTTGAAGTGCCTTTATGGGAGAAGATTGGTGACTCTCTCTGGAATGTGGTGTCAAGTGGTGATAAGGAAGCCTTTAAATTGTCTGCTACATGGAGGCTGGTTAGCGAAGCGTTAAAAGGAATAAAAGCAGAGAGAGAAGTCACACATACAGCTTTTATGGCTTTAGGACCGCAGACGTCTACTACCCCCTCACTGTTTGCGGGACCAACACCTCCCACGGCCCCGGTGGCTGTACCGGTGGCAGCTCCTTTATCGCCATGGGTACAGACGGCTCCGAAAAAAGCCGAGGAGAGGGGAGCGAGAAAAATAGATACAGATCCATCAGAACCGGTAGTGCGCCCTAAAACACAAACTCGATTTGGACTAATTGATTCAGATGCTGAACAGGAGACTTGGCCGAAACCCCCTCCGAAACCCCCTCCCTCTCATTGATCTCTCTACGGATGAGGCTGAGCAGGAGGACAAGAAGGAGGGTAAACATGCTTTGTATCCACCTTTACCGGATTAGCCATTGACGGAGTCAGCAGTACCAGAGTCACAAGGACTTAAAGGACTGTTACCATCACGAAATGGACACGAACTTGACATGACAGAGCTTGGTAGACAACTGGAAGAATTAAAGACGGAATTGCAGCAGCATCGTTCAGCCAACGCCTCGGGACACGTGACTATGTCTCCCCCAAAACCCCCCTCTGTGTTCGGGACAAGTATTAGGGCCACCTCAACCTCCTTTACAACTCCCTACTCCACCTTTAGATCAGGGCGGGGGGGAGGTTTGCATCCATCTGGTAATGTGGGAGGTGAGGGAGAGGGTCAGCGTCCGCCCGCGTATACAGGGGAAGGGGGGGAGGTGAGGGAGGAGTGAAATGGAAAGGGGTCATTCGAGATGCGTTATTAGAAGGAGTTATAATTCCACAAGCATATCCGGTGATTGTGGGTGCGGGTCCTGAGGGGAGAAATATTTGGCAACCGTTACATTGGAAAATTGTAAAAGAAGCATTGCCACTACAGTTAGCGAAGGACAACACAGGTGAGGACTGCAGGAAAGTTGTTGCAGGGATGGCAAATCGTAACCCCACCTTAACTGAGCTAATGGATGCTTGTGAGAAAGTAGGAACCACCACATTTCAGATGGAGCATTTAGCAAAAACTTTTGCGGCGGCAGTTAAGGTAGTTCTTCGTTGTTATACATGCAAACAGGAAGGTCACTTTAAGAAAAACTGCCTTAAGAAGTTGAAGCTGAGTGGGAGAGATAACTCTGTTTTGATGTGTCATTGCTGTGGGAAGCTGGGGCATTTTGTGAAGCTGTGCAGGTCTCAGTATATTGCTCAAGGTCAGTGATAACAACCAGCTGCAGAGTACAGGGAAACTGGAGAAAGAACACGGGGGGGAACCGTGTGCTGACACAAATGAATCTTCCCAACCAGTTCCAGGCCTAAGCAGTTAACTCGCAGCCCGAACCGCAGGGAGCGCAGGACTGGTGTTTCCACGCAGGGTTAACCTGCGCGGCTGCCAAGCCTTGGACCTGTGGCAAACAGGGATAATGCTAATGCTGATTGTCAAAAGATCATTGAAGCTTTACCTGGAAAAACAGATTTGAATGCTGTGATAAAGGCATGTGCAAAAGTGGGTACTGTGGAACATAAGGCTCAAGTTATGGCTGCGGCCGTATTTGGGACTTACGTCGTCACAATTGCAGTCTCTATTCCAATTGTTAGCAGGGGACACAACTTTAACAGCACCACGACACACTACTTCAGAGGTACAGCAACTGATTACAGAAATAGAAAGCAGGCTACATTCCAAATTTGTACATCATATTGATTTGAATCAGGAAATACAAATTATCACTTTGTTTGATAGGCAAATTCCGTATGCAATAATTGGTCAATGGAATTCAGAATGATCAGATTCGTTACAGAGCTATTGGCACAGATTATTCATCAAAGGTCGGATGCGATGTCGGGAGCTTGTGGCCAGAGATCCCTGCATCACTAACTGTTCCTATTGCGGTTCAATATTTTGAGTGGTGTATGGCTAATAGCTTTGCTTTGCAAACAGCTATGGAGAATTTCTCGGGACAGGTTGTTTACCACTTGCCCTCCCATCCTGTTATAAAATTGAGTGTGGAACTTCCAATTGCCACAGGAGTGTGGTGCGCAGACACTCCTGTGGATGGAATTACCATTTTTACGGATGCCTCTGGGAACACAGGCAAGGCGGGCCTTGTCTGATATTCTGAGGGCAAGTGGGAATCTATGGTAGTACAACAAAAGGGTTCACCTCAGGTGGTAGAATTACGAGCTGTATTAAAAATATTTCAGAATTTTCCCATTCCCTTTAATTTGGTTACTGATTCAGCATATGTAGCTGGCATTATAAAGCAATTGGATAGATCTGTTATAGAGCATATATATAATCAGTGTGGTTTTGAATTGCTGCGAGCTCTGTGGCAAGAAATTCAAATCCGAACTGCATTGTTTTATGTTTTACATGTAAGAAATCATACTAATTTGCCTGGGTTTATTGCAGAAGGCAATGCTCGAGTGGACTCTTTGGTTTCTGACCTTACAAATTCTACTGCAATGACTGTGCAGGTGCCGGACATTAAACAGCAAATCATAGAATGGGTTTTTCCACCTTTTCGTCCTAAAACAACAATTTGTACCAGAGTGGAAGCAATAGCACAATTGCTTGTCAAAGTGCATAAAAGGATTACAGACATTACCGGACTAGACTCAGGTGCTATCTATTTACCTATCAGAAAGGAATATCTACAGTGGTTAACAAATCAGTCAACTATTTTTCAAATAGCCTTACAGGACTTTACTGGACAATTGTTAACACATTTGCCAAAAGATAAAAAGCTACAGTTTATTTGCAAACAGGATTGGGAAGAAAAACCTATCAGATCAGAGATACCTGTGACTGGACTAACTGTTTTTACTGATGCAGGAAAGCGATCACATTCAGCAGTTATTACCTGGCAAGAGGATGGACAATGGAAACATTGTAAATTCTCAGGACAAACTGAGGACTCATTGCAGACACTTGAATTTTTTGCGATATATCAGGTTTTTGTAAAATGGAAGGATTTACCTGTCAATATTGTAACAGACTCTCTTTATGCAGCAGGCATTGTAAATCGAATTGACAGAGCTTTTATACGACCAATAAGAAATATGCGACTTTACACCATTTTGCTACAGTTGCATCAAGCAATAAACCTCAGAGAGATACCTTATTTTGTCACCCACATTCGTAGTCATCAATTTGATCAAGGTTTGAGCATTGGAAATAATAAAGCAGACACACTTGTGTCCTATACGCAAATATCACCAAATTTATTTGAACAAGTACACCTATCCCATCAATTCTTTCATCAATCAGCGAAAATGTTAGCGAAACAATTTCACCTCACCATGGCACAAGCACGTGAATTAGTTAGTGTTTGTCCTAGTTGTCAGAAAATTGGCATGGGAATTGGAATAGGGGTAAATCCTCGAGGATTGAGTGCGTTGCAACTGTGGCAAATGGATGTTACTCACATTGCAGAATTTGGAAGGCTCAAATATGTTCATGTATCTGTTGATACGTTTTCACAGGTAATATGGGCAACAGCACAAACTGGGGAAACAGGTTGGGAGCTGCTACATCACGGGAGGGGGTATGCCGCCATCAAACGGGATGATGTTATACAGTGGGTCCCTACACGCTGTTTGTGCCCTGATTTAAAACAAAATCCTAACCCGAAGTAATATGTACGCTGTCCGAGCTTTATGTTTTGCAGGAGTACCTGTGGGGGAAGCCGAAACAGCACCAGCCTCGACCTTCAGACGTGAGGAGTCATGACAGTACAGAGAGTCTGGTAAAGCGGCGGGGCGCCAAGAAAGATGAGGAACGGCGACCGTTGCTGAGTGAAACAAAAGCTTTGAACAATGCGCTCATGATTAGCTTGCTTTTGCTTTGCATCTCAGGAGTTGCAGGGGAAGCTTACTGGAGAACCTGGGCTCGGGATGTTGTATCCGCCAGCTACGCTTACGCTTTGATGCAAGGCTCCAGAATCAGCGATACGCTTTACTTCGCATGACTTGAAGCATGGGGAGGGGGAAATGTAGGTAGATTAGGGTACGGCGACCGGAAAATCTCGGGCTGTAACGGAAGGTAGGCATGGCGAAAGGAGCAGGATGTGCAAGTATCGTGCGAGTTCGTACGGGACAAGACGACTATATAAGGCTGTTGCGCAGTTAAATAAACGCCATTTGTTGCATCCTCACATTGGTGTCAGTGCTCAATGGCCCTGGGGTGCGGATAGCCTCAGGCCAGCCAGCAACCGAACGGAGCTTGCCGCAGACAAGCGGCAACATGTGGAGGGTTGTTTTTACAGCACTCTCTGCACTCCAGCCTGCAGAGGAGTATTTGCAATCTCTGGCATCCACTCCTATTAACACCTTAGTGGATGTGAAGGAGAAACAGGAGCCTGTATATGAAAGAGTCTCCGGAGAATCAGACGATCCTTACGATCTTGATTTCACAGATCCAGACATACAGTCCAATTTATACCCACCATTAACATCGGTAAAAGAAACGGCTGCAGCCGTCTCTTCGGTACGGGGGGTCTCGCAGCCAGCAGCAGCAGCGGCAGCAGCTATGGGCAGAGCACAGTTAACACCAACATCTCCTCCGTATCCTGCGTCTGCCGAGCCACCTATTGGCTTTGCTGAAAAGGCACCAGAGTCTCATGTAACGAAATACAAAACGCTGGCAGAAAATTGTAGAGAGGAAGCTGCTCGTAAAGGAGATTTTGCCATGCTGACGGTGATGCCGGTAATCTATCGTCCAAATCATTCTGAATATCGCTACCTTAGTTATGAAATGATTAAGGAAGTACGGGCTGCAGTGAGAGACTATGGTTTGCACAGTAACTGTACTTCAAATTTAGTAACAGTCATTGGGGAATCCTATACTATGACTCCACATGATTGGAAGTCACTTTTACGGATGATTTTAACAGCTGCACAGTATTCAGTGTGGCTGGCAGAGTACCAGGAGGCTGTTTCTGCAGACACTTTGGAAAATAGGCAAGAATATTTGGGAGTTAATCAGTATGCAACACCAGAGGTACAGGCACGGTTACCTCGGCAGCATTTACAACAGATCTCTGCATTGGCTTTAAAGTGCCTGAAACGCGTTCCGGAGGCAGGGAAATGCCAGCCCTCTTTTGCGGCAGTCAGGCAAGGAGCTCAAGAACCCTATGTTACATTCATTGATCATTTACAAACAGCACTGAGCAGGCAGATTGATGATGAAAATACAGTAGAAACGCTGTTATTACAATTGGCTTATGAAAATGCAAATGCAGATTGTCAAAGAATTTTGGGCCCTCTAAAAAACTCTGACAGAAGTATAGAAGAATTTATTAAAGCCTGTCAGAACGTGGGTTCTGAAGAGCATAGGTCTACTTTACTTGCAAGTGCCTTGGCTCAGCAACTCGTTGTGGGACGAGCAGAAATGAAATGTTTTGAGTGTAACGAAATGGGGCATATTAGAAAGAACTGCCCAAAGCCGACAGTAAAGAAAAAAGATGAGCAGAAAGGAAGGTTCTCCCACAGGGCATGATAAACAGTCCCACAATTTGTCAGTTAGTGGTCTCTGCTGCAATAGAGCCGACTCGAAGTATTTTTAAACAGGCTCTTATCTACCATTATATGGATGACCAAATGCAAAAATGGTTTTTACAGACAGCTCAGGTAAAACAAAGAAGGCCGTAGTGGCCTGGAAAGAAAAGGCACAATGGCAACACACATCAATTACTGTGGAAGCGTCCACTCAGATTGTTGAATTGTCTGCAATACATTTAGCTTTGACATTGTTTGCAAGCGAACCTATTAATATTGTATCAGATTCACTATATGCTGTTGGCGCTATTAACCGCTTAGAAGCTGCATTTATCAAAGAAATTAGCAATCAAGAGCTGTATAAACTTTTCCTTGCTATTGCAACTCTGCTTCAGCAACGACAGCATCCTTGCTTTATTGTTCATATTCGGTCTCACACTCGCTTGCCAGGACCTCTGGTAGAAGGGAATGCGGCAGCTGATAAGTACACTGTTTTGCCCATAACATCATCCTCCCTTACTCAACGATTTCAACATGCACAATTATCTCACTCCTTTTTCCATCAAAATGCTCGCAGTTTACAGAAAGAATTTCCTCTGACAAAAACGCAGGCTCGTGATATTATTTGGGCATGTAACGATTGTCAACTATATAATACTGCAACTTATCATGATGGTGTAAATGTCAGGGGACTGAAGGCTAATGAAATTTGGCAAACAGATGTTACACATTATCCACCTTTTGGCAGGCAAAAGTATGTTTATGTTACTGTGGATACCTTTTCTGGTTATGTTGTTGCTTCTGCAGCTACAGGGGAACGGACTCAGGATGTTAAGAAACATTGGACAAGGTGCTTTGCACTTATGGGCCTCCCCAAACAAATAAAAACAGACAATGGACCCGCTTATGTATCTCAAGCAGCGGCCTTATTCCTACAACAGTGGGGTGTGTCTCATGTTACAGGTATCCCGCACACCCCCACCGGACAAGCCATAATTGAACGGACACATCAAAACTTGAAACACATGTTGCAAAAACAAAAAAGGGGGAGTGTAGCCACAGCTCCTCAAGAACAATTAGATATGGCTGTGTTCACTTTAAATTTTCTAAATCGGTCATCTTCTCGATTAGATACCATGGCAGTGGAACGACATTTTCAGGGTAAAGTTCCCTTTACACAAAATCCTAAGGTTTGGTATAAAGATCTGCCAGGCCCAACTGATTGGCGTGGACCAGTAGAATTGTTGACATGGGGGAGGGGATATGCTTGTGTTTTACTCCCAACAGGTCCTCGTTGGCTACCTGTGAGATGCGTGAAGCCATACCATGAGCTGGAGAAACCACAACCAGAACCCGGTACCAGAAATGCAGACGCTGAAAGTACAGGGACCACGCAAGTGACGTAGAACAGTCAACCCGACACCAGGCATTACTTGGGGAATGCTGAAATGACTGGATGAGCACGCAAGTAGCATGCTGTGAGGGGTCTTGGGTGGTCTCTGGTGGGCGTGGTCCCCCCATAGTTGTGCTGTCTGCTGTGTGACCTCGCTTCCACGCAAGCATGGTTAAGGCCTTTCTGTTGACACATGCAGGTGGCTCTGAGGAGAAGATACTGTTTTGGTTCTCACAGCAGTTATCTCTTCTAGAGCATGTGAATCAAGTAAATTTGGACACTACAGGGATGTTGTTCACAGTCTTGTTTATCTTTGGCCCTTCTTTGTAATTAGTGATGCTACAGCATTATTGTATAGATATCTATGTTTATTCCTTTTTCTGTATGTATTTATTGCGTGCCTCTGTATATTACTCTGCTCTACACCCCACAAGCCAAATGTACATGTCCAGCTTTGCACTCCCCAGGAGAAGCAGTCTCTTGAGCGAGGGGGTAGAATGTGGGAATATAACGGAAGATTGTCGAGAAGGACTGTAAACGCACTCAAGTGACTTGCACCTGGGGTGTCAAAAAACGCGTATATCATACTACTAACTGTTATTTAGTCTTGTGTGCTGGACAAGTAGAGCATCTGCATTCAGATAACATAGGCCTGTGATAAGACTCAAGGGCACCTAATTGTTTATGCCTGAGATTCCTGCCCTGCTGTGAGAAAACTGCCGCCTGCAAGAAATCCCTAATATACAGGCAAAGGCAGCAGGCCCGGAATCTCTCTCACTCTTTCTCTAGCAGGAACTGAACTCTGTGGTGCCTGCGTCCCTGCTTATGTGCCTTTGCCCCAAGTGCTGCTTCAGAGACCTGGTCTGCAATCAGAGGACTCTGAAAAGACAAAGCCCACATCATGACCACCCTTGTCATCGAATAAACAAAAAAGGGGGAAATGTGGAAGACCCTCGGCCTGCAAACAGCTGTGCTTTACTTGGGGAGCAGAAGATTTGCTTGGGAACACTGCACTGAGAATAGTTTTTGCTTGCTTCTAAGATAAAGGAGCTGAGACCAGTTCACAGGGCTTTTTGAGGCATGAAAGAAGTAAACATGTGTTGAAGGTCAGTTCTGAACACAGAGCTGAAAACAGGGAATGGTTGTTGATGTTTTGAGCCCAGGACACTGTGGCTCTTCCCAGAATGGGTGATGAGTGCTTAGCGTGTGAATGTTGACGTTATCTTGAACTGCCTAGTCCGGCTCCTGCATTGTAGCAGTTAAATAGGGTAGTAGCATAACAATAAAAAGCCTTAGGCCTTTCGGCTTCAGGCCCTTGCATCCTCGATCTCAGAGTCTGTGCCTTCCTTGCCGCCCGCCGCAAAAGGCTGTGGATGTTGTCTACCTAGACTTTAGTAAAGCCTTTGACATGGTTTCCCACAGCATTCTCCTGGAGAAACTGGCTGCTCATGGCTTGGATGGGTGCATGCTTGGCTGGGTAAAAAACTGTCTGGATGGCCGGGCCCAAAGAGTTGTGGTGAATGGAGTTAAATCCAGTTGGCGACCGGTCACAAGTGGTCTTCCCCAGGGCTCAGTACTGGGGCCAGTTCTCTTTAATATCTTTATCAATGATCTGGATGAGGGGATCGAGTGCGCCCTCAGTAAGTTCACAGACGACACCAAGTTGGGTGGGAGTGTTGATCTGCTTGAGGGTAGGAAGGCTCTGCAGAGGGATATCAACAGGCTGGATCGATGGGCTGAGGCCAACTGTATGAGATTCAACAAGGCTAAGTGTTGGGTCCTGCACCTGGGTCACAACACCCCATGCAACGCTACAGGCTTGGGGAAGAGCGGTCGAAAAGCTGCCTGGTGGAAAAGGACCTGGGTGTGTTGATCAATGCCAGGCTGAATATGAGCCAGCAGTGTGCCCAGGTGGCCAAGAAGGCAAACAGCACCCCGGCTTGTATCACAAATAGCGTGACCAGCAGGACAAGGGAAGTGATCGTCTCCTGTACACTGGTGAGGCCGCACCTCAAATACTGTGTTCGGTTTTGGGCCCCTCACTACAAGAAAGACATTGAGGTGCTGGAGAGAGTCCAAAGAAGGGCAAAGAAGCTGGTGAAGGGTCTGGACAACAAGTCTTATGAGGAGCAGCTGAGGGAACTGGGGTGGTTTAGTCTGGAGAAAAGGAGGCTGAGGGGAGACCTTATCACTCTCTACAACTACCTGAATGAAGGTTGTAGCGAGGTGGGTGTTAGTCTCTTCTCCCATCTAGCAAGTTATAGGATGAGAGGAAATGGCCTCAAGTTGCGCCAGGGGAGGTTTAGATTGTATATTAGGAAAAATTTCTTCACTGAAAGGGTTATCAAGCATTGGAACAGGCTGCCCAGGGAAGTGGCTGAGTCACCATCCCTTGAGGTATTTAAAAAACGTGTAGATGTGGTGCTTAGGGACATGGTTTAGTGGTGGACTTGGTAGTGTTAGGTTAACGGTTGGACTCGATGATCTTAAAGGTCCTTTCCAACCAAAACGATTCTATGATTCTATGAGCGAAAATTATCATCTTAAAGGTGAAAATGATCATCTTAAGCAAATGCTAGAAAAGTTAAACCTGCTGCTAGATAAAGTGCAACCCTCTGATTCAGTCAGTCAGATTCATGAATTAGTACGTTGTGCAAACTCTGAAACTTGGGATGGGGATATCTCGTTTGATAGCAATGAGGATGTGATTTCAGAAACCCCCGATCCCAAATCCCAGCCAGTCCCATTATATACCTTGATTAAAACTGAGACTGCTGTTGACAGTGATGAAGAGGTTCGCACTACTGTGCGCACAATTCCCTGGTCGCCAGCAGAGTTAGTGAAACTACAGGAGAAATATTCACGACAGCCAGAGGAAACTGAGGTTGAATATGTGTGGTGAGTCTTCCTTACAGGGGGAGAACAAATTATGCTGAGTGAGAACGAAGCAGGGGACTACTGGGGTCCTGGGGTATTTCTGATTACCACACCGAGGGATCATAGTTGTTCCTTAACTGCATGGGCTGCATACTGGGCAGGTGGTATAGATCCCCAGGAGAGAGGAGACCTGCTAGAAATTAAAACTACTGGCTTCTCCAGTTTGTCAGCATCAGTATGAAAGGCTGCCTGCATACACGCAATGTATGAAAGAGATGAGTTAAGGAAATCCCCTATGCTAGCTCCCGTCGACCCAGCATGATTAACCCCTCTTATTCGTGACCTTCCTGATAGTCTTAAAATGTTCATAGCAAATATCCAATATCGCATACAAACTGCTCATGACCACAATAGTAATTGCAGACGAGATCGAGCATCACCCCCCCCCATAACCACTTGGAGCGAGTTTTTACAAGAAACAGTTAAATACAGATACCGAATGGACTGGGTCAGTTCTGCAGGTGGAAAGCCTGCCAATCACACCTGGCAAGTTTGCCAAATCCATACTCCAAAACCCCCACCTGAAGGGAAATCTAAATTTAACTGGAGACGGGGTGTACTCTGGCGTAAAGCCTTGGATTTGAGTATACCTCGGCAAGTTCTGCACGGTATGTCCACTAATGATCTCCAAATATTGGTTCAGTCCATTAATAGGAAAATTAACTTGCTTGGAGGAAATCGTTTAGCTGAGAATCCTCCAATATGTGAAAAAACAGCACCTTCTGCACCGGGGCATGATCTAATTGACTTGGCAGAATCCCAGACAAAAAACTCCCATCCCCGGGGAGGGCAGTGAGCCACCCTGCCCGGTGGATATTAGCAGTTCAATGGCTCTCTGATAAATGCTCTGACCCTATCATTGCAATTCCCACGGGACCCTGGAAAATATTAATAGACTTTCTTATCGATACTGGGGCTCAAATGTCAGTAATTTCCAAAGAAACAGCAGAAACCCTTGGTATAAAACCTTGCCGACGAAGAGTTAAATTCACCATGAATGACAAAGCAGTAAGGGAATGCCCTATTGCAAAAATCACTCTCCGGTTACCAGGGGAACAGAGATTAACCCAGGCAGAAGTCTTAGTTGGCGCAGCCCACAGTAACATTCTGGGGTTTGATTTGTTATGTGGACGAACTTGGAAACTCCCTGATGGAACTGTATGGGGTTTTGCAGGACAAGAAAAGGAGTTAGACATAGTGAGATTAAGTTTATTAGAAACATCTATACCCTTACCCCCCTCTAAAATTACCAATGTTTGGCAATATCTGTTGCTGGCGGCAGCCCTTACAGGGATTGCCGGGGTGGTAACAGAATTGGAAGAAAGAGATATCATTAGAACTCATTCGCCTTATAATTCACTGGTATGGCCAGTAAAGAAACCTACTAGACAGTGGCATTTCACAGTAGATTATCGACATTTGAATGCTAACACCACGCCTCTAACTGCCGCAGTTCCAAATATTGCTGAGATAGTGACATTGATTCAGGGAGCTGCTCATACCTGAATGGCTGCCTTAGATGTTAAGGACATGTTTTTCATGATTCCACTCCTTGAACAGGATAAAGCACAGTTTGCTTTCACATGGAGAGGAATCCAATATACTTTTAACAGACTTACGCAGGGATACAAGCATTCCCCCACAATTGCTCATAATGCTCTGGCTAAAGTTCTAGCAAAGATTCCTATCCCACCTGACAGTACAGTATATCAGTACATTGACGACATCCTGATAGAAGGAGAAAGTCAAGAGAGTGTAAGAGTTACCATGGAAAATATTCGGACCACCTTAACTGAACTGGGATTGGAAATTCCGGAGTCAAAGTGTCAGGGACCAGCACAGGAAATTAAGTTCCTGGGAGTTTGGTGGATTAAAGGAGCCTCGTCTGTTCCTCCAGACACCCTAGAGAAAATAGAGCAGGGGCAAAACCCATCTAACATAAAGGAGTTGCAACAAGTCCTGGGAGCTTTAGGCTATTGGCGTAAACATATCCCTGGTTTCTCTGTTATTGCTTGTCCTTTATATAATTTGCTCAGAAAGGGAAAGTCATGGGAATGGACTGAACGACACACAGATGCATTAGAATTATTAATAAAGGAACTGAGACTGTTTCAACAACTTGGTCCTATACACCCTACTGACCCTATCCATGTAGAATGGGGATTCAGTGAACACGTTTCTCATTGCAATCTATGGCAAAGAGGACCAGAGGGGCCAGAGAGACCACTAAAGTTTAGCTCCCACTCTTTCAATGATACCGAAACAAGGTATTCAGATCTTGAGAAAGGTTTGTTATCCTTGGTGGGGCGGTAAAGCAGGCAGAACAAATATGGAGAGGACAGAGTGTAATTATTCGAGGACCTTTCCGCCTCCTGGATACAGTTCATAAGGGTATGGCACCACCTGACGGCATTGCTCAGAAACCCACGGTTCGCAGGTGGTACGCTTACCTGGAAGGTATCAATGGAAATATGCCAGTCACCGAAGGCAATATTAAGGTATCTAAACTACAGAAAGACATAGATAATACTCTGTTGTTCCAGCCTACACCAAGCAAACCTCTGATTCAGGAAGCACCACCTCTGACAGAAAACAGTGATCTCACAGGAGTGTGGTTCACCGATGCTTCATCTCATAGGGAGAACAATAAGTGGAAATACAAAGCTGTAGCATTAAAGGTAGCAACAGGAGAAAAACTAGTGGAAACAGGTGAAGGTAGTGCACAGGTAGGGGAGCTTAAGGCAGTCCTAATAGCTGCACAACAAGGTGATAGCTATATCTACACTGACTCCTATGCTGTTTTCAAGGGAGCCACCGAATGGGTAGGCCGTTGGGCAGCCAATGACTGGCAGGTAAACAGAGTCCTGGTATGGCAAACTGATAGTTGGAAGCAACTATTAGAAATAGCAGAACAGAGAGTATTACACGTTCGTTGGGTAAAAGGACATGATAATTCCAACTCAATTGCTGCCCAGTTTAATCAACAGGTAGACAGCCTCACACGACTGCGAGAGATCGACATCATAAACGATGACCAAGAATGGGAGCGCCTACTCGAATAGTTACATGTCAAGCGAGGCCATGCTGGCTGGGCCGATTTGTATCGAGAAGGTATTGCCTGGGGTTGGCCCATATCAGTCAAGCTATGTGAACAAGTAGTAACTGCTTGTTCACAATGTCGTTTATGACTTAACAAAGACCATCCAAGTAAAGCACCTCCACTTCACATTTGGGATAAGAAAACATTGTGGCACACCTGGCAGATCGATTACATTGGTCCATTGCGATCATCAGGTGGAAACAAATACGTCCTGGTGGGAGTGGAGGTCATCTCTGGTCTCACCATGGCTACTCACTTTGCATCGGCCACTGGGGAAAACATGGTAAAGGGTCTTAAGGAATGGTTCAGCACCCTTCCCCTTCCAGGGGAAATTCAAAGTGACAATGGCTCACATTTCACTACTACAGTAATACAGGAATAGGCCAAAGAAGAAGGCATCTGGTGGGTGTTTCATACTGCATACTAACGTCAAGCCAACGGCATCGTGGAACGTACCAACGGATTAGTTACAGAATCATAGAATCAGAATCAACCAGGTTGGAAGAGACCTCTGGGATCATCGAGTCCAACCGTTGCCCTGACACCACCATGTCAACTAGACCATGGCACTAAGTGCCATGTCCAGTCTTTTCTTAAACACATACAGAGATGGTGACTCCACCACCTCCCTGGGCAGCCCATTCCAATGTCTAATGACCCTTTCTGAAAAGAAATGCTTCCTAATGTCTAACCTGAACCTCCCCTGGCGAAGCTTGAGGCTATGTCCTCTTGTCCTATCGCTAGTTGCCCGGGAGAAGAGGCTGACTCCCAGTTCACTACAACCTCCCTTCAGGTAGTTGTAGACTGCAATAAGGTCACCTCTGAGCCTCCTCTTCTCCAGGCTAAACAACCCCAGTTCCCTCAGCCGTTCCTCATAGGTCAGACCCTCCAGACCCTTCACCAGCTTGGTCGCCCTCCTCTGGACTCGCTCCAACACCTCAACATCTTTCTTGAAGTGCGGGGCCCAGAACTGGACACAGTACTCAAGGTGCGGCCTCACCAGTGCCGAGTACAGAGGGACAATCACTTCCCTAGACCGGCTGGCTACACTATTCCTAATAGAGGCCAGGATGCCATTGGCCTTCTTGGCCACCTGGGCACACTGCTGGCTCATGTTTAGCCGGCTGTCGATCAGCACCCCCAGGTCTCTTTCCACCGGGCCGCTCTCTAACCACTCTTCCCCCAGTCTGTAGCCCTGCATGGGGTTGTTGTGGCCAAAGTGTAAGACCCAGCACTTGTTCTTGTTGAAACTCATGACGTTGGTCTCGGCCCATCTATCTAACCTGTCCAGATCCCTCTGTAGGGCCTTCCTACCCTCCAGCAGATCGACACTCCCACCCAGCTTGGTGTCATCTGCAAATTTGCTGAGGGTGCACTCAATCCCTACATCTAGATCATCTATAAAGATATTGAACAGCACCGGCCCCAGAACTGAGCCCTGGGGAACACTACTAGTGACCGGCCGCCAGTTGGACTTTGCCCCATTCACCACCACTCTCTGGGCTCGGCCATCCAGCCAGTTTTTAACCCATCAAAGAGTCCACCCATCCAAGCCCCAGGCAGACAGTTTGTTGTCCTGGTTTAGCCTAAACCAGGCCAGTTTTCCTTTCAGTGATTTTTACTTTCAGCTAAGTCTCCTCTAAGTAACTGCACTTTCTGAAACTAACTGCATGTTTTGCAGACAGTGTCTGCTTCTAGGACTGATAACACTCGAAGTTTGTAGTTATCACTGAGGCACCGGTAGGGATGTTTTGCAGAAAGGCTCTTGCTGTACTTAGTGTTAGAGAAACCAAGGTCACTGCTAAATTCCTCACTGCTTACGAGTGAAGAGCCAAAGGGGGGTCGCACCTGCAGGGAGGAGCGGACAGGGCAGGTGACCCAAAATTGACCAATGAAGGTATTCCATCCCATACACGTCATTCTCGGTATAAAGCAGGGGGATCACGAGGGTCTCGGCCCTTCGCTTCCCTTGCTTCTTCTGCTGTGTTTGGGTGTTTCTGCTGTTTCGGGCTGCTTCTGCAGCTTGAGCCTTTGGCCAGTGTCCAAGGAGGACTCTGTCCGTTTTCCTGCTGCCCCCGATCCCGATCCGTGCATCCCTGAATCCAGCTCTCGACCGTCGCTGGGCCCAGCCTGGGCCTTCCTGGAGCCTGCCCTGCAGTGCCGGTGGTGATGTGGCCGACATCGGGGGAGCTCGATCTTGGTTTTGTATATATTTGTATATATTTGATTATTCCATTATTATTATTATTATACTCTTTTTTTTCATTATGATAGTTTATTAAAACAGTTTTAACTTTCCAACCCATAAGTCTCTCTCCCTTTTCCCTTTCCCTTTCCCTTTCCCTTCGGGTTGGGGGGAGGGTTAATAGAGAGCGTCTGCCACAGGTTTAATAGCCGGCCCAGCTTTAAACTGTGACATTTGTCTAGGAGGATGCTGTGGGAGACAATGTCAAATGCCTTACTGAAGTCTAGATAGACTACATCCACAGCCCTGCCCTCATCTACTAAGTGGGTCACTTGATCATAGAAGGAGACCAGGTTGGTCAAGCAGGACCTGCCTTTCATGAATCCATGTTGGCTGGCCCCGATGCCCCGATTGTCCTGCATGTGCCGTGTAATGGCACTCAGGATGATCTGTTCCATCACCTTACCTGGCACAGATGTCAGGCTGACAGGCCTATAGTTCCCTGGATCATCCTTCTGACCCTTCTTGTAGATGGGTGTTACATTTGCTAATTTCCAGTCAGCTGGAACTTCTCCAGTTAACCAGGACTGCCTGTAGATAATAGACAGTGGTTTGGCAAGTTCATTTGCCAGTTCCTTCATTACTCTGGGGTGAATCCCATCCGGGCCCATAGCCTTGTGGGTGTCCAACTGGCACAGCAGGTCACTAACCGTCTCCTCCTGGATTACGGGGGCTTCTCACAGCCCCCCGTCCCTAACTTCAGGTTCTGGGGGCTGTCTCCTGAGGACAACCGGTCCTGACATTAAAGACCGAGGCAAAGAAGGCATTGAGCACCTCTGCCTTTTCCTCATCCCCTGACACTACACTACCCTCCTCATTCAGCAAGTGGTGGAGGCTCTCCTTGACCCTCCTTTTGCTGTTGATGTATTTGTAGAAGCTTTTTTTGTTATCTTTGACTGTAGCAGCCAAATCAAGCTCTAATTGAGCTTTGGCCCTTCTAATCTTCTCCCTACACGACCTGGCCACGTCCCTATAGACCTCCCGAGTTACCCGACCCTTCTTCCAGAGCAAATAGGCTCTCTTTTTTTCCTTAAGTTCTAGCCTAAGTTCTCTGTTTAACCAGGCCGGTCTTTTTCCCCGACGGCTTGTCTTCCTACACACCGGGACAGCCTGTTCCTGAATATTTAGCAATTCCTTTTTAAAGCACGTCCAGCCTTCCTGGACTCCTTTGCCCTTCAGGACCGACTCCCAAGGGACTCGGTCCACCAACCTCTTAAACAGGCTAAAGTCTGCCCGCCAGAAATCTAAGGTGGAAGTTCTGCTCTTGCCCCTCCTTACTTCCCCCACTATCAAAAGCTGTAACATTTCGTGGTCGCTATTCCCAAGACAGCCACCGACCCTCACATCTCCCACTAGTCCTTCTCTGTTCACAAACAACAGGTCAAGCAGGGCCCCTCCTCTAGTGGGCTCATTTACCACCTGCGTGAGGAAGTTGTCCTCCACACATTCTAGGAACCTCCTAGATTGCTTCCTCTCTGCCATTTTGCATTTCCAGCAGACATCCGGCAAGTTGAAGTCGCCCACGAGTACAAGGGCCGGCGACCGGGCAGCTTCTGACAGCCGCTTGTAAAACACCTCGCCCGCCTGCTCATCCTGGTTGGGTGGTCTATAACAGACTCCCACTGTAATGTCCTGCGGCAATTAACTGCACGGACTCCTAATTGTGTCAGCAAGTGGAGACCCTTTATTTAGATTAAGCACATATATTTATAGCAGACTTGGTTACATCAAGATGAGTTTTTGCAATGCGATGTTCCAGCGCGTGGTTGACCAGGTCTTCCTGTTTCGAAACCTCACTTCCCCTGCCTCGTCCTCAGTGTATCTTGTTTTTCCTTATAAGGCTCTTTCTTATTCTTCTGTGTATCGCTCCCATGGTCGTCCTCCCATCAGGGCGAGCAGGTTGGCAGTACTGCTTGCATTGTCATCTTCCTCTATCAGGGGTCCGTTTAACTCCTGTAACCCCAAATCTCCCCCTTTCTGTTCTACCCACATTATCGATGACAACATCCGTTCCATCATTCTCTGCATGCATTGTATAATACAAGGAATACAAAGCAATATACATAAGAATACCCCCAAGATCATTAACCCCAACTTTATCAATGATCCTATCCATCCTCCAAGCCCCCAACCATTTAACAAACCATCAAACCACGCAAACCCATCGTTGACTTTCAGTTCTTTAACTCTGTCCTGTAACTGCTGGATGCTGCGATGAATGGATTGTGAATGGTCCGACAAATTCATGCAACACATTCCTTCGAAATCCTTACATGCATGGCCTTGCGCTAGCAATAAAAAATCCATAGCAGCTCTATTTTGTAGCATTGCATGCCTGACAGAATCAACATCAGTTAGTAAAGCACTTAGGGCTTCAGAGGTACTATTTGATTGCTTTGCCAGCCAGCAGCTAAGCTTTTTTAACTGACTCAGTGCGTGTGCTGCAGCAACTCCAGGGGCAAAAAAACTGGCTGCAAAAACTGCAGCTGGGTTCCAAAAGGTAACCTTTGAATCACAATCAGATGTAAAAGCATGAAGACTCCTATGCTGCCGCTGGTGCATTGCCCATTGCGTGCGATTAATAATCATGGTAATATTAGGGGTGAGCAGCGTGAGTCTTCCTATCATACAGGGCCCCTCCATGGCATGTGAGGGGAGGCCTGGCCAAGCACGATCACCACATATCAAAAACATCCCTGGAGGTAGCCGTCGCGCATTTGTATCAGACGGTGCATAATAGGTTTCGTTTGAACCGCTGGAGGGTTTCACTATTTGCACCATTGTGAGGCATTGCGATAAATCATATTTTGAGGCGTGAGGTCCTGCCTAAATGTTTCATTGGCCTTAGCAAAGCGAGAAAAATTAAAATAAATGCAGGAATCGGCTTCAATAGATCCTAGCAGGTTGATTTCCTGTGGTTCTATTGAAATGGGTAGTTCATCATTCCAGTTATCAAAGTTATCCATACACAATTTAGGTGATTTGCATAAGTTTCTGAAGGAATCATTCTTTTTGGTTACAATCCATGCTATGCCTCCCATGTCATCTACAGGACGCCAACCAAGCAAGTGTGGAACGGTGACCCAGCAGACGCCAAAGACAAGCACAATGTGCTTTGGTTCAGGGTCTGTGCTAGGGTAAGACATAGGTTGCCTTGAGGCAGTGGAGGCAACAAACCATGGATGAGTGCAAGGTTGCTTATGAGCAAGCATACAGGTAACATTATTGCTGGTTTGGGTCGGGTGAGTCGTCCCTCACTTCAGTCGTATCTTCGTTACGCGAAGAGATAAAGGGTTGGACGTGACGTGCAGGCACCCACCGTGGACCGTTATCTGTGGAAACATAAGCATATCCTCTGCCCCAAGTGATGAGCGGGAAAGGGCCGATGATTTTTCCAGTGTGCAGATCTTTTGTCATGACCAGCGCTTTCCCGTTCCCTCCCGTAGTTTCCTTCTGTTGTGTACTAAAATGCCGAGCTATGGCCGGCGAATCTGCTCCTGAAGGGAGATTTAGGAAATTTAAAACATATAATGCTTTTTGTAGATGTTCATGGGGTGTTTGATTCCCTGCTCCTCCTTTCTGTTGAACCAACATGTGTTTGAGCGTATGATGCATGTGTTCTATGATGGCCTGGCCTGTGGGGGAGTGGGGGATAACAATGATGTGCTGGACGCCCCATAACTGTAAAAAAGATTGTACTCTTTGGGATATATATGCGGGGCCATTATTGGTTTTGATTCGGGAGGGTACTCCAAGGGTGGCAAAGACGGCCAAAAAGTGGCAACAGACGTCCTTGGCACCCTCACCTGTGTGACAAGAGGCAAAAATGGCCCCAGAAAAGGTGTCAATGGAAACGTGAGTATATTTAAGACGGCCGAATTCTGCAATGTGAGTCACATTGGTCTGCCATAATTGTAAGGAGGCTAAGCCTCTGGGGTTAACTCCTGTCTGTGATGTGAACAGACGGTGGTGCTGGCAATCAGCACAGGCAGAAATAATATCCTGAGCCTGTCACACAGTTAGTGAGAATTGCTTGCGCAGAGCTTGAGAGTTTTGGTGATAAAAGGCATGGGATAATTGTGCTTGAGCATGCCGGTCTGGAACTACCTGTACAGGTAACGTCAGGTCATCTGCCCGTCGATTCCCTTCCACGAGGGGCCCTGGTAGGGTAGTGTGCGCTCTGATATGCAAGACAAAATATGGTTTAGTTCTATGAGTCAACAAGAAAACTAAAGCTTTCAAAAGTTGAAACAATACAGCATTTTCAATGTCCCGGAGGAGGGCTCCTTTAGCCCGCTCTACCAGACTGGCCACGTAAGCAGAGTCAGTGATTATATTAATAGGTTCTGACCATTTTTCAAAAGCGCGAACTACTGCACTTAATTCAACGATTTGTGGAGACCCTGACACTACCCGGATGTCTGACAGCCATTGCTTCGAATCAGGGTCCTGCCGATTTACCAGTTTTCCCGGATCCATCTGTAAACACAGTTAATGCTTCCAAAGGCACGGAACTTCGCGTAGGAATAGGCTGTAAAACAAACTGGGCAGTAATTAATTTGTGCTTGGGGGGATGTACTTCTATCTTCCCCGGGAAAGTCTGCAAGGGCAACCTGCATAGAAAGAGATGTTTGTAACAATGATCGTAGTAAGGCTACTGTCAGCAGTAGGATGATAGAGGAGGGTTCTCGTCCAGCTAGAGCAATTAAGCGTTGTCTCGCTTTTATGATTAGTTGAGCAAAGGCTTCATAAAAGGTAGTAATTGTTTTTGACAGTTGATGTGATAAAAAAATCCACTCTATGATTAACAAAGGATCACTGAGTTTAACATCCCATTGAAAGAGCAACGTGTGGGGTGCCATTGTCCATTTAATACAATGACGCAGAAAGGTAAGTCAAAGGAGCATCTATTTGCCTGTCGGGCAGAAATAGCTTCTGAAACTGTGTGCAAAGCATCCTGTGCTTCCGCGGTCAGTGATCGTGGTGAGGATAAAGCTGCGTCCCCCTTTAATAATAGGAACAAGGGGTGCAGATCTTGATTTGTTATGCCGAGAAGCGGTCGAACCCAGTTGATTGTCCCCAGTAGCTTCTGGAGATCGTTGTGTTCACTGGGTTTGTAATCAAGACCTTTTGTGGTTTAACGATTTGTGTGGTAATCCGCCACCCTAGATATTGCCAGGGTGTAGTCACTTGAATTTTTTCAGGAGCTATTTGCAATCCCGTGGCTTTAACAGACTGTGTGGTAAGGGCTACGGCTTGTTGCATAATTTCGGTGGAGGGTGCTGCAATCAGGATATCATCCATGTAATGATAAATTAATGCATGTGGATGTTGCCTCCGCATGGTACTAAGTGCTCAAGCCACGAACCATTGGCACATCGTAGGGCTGTTTTTCATGCCCTGGGGTAAAACGACCCAGTGGTACCGTTGATATGGTTCTGCCGCGTTAACGCTAGGCACTGAAAAGGCAAATCGAGGGGCATCATCTGGATGGAGGGGTATTGTAAAAAAACAATCTTTTAAATCAATTACCATTAAAGGCCAATCTCTAGGAATCATCGTGGGAGAGGGTAGCCCAGGCTGTAGGGCCCCCATGTCTTCCATGGCATTATTAATTTTTCTTAAATCATGCAACAAGCGCCACTTGCCACTTTTTTTCTGAATTACAAAGACAGGGGAATTCCAAGGGCTAGTGGAGGGGACAATGTGCCCAGCTTGAAGTTGCTCCCTCACCAGACCATGCAACTGTTGCAGCTTGTCTATTGTTAGGGGCCACTGGTCTACCCAGAGAGGGGTATCTGTTTTCCACGTTAAGCGAAGGGTAGGCTGCATGCCAGTGACCCCTAGGACAAATCTGAACCTAACCTTGTTCCCCATTGTCCCAAACAGTCGCGTCCCCACAATACAATAGGTGTCTCTAAAACAAATGGTTTGACCGTAGCAACATGATTGTCAGGTCCCGTTATCTGTACAAAATACTTGCTCTGATAGCTAACCTTGTGACCCCCCATACCTAGAAGAGAATGAGTCACGTTAAGGAGGGGCCACTTCTTGGGCCATTGCTGCAAAGAGATAACAGTAACGTCTGCGCCGGTATCTAGTAACCCAGTCAATTCTATAGTCCCTCCCTGACATGTAAGCATACATTTGCAATAGGGTCTCTGAGATGTAACTGGCGTGGCCCAAAAAATCTGAGGCGGGCCAGAAGAGCCAAAACCAGCCAATCCTCTTTCTTTTGTTGACGTACCGACGTTAATTGCTTTGAAAAGAATCAATTGTGCAATGCGGGTATCTCGGTGCACCACACACGGGGGACTGGGGGTCCATGCCATAATTTGTATTTCCCCTGTAAAATCAGCATCAATGGCTCCCGGTAAAACAAACAATCCCATCAACGTAGTCGATGATCGTCCTAAAAGAAGTGCGATGTGCATGCCCTAGGGGGCCGTAGACCCCAGTGGGGATTCGTTGAACGGTGCTGTCAGTAAAAGTTATTGTTGTGGAGGCTGCCAGGTCCAGCCCTGCACTTCTCCTGGTTGCTGATTGAAGAGTGGATACTGTTGGGGAGGGAGGTGGACCACTTGTGTCACAGCGCGGTCCTTGTGCATGCTCCGATGGGAGTTTCCCTGAAGGGGTTGACCATTTTTATCAAATTTCAAGCGGCACTGATTAGCGTAGTGCCTGCCTTTGTGGCACCGTGGACAGATTCCAGGGTTGTTAGCTGCTTTTGTTTTCCCCGCTGCTCGTTCCAGGCGTTCACGCTTAAAGTGCCCCTGACCGCCACACTTGAAACAGACGGTCTGTTTGGTTTGCATGGCTGCAAATGCAGTAGCCATGGCTTCGTACTTATGAGCCACGGTGCCAATCCTATTGCAAGTTTCTAACATCTTTATGAGTGAGGGATTCTCAAGCGGATGTAACACCTTCTGGCAATCAGTATTTACATTTTCAACAGCCAGCTTTAATAAAATGATGTTTCGAGCCTCTTCATGAGGAACTTGTTTTTCAAGGCTGTTTTTAAGACGATCGACAAAGGTCATAAAAGGTTCTTGGGGCTCCTGCTTAATTTCCGTAAATGATTTGGTAGGTTTTCCGGCGCCTGGGATCTTTAGGAAGGCTCTGTAAGCACAGTCCTTTAGATCATCTAACGCTGGCCAGGGAATATTTGCTGCCTGCTCTGCTGGGTGAGCCCATCGCCCGTGCCCGCACAGGTCATCTATGTTCAGCACCTGTAGCGGATCCCCTGGCAGCCGATTCAAATATTCAAGCTGTTTCAGCTCTAGCATTCTGATCCAATCAGACTCCCAAAGAGCATACTGAGTGCCAGTCACAATAATTGGGCAAGCGTCTTACAATCATGCGGTACTAAAGTACAGGAATTCATAATAGACCCTAACATATTACGAACATATGGCTGTCCTGGTTTGGCCTAAACCAGGTCAATTTTCCTTTCAGTGATTTTTGCTTTCAGCTAAGTCTCCTCTAAGTAACTGCACTTTCTGAAAGTAACTGCATGTTTTGCAGACAGTGTCTGCTTCCAGGACTGATAACGCTCAAAGTTTGTAGTTATCGCTGAGGCACCGGTAGGGATGTTGTGCAGAAAGGCTCTTGCTGTACTTATTCCTAGAGAAACCAAGGTCACTGCTGAATTCCTCACTGCTTACGAGTGAAGAGTCGAAGGGGGGTCGCAGCTGCAGAGGGGAGCGGACAGGGCAGGTGACCCATAATTGACCAACGAAGGTATTCCATCCCATACACGTCATTCTCAGTATAAAGCGGGGGGATCACGAGGGTCTCGCTCTCTTTCTGCTATGGCCGGTGTCCAAGGAGGACTCCGTCTGTTTTCCTGCTGCCCCCGATCCCGATCCGTGCATTCCTGAATCCAGCTCTTGACCGTCGCTAGGCCCAGCCTGGGCCTTCCCGGAGCCTGCCCTGCAGTGCCGGTGGTGACGTGGCTGACTTCAGAGGAGCTCAATCTTGGTTTTGTATATATATATTTGTATATATTTGATTATTTCTATTATTGTTATTATACTCTTTTTCATTATTATAGTTTATTAAAACTGTTTTAACTTTCCAACCCGGAAGTCTCTCTCCCTTTTCCCTTTCCCTTTCCCTTTGGGGGGAGGGGGGGGGATAACAGAGAGCATCTGCCACAGGTTTAATAGCCAGCCCAGCTTTAAACCGTGACAATGGCGATTCAATACCAAATTCAAAAACCCCTCTCCGTAATTCTTTGATTACTTGGAACGACATACCCTGCCACTGCGGTTGTCTGTTAGCCTCATATAGTACAGGAGCCGCTATTGCTCCTGCGATACCAAAATCCCCATGCTTCAACGCCTCCCGCCGAATGCGACTCCATCTGTCGTGTGGATCTGGAGGGAACAGATCTGGTTCCTGCTCCGGGTCCACAGGTCCAGGATCTGGAGGATCATCGTCACTATCTCCATTTTCCCCTTCCTCCTCCACTACCAACAACTGTGTGGAGCTCGGGCAGGTGGGAGAGTCCCAGGTTTTCCTTCCCCGAGGGGGAGAGCGACTGGAACTCTCCTGAGAAAGGCCAGGTTTTGATGGCTCCTGTCCATCAACGGGACTTGGGACTGTAGCGATTTCCCCTTTTTCGTCAGTTGGATTTGATGATTGTTGTTGCTCCTCAAGCTTTTTCATAACTTACAGCACTTGGCACCAGGGTTTTAAAAGCTCAAACGCTACAGGGTCCCCCAGGGTGGATTGATCCCAGAGCTTCACCCCAATTTCGTCCCAAAGATCTGCCGTAAAGATGTTAACGGCACTGACCCCATCCCCATGGGATTTTGTCCACCTAAGCAGTTTTTTGAGTGTTACAGATGGGATATTGACCCCATGTTTTTGGAGGAGTTTCTCCATGAGTTCCAAAACCGATTTTTCTTTGGCAGTAATATGATTACCCATGTTCCCCGCAGCTCACCTCTCTTAGGAGATGATTGTAGCCGGCTTATGCTTCCTTTCGGCACCTGTAGTAGTTCTGCGAGGCGTTGCTGCTGGTCAGCAGTCCTGATGGTTGTCGAGCCTCACACGGAGCACCATTTGCGGCAATTAACTGCACGGACTCCGAATTGTGTCAGCAAGTGGAGACCCTTTATTTAGGGTAAGCACATATATTTATAGCAGACTTGATTACATCAAGATAAGCTTTTGCAATGCAATGTTCCAGCACGTGGTCGGCCAGGTCTTCCTTTTTCGAAACCTCACTTCCCCCGCTTCATCCTCAGTGTCTCTTGTTTTTCCTTATAAGGCTCGTTCTCATTCTTCTGTGTATCGCTCCCATGGTCGTCCTCCCATCAGGGCGAGCAGGTTGGCAGTACTGCTTGCATTGTCATCTTCCTCTATCAGGGGTCCGTTTAACTCCTGTAACCCCACAATGTCTGCCCTGCCGACCTTCCCCCGATCTTTACCCATAGACATTCAACCTTGTCATCCTCATCATCTTCCTCAATTTCAACACAGTCCAAGCACTCCCTAACATACGCTACCCCACTGCCTCTCCTGCATCTCCTGTCTCTCTTAAAGATCTTATAGCCATCCATAGCAGCACTCCAGTCATGAGAGTCATCCCACCACGTTTCTGTGATGGCAACCACATCATAACCTTCCTGCTGTACAGTGGCTTCTAGCTCTTCCTGTTTGTTGCCCATACTGTGTGCATTGGTGTAAATGCACTTCAGCTGGGCTAACGGTCTTGCCCCCAATGTAGGCCTGTCGCCCCTAGGTTCATTTGTGGTTGCCCTGATCGAACCTAGTTTAAAGACCTCTTGATCAGCCCTGCCAACTTCTGGGCCATAACCCTTTTCCCCTTCTGACTCAGGTGTTCCCTATCCGGCATAAGCAGGCCTGGTGCCATGAAAGCCACCCCGTGGTCAAAGAACCCAAAATCCCACCTACGGTACCAGTCTCTTAGCCACGTATTAATCATCTGTTGTGTTCTCGTAGTCCTTTCCCTATTTTCTCCTAACACCGAAAGAATTGAGGAGAATATAATCTGTGCACCTACCCCCTTCACCAAATGCCCCAGGGCCCTGAAGTCCCTTTTGATTGCCCTGGGACTTCTCCCTTCAATCTCATCCCTACCCACCTGGAATCCTAATAGAGGGTAGTAGTCAGAGGGCCTCACCAGTTCAGAAATCTTCCTGGCAACATCCCTTACCCGAGCCCCTGGGAGGCAGCAGACTTCCCTGTGAGTTGGGTCTGGCCTGCATATGGGGCCCTCTGTTCCCCTTAGCAGGGAGTCACCTACAACAATTACTTTTCTTTTCTCCTTTTTGGAGCTGGTTGCAACCCTCTTACTTGGTTGCTTCTGTTTAAGTAGCCCTTTAGAAGGTCCTTCACCTAGATTCGTGTCTTCCTGACACTCAGGAAGATGCTCAGGTTCCAGCACCTCATACCTATTCTGCAGGGGGACGTGGGGAGAGGAGGAAGGCCGGGATGGGATTTGCCTACCACCCTGAGCAGGGACCTGCCTCCATTCCCCCCCATCCCCTAGGTCTCCTCCTGCTCCTTGTGGAGGAGGAAGAGGATCCTCCACTTCCCGGGGAGCATTAGGACAGTCCGCTTTCCTCAGGGCAGGCAGGGAACAGCACCGCCCGCCACTCTCTTCCTTGGATGCTCTAGTGCTCCTTAACTTTTCCACCTCCTCCTTGAGTTGTGCCACCAAGGAGATCAGGTCGTCGACCTGTTCACACCTCACACAAGCGAGGTCTCCGTTAGCCTCGAGTGCCAGTGCCAGGCTCTGGCACTCCCTGCAGCCTGCCACCTGGACCTCCGCATGCTTCCGCGGCAGGTCCGTTTGCGTTGCCATGTCCATTCTGGCACTCGCAGAGGACTTAGGGCCCTGTCGAGTGGAAACCATTCCTGGACTGTGCTCTTGCCCTGATGGGAGGGAGATCGCACCTTCCTGCCCACCTAGCCTGCGTGAACTGCCGTGTGAACTGCCACGCTCCGGGTCACTCGCGCTCCCCAGGGGCCCTTCAAATCTCCCACGGTGCTTCTGCCTATGCCCCCTCCTCGCCTGATTCGTTGCCGGGAACTTCCAGGTCCAGATGGGACTCGGGGCTGCTGCTCGGATGGTCCTGAGTACGGAAACCCCCCGGTACAGCCCGATCTCACCCTCGCCCCGGACTCACCTCAGTTGCTGTCGCCACTGCTGCTGCTAAATTAAGTGCTTTGCAAAAAACCCATGAATCTGAGTGGCACTTGCAACTATATAACGGCATCTACCAACTGAACAACAGATGGGGTGGAGATGGCTGTCCTAAAATGAAAGCTTTCTGTGTATCTGCTGCTTCAATTGCCCCAAAGGTTCATACCAAGCTGGGGGAATGTCCTACGGGATTTTATGCTGATCAACCCATGCTGGTAAAAATGCCCCAGTTTGGAATGATACCAATGGCACTAACTACCCCCAAAAATCTTTATGCATGGGAGGCTAAAGATTGCTCAGGAAAAATGCACCGGATTAGTACCTGGTGGATCACACCCTCTTTTTAAAATAACCCTGCCAGTTGTATAATCAACTGAGCATGCTTCCTTTCTTTTGTATTCACAGGGATCCTGAATGAACTGTACATGGACGGATGGATTAGCCTACACCAACCTACTATAGGTGTCTGGAGACCCAAATTTCAGGATGACAAATCAACAAATTGGATTTACGGTGTTGTTCTTTACCCTAACCATCTGGTTTCCCTTGATTTGTAGCCAAAGGGACCCAGAATGGCCATGGTCCCAAGCTCACGCTGCATATTCTGGAAGTACGGGACTACATTCCATCAACAGAAAGTTAAACTTAGCTATGGTGGTTATGCGGGGAACTGAGGTATATCTAAAACATGAGTGGGGTTGGGATAAACAGCAGTGGGTCTGCCTCTTAAGGGGAATACCCAGAGAAGAAATCCGAATAGGATGCAGAATGATCAATGGAACTACACACGAAAAGGTTACTCAAGTTATAGTGTCCAATAGTGCATCACCTCCAGGAGTACAAATAACAAAGGCATGCGCCACCGAAAGGTGGGATTGTTGGTATAATTTTACTCTGAAGTAACCTACTTTCATGATATGTCTCTAGCAACAAAAACAAATACCCATCCACCATAGTGTAGGGCTAATATTCAGGTTAAAATAGATGCTATCAAACCTGACTCAACTATGCTCGCTCCCATGACTGCCACAGGATGGCTAAGTATCCGAAAAATAGACCCGTGCGACCCTTCCAAGAGACAATTTGAGACATTTAACCAAACTGATGGGAGGGTAATTCATATGAACTATGGAGAGACAGGAGAACCCTTATCAGAAAGCCTTTCAGTGTGCTGTGAAACAAATAAGGTACCTGATTCACTTATAATAATGGTAAATAATAAGACTAAAACTCACTGTTTACATGAGGCCAGTTGTTGCTTTGACAACCGATACCAGTCAGTATATCATTAATGAGATGGCAGGCCTCAAATTAATAAGAGTGTTGACGATGAATTTCACGTGTGTGAAAACTGATCCTATGCCAACCACCACGATATACCCTATCTCAACACCACTGATGAAGGAGAGGTTGACTCCACAAATATCCGAAATTGGACCGTATGTAGTAAAAAATACAGGTCAACAACAGATGCTGTTCAATCCGTCATGGTCCCTCAAATGAGTAGAATTATCAATGCAAATTAACATCTCTGCAATTAAACCTACCTGCTCACCATTCCTGAGTACATCTTACACAGGATGGTCAGCATGGTTGCATGGACACACCCTCACCTCTCCACAATGACCAAGGAGAGATGTGACTGGTGTCCTGGGAACAGGGTTAGGAGTATTAAACAGCATGGACGCTGAAGTTCTAGCAAACAAGATAAGCTCAACAACAAGTAATTTATACAAATTGAAACATCCACTACAATCTTCTCTATCAGCACTGGGAACTAACCAATGGCTCATATCTGATATATTACCCCAATGGGAAAGAATTAATGAAAAAGACCACCACTTAATTGTGAAGGCACTACGTGCAACCCAAAGTAACACCTCTCTTGCCCTTAGCTGTATTCAAGCTCAACTGTGGATACAGTCTACTGTAGCAGCAATAATAAGAGAGGGTGAAGGAGGCACTTTACCCACTGAAATTCAAAAGGTCATCTGAGATAATGTAGCTGAATTTGAAAGAAAAATCCAATTTTAGTGGCACCTGGTTAACTTCACTTATAACCCCACTGACAGGAAAACCATAGCTTTTGTTTTAACAATTCGCAATGCTTCGGTATACACTATATACCCAATCATTGTATTAGGATTAAATCACAATGGAACTATACTCTGTCCATTGGAACATAGAGTATGGGCTCAACAAAACAAAAACAAATGGCAAACTATTAATGTTGATGCATGTATTGTACGGGAACAATGGGGATTTATCTGTGAAAGTAATACTATCAAGGCTCAAGACATTTGTCTTGACACTGAACAAAGTGTCTGTCATTTTGAAATACATCCTCATGAAAATCCCGAAACTGTACTTGCATATATTGGAAAAGGGTGTGTTTGTATGAGAACCCTTTGTGATTTTACTTTTGTAGATAATGTTATGGTAGCTACTAATAATATTTGTGTTTGTAATTTTACTGAAATCACAGGATGTGACTAACTATTCCACTCCCGTCACAACCTACCAATTGCTACAATCAAACTACATATCATATTGAGATTTACTACCTGCTCCCATTGGAATGAATCGTACATTGGTAAGAAAACTGTTGCAACGTGATGACCTGGATCAATTGCTAAAACGCATCCGGAAAAGCGGACAAAAAGCTCTGATTACCGTCCACCATGATACAGAAGAAATACACCATATCCTAGAGAGTTAAGAAAGATGGAGAACATCACAGGTGGGACACCCTTTTCGGATGGTCGCCAACTACTATGGGACTCGTTAACAAGATGCTTCACCCTATTGTTGTCCTACTAACACTCACCTTGTTGTGTCTTGTTTTAATAATTGCACTATATGTTAGAGTTTGGATTATGCTTGTCCCATCTGTCACCTCCACAAAATATATTTATACTCGATAATCCCCACACCAATCAGACATGTGATGTATCCAATTCCATCTAAATATTGTGAAGCTCGAGTGACTATAGTCACGGGGTGGATTATGTAGAGTAACTACCAGGGGCAAGTTATTGAAACTAATTATTGGAGGCACACTTATTGAGAGTAAATAAGTAAAGTTATATCCACGTCCTATAGAACTAAGAAAGCATCTAGGATGGAACGTGGTTGGCATGTAAGGAATCTGCTCTGTGATGGTTCCCCAGGTAACCTGGCCTGCATTCTTAGATGTTCGGCACCACGGGAGCTTGGTGTGCTAACTCTAAGAGAACGGAGGGTGGAACAGTGTGGAGATAACCATGGCCAGGCTCTGTGTTAATGAGGCAGGTACGGGAACTCGATGGTACCTCATAGCAGATAAATCACATAGCTACTGTCAAATAAGAAATAATATCCCGTTCCACCCAGAATGTTGGTCACTGAGCCAGCGATTGTGGTGAAATTGTGTCCTATGGATGAACTTTGCTCATTATAATCTCATTATAATACCAAAACACACCTCCATCCCAAAAGCTACCCACCTCCCTCTGCCCCTGAGCATGCTCTCTGAATTTTTCTTAGTCTATACCTTTAAAATCGATGAGAGATAATTTTGTACCAATCAATAATAAAGGTATGTACGACTAGAGCCACTCGAGCTCCACCTAAACATAGGTAAATAGTATAAAATGCCTTGAAGAAAGAGGCAAGGTGGGGAAGATACCATCGCTGAGAAGTCAGGGAGACATCACTATGGACTTCTGGGATCAGTCGATGGGCTGAACCTCTCTTCCCTACCCATAGGGATGCCTTTGGGTAAGATTCATACACTTGGTTATACCAGGTGCTTCCCCGGGAAACTTAGAAATCAATCTTGTATTTGTAATCATATTAGTAGTGCTATATAGTCATCTTGCAACATATATATGTACGTTGGTACCTAAGCGTGCTTTGCAGACAGTGTATTCATCACCGGCAATATAAAAGAATCTGTATCTGTTGCTTGAATAAATTACCTTAACTGTGGAACTGGTCATGAGGATTTTCTCTCAGTGTATGCGCTCAGATTTATGGCATAATCTGGAACCATGATAGTTCATCGACCACGACTGGGCCCTGCACTATGAGTGCATCCGGACCTGTGTTAGTTCAACATATTAGCTGTTGAACGCAGACAGACTGATAGTGCTGACTTTGGCCTATTTCAGCCAAAACTTAAGGTGTCAAATTTGGCATCACTCAGAGGCTAAGCTCAGCCGCCCCCAGCCCCTCTGATATCTGAGGACAAGCTGGAACGCAAGGGGGTTTAGTTTCTGCCAAATTAGCCCTCTTAAACGCAACACACCTTAAATGCAACACTGGCCAAGGAAACTGAGACTGAATATGTGTGGAGGGTCTCCCTGACAGGCGGAGATAGGATAAGGCTTTCAGAAGAAGAGGCTCAAGGATATTGGGGTCTGGGTGTATTTTTGATGGTGGAGGACGATCGGGAACCCTGGTCCTTAACTCAGAGGGTGGCGTATTGGGCCAGAGGGTTGGACCCCTTGTAGAGGGGAGATCCCATTGCCATTCCCACTCCTGGGGTAAGCCAGCTTACCGAGAGTGTACAGAAAGTCACCTGCCTTCACATGATGCATGATAGGCGTCTAGTCCCCCGTCAACCTTCTCCAATGTTGTTATTTGCTAATCCAGATAGGATTGATTAGAGGACTCTTGACTCGCTAAAGATCTATGCTGTACAAGTTCACGACCGACTGAGAGCCATTGCAGCAGGAGGGCCACAGGCTGGATCAGGTCTCACTTGGGGAGAGATTGTGTGGGAGTTGATTAATTATGGCCGGCGCATGGGATTTGTTGGGAAAGAGGGGAAGGCACAAGCAGTAGTCCTCAGAGCTGAGACAGAGGAGAAAATACCTCGCTCCCGAAATAGAAATCTTGTGGGGGGAGTGTCAATAAATCAGTTGTGGAAGGAAGGTCTAGAGAAAGGCATTCCCTGGGAAGTAATGGATGGCTTACCCTTCCCTAATTTGCAGATGTTGGTAAAGATGTGGAAACTGGTAGATAAAAGTCAGCCAGGAAAGGAAAACACGCCTATAACCCTTGTATCTCATAGACTGGCTGTTCCCACGGCCCCTAGAGAGGAATTACCTGACCCTCCAAAGTCGGGAAACTTCTTGTGCCATCTCCAGTAAGTGAGCTGGGGGATGGCGAGTGGGTATATTTTAGACAGCTCACTGAAAATGAGCAGGAGGATCTATTGGTAACTTTCCCCCTTGGCCCTTTCAAGACTCCAGTCACTTTCCTGGTAGACACAGGAGCCCAAATGTCTGCTTTGAATTCCAGTACAGCAGACAGAAGTGGGATTGTCCCCAACAAAAAACGGATATGGGTTACCAATGTGTTCGGCTATTCCAAACCCCAGCCCACGGCCCGAGTAAAACGTTGGTTGCCTAGAGACACCACCCCCACTGAAGCCACAATGATATTGGGAACTCCTACAAATATTCTGGGATTAGATTTATTGAAAGGAAAAGCCTGGATGGATCTGGCAGGAAGGGAATGGAAGTTCGGGTCTCCGACAACCCTCATAAGGCTTTTGCAAACTGCACCTGCACTCCCCCTGTCCAAAATTGTGAATGTGAAACCCTATCCCTTGCCGCTGAGAGCGAGAGAAGGAATCACTCCAGTGATAAGGGAACTGCAGGAACAGGGAGTAATTATTCAAACCCACTCCCCTTAGAACTCCCCAGTGTGTCCAGTTCGCAAACTAAATGGAAAATAGAGACTAGCAATTGATTATCGGTGCTTAAACGCAGGCACCAGCCTCTTATCAGCGGTCGTACCTAATATAGCAGAATTGATTTCCACTATACAGGAGCAGTCCCATCAAACTTTAGCCACCATTGATGTAAAAGATATGTTCTTCATGGTACCTGTACAGGAAAGTGTTCGAGATAAATTTGCTTTCACTTGGGAGGGTATTCAATATACCTTTACTCGTTTGCCCCAAGGATATTGACATTCGCCTACTTTGGCGCATCACGCTCTGGCCCAGGCATTAGCAGAAATCACTCCCAAGGAGGGAGGCAAACTGTACCAATACATCTATGATATATTGATAGGTGGGCCTGATGCTGCTGCAGTGGGGCAAACTCAATCAAAAATAATTACTCATCTAGAAAATTTAGGACTTCAGGTTCCGTCAGGAAAGGTACAACTCCCCTCTCCTGAAGGAAAGTTTCTAGGCATATGGTGGAAAGGAGGAGCAGTGTGTATTCCCCCTGAAACTGTAACTACCTTAGAACAGATAAAGATACCAGAGAGCAAAAGGGAGCTGCAACATGCCCTAGGCCTGTTAACATTCTGGAGAAAGCATATTCCGTATTTTTCTATCATAGCTCGTCCTCTGTATGATCTAACATGTAAAAGAGCTATCTCGGATTGGACCTCTATTCATGAGGAAGCCTTGAAGTTGTTAGTCTTTGAGGCAGAGGTTTATCAGGCTTTGGGCCCAATACACCCGACAGATCCACTCCAAATTGAGTGGGGTTTTGCAATCCATGGAGCATCCATACACATGTGGCAGCGTGGACCAGAAGGTCTGACCTGCCCCACTGGGTTTTATTCCCGCAGTTTTAAAGATGCTGAAAGATGATACTCAATCTGGGAAAAAGGCCTTTTTGTGGTCAGTTTAGCCTTGCAGGAAGCTGAAATAACTATATGGCGACAGCCAATCGTCTTATGGGGACCTTTTAAGGTCTTAACCCCACCCCCTGTGGGAGTTGCATAACATGAAATGGTCAGAAAGTGGCATGCCCAGTTAGAACATTACAGTCACATATATCAAGTGGAAGAGGGGGCACCCAAGACACTCCAAATACAGGAAGGATCATTTGCTTCCCCAGATAAGGAAACCCCTCCTTCCTACATAAAGGAAGCTCCTTCATTTGAACCTCACCTGAAAAATGTGTGGTTCACTGATGCCTCTTCAAAAAGAGAGGGAAAAATATGGAAGTATCAGGCCATAGCTCTGCACATTGATTCCAGGGAGTGGATTATAACAGAAGGGGAAGGGAGCGCTCAGGTAGGGGAACTGATAGCAGTTTGGAGTGTAATAATGAGAGGGACAGACAGCACTGAACCCGTGTATATTTATACGGATTCATATGCCGTATTTAAAGGATGTAGCGAGTGGCTCCCCTTTTGGGAGCAAAATCAATGGGAAGTAAACCGGGTGTCCATCTGGCAAAGGTTAAAATGGGAAGCGATATTAGCTGTGGCCAAGCAGAAACCCATATGGGTAGGGTGGGTGGCTGCCCACCAAGGGGGGAATCACCCAGCACACACCTGGAATAATCATGTAGATTTACTCACCCGCTTGGCTATGCTGGCAAAAGAGGGAGAAGAGGAGAACTGGGAAAACCTATTGGAGTGGCTGCACGTCAAGCGTGGTCACTCGGGAGTCAAAGATCTTTTCAAAGAAGCAGGGAGTAGAGGGTGGCCTGTCACCCGGGAACTGTGTAACACTGTAATTTCTGCCTGTGGTCTGTGCCATACTAGACTAGGAAAACACCCTTTACAAGATCCTCCACTTCATCTGCGAGATGGGAAAGGATTATGGGAAACATGGCAGGCTGATTACATAGGACCTTTTAAGAAATCAGAAGGGAAACAATATGTGCTTGTTGGGGACTTGTTCAGGCTGGAGCAGTGACATGAGCGACTGGGGAAAATACAGTGAAAAAGTTAAAATTGTGGTTTAGCTTTTTACCTAAACCCAAATTGATTCAGTCAGATAATGGCAGCCACTTTACTGCCAGGGTGGTCCAGGAGTGGGCAAAAATTGAGGGAATACTGTGGATATTTCATAACCCCTACTATCCTCAAGCTAACGGGATAGTAGAGAGGACAAATGGTCTCTTAAAATGGTTCCTGAGACCCCATGATTCTGGGTGGTCCACACGACTCTGGGAAGCTATGACCAGAGTAAATGACCGCTGGGGAGTTAATGGATGTCCACGAATTACTGCATTTTGGCCTAAGCCTCCATCCATACTCCCCAGGGAGTATGAGACTAAAGACCTTATAAATCCTCTCCACTATCCAGGACAGCCTGTCTTGGTTGAACTACCTACAATAGGACAAGTACCACTAGTCCAAAAAACTCCAATTAATATATATGCATGGGTAGCAACTGATGCCCATGGGAGAGAACATCGAATCAATACCAGATGGATTGTTCTGTCTTTCTAATTACTGATTTGAAAGAATCGGGATTTTCTTTTGTTCTTTTAACAGGTCCAATTACTGGAAGCAGATTTCTCCTCAGAAGTTGAAGCCGATGTTGGTTTTGGGAATTTGTGTTACTGTTGTATTGTTGTGCCTTATAGTTTTTACATTCTGTATCTATCGTTATCGCGAATGCTGTTTTGGAAATTTGCAACTTAGACCATTATAACTTGTTTCGGTATCGCTGTGGAGAGAGTAACCAAACTATGATTGCTGGTACCAATTTGTACCAGCAGTCATGCACTTGGCTGCTTATCCTCAGTTTTTCTCTGTTCATGGTAAAACCTGTAAGCCAGGATACCCTGAATTTAGCTTGGGAACTCATTCAAGGTTTCGTCCAAATGTGGGGACACCAGGACAAGGGCCTGTGTATTGCCCTACCTAGATCAGCCGAAGAAGGTTTAAGGTTTTTTTATGTCGTCTGTAAATTTGTCGTTTGCATTTAATATGACCAATGCCATCTCTTCAATATATCTACCCACGAACTGGACTTATGGAAAGGTATGGGTCGATTGGGTGCAAACCCCAATGTTAGGATCCCCCTGGTACCAGGTGTGGGATAAGCCCCCTGTCCTAAACACCTCCATTGAGATGGATAGTACAAGATGTAAATTTACCATACCGGCACTAAATATTACCATTCTTTCTCTGATAGATGGATCAAACCCTTTAATTGAGAACCACAAGGGGAGCATCCCTGCCAGTAACTTTATCTTTGCTAATGCTACTAGCAGTTACCCCTGTACAGTTTACCCCTGGGACCCTCTGTTTGACCCCTTGATGAAACCCAATTTTTATGAAGCAAATTATTCTGTCCGATGGGACCCAGAGTGGTGTATCCTATTCCCAAATAAGACTTCTATAACCCCTCAGAACAGAAAAAAAATGATGTGGGTTGGTCAAAATCTACCCTCTCTCAACCTTTTGCCAACCCTAAATTCAATCCATCTATCAGAGAAGCCGAAAGTCCCCTTTTTAACTGTTCTAAAATGATCACTTGTGATTCAGGACCAAGAGATCCACCAGAAACTTGGCATATCAATAGTCTCAGAACCTTAATTTGAGATATGTGCACGTGTTGAGGGTATGCTTCTAGAGGATGGCAGAATAATGACATTACTTGTGATACCACTGATGGTAATCTTGCGGGAAAGTGTGGAGTGCCCTACACCCATTTCCACATACGAGGGATACCACTGAACACCGAACCTGTTATCACCATTATGAATTTTACAGATCAATATACCTGTAAAACCAGCATTTATCCAGCCCCCTTAGGATTGGCTTGGGGGTGCTCAAATGGAAAATTTTATTCTTATTTACCATTAGAATATCATGCTGGTTTGAGGTGTGGACTGGGTATCCCTTCTTTATGTCCACATTGTGTTTTTGACTTTAGGATATCCTCCCGACGATCGTGTAGGGAGGCAAATAAGCCTAAAACCCGCCCTGAGTTGGCGATTAGTGGAGTTAAGATTCCTGATTATTATACTGATGGGCAAATAGCTTCATTAATGCTTGAGAATATCTTTACCCCATACGTAACCTTGAAATGACACCAGTTTGTCTTAGAGAATATTACCTGGCAGGTACATCTTTTGAGTAACTGGACAAGATATGCTTTTGGAAAATTAAACTTGCAGGTCCAGCAGGTATCAAAGATGAACCTTCAGAATCGCCTAGCTGTGGACGTGATATTGCTCAAGGAAAATGGAGTTTGTGGAATGTTAAATCTCACTGACAGAGAATGTTGTATCACCATATGCAATGCCACTACCTCAATAGAAGAGGCTTGAGTAAAGACAGAGACTATACACAACGCTACTACCTCAATAGAAGAGGCCCGAGCAAAGATGAAAGAGATAGCAGCCGAACTCTTGGTTGCAGTCCATCCTACGGTCCTTGGGACTTACGGGATGGGGGGCATGGTTAACAAAAATAGGATTAACATTCATTGTGGGTTTTGTATTTTAAATGATTGGCATAGCTATTGCTCAATGTATGATTACCTGTGTGACCTCCTCTCTTTCCTCCCTCTTTTCTCCCTCTGTTCACTATGTAAGAATCACCACCCTAGAAGATGACCTCCAGGAAGAAGCCAAGATGTCTGTTTGAGCCACGGGGTGGTGTAGAGCCTCGGCTGCGGCTGGTGAGTGAGTGCTGCAAACATCTGTCTTGCCGTGGGCAGGGGAATCAGATCGGAACTGTCGTCTGGGCCAGGACTGTCTGTCATCTGTGCGTGCATGCCTGTGGGGGGGTCATGCCTAGGTGACGACAAAGGGAAAAAGGGGAGGAGGCTAGGCGACCACCTGAGACCCCCAAGTACCCCAGACTCATTTCTGGAACCTTCCCAGGCAAAGACCCCGGGGCGGAGACAAAGTTTATAAAAGGCAGAACTTTAGGGAGCCACGTGTGTGCCTGCCACTGGAGGAGCATAGCCCAGAGCAGAGACCATTGCTGGATCCGAGGGTGGTGATATCTTTCCTGTTCTCTCCCCCTTTCATATACCTTTCTTTCTTTCTCCTCTCTTTCTCTTTCTCTGTTTCTGATTTCATTCTGGGCACATAAGGGCAATATCTTTACGAGTCTGCCTTGGTACTGTTGTTGTGAGTTTGTTGTGGTTATACTGTTGCGAGCTTGTTGTTGCCATATTGTTACAAGTTTTGCCAAGCCACTATCTGCTGTTTTTTTGCCAAGTTTTAAGTAAATTTGTGATCTGATTGAACCTCTCGAGTAATTGTCATTACTCTGGATTACTGCACAGAGAATCAAAAGATTAACCTCACCCTCACCCACCAAGTGGGATGTGACACACAGATTTTACAAAGATTGATTTTTTTCTACAGGATTTAAAGATTTGGGGTAAATTTAGCCCTAGCATAATAAAACGCTTGTTGATATCAACTACCTCATCTGTAAGTGCCACACAATGGCTGTGAACTACTTGTTAAACACATACTTTCTGATTTTTCTTTCTCTACTTGGACTTCACCGTATTTGAGATAAAGACAACACTGACAATGGCTTGGGACTCAAAATTCACCTAGCATCTTTCCTTTTCTGTTTTGACTAGTTTTATTACCATTGACTTATCCTATTTTATTTTGATTTATGATGAATCTTGAACATTAATTCATCTGCCATGCATGCATTGCTTTACAAATTTACATCTTTCTTTGGATCTAGATGCATTCTGGTCTTCAGCTAGCATCTATCATACCACTCTGGTCAGTAAACCTCCCTATCCATTTTGTTAAAATTCCTTCAGTCCTAGTTTTTCCCAGTGAGTTTTCACAAAACATAGTGATTCTGTAGCAGATGGAGCAGGTATGCTAGAAGAAAGGACACTCATAGCATGGTCAGCTTTTCACAGAATCACAGAATGTTAGGGATTGGAAGGGACTTCGAAAGATCATCTAGTCCAATCCCCCTGCCGGAGCAGGATTACCTAGATCATATCACACAGGAACGCGTCCAGGCAGGTTTTGAATGTCTCCAGAGAAGGAGACTCCACAACCTCTCTGGGCAGCCTGTTCCAGTGTTCGGTCACCCTCACCGTAAAGAAGGTTTTCCTCATATTTATGCGGAACCTCCTGTGTTCCAGCTTGCACCCGTTGCCCCTTGTCCTGTCAAGGGATGTCACTGAGAAGAGCCTGGCTCCATCCTCATGACACTTGCCCTTTACATATTTATAAACATTAATGAGGTCACCCCTCAGTCTCCTCTTCTCTAAGCTAAAGAGACCCAGCTCCCTCAGCCTCTCCTCATAAGGGAGATGTTCCACTCCCTTAATCATCTTCGTGGCTCTGCGCTGGACTCTCTCTAGCAGTTCCCTGTCCTTCTTGAACTGAGGGGCCCAGAACTGGACACAATATTCCAGATGCGGCCTCACCAGGGCAGAGTAGAGGGGGAGGAGAACCTCTCTTGACCTGCAAACCACACCCCTTCTAATACACCCCAGGATGCCATTGGCCTTCTTGGCCACAAGGGCACACTGCTGGCTCATGGTCATCCTGCTGTCCACTAAGACCCCCAGGTCCCTTTCCCCTACGCTGGTCTCCAACAGGTCTGTCCCCAACTTGTACTCATACCTGGGGTTGTTCTTGCCCAGATGCAGGACTCTACACTTGCCCTTATTATATTTCATTAAGTTTCTCCCCGCCCAACTCTCCAGCCTGTCTAGGTCTCTCTGAATGGCTGCGCAGCCTTCCGGTGTGTCAGCCACTCCTCCCAGTTTTGTGTCATCAGCGAACTTGCTGACAGTGCACTCTATTCCCTCATCCAAGTCATTAATGAATATATTGAATAGAACTGGTCCCAGTACTGACCCTTGAGGGACTCCGCTAGACACAGGCCTCCAACTGGACTCTGTCCCATTGACCACCACTCTCTGGCTTCTTTCCTTCAGCCAGTTCACAATCCACCTCACTACCCAATCATCCAGACCACACTTCCTCAGTTTAGCTGCAAGGATGCTGTGGGAGACCGTGTCAAATGCTTTACTGAAATCGAGATAGACCACCAAGAACAAGTTGTTCCATCACCTTTCCGGGGATGGAGGTGAGGCTGACCGGTCTATAGTTACCCGGGTCCTCCTCCTTGCCCTTTTTGAAGACTGGAGTGACATTCGCTTTCCTCCAGTCCTCAGGCACCTCTCCCGTTGCCCACAACTTAGCAAAGATGATGGAGAGTGGCCTAGCAATGACTTCCGCCAGCTCCCTCAGCACCCGCGGGTGCATCCCATCAGGGCCCATGGATTTATGGATGTCCAGATTGCTTAATTGGTCCCTGACCCAGCCCTCATCAACCAAGACAGATTCCTCCTCTATCCTGACTTCTTCTGGGGCCTCAGGGGTCCAGGGCTCCTCAGGACAGCCTCCAGCAGTATAGACAGAGGCAAAGAAGGCATTCAGTAACTCCGCCTTCTTTTTATCCTCTGTCTCCAGGGCCCCCACCTCATTCATCAGTGGGCCTACATTGCCTCTAGTGTTGGCTTTACCTGCAATGTATTTGAAGAAGCCCTTTCTGTTATCCTTGACCTCTCTTGCAAGGTTTAATCCCAAGGAGGCCTTAGCTTTCCTAGTTGCCTCCCTACATCCTCTGACAACAGACTTATATTCCTCCCAAGTGGCCAGCCCCTCCTTCCATGATCTGTACACCCTCTTCTTCCACTTGAGTTTGCCCAGCAGTTCCCTGTTTAACCATGCAGGTCTCCTGGTACCCTTCCTTGACTTCCTACCTGCTGGGATGCTCTGATCTTGAGCTCGGAAGAAGCAGTCCTTGAATGCTAACCAACTACCTTGAGCCCCCTTACCTTCTAGTACCCTGTCCCATGGGCTTTCCCCTAGCAATTGCTTGAAAAGGCCAAAGTTGGCCCTACTGAAGTCCAGGGTTGTAATTCTGCTAGCTATTCTGTTCCTGCCACATGAGATCCTGAACTCTACCATCTCATGGTCACTACCATGAGTGCATGTTAGTACAAACATGTACTCATGGAACATGTTAGTACAAACAATGGCTTTTAACCATGGAGTAGAAAATACAGGAGAGGGATTTAAACTAGATGCAAATTATTATGGGAGACGAGAGGAACATACCCTTTCTCAACCATTGTTCATGCTGTGGTTTTGGCCTTGTGGCTTTGCAACCCACCTATCTACACACTGGAGACTCTCCTTAAACCCTAGCAATAAGGCACTGCTTCAGGAAATCATCCCCAACTAGAAAAGCACTGAAGCATATCTCTCTCTTTGTGTATGCATTTTGTCTTCAATGGAAACTGATTGAGCTTCTTCACTGAACTAAGCAAAACATGGTTTGCTGAGTTATTGCATAACTCACTATATCACAAAAACAAAACCTACCAGAATTGCATTGGAAGTCAATACCACAGTCTGGTTCTCATTCTTCAGGACAGGCTTGGCTGGTTTTACAGCTTTGTGCATTTCTTAAAGTCTCCAGGCATGGTGTTCCACCAAACTGTCTGAATCTTTCAATACGTCTAGAGTGAAACTTGAAAGATAAATAACACTATTAACATTGCTTAGAGAGAAAAGAGAAGAACTACCAGAACTGAAGGATTTCCAGATGAACTTAGAAGTTTTCAAAATGGTGAAATTTTTGGTTGAAAATCCATAAGCACAGCTCATGGTGTAAAAAAGTGTGCAGGAACATTGAATTAACAATAATGTCTTAGCAAGCATGTAGAGATGTTTATTTTTCACTATTTTGTTTATTTCACTATTTTCATTATTTTCAATCCAGGGAGGACATGCATCATTGTATTGGGTCTGTCTGAGATGGAGTTAATTTTCCCCATAGCAGCCCCCATAGTGCTGTGCTTTGTATTGGTAGCTAGAAAGGTGTTGGTAACACACCGGTGTTTTTGGCTACTGCTGAGCAGTGCTGGCACAACATCAAGGCTGTCTCTCCAACATTCCCCCCCTCACCCCCAAAGGCCAGTAGGCTGGGGGTGGGCAAGATCTTGGGAGGAGATATAGCCAGGACAGCTGATCCAAACTGACCAAAGGGATATGCCATACCACATGATATTTGCTCAGCAATAAAAGCTAAGAGAAAGGAGGAGGAAGGGGGGACATTTGCCATTACGATGTTTTTCTTCTGGAACAACTGCTACATGTACTGAAGCCCTACTTCCTGGGAAGTGGCTGGACATTGCCTGCTGATGGGAAGTAGTGAATAAATCTTTTGTTTTCCTTTGCCGTCACGCATGGCCTTTGTTTTGCTTTTACTAAACTGCCTTTATCTTGACCCAAGAGTTCTTTTCCATCTTATTTTCTCCCCCCCCGTCCTGCTGAGAAGGGGAGTGATAGAGCAGCTTGGTGGACACCTGGCATCCAGCCAAGGTCAACCCACCGCAGTCCTTTTTCGTGCCTAACATGGGGCATGAGACAACGGCAGTTTTGTATTAAGTGTGCTATAGCTATAGTAGTTATTAAGTGGCAAGCTTCCGTATGGGTCACAGAGTTTGTTGGCTGCACTACTTATCTCTTTATTTTGCTGAGCTTGGGAACATGTTAGTACAAACAATGGCTATGTGCTTTGCCCTGGCATTGATGGCCTTACTGTGCTGGGGGAGCTATCTTGTGGAGAAGATGACGGAATATATCTCCCTCTCCCTACCCGGGACTGATGTGGGTGGTTTTATTATGCAGGCTCCCGAGGTCCTTGTTCACCCTTACGTGAGCTGTTTAATACTACTAATTAACATTGTTGGCATATTGTGGGGTTTGCTGGAATCTGGTGTCATCCTGGTGTAAGAGAAGACAACTTTTGGGTGAGGCAATACTGAAATGTCCCCTGAGGCGGCCGGTCCCTGGGTGGCAGGGTGTGTGAAAGGATTTGGGCAGGTTCCTAGGGTGGTTATCACCTCCCATATCCTGGGACTTTACACCTGAACCCTGGCAAACAGAAGTGCCACCTGATAGAAGGGTTTGATCAAGAAGCCAGTCTTTCGGCAAAGAAATTGGAGGAAGGAGTGAGAGAATTCAGACAGGAAGCTGAAACTACCCAGTCCCTGACCTCATCAGAACTTGTGAACTCCCCAGGAAAGTGGACTACCGCAGACAAAGGCATCCAGTACCTGAGAGAATTAGTGGTGCTGGAAGTCATCTACAATGATCTAGACAATGATGAGGTCTCCAGAGATCCAGAGGATGTTCTGAGCACATGGGCCACGTGGAGGAAGGTGATTCAAAGTTCCCCAGCGTCATATTCTAACAGCTTGGCAACAATGTATTGTCCAGAGACGGATACACCAACTGGGGAGAGAGCGTCTTCTTGGCTCCAAAACTTTGAAGAAAATCTCTGTCCCTCCTCATCGCTATGGGCCAGTGCCTTGGCTGTCAGGGGTGCCCCAAGAAGTCAGTCAACTCCTGCCCCACTCAGAGGGAAAGGGAGCCCCAAGTGAATGCCACGCAGTGCATTCTGGTTCTTCCTGCGTGACCAGGGGGAGGTCATGAGAGAGTGGGATGGTGTCCTGGTTTCATTGGGACTTTGTTTCAGTTTGTGGCCAGCCATGGTGATCAGGGCCATTAGCACCTAAATCCAGGGCAGCTGACCCAGGCTGGCCCACAGGTGTATTCTATATCATTAACAATCAAGTTTACAATAAAAGAGAGGGCTTGGAGGAAAAAGGGGGGGGTTGGTTTTGCTCTCCTTTCTTCTGGCTTCCTTTTTTTCCCCTCTCATGGATGATGATTGGTATTCCTGGACAACCTGCTGCAACTCTGTAGTGAAGTACACTTTTGTGTGTTTTGTGTTAGTATTTATATTGGTTTCTTTATTTTATTAAATCTATTTAATTTTAACCCATGAGTCTTCCTCTTTTTCCCAATTTCCTTCCTTGGTTGGGGAAGGGACATTGGGTGAGAGAAAAACTGTTATTGTTTAGCCCTGGGTGTGGGCTAAATGAAGGCAGTTTATTTGGCTCCCAACACAAATAGATCATTCATTATGTTGGTGTCAGTAGCAGGGTCACTGGGTGGAATTCTCTGGGGTTTGGTTTTACAGTTGCTTTTGTGGTGGCTAATCAAATGTGTGGTTTTGCTGCTGTTACTACTTTTGTGTGGTTTATCACTTCTGGATATGGACTGAGAGGTATCACTCTGCTATGTTGTTTGGTATTGGCTTATGGTATTATGAATTTTTTTGGAACTGTGCCCCTTTCTGATTTCTATGGAATGGGAGTGGGTGACATGTACTTTCCTTTTCCATTGAGGCTGATCTCAATGGCTTTTGAGAATTTTTAATACTTGTGGGATGTTTCAACCACCATGCTCATATTGTCAGGCCTTTTGAATGTCTTTCAGTTCTTGCTCTTGCTTAAACATTGGTATAAGGGTGGATACAGCACAGCTGCTGCTAACATTGTAACGAGCCCCATAGCAGCCCTGGCTCCTACACCAGGCACCACAGCAGTTCCAGCCCCTATGACAGACACTGCAGCTGCCCCAGCACCCATGACTGGCATCACAGATACTCAGACCCTGCCAGTCCCTACAGCAGGTATCCTGGCTACCCCAGAGGCTATTCAGATGTCTATACTATGTACTGTGATTACCCAACTCCAGGAAGCACTTGCTGCAATTACCTAGACTTTGGCAACAAGGGCTGCAGCTATTCAGCCCCCAGTAATGGGTGATGATGCAATTAACCTAGGGACTCAACCAGTGCCAGTATCAGTTGCCCCTGTACAGAAGATGAAAACCACAAAAAGAGGAGGTTGTGATGGCCTACCAGGGACATCAAAGGAGGCCAAGCCAGAGGTAACCACTCGATCACCCAGGAATTCTGAAAGTAATCATGGACTGGCCTGAAAGCAGAGATTTTGGAATGTTGCCAGAGGAGGTCATGTGCGCTGAAGGGGCCTCACCATACAATAGATTATCAGACAATGAGAAGCATCATGCCTTGTTCACCGATGGATCTTGTCATATTGTAGACAAGCAGCAAAAGTGGAAATCTGCTGTGTGGAGTCCTATGCAATGAGTGGCAGAAGCAGCTGAGGGAGAAGGTGAGTTGAGTCAGTCTGCAGAAGTAAAAGCCATCCAGCTGGCTCTAGATATTGCTGACTGAGAAAAATGGCCAGTACTCTACCTGTATACTGACTCATGGATGGTAGCAAATACCCTGTGGGGATGGCTGAAGCAATGGAAGAAAAACAACTGGCAGCACAGAGGCAAACCCATCTGGGCAGCTGAATTATGGCAGGATATTGCTACCTGATTAGAGAAGCTGGTTGTGAAGGTACGTCACGTAGATGCCCATGTACCCAAGAGTCGAGTCACTGAGGAACAGCAAAACAACCAGCAGATGGATCAAGCTGCTAAGATTCAAGTGTCCCAAGTAGATCTGGACTGGCAGCATAAAGGTGAATTATTTTTAGCTCGATGGGCCCATAATACATTGGGCCATCAAGGCAGAGATGCCACATATAGATGGGCCTGTGACCGAGGGGTGGATTTGACCATGGACACCATTGCACAGGTCATCCATGAATGTGAAACTTGTGCTGCAATTAAACAAGCCAAAAGACTAAAACCCCTGTGGTATGGAGAACAATGGCTGAAATCTAAGTATGGGGAGTCCTGGCAGATTGATTACATCTCGCTTCCACGAACCTGACAAGGCAAGGGCTATGTGCTCACGATGGTGGAAGCAAGTACTGGCTGGTTGGAAACACACCCTGTGCCTCATGCTGCTGCACATAACACCATTATGGGCCTTGAAAAGCAAATTTTGTGGCAACATGGCACTCCGGAAAGAGTAGAGTCAGACAATGGGACTCATTTCCAAAATAGCCTCATAGACACCTGGGCTAAAGAGCATGGTATTGAAGGGATATGTCACATCGCCTACCATGCACCAGCCGCCAGGAAAGTGGAACGATGTAATGGACTGTTGAAGACTACACTGAAAGCAATGGGTGATGGGACATTCAAAAACTGGGATGAACACTTAGCAAAGGCCACCTGGTTAGTTAATACCAGGGGATCTGTCATTCGGGCTGGTCCTGCTCAATCTGAACTGTTGTGCACTGTAGAGAGGGATAAAGTCCCTGGGGTTCATGCAAGAAACATGTTGGGGAAAACAGTTTGGATTACTTCTGCCTTGAGCAAACCCACTTGTGGAATTGCTTTTGCTCAAGGACCTGGGTGCACCTGGTGGATGATGCAGGAGGATGGGGAAGTTAGATGTGTACCTCAAGGAGACTTATTTTGGGCAAAAATAGCCAATAACTTGAACTGTATGATGCTAAGTGTCATTTATTATAGTAAGAATCACCCCAGACCTTGAACATGGGCTGCAGCAGATAGATGCACTGCAAGATCAAGATGCAATACACCATCCTGCTGTGCCCAACTTCAACAGTCCATGACACTGTGTTGAGTCCTGGTCCCAATCTGCCAACTGAGTGAATCCCATACCAATGTTTTTCCTGCCCTGAGAGACTATGATGAGAAATGGAACCCATGGATTTGGACTGAATCGACTCAATGGACTTCTTGGAGAGATGGCCCATGGACTGGAGAGAATATCTGTGCGTATATGTGGATGTGTATGTATGTTGAGGGATGGGGAAAATAGTAGTGACTTGATGTAAATGATATAGAATAAGGGGTGGAATCTTGTCCTGGTTTCATTGGGATTTTGTTTCAGTTTGTGGCCAGCCATGGTGATCAGAGCCATTAGCAGCTAAACCCAGGGCAGCTGACCCAGGCTGGCCCACAGGTGTATTCTATAGCATTGACATCAAGTTCACTATAAAAGGGAGGGCTTGCTGGGGACAGGTGAGGCTGGTTTTGCTCTCCTGTCTTCTGGCTCCCCCCCATTGCTGATGATTGGTATTCCTGGACAACCTGCTGCAACTCTGCAGCTAAGTGTACTTTTGTGTGTTTTGTGTTAGCTTTATTTGGTTTCTTTATTTTATTAAATCTGTTTAATTTCAACCTATGAGTCTTCCTCTTTTTTTTTTCCCAGTTTCCTTCCTTGGTTGGGAAAGGGACATTGGGTGAGAGAAGAACTGCTACTGTTTAGCCCCAGGTGTGGGCTAAACTAAGATGGTGAACCCATCTTTAAGCTGGAAGCCTGTGTATAGGAACTGAGAGGGAAGACAGCTCTTAAGAAGGGGCCACCCAAGAAGGCTATCAGCTTAGTTGCTGTAGAGACACAAGGCAGCAATTGGCAGTCTCCCAGATGTAGAATGACTGAGATCACCTCCCTTGATCCTGGTGAGAGGACTTCTGGTCTGGCACTGAAAGGGTCAGACAGTGAATACTCTGACCAGGAACAGGAATACAGGGTCCCTGCCTTTGGCCAGGAGGAGGAAAGGGATGACTGGGTATACTGGACTGTGTGAATTTGATGGCCTGGCACATCAGACCCACAGAAGTATAAGGCTTTGGTAGACTATGTGTCTTGGTTTGGCCTAAACCAGGCCGATTTTCCTTTCAGTGATTTTTACTTTCAGCTAGGTCTCCTCTAAGTAACTGCACTTTCTGAAACTAACTACATGTTTTGCAGACAGTGTCTGCTTCCAGGACTGATAACGCTCGAAGTTTGTAGTTATCACTGAGGCACCGGTAGGGATGTTGTGCAGTAAGGCTCTTGCTGTACTTTTTTCTTAGAGAAACCAAGGTCACCGCTGAATTCCTCACTGCTTACAAGTGAAAAGCCGAAGGGGGGTCGCAGCTGCAGGGGGGAGCAGACAGGGCAGGTGACCCAAAATTGACCAACGAGGGTATTCCATCCCATACACGTCATTCTCGGTATAAAGCGGGGGGATCACGAGGGTCTCGCTCTTGCTCGCCTCTTGCTCCTCTTGCTCTTTTCTGCTATGGCCGGTGTCCAAGGAGGACTCCGTTTGTTTTCCTGCTGCCCCCGATCCCGATCTGTGCATCCCTGAATCCAGCTCTCGACCGTCGCTAGGCCCAGCCTGGGCCTTCCCGGAGCCTGCCCTGCAGTGCCGGTGGTGACGTTGCCGACATCGGGGGAGCTCGATCTTGGTTTTGTATATATATTTGTATATATTTGATTATTCCAATATTATTATTATACTCTTTTTCATTATTATAGGTTTATTAAAACTGTTTTAACTTTCCAACCTGTAAGTCTCTCTCCCTTTTCCTTTTCCCTTTCCCTTCGGGTGGGGGGGGGGAGGGTTAACAGAGAGTGTCTGCTGCAGGTTTAATCGCCAGCCCAGCTTTAAACCGTGACAGATTTATTGGCGCCCAACGTGGGGCATGAGAGAAGCTCCAACAGGTTCCTCTGATAAGTCGAATCCCGGCTCCGGCGGGAGGAGACCTGGAGAGCTCAGCTGAGAGAGTCAGATTTCTTCCTTTGAGATTTACGTGGGGTTGGAAATTAAAACAGATAGCGAAGATGCTGATGTCATTTTTGAATGCTGTGTTATCTCATCTCTTTATAAAGCCTTTTACAGAGTTAAGTGTAATGATACCTTACTTGCCGTGTGCGCTGTTTGTTACTGTTTATGTGCAGTTTATCACTGCTGGGCACTGGTCAATGTGCATTGTTTTGTTATGGCGTTTCATACTGATTTATGTCGTGATAAACTGGGCTGTTACTATTCTGACCGCGGTAGCAGCGATTTTATCTGCGGACTCCGGGTGTCCTTTAGCTGATTGTGTTAATGATTACACTTCCAATTTTACTTCGGGAAATAGTACCTTTTCCTTTTCTGCCAAGCTGATTCCTCTAGATCTTGCGAAGTTAGGATGGTGCTGTCTAGGTGGCATGTTTTTATTTTCGGTTGTCCTGAATGTGTTTCTGATGTGGGATAAGATTAAATATCGGTGCAGGGACAGTTGTAGGTGTTGTGCAGCTACCTCAGATCCTACAGCGTGTGCTGCCGCTACAGCCACTAAATCCACTGAAACCTTAGCAGCCTGCACCACAGCTGCTACACCCCCCAAGATGGCCACTGCAGCTACTCAGACTCTAACGAGTCTCAGCACTCCCATGACAGCCACTGCATCTACTCAGACCCCAGCATCTAACGAATCTGTACCAATTGCTCCTGTAACCAGGAAGAAATACCAAAAGAAATCAGCTCGTGAAGAGGAGGATGATGACTCGGAGCCTTCTAAGGCAGAGCCATCACATGACCCAGGTGAGGGCCCTTCTCAGGCAGAGTCAGGGCCTGACACAGAGGGGGGTTCCCTTGATCGTCATTTTAAAGCAGACCCATCACAGAAGAAAGGTCCTTCTAAAGCAGAACTATCACAGGAGGAGGACTCGGACGTAGAGATAACCTACCACTCCTTATCCCTGAAGGACCTGAGAAATATAAGGAAAGACTTCAGCCGTTATGATGGTGAGCCAATTATTACCTGGCTGCTCCGATGCTGGGATAATGGGGCAGATAGCATGCAATTAGATGGCAGAGAAGCCAGACAGTTGGGATCCCTGTCCAGAGATGGTGGTATTGATAAGGCGCTTGCAAGAAAGTCAAACACTATCAGTCTCTGGAGGCGACTCTTGTCAGCTGTAAAGAGCAGGTATCCCTATAAAGATGATGTTCTGAGCCACCTAAGCAAATGGACCACTATAGAAAAAGGTATTAACTACCTTAGACAACTAGCTGTGCAAGAGATCATTTATAGACACCCACGGGAAATTGTAGATCCTGTAGATCCTGATGAAGTGGAATGCAACCGATCCATGTTCCGGAAGGTTGTGAAGAATGCTCCACTGACATATACCCACACATTGTCAATATTAGTCTGGGGAGAAGATGCTATGGCACGACCTAGTGTGGATGAAATGGCTAACTGTATGCGACAGTATGAAGATAGTATTTCTTCCCCACTGCAGGCCCGTGTCTCGGCTGTGGAAAAACTGACAAAGGAAAACAAGGACTCATTTAAACAACTGTCAGACAAACTGTCCAGGATCGAGAATAAACTTGACTCTCTACCTACACAGGCCCGCGTTGCAGCTGTTAAGAGAAAACGCCCTCCTACAGGACCAGCTCAAAGGAAACGGAACACATCACGAGGTATCCTGTGGTTTACCCTGCGTGATTATGGGGAGGACATGAACAGATGGCATGGACAACCTACCAGTACCCTACAGGCACGAGTACGTGAGTTGCAAGCTAAAAGAAATACCAGAGAGAATTTTTCTAGGAGGATGGCTGCTCCAGTTACCAGTGAGCAGGACCCCAGTCAGGGTAGATGGGCCTCAAATTCCTTTTTCCAAAGTGTGAATAGGAGAAATGAAGGTCCAGTCCCCGTGAGCAGCACAAATCCATTTTCTTGATTAGGGGGGCCCTGCCTCCAGCCAGGTGGAGGAAAGGGACAACCGAGTTTATTGGACTGTGTGGATTCAATGGCCTGGCACATCAAAACCACAAAGGTATCGAGCCTTGGTAGACACTGGTGCACAGTGCACCCTAATGCCATCGGATCATAAAGGGGCCGAACCTATCAGTATTTCAGGAGTAACAGGAGGATCTCAAGTGTTATCTGTATTGGAGGCCGAAGTGAGCCTAACTAAAAATGAATGGAAAAAGCACCCCATTGTGACTGGCCCAGATGCTCCATGCATCCTTGGCATAGACTACCTCAAGAGAGGGTATTTTAAGGACCCAAAAGGGTATAGATGGGCCTTTGGTGTAGCAGCTGTAGAGACTGAGGACATTAAACAGCTGTCTACCTTGCCTGGCCTCTCAGAGGATCCTTCTGTTGTGGGGTTGTTGAAAGTTGAAGAACAACAGGTGCCAACTGCTACTGCCACGGTGCACCGACGACAATATCGCACCAATCGAGACTCCCTGATCCCCATTCATAAACTGATTAGACAATTAGAAAATCAAGGAGTGATTAGCAAGACTCGCTCACCCTTTAATAGTCCTATATGGCCAGTGCAAAAGTCTGATGGAGAATGGAGATTAACTGTGGACTATCGTGGCCTAAATGAAGTTACGCCACCGCTGAGTACTGCTGTGCCAGACATGCTAGAACTTCAATACGAACTGGAGTCAAAGGCAGCCAAGTGGTACGCCACCATAGACATTGCTAATGCATTTTTCTCTATTCCTTTGGCACCAAAGTGCAGGCCACAGTTTGCTTTCACCTGGAGAGGTATCCAGTACACCTGGAATCGACTGCCCCAGGGGTGGAAACACAGTCCTACTATTTGCCATGGACTGATCCAGACTGCACTAGAAAAGCGTGGAGCTCCAGAACATTTGCAATACATTGATGACATCATTGTGTGGGGTGATACAGCAGCAGAAGTTTTTGACAAAGGGGAGAAAATAATCCAAATTCTTCTGAAAGCTGGTTTTGCCATAAAAAGAGGCAAGGTAAAGGGGCCTGCCCGGGAGATCCAGTTTTTAGGGATTAAATGGCAAGATGGGCGTCGCCAGATCCCGATAGAGGTGATCAACAAAATAACAGCTATGTCCGCACCAACTAACAAAAAGGAAACACAAGCCTTCTTAGGCGTTGTGGGTTTCTGGAGAATGCATATTCCAGATTACAGCCAGATTGTACGCCCTCTTTATCAAGTGACCAGAAAGAAGAATGATTTTCAGTGGGGTCCTGAACAACGACAGGCCTTTGAACAGATTAAACAAGAGATTGTGCATGCAGTAGCCCTTGGACCAATCCGTACAGGACAAGATGTTAAAAATGTGCTCTACACCGCAGCTGGGGACAATGGTCCTACCTGGAGCCTCTGGCAGAAAGTACCAGGGGAGACTCGAGGTCGACCCCTAGGATTTTGGAGTCGAGGATACAAGGGTTCCGAGGCCAATTACACCCCAACTGAAAAAGAGATACTGGCAGCATATGAAGGAGTTAGAGCTGCTTCAGAGGTAATTGGTACTGAAGCACAACTTCTCCTGGCACCTCGATTACCAGTACTAGGCTGGATGTTCAAGGGTAAGGTTCCTACTACTCATCATGCAGCTGATGCTACATGGAGTAAATGGATTGCATTAATTACACAGAGGGCTCGAATAGGAAACCCTAATCGCCCAGGAATCTTAGAAGTGATCATGGACTGGCCACAAGGCAAAGACTTTGGAATGCCACCAGAAAAGGAGGTGACACGTGCTGAAGAAGCCCCACCATATAATGAACTACCAGAGGATGAAAAGCAGTATGCCCTGTTCACCGATGGATCCTGCCGTCTTGTAGGAAAGCATCGGAAGTGGAAAGCTGCTGTATGGAGTCCCATACGACGAGTCACAGAAGCCACAGAAGGACAAGGTGAATCGAGTCAATTCGCAGAGGTAAAAGCCATCCAGCTGGCTCTAGACATTGCTGAACGAGAAAAGTGGCCAAGGCTGTATCTTTATACTGACTCATGGATGGTGGCAAATGCCTTGTGGGGGTGGTTAAAGCAGTGGAAGCGAAGCAACTGGCAGCGTAAAGGTTAAACCTATTTGGGCTGCTGAACTGTGGCAAGATATTGCTGCTCGGCTAGAGAAACTAGTCGTGAAGGTACGTCATGTAGATGCTCACGTACCTAAAAGTCGGGCAACTGAGGAACATCGAAACAACCAACAAGCAGATCAGGCTGCTAAAGTGTTCCAAATAGATTTGGACTGGGAACATAAAGGTGAACTATTTTTAGCTCGGTGGGCTCATGACACTTCAGGTCATCAAGGGAGAGATGCAACATACAGATGGGCTCGTGACCGAGGGGTGGACTTAACCATGGACTCTATTGCACAGGTTATCCATGATTGTGAAACATGCGCCGCAATTAAGCAAGCCAAACGGTTAAAACCTTTGTGGTATGGGGGGCGGTGGTTGAAATATAAATATGGGGAGGCCTGGCAAATTGACTATATCACACTCCCTCAAACCCGCCAGGGTAAATGCTATGTGCTTACCATGGTGGAGGCGACCACCGGATGGCTGGAAACATACTCTGTGCCCCATGCCACTGCCCGGAACACTATTCTGGGCCTTGAAAAGCAAATCTTGTGGCGACATGGCACACCAGAGAGAATTGAGTCAGACAATGGGACTCATTTCAAAAATAGTCTCATAGACAACTGGGCCAAAGAGCATGGCATCGAATGGGTATATCACATCCCCTATCATGCACCAGCATCTGGGAAAATTGAACGGTATAATGGGCTGTTAAAAACTACCCTAAAAGCAATGGGGGGTGGAACCTTTAAAAACTGGGATAAGCATTTGGCATAAGCTACCTGGCTAGTTAACACCAGGGGATCTATCAACCGAGCTGGCCCTGCTCAGTCAGATCTTTTACATACAGTAGAAGGGGATAAAGTCCCTGTGGTGCATGAAAGGAATCTGATGGGAAAAACTGTCTGGGTTCTTCCTGCTACGGGCAAAGGTAAACCCGTTCATGGGATTGCTTTTGCTCAAGGACCTGGATGTACTTGGTGGGTGATGCTGCAGGATGGTGGAGTCCGATGTGTCCCTGAAGGTGATCTGATCTTGGGTGAGAATACTTAATTCTGAACTGCATGATGTTAATTGCTGCATAATACTAACAGTGTTCATAAGTGTCTTTCAGGTTGAAGCAGTGGTGATGGGAATAGAGCTAGCTGCAAGTGGTGTCCAGTAACCTCCTCGAGACTGACATCTTTAACCTGCAACCCGTGGGCATGAACTGTGACAAAACTCATACCATGTCTCCTGCCCTGAGAGACTCCTAGCCAGATGGAAACCCACAATCCTGAACTAAATGAACTTGATGAACTTTTTTTTTCTGTATAGAGATGAATCATAAACTAATGTTATCTGTATATATTTGAAAATGAAAAGGTAGTGGTGATCTGAGTATGACGTGAATGGTATGGAATAAGGGGTGGAATGTCTTGGTTTGGCCTAAACCAGGCCGATTTTCCTTTCAGTGATTTTTACTTTCAGCTAGGTCTCCTCTAAGTAACTGCACTTTCTGAAACTAACTACATGTTTTGCAGACAGTGTCTGCTTCCAGGACTGATAACGCTCGAAGTTTGTAGTTATCACTGAGGCACCAGTAGGGATGTTGTGCAGTAAGGCTCTTGCTGTACTTTTTTCTTAGAGAAACCAAGGTCACCGCTGAATTCCTCACTGCTTACAAGTGAAAAGCCAAAGGGGGGTCGCAGCTGCAGGGGGGAGCAGACAGGGCAGGTGACCCAAAATTGACCAACGAGGGTATTCCATCCCATACACGTCATTCTCAGTATAAAGCAGGGGGATCACGAGGGTCTCGCTCTTGCTCGCCTCTTGCTCCTCTTGCTCTTTTCTGCTATGGCCGGTGTCCAAGGAGGACTCCGTCTGTTTTCCTGCTGCCCCCGATCCCGATCTGTGCATCCCTGAATCCAGCTCTCGACCGTCGCTAGGCCCAGCCTGGGCCTTCCCGGAGCCTGCCCTGCAGTGCCGGTGGTGACGTTGCCGACATCGGGGGAGCTCGATCTTGGTTTTGTATATATATTTGTATATATTTGATTATTCCAATATTATTATTATACTCTTTTTCGTTATTATAGGTTTATTAAAACTGTTTTAACTTTCCAACCTGTAAGTCTCTCTCCCTTTTCCTTTTCCCTTTCCCTTCGGGTGGGGGGGGGGAGGGTTAACAGAGAGCGTCTGCTGCAGGTTTAATCGCCAGCCCAGCTTTAAACCGTGACACTATGGTGCACAGTGTATGCTGGTGCCATCAGGGTATAGGGGCACAGAACCCATCTGGATCTCTGGAGTGACAGGGGGATGCCAAGTATTGTCTGTATTGGAGGCTGAGGTGAGCTTAACAGGGGACAAGTGGCAAAAGCAACCCATTGTGACTGACCCAGAGGCCCCTTGTATCCTTGGCATAGACTACCTCAGGAGAGGGTACTTCAAGGACACAAAGGGGTACAGATGGGCTTTTGGTGTAGCCAGTGTGAACACAGAGAAGATCAAACAGCTATCTACCCTACCTGGCCTCTCACAAGATCTCTTCATTGTGGGATTGCTGTGAGTTGAAGAACAGCAGGTGCCAATTGCTACCAGGATGGTGCACTGTCAGCAATTTTGCACAAACTGAGACTCCCTGGCTCCCATCTGTGAGCTGATGCATTGATTGGAGAGCCAAGGAGTGATCATCAAGACTCAGTCACCTTTTAATAGTCCCATAGGGCCAGTGCAAAAGTCTGACAGAGGGTGGAGGTTAACAGTAGACTATTGTGGCCTGAACAAAGTCATGCCACTGCTGAATGCTGCTGTACCGGACATGCTAGAGCTCCAATATGAACTGGAGTCAAAGACATCCAATTGGTATGCTACAATTGACATTGCCAATGTGTTGTTTTCATTGCCTTTGGCAGCAGAATGCAGGCCACAGTTTAGCAGGATGCAGGTTAGCAAATGTGACGCCTATCTACAAGAAGGGCAGGAAGGAGGAGCCAGGGAGCTACAGGCCTGTCAGTCTGACCTCAGTGCTGGGGAAGGTTATGGAGCAAATCACGCGGGACGTACAGGACAACCAGGTGATCAGTCCCAGTCAGCAGGGGTTTACGAAACGCAGGTCCTGCTTGACGAACCTGATCTCCTTCTATGACAAGATGACCCACTTACTGGATGAGGGAAAGACTGTGGATGTTGTCTACCTGGACTTTAGTAAAGCCTTTGATGCCATTTCCCACAGCATTCTCCTGGAGAAACTGACTGCTCATGGCTTGGACAGGCATACCCTTCACTGGGTAAAAAAACTGGCTGGAGGGCCGGGCCCAAAGAGTTGTCATGAATGAAAATAAATCCAGTTGGCATCTGGTCACAAGTGGTGTTCCCCAGTGTTGGGGCCAGTTCTCTTTAATATCTTTATCAATGATCTGGATGAAGGGGATCGAGTGCAGCCTCAGGAAGTCCAAAGACGACACCAAGTTGGGTGGGAGTGTTGATCTGCTTGAGGGTAGGAAGGCTCTGGAGAGGGATCGGGACAGGCTGGATCGATGGGCTGAGGCCAACTGTATGAGGTTCAACAAGGCTAAGTGTTGGGTCCTGCACTTGGGTCACAACAACCCCATGCCACACTACAGGCTCAGGGAAGAGTGGCTAGAAAGCTGCCCAATGGAAAAGGACCTGGGGGTGTTGATCAACAGGCAACTGAATATGAGCCCAGGTGGCCAAGAAGGCCAACAGCATCCTGGCTTGTATCAGAAAGAGTGTGGCCAGCAGGGCAAGGAAAGTGATTGTCCCCCTGTAGTTGGCACTGGTGAGGCCGCACCTCCAATACTGTGTTCTGTTTTGGGCCCCTCACTACAAGAAAGACATTGAGATGCTGGAGTGAGTCTAAAGAAGGGCAACGAAGCTGGTGAAGGGTCTGGAGAACAAGTCTTATGAGGAGTGGCTGAGGGAACTGGGGTTGTTTAGTCTGGAGAAAAGGAGGCTGAGGGGAGACCTTATCATTCTCTACAACTACCTGAAAGGAGGTTGTAGCGAGGCAGGTGTTAGTCTCTTCTCCCAAGTAACAAGTGATAGAACGAGAGGAAATGGCCTTAAGGTGCACCATGGGAGGTTTAGATTGGATATCAGGAAGAATTTCTTCACCAACAGGGTCATGAAGCATTGGAACAGGCTGCCCAGGGAAGTGGTTGAGTCACCATCCCTGGAGGTATTTAAAAGACGAGTAGACGTGGTGCTTAGGGACATGGTTTAGTGGTGGACTTGGCAGTACTAGGTTAATGGTTGGACTTGATGATCATAAAGGTCCTGTCCAACCAAAACTATTCTATGAATACTTTGCCAGTTAGGCCTCTCTTTTCTCGAGTTACTCTTCATTTTGGTGTCAAGTTTTAAATACCATGAAACTCCTGGCTCTCAGAAAGTGAAAGGCTATCACAATAGCCTTTTGATAGATCAACTTTTTGTAAGCACCCACTGTTAGACATTAAAAACATGCACTGTACGATGACTTGTTAATTTTTAAAACCAAGGCAAATAGTTTACTGTTGACCTTATCTTCACAGGTGACAGTGCTGCAAAGTAGAGGAACGGAGGAGCATTGAAGTCTAACTTGCCTGGTTTGCTCTCTCTAATTTATTCTGATTTGGCCTTACATGCTGAGTATGCATTCAGTGTGAGGTAATTGTCTCTCGTCCACCTCTCCAGGTTAATGCTGCTGCCTCTGCTCTACAAATGGGACCTTCTTTGCTGAGCCCAGCCAGTTGGCAGATCTGCAGCTCCCGCAGCATAATGTATGGGCTTTTGATGCAGGCAGGGTCTTGCCCTCAACTCTTTGACCCCCTTCCCTTGTACGAATACGCCAGGAGACCAAATGAATGTAACCCAATTCCACAAAACTGAGAAATCTGCAGTTTGGACAAGGAAGGCATACTACTCAGTTCAGCTTTCTGGTGCCATTTATTGTATATTTACGTTACACACATAGTAAGTTGTTATTGAGACACTAGATCAACCTATGTCTCTTTCCAGCTATTGAATCTTAAACAGCTTGGGGATCACAGGGTTGTTGTGCAACTCTTTATACACTCAGCTGACCCTGACTGGCTCTGATACCTCAGACTTTCCACTGTCACACACACCAACAGTAAACACACCACAGCTGCTGCTGGAACTATCATCTGTATCATGCACTCCCACTGTCTTGCCTGCTGCTCCTGAATAACTCTCTTTCCAGAAGTCTCCTGACCTCAAGCTAGGGCCTGCAGTAAATGGATCCTTGGCTGAGGATGTTGCTTTTAACAGGTGAGATTCTAAAAAAAGGAAACAGCAAAAAGCACAAATATGCCTGATGTCTATGGGCAGTAGAAATGAGATAATTAAGAATTCTCTCCATACAGTGGGGACCTCTGAAACTCTTAGCTGATAGGGAAGTGTGAAGCTTTGCTATGTGCCTGGCACCAGGAATTGGGGTACCCAGTACAGGATGCAGATCCAACCTTGTGAAAATTCCATTTTACACAGAATTCTCTTTCACCAATTTTGTGCTGGACTCTCAGCATCTAAATCAATTACTCACTAGTTGTTGGCTGCTGAAAGGGCTGGGAATTTGGGAGATGGCATTGAATACCTGCCTGGTTTTTACACTTCTCCCTGAGCAGCCTCTAATGGTCACTATCAGGAATAGGCTAATGGATCAGCTGTCTCTTTGCTCTGACCAAGAAAGACTGTGGTTAGATTCATCATGGTATTCTTAATCTGAGCCCTTTCTTCTACTTTCATACACCCACTTAGTGGCTAGCTTTCTTCCTCCAGTGCTGTTGAGGTTTACAGATCCCACAATACTCTGCAAGGTGTGTGAATTTTAAATATTGACTAAGCATGCATGCTTACATACATCAGAATGACACTTCAGCCTAGGGAACCAATACAGATTTTTGAAATTATAATTCCACCTGAAGTTGTGCTTCAGTCACACTTATCCTGTGTTATATTAAGATTTATAACTCAAAAATAAGAAAAGATAGAAAAAGGAAGTAGTATACCACATCTCTTAGAAACTTCTACAGAAAAGTAATTATATAGAAGATGGAGGCAACATGCAGAAGTTGCTTCAGGGGAACTGCCATCTGAATATTTAAAAAAAAAAATCTTCACCATGAGAACAATTAAACATTGGAATAGGTTACCCAGGGAAACAGTAGTGTCCCTCATTGGAAAAATTCAAGACTGCTTGACAGGACCTCTGATTAACCTAATCTAAGGCTCTGATTTCAACAGACCATTGTACCAGATCTCCAGCAGTCCCTTCCAACCTAGACTCACTCATGATTCTACAGTTCTATGAAATTCTGGAAAGTTGCAATATATTTGAGGTTGGATGTAGCCCAGCTGCCCTCCAGCCTCTCCAAAAACAATTCCTTCACCTGTAATTAGATCATCTTAGAAATACTTCAGCAATACAATTTACTGTAACTTCACAATAAGCAGACAACACTTTGAGAAGTTGCTGTACAGTATTCTATTAAATAGTTTTTCCACAACTCAGCATGACAGTAACATCAACAGAGGCAAATGGATGAGAATCAGCTTCTTCCCTCCTGTATCTGCATATACAATGACTGCATATATGACTTTTCTATCTCCTTACTGATGTAGGACTAAGCCTCTGAGTAACAACATCTCTTCTGGCATCTTGGGTTGAAGACTGACAGGTTGTCCTTAAAGATAGTGGGAACTCTCAGACCCTAGACCTTAAAGATACATCAAGACACATAATAGGATTTCTAAAGCCAGATGGATATCTTATTCCTAGCAATTATCAGGTATATTAGATACTGTAGAAGTTTACATTGAAATGCATGTCTGAATTTTTAAATTATTACCTTAAAAATGCAGCCAAAACCCCTTGCAGACTGTAAGAATGGACAATGAAGAGCAGTGTCTATGAGGAGAGCCTGAAGGAGGAATCAGACTCAAGCTAATACAGATCCTAAAGATTCTCCCAAAGGTTCCTATAAGCCATTGAGTCTAAAATAAAAATCCCAGGCAGGAAAAGCCAAGTTGAACTTTTCAATGCAAATGGAAGTCTTGGCAACAACTGTCTGCAAACCAGAGGTGATGGTAGTCTTTGAGCTGACTTTCAGACTGCCTCAGCATAGGTCCCCCGCAGGGTCACAAGTCCTGCCAGTAAACCTGCTTCAGCATGGGCTCCTCTTTCCACAGGGCCACATGTCCTGCCAGGAGCCTGGCTCCAGCACAGGCTCTCCATGGGGTCATAGCCTTCTTCAGGCACATCCACCTGCTCCAGCATGGGGTCTTCCATGGGTGGCACATGGATATCTGCTCCACCGTTAACCTCCATGAGCTGCAGGGGGACAGCCTGCCTCACCATGGTCTTCACCACAGGCTGCAGGGGAATCTCTGCTCTGGTGCCTGGAGCACTTCCTCACTCCCCTTCTTCACTGATCTGCATAGTTGTTTCTCTCACATATTCTCACTCCTCTCTCCCAGCTGCTGTTGCATAGCAGGTTTTTTTTCCCCCTTCTTAAATATGTTATCACAGAGGCACTACCACTGTCACTGATTGGCTCAGCCTTGGCCAGTGGCAGATCCGTCTTGGAGCCAGCTGACATTGGCTCTATTGGACATGGGGGAAGCTTCTGGCATCTTCTCACAGAAGCCACCCCTGTAGCCCCCCTGCTACTAAAACCTTGCTATGCAAACAGAATCACAGAACCCCTGGTTCCCCTCCAGGTTGGGGCACAAGGTTCACATGATTTGCTGCAGATCCAGCTTTAAGGTTTTGTATTTAGCTTTAGGTTAGAGGAGAAAAAAAAAAATAAAATGATAAAAAGCTCATTGCAAATATGTCTCAAACTCTAAACCACCAACACTGCATCCACTATCCAGACTCATCTAGAAATTCAAAGGGACACACAACACTAGAAAAAACAAAGATATTAGGAATATTGACAGGCTTGTCACCTCCACATTAAACCCAGGGAGAAAGGGTTACTGAAAAATCATGCTGAAACAGGAAATGTTAAGTCACACAATTTAAATAGGAGAGGAGGTGAAAGCAGTTCAGCTACTGAAGAATGTCACTGAAGGTGGCAATTGGTAGCAAGAACTTCAGAGACAAGTGTAGAAATCGAAATACCTTCTCTGCTATCCATTATTGGGGAGGTTTGAGAGATGGAAGAGTGCTCCTTGGAAAGGAAAAGCCGTTTCACAATCAGTACACAGAATTGCTTGCACTTTGTCTTGAATTGCACAATACACTCCGAACACCTTCAGGCCACTCTGCTTCAGTGATTCGTTGTTGATCCATACTTCAAAATACAGAGCTGTTCAGTCCATCAGTTATAAAACTGATGACTCAAAAAAAAGGCTTGGTTTGACAATTAGCACTGACAAAGAGAGAAGTCATAGCTCTCTTGCATTTGGAGATATGATAGCATCACATGAGGGCATAATTTTGCCAACTGTAGTTGCTAGCACCATCATGCAGCTGCATAGTCTTTAGTATGATGTAAAGTCAAGCAGCTGGCCCACGTTGCCTAATATGGACTCTCTGTAATAATCATATATTCAGTTAGCAGTAATCCAGACAGAAGATATCAAACCTGTGCTGTAGTTGGATCTGAACACCAAAATAATAATAATAACAATAATAATAATAATCATTAAAATAGAGAGAGAGAAGCAGTAATCCTCATAGTTTTGAAGGCTCTTCAAAGTCTGTTCAGGTATTTCAAGCAGTAATAGCAGCAGCCACCCTCAGGCCTAGACACATGTGCAAGAGGCAACACTGGGTTGTTCAGACAGTATTCACATGTCTTCACAAAATGCTTTGCATACTGTCACATGTGAATTAAGAGAAGTCATCGTTGTGGGGTTAACTAAAAGGGGTTTATTAATGATTAAAAGATGATCAAATGATAATTGATTATTGAATGATAAATGGTAATCAAATGGTGATTAAGCAATAGTTGAATGGTAATTAAACAGCGATTTGACAATGATTTAAATGATCATTTAAATGATAATTTAGACTATGATTAGACAGCAGTCAAACACTCCACTAACTACACTTCTAATAATTAAGCTATAGCTGGAGATTTTTATATTTTATATATATATGTCCCTAGCATACAATATACCTTTAGGCCTAATGTAAAATGTCACTTTCCTTGTTATAGATATCAGCTGCCGGGTAAGGGGGGGTCTCAACCTCAAGGAGTAACCTTGAGAGGCATCCCTGATCAAGGGGGAGATCACCACTGTGCAGCCTGCTGCCATACAGGAGAGCTCAAGGGGGGGGGGGCTACAGGTATTTATAGCATAAAGTGATTGACTCGTAGTCAAACCCCCCCTTTGGTGTATGTGCAGCTGTAGCAGTTTTAGTTTTGTCTAGTCCCAGCTCAGGCTGGTACTTTTAGCTCCTGATAAGACATGGTCTAGACTCTTTGGCTCCCGAGAAGATATAGCCTAGCACAATTCTGAAGGTTTGCACAGCAAGGCTGATTTCAGTCAGGCCTACTTGTCAGTGATGTCTGAACCAAAGTACTGTTCACTCAGAGTGGGTGCATCCATCACACATACTGCAATTTAAGTCTTAAAGCAGATGGATCCCAATTTATTCTTAGTGTACATATATCTATTATGATACTCACATTCTTACACCACTTAGTACTGACTGAGCTCCACCTTCCTGCAAGAACATGGCTTCAACTGCTATCACTCACCTTTATTGTGCCACATACGTGCAAAGTCAATGAAGTAGATAAACCATTTCTATTTAACTCCTTGAAATACAGCAAGAAGTAGTTTCCTTTTTCATTGGATATCTGAGCAAGCTATCATTGGAATTGTCTGCATTGGAGGTTTATGTTCTGTGTTGGAAAAACAAAACAGTATAGACATCTGCAGAATACCAAGGATACGTACCTTCTGCTTTCCCCCAAAAGTGAGGCAGACACCTCTAAACTGCATAGTATGGATATAAGCTTCAGGATAACATGCATGCTTCTCATTTTGTAGCTGAATAGAGAAGAATTACCATAACTGAATTTGTAATTTCTTTTTGTTCCTTTTTTTATTTATTACCAAGAGAACAACCAAAAAGCAGTACTTACTGAAGAATACTAATTACTGGCCAAAACCGACTTATGGTAAGCACTCTCAAGTCCACTTTTCAGAAAATTCTACTTTTTCCTGCACGGAGACTGGAAAATAGTGTAAAATAGTTTCAAGACTGAAAACAAACCATTTTTGTTTACTAGCACCTTTTAAACATGGGAAAGACATTTTCTATTTAATTAGAGAGCAGTTAACTGCCTAGTAAAAGCTGTCATAGCAGTGACTTATGTAAGGAACAAATAGTTCCTAAAGCAGAGCTGTTTACAAGAGCAAATTCAGCATCTAACATCTTCGGAATCCTCATTTAGAATATTGGAGGAATAAAGACCCAATATTCCTTTTTCTTCCTCTCTTCTCCCTACCAATATAAGAACACCACATTTTTTTGCAGTTTTGAAGGAGCCTAAAACTCCTCTAGCTTTCACTCTGTCACTAAAACCCAAGCCACAAGCTAGCTCTTTAGAAGTGCATTCTTATTCAGCAGTTTGCTGTAATCCAGATTTAAGGCATCATGTGTTGGACACAGTCACAAGACAGAAGTAGCTCATAAATAGCCTACTGTTTAGCAGTTAAGAATTTAAGTATCTGGACTCAAGCTTAAAATAATCATCTAGTATAAGGATATTCTACGTTACCATGGGCAAATAAAGAAACTGACTTTTAATTTTTTTCTGTTCCCCCCCTTTTTGTATGTGTGTGTGGGAAAATGTGGAATATGGCAGGCAATTTTCCCCATTCAATCCTTAATTTGGGATAACTTCACTTAGAGGAATTTAAATCTGATGCAGACTCAATCCAGCTTGATGAGTCCAGTTGCACTACTCATTTGTTGAGCAAGAATGCAAGACAGATGCTTGTAATATTGTACTGTTTCATCATACCTACTTCAATTGATGCTATATACACCACTACAGTTCATGGTTCTTTAAGACAGAGACTAAATCAGGGTAAACAGCTGTCCTGGTTTCCTGGGGATAAAATTATAGAATCAATTTTCTGTTACATTTTGTTTCAGTTTGTGGCCAGCCATGGTATGGTGATCAAGGCTATTAGCAGTAAGCCAGGGCAGCTGACCCAGGCTGGCCCACAAGTGTATTCTAAAACATTAACATCAGCTTCATTATAAATTGGAAAGCTTGGGGGGGAGAGGGGGCTTTTTGCTCTGTTCTTCTCTTCTTCTTTCTCCTCAACAGTTACTCTCCCTGGAGGGACTTGCTACCACTCTATGGGCTAAGTATAATTTTGTGTCTTTTGTGTTAGTATTGATATTGGTTTCCTTATTTTATTAAATCTGTTTCAATTTCAACCCATGAGTCTCCCTCCTTTTCCCAATTCCCTCTCTTGGTTGGGGAGGGGACATTGGGTGATAGAACAACTGGTTATTGTTTAGCCCTGGGTGTGGGCTAAACAGAGACAACAGCTATTCTAACTAAGCTAGCAGACCAGCAAGCATCTTTGACCAGCCTGTAAGAGGTCCTACTAACCAGCTCTTAGCGATCATCCTGACACCTATTGCAAAACTCCAACACAGTAGGACTGTTAATTTTAGCTTGACCAGCAAATGGTCATTTAGATACTTAGCTCAAATGCTGGTAAACATATCCCTTCTCTCAAGCACTGAAATGTTTTGTTGTGGTTTTTTTTGTTGTTTTTGTTTTTTTTTTTTGTTTTTTTTTGTTTTTTTTTTAGTTTTAGATTAGATGGTATCTTGGAGTACTAAATTACATGTTGCCATGCAGCCAAAAAAAATTTAAATCAGTGATTCTCTGAAGCACTGTAAAACCTATATTTCAAGCTAGATATCAACTCCCTTTCAAAGAGAGTTATTTTCCCTCCCTTAACCATCCCAATCAAATGGTACTGGAAAAAAGTAAGCAAGCATCCATTCTATTTATTCAGTGATATATCAGGCTAATAGTTACAGGTCTGTCTTCAGTACTAAAGGCTAGTCTAAAAAAAAAAAAAAAAAATTAAACTTTCCAATCAATTTATTCTTGTTAGCCATCTACGTTAATAGAATTGTAAAATTTGTTTTGAGCATGAGTTAAATGTTTTCCCCATTCTAATTTAATTTTCCCAGCATCAGTTTAGACCTTTTGCAGAGTTGGAATAGGTAAGATGAACGAAACTTCTGAATGCGATGCAATTTAGGCACCCAACTTCCATGGTCCTGCAGAAGGAAGCAAGAAAGCATCTCTAGCAGTAGCGAACTCAGGCTGAGCAGCTAACGGAATGAGCCTCTAGTAAGATTTTACTAAGGCAGCTGGAAATTTTATATTTTGCTGTGGGGTAGCTCATGTTGAACAGCCCTGATGCAAGAAGCTACAGAAAGACTTAAGACCATGCTATCAGACAGCTATGGTAAGAACCTGTGAGACACAATTTTTAGCAGGCTCTGAACTTCTCATGTCAGCTAGACCATGAGATTGAGTTATGGAGGACAGAATCAACAGCCACACCGATGTTAGCTTGCTATGAAGAGTTGCTTCTTTTTAATGTCATTAAGAGGGTCGGTGGCAGTCTTGGGAATAGCGACCACGAAATGTTAGAGTTTTCGATAGTGGGGGAAGTAAGGAGGGGCAAGAGCAGAACTTCTGCTTTAGATTTCCGGCAGGCTGACTTTAGCCTGTTTAGGAGGTTGGTGGACCGAGTCCCTTGGGAGTCGGTCCTGAAGAGCAAAAGGAGTCCAGGAAGGCTGGACATGCTTTAAAAAGGAATTGCTAAATATTCAGGAGCAGGCTGTCCCAGTCTGTAGGAAGACAAGCCGTCGGGGAAGAAGACCAGCCTGGTTAAACAGAGAACTTAGGCTAGAACTTAAGGAAAAAAAGAGAGCCTATTTGCTCTGGAAGAAGGGTCGGGTAACTTGGGAGGTCTATAGGGACGTGGCCAGGTCGTGTAGGGAGAAGATTAGAAGGGCCAAAGCTCAATTAGAGCTTGATTTGGCTGCTATGGTTAAAGATAATAAAAAAAGTTTCTACAAATACATTAACAGCAAAAGGAGGGTCAAGGAGAGCCTCCACCACTTGCTGAATGAGGAGGGTAGTGTAGTGTCAGGGGATGAGGAAAAGGCAGAGGTGCTCAATGCCTTCTTTGCCTCTGTCTTTAATGTCAGGACCAGTTGCCCTCAGGAGACTCGGCCCCTAGAGCCTGAAGTTAGGGATGGGGGGCTGTGTGAACCTCCCGTAATCCAGGAGGAGACGGTTAGTGACCTGCTGTGCCAGTTGGACACCCACAAGGCTATGGGCCCGGATGGGATTCACCCCAGAGTAATGAAGGAACTGGCAGATGAACTTGCCAAACCGCTGTCTATTATCTACCGGCAGTCCTGGTTAACTGGAGAAGTTCCAGCTGACTGGAAATTAGCAAATGTAATGCTCATCTACAAGAAGGGCCGGAAGGATGATCCAGGGAACTATAGGCCTGTCAGCCTGACCTCGGTGCCAGGCAAGGTGATGGAACAGATCATCCAGAGTGCCATTACACAGCACATGCAGGACAATTGGGGCATCGGGGCCAGCCAACATGGATTCATGAAAGGCAGGTCCTGCTTGACCAACCTGGTCTCCTTCTATGACCAAGTGACCCGCTTAGTAGATGAGGGCAGGGCTGTGGATGTAGTCTATCTAGACTTCAGTAAGGCATTCGACACTGTCTCCCACAGCATCTTCCTAGACAAACTGGCTGCCCAGGGCTTGGATGGGTGGACTCTTCGATGGGTTAAAAACTGGCTGGATGGCCGAGCCCAGAGAGTGGTGGTGAATGGGGCAAAGTCCAACTGGCGGCCGGTCACTAGTAGTGTTCCCCAGGGCTCAGTTCTGGGGCCGGTGCTGTTCAATATCTTTATAGATGATCTAGACGTAGGGATTGAGTGCACCCTCAGCAAATTTGCAGATGACACCAAGCTGGGTGGGAGTGTCGATCTGCTGGAGGGTAGGAAGGCCCTACAGAGGGATCTGGACAGGTTAGATAGATGGGCCAAGACCAACGGCATGAGGTTCAACAAGAACAAGTGCTGGGTCTTACACTTCTGCCACAACAACCCCATGCAGGGCTACAGGCTGGGGGAAGAGTGGTTAGAAAGCGGCCCGGCAGAAAGAGACCTGGGGGTGCTGATTGACAGCCGGCTAAACATGAGCCAGCAGTGTGCCCAGGTGGCCAAGAAGGCCAATGGCATCCTGGCCTCTATTAGGAATAGTGTAGCCAGCCGGTCTAGGGAAGTGATTGTCCCTCTGTACTCAGCACTGGTGAGGCAACACCTTGAATCCTGTGTCCAGTTCTGGGCCCCGTACTTCAAGAAAGATGTTGAGGTGTTGGAGCGAGTCCAGAGGAGGGCGACCAAGCTGGGGAAGGGTCTGGAGGGTATGACCTATAATGAGGAACAGCTGAGGGAGCTGGGGTTGTTTAGCCTGGAGAAGAGGAGGCTCAGAGGTGACCTTATTGCAGTCTACAACTACCTGAAGGGAGGTTGTAGTGAAGTGGGAGTCAGCCTCTTCTCCCAGGCAACTAGCGATAGGACAAGAGGACATAGCCTCAACCTTTGCCAGGGGAGGTTCAGGTTGGACATTAGGAAGCCTTTCTTCTTAGAAAGGGTCATTAGACATTGGAACAGGCTGCCCAGGGAGGTGGTGGAGTCACCATCTCTGGATGTGTTTAAGAAAAGACTGGACATGGCACTTAGTGCCATAGTCTAGTTGACATGGTAGTGTCAGGGCAATGGTTGGACTCAATGATCCCGGAGGTCTCTTCCAACCTGATCGATTCTGTGATTAGGTAACATCACTTGAGATACTACAGTTTTATAAAACAGTCTAACATCCATAAGTTTCTACTTTTCCAGTTTGAGACAAATACTTAAATTCATAGCTTTTTTTTGTATTATAGGAAGTGCAAGAGAAGTTTATATACAAGACTAATTGCATGGCTGGCTGAATTTGGTACTAAGGCTGTCTTGAAGTTGACTTTTTAGCTCTCCAGTTCAGCAACTGCTTAGGTATTTGATTTAACGATACTATTTCAAGTTTATAGTTAGCATTTACAGAAAAACCTCTGACACATCAGCCATCACCACTAGCCAAGAATGTAGCTGTTACATTCAGTTATAACCAACTGATTTGGAGATCTGTTAGTAAAGAGGTTCTTTAGAAAATGCACTGTTTTCAAGAGATTGAGGACTACCTCACATTAATGGCACAGAGGTGGTACATCTGTTCACAAGGAATCTAGGCGTGGAGTAAAGCCATGATTGTCTTTCCGCTAACATACTGGAAATGTGCCATATTACACCATGTGACAACTCAAACTGAGCAACATCAGGGACATTCACTGATATACACATGCAAGAAGCCTATCTACTTGTTCCATTTGTCTGCCAAGCCACCTTAATAAAAAAAGCAATCCTAGTAGATTTCCCTCCCTGAAAAGGGCCAGATTAGCACCAAGACAACAGTTAGTGTCCATGACTACCTCAACATTCTGCAAGAAGTGTTTCAGCTTATCTGACCCTACAGTATAGGCCTCTAGTACTCAGGACCCCAGCAGTTCTGCTACAGACCCCACGGTTAGTCCCTTTATTACACATTTATGGCAGAGTGCTACTTTTACCATTAGTTAAACAGACAAGTATTGGATTCCCACACACCACCACCATACAGTTTACATCTTTGTGGCTCAGAGACCAAGTCATATGTCCAGTCACCAATTAGGAGTAGTGTCCACTTAACTTTACAACTGGCTGCTGTTGTGATAATATGCAACTGACCTAGTTGTTTAAGGCGTGGAGTTTTTGCTACTAATTCAATTCCCTTACGTGAAGGCAGCATTTCTTCCCCAGGTACATTCAGTTCCTATATTTTAGGACAGTAAGTGACCGTATTTACAAGACACAACTTTTAGTGTTGCTAAGCTCTTCCATGGAAGATTGCAAAGAACTAGATTAAAGTTAACATCCACCAATTTTGGGGTCTTCAGCATGAGTCCCAACTTTCCATTTGCTTTGCCCTGAATTATCATCTTCACAGCATGTTCTTTGAGGGCTCATGTTGCAATCCACCTGGACATGTTTTAGATTACAGACATCATGGAACAGCAGCAAGAGAGGCAGACAGCAAAATGAAACAAGTAGAAAAGTCATGTTGAGAAGAGGTCCAGTTATTCCATCTGTCCTTTTCTAATTATGCCTAGCATGATGAAAAGGACTTAAGGTTAGGATGGCTATAAGTTATAGTTTTATTGCTTAAACTAGCTTAGAGCCACTAAGAGAACAAAAACCTAAAGCAATAAATAGCAACACTTGTCTTCTGTTAGAAGCTAGACAGTATTTCAGGAGAAGACTTAGAGGTGTGGCAGAAGGATAGATTTGCTAGTTTGACAGTTCATGTTCTCTAGTCAATGGTAAAAAAGTTTGAGTTACATTTGTTTCTAGTGACAAAAGCTCTAATAGCCCTTATCCTGTTTTTACTGTAATTCACCCAGAGTACAAACCCACAATATTTAGAGGATTAAACTTCAGAAAGCTGTATAGGGCACTGTGTGCTAACACTCTCCTTAAGAGATATCAGAAATATTTTAGTCAGCCCCTCTGAGTTTTTCAGCATGTTTACTCATTAACTTTCCTCAAGGAAGGGAAATCTAGATCTGTTGTGGCCTTGAGATTTAAGTCCATAGAATAGTAAAATCTTTATTTCTAAGAAAGTGAAGCCAGTTAAGGCTTAGCCAGAATGCAGCTATATACAATTCTGAATAGAGGTACTCTAGCAGAAGTGTTCTTTTAGGGACTGTTTGCCATAGTTCAGAGGAGCATTAAAGTTAAGCCAGTGTGGTTTTTTTAGCCAGCTCTTTGCCAAAGATTTTCCAAATCAATTTCAGAGAATGAAGTAGGTTGTCTTATTAGTGGAAGACTTACCTGATCTATGCAAATGGGGTACCAGAAGGTGGTTTCTGAGATTCCTTCTAAGAAAGAGAGATCATAGGCTGTTAGTGGATTTCCAGGTTTCATCAGGTTTATTCTGCATGTTTGTATCAGATAGTTCCTGTTCCATGGAAAAAGAATACTGCAGAGTGCCTGTTAAATACACATTAACTGTACTGCTTTAAGAAGAGAAAAGGGCTCTAAATCCATGTTAGTAATTATCCTAGTCTGAGGCAAGGTATCTTTCAGAAAAGCCATGTGTGCTTAATAAACACTCATTTGGAGCTGAGCCAATATAGTCATGATGAGGTCTGTTTTAGCCAAATGCTAGATGTCTTAAGTCAGCATTCCAGAACTGATCCAGAGTTTCCACCAAGGGCTTCAAGTGCTGTGTCCCAAATGGAGTGATGTGTTAAAGCCACTTCCCCAGGGGGTACTGAACATGGGAGCCTCCCATTTGTTCAGCTAGAGAGCTGCACAGTCCACACTCAGTCTACTCTGCAGAGAGGTAAGCATAGCCAAAGTGGAAGACTTCTGCAGCTACATTATTTTACAGTCTTTTGTAGAAGCTCTCAATACAGGGCTGAAGAACTTCATGGTAGGGCTTGCAGCTTGGGGAACTGGTTACAGACTCCCCAAAAGGGGTGGGTGGGTGGGTGGTGGCGTTTGGTTTTTTTTACTACTTACAGATGAGGCACTGAAAAGGTCTGGTTTAGCTTGACTTTCAAACAAGCCATCAGCTGGCATCACAGTTTGTCGTGGAACAGGCTTTGGTGGTTCTAGGGAAGAGACACACATACTGCTATATCACTAAACAGCTTTAACAAGTACTTGGCTCTGTCTGTATAGCAACACCAAAGCTCATCTATTTAGGTGCACAAAAACCCCCACAGAAGTTGCTTTGAGTGGCCTCACAATTTTATCTCCTGCTTGTCCCTCAGTACACTTAAGCTAGATGGAACTTCTAACACTGTACAGACCTAGTTTACCTCAGTCTAGTCAAGTAGTTTAGGCACTAGGTATCAGTGACTGGCCACTGACATTGGTCAATTCTTTAACATTGTTAGGGGAGACAGTCCTTCAACCCTGTTTCAGTAACCATTAAATCAAATTTTTAGTTCTATCAGAAAAGAATAGTGATTGGCCATCCCACTGCCTGAGCAGCTATCCAAGCAGGGAAAAAAAAAAAAAAAAAAAAAAAAAAAAAAAAAGACTTTTCAGTCATTTTGGCAGACAGCTTGCTAGCTTCCATGTCATCATGATCTGTACTATCTTGAGGAATGCCTACTTTACTACTAAAATAATTGCCAAAAGATCCAGAAGCACCTGAAAGGCTTTGCTGATCTCCTCTCCTTGCTGGCACTGCAGGTGGCTTTGTCAGCTGGAAGTCTTTGAACATTTCCTTGACATCCTTCATCTCTCTATCATCACCAAGTAGATCTAGAGCAATAAAAGCATCACTCTCTCTCTTGGATAGCTCCTTCTGAGGTGCAGTTCTAGGTGGTAGCTGAGGTGGGCTAGTTGTTGTTGACATGGAGGGCAGTACAGATGAGGTCTGAGCAGGTAGTGTTGAAGATGGGAACACACTACTCTGGAAGGGATTTACAGCACTGGATGGCTGTGCCCATGAAGTAGATAGAACTTGTGCTGGCTGTGCCCAGAGACCAGAGGTCTGGAAGGCTGCTGGACCAAGAGATGCAGGCTGACTCCAGCTTGGCACTGCTTGAGTACCAAAGGCAAGTGGTTGAGTAAATCCTGTAGGCTGAGCAGGCATCATAGACACAGGAAAGACACATGCAGCCTGAGTGAAGGCAGATGTCTCTGCACTCCATGGTGATGGAGTTACTGGCAAGCCACCTGGGGGGAGATTGTTGTTACACAGCACTTCAGTGATCTGAAGACCTCAAGTAGGAGTGTATCAATTCCACCAAAGGTACCAGCAAAACATTTTTCATGTGCTGTTTGCAAAAGACTGTTGATTTACACTTAAAATGAAGTCATTGGAGGGGGGAGAAGGGGGTTAACATTTTTTACTTGGCTCCATTTTGGTCCTGGAAGAACACAATTGAGGTTGATAGAACAGGAGTAGGCACATACATGTATCACTTCTGTGCTGGGACTAAGTATTTACTATATAGTTACTTCTGTGTAAATGATTACTAAGACTCTGCAGCAGTGCTACCCTGGCCTCCCAAGTTGTGCTTGGCACACTTGAACCTTGTGTACCTGAAGCAGCAAGCTGCTGTCAAAGTTTAAGCAAAAAATCCTGTTCCACTTAAGGATGCAAAGTTTAGCACTCTATTCACAGAATTTAATAGTTTAGGGCAGACAGCACATGGGTTAAAGGGCAGGGCAGGGCAGGGCACTGCATATGAAGTAAAGGACAACTAGAACCCCTGTGTTGGTGTTAACAGATATCTTAGACTAGAGCAAGAGCTTCACTTTGTGAACTAACCTAGACTAGCCAATGGAGGTGCTGTGGTAGGACTTGTTTTGAAGAGGTCCAGTGGATTAGTTGGCACAGGTCCTGTCTGTGCCACTGAGGTCAAGCTGAGGCTCTCTGTAGTTGGCACAAACAAGTCTGAGCTAAATAAGTCACTCGATGCAGTCTAGAAAGAAAAAAGCTGTTGTAAGATAGCATGACAGAACACATGCTAGCTTGATCAAGACCCACCAGTTCAGAGCTACAAGCTTTTATTTCAGCTACAGCAGAGAACTTTGATGCATCCTTTAAAGACCAAGTATAAAAGTTTCAAACCTCACCATTTTGTTCACATCTACCAAGATGCATTGCATTAAGTAGGTACAATATACAGTAGTTACAAGTCAACAACAGAAGAATAAGACTTAAAGTGACTGAATTATTTGCTAGCATAATGAGCTCTCCCCCTCCACCCCAATATTCCTGCTCAGTCTGCAGTGACCCCTGCAGTTGTGGCAAGGTCAGCAACTGAGTTTTGCATCATTTCAGTGCAAGACAAATACAGCTGACCCAGAGCCACCCTGTGTCTAATCAGGCAAGTCATTGAGATTGCCCTCAGTAGGCAAGTACTGCAAAACTACATAGGTTTCTGTAAGCTAGCACTTAGTACCTCATTGTTATGAAACCACAGGCTGATGAGCATACAACTATCATAACAGGTTCTGACATTATATCAAGTGTCAATATACATAGCAGTATACTTACCAGACCTTTACAGAAGTATGGCAGCGTTAAGGAAGAAAGCATATAATTTAGTGATCATAGCTACTATGAAGCATTCATGAATGTTAGGATGTACCATGGCTACAGAGAGGTTAGAGTAAGCATGGCAGGTAAAAGAAGATGTGCTGTGAAGCTGTTTAGCCAGTTACACAGTATGAAGAAAGAAGAGCTTCCTTCACCCAGCTTCTTTAACAGCATGCATATCACCATTAATTAGTTGAACATTGTTCACCTTGACAGACCTCCTTCCTCTTCCTGGCTTGGTACTTTGTGGTGGTGGGCTAATTGCTATAGACTCATGTGACATGAGCTGGATATTGCTTTCAGAATCCAGCTTTACTCCATTCTGCAGAGATACTCCATTGGAAGGACCTTCCACAAACAGGTTTGGTGGGGCTTTAAGAAAGCCATTCTGTTCTCTCTCTGGTACCCCATTTGGAATTCTTGCTGCAGGCAACTTACTCTCAAATGGCCACTGGTTTGTTAGTGCTGCTTGTTTGCCAGTTCTATTAAGAATCTGGCCAAACTGTTTACCAAAGTAGTCAATATCACCATTTGAAGCACCATTACCCACCATTGTCAAGGTACTCGGGCTTTCCTTCTTTTGATCAGCAGATTTTAGAGAATCAAATAAAGGCAGTGCAGGTTGGTCTGGCTGTGCAAAAGGATCATCACTGAAAGGGTCTGGATTAGGTGTGGGAAAGAAGCTGAGATTGGTAGAGAAAGAACTCTCAGGCAAGAAGGGTGTCTGTGGCTTTGGTTGTGGAAGAGAGGTTGTGATGCCATTCAAGAAGAGATCCTCTTTTACAAAAGTCTGTTTGGTCTCAATTTCAGAGTTTAGATCCACTAACAGAATCTCTTTAGTTTCCTATTTGTTCAAAAGAAAAAAAAAAAAGTTAGCTTTATGTATTACTTGTTGCATAGTACACAAGCTCAAGGAAAATAGCTGCAAAAGGAGCGATCCTGATATCCAACACAGCATACTAATAAGTAGTCAATGTCATGGTGAAGTTACACTAAAGCTTCATCTTATAAGCCATTAAGGCAAGCACCACAAGCTGTGGTCAAGTCACAGCTACTTAGTGTCAGAAGCTCAATGTTAAAAGCACCTGGTTTAAGATCCCTTAGTTAAATATCAGATGCTTGTTCTACAGTCTAGAGACTGTAGTCATTAAGCACTAATTATACCTAGGCTTTCACTTGAGTCAAGAAGCCCTGGTTGAATTCTAGTCCTTTGTTTTGACAAGGTGTGAAATCACACTGCTTTAGTGTAACTTCAAGTTGCAGTCTCAGATTTGGAGTAAGATTAGAGAGCTATTTGCAGGTGGAAGAGGTGAACATGACATCTCTCCACCAAGCTGGCAGTAGAAGGGTAAGACTTGGTCACTACCTGGACTGACATCTATTGCAGCACCAATTGTATCATGGCTGATGGTGGCTTATACTGCTAGAAGAAACCAGTAGGATTTTTGGGGTCATACTGAGCTATGACAAGCTAAATGCATACTTTTGTGGAGTTAGGCCACATCTTGAGCTAGGGCCACCCATCTAGAATGGCCAGGAGTCCACTCTGAGGGACTGACTTAAGTATTTGCTTGTCCATAAAATGAGCTTCAGCTTTAAGGGTCTTTAGTTAAGTTTCTGTAATAGCTCTCATAACAGCAGAGGCATGCATTGCTAGTACATATTTCTAAAGGAATCTAAAAATACAGGATTATCTCTGTCAGGCAGTCTCAAGTGAACTCTGCTGGATAAGAATAACATTAGCTACTCTAGTTAGTAAGTAGATACTATTATAGCCCTAAGACACTTGTACACTGATGATACCTAAACAGATGTCTCAGTGAAATCAGAAACCAGGACTAACAAAGTAAAAAAACAAAACCAGATCTATCACTAGGACAAAGTTTGCTCTCAAAGAAAGAACCAAGACAGCTAAGCTAGATTCTACTTACTGTGGGACTGCTCACATCAGGAGGTGTTGACATATCCCCAAACAAGTCCATCTGGTCAACTCCCTTGAAGTCAGAAATATTGAAAGAATCAGTATTTGTTACAGTTCTTGCAAGAGCAAGAATCAAGCATTATGTAGATCTATTGTGAACACATCTATAAATACTGCATTTCCCACACAACGTGGAGACAGTCAGTTATGAACTTCTTGATGGCATCAGCATAAAGCTCTAAAATTTAACCTACCAGTTTCAGTTTGTCAGCTTGATCAGCAGGTAGTGCTTCACTACCATTCTGTAATAGATGGACAACAGTGTCAATGATAACTGGAATATCAAAACTTGCCTTAAGCAAGGGACTTAAGCAAGGGACTTCTGGGGTTGTTTAGCCTGGAGAAGAGGAGGCTCAGAGGTGACCTTATTGCAGTCTACAACTACCTGAAGGGAGGTTGTAGTGAAGTGGGAGTCGGCCTCTTCTCCCGGGCAACTAGCGATAGAACAAGAGGACACAGCCTCAAGCTTCACCAGGGGAGGTTCAGGTTGGACATTAGGAAGAATTTCTTTTCAGAAAGGGTTATTAGAAATTGGAATGGGATGCCCAGGGAGGTGGTGGAGTCACCATCTCTGGATGTGTTTAAGAAAAGACTGGACATGGCACTTAGTGCCATGGTCTAGTTGACAGGGTGGTGTCAGGGCAACGGTTGGACTCGATGATCCCAGAGGTCTCTTCCAACCTGGTTGATTCTGTGATTCTGTGACTTGCAGGCTTGAAAAAGCAAGTAATGGAAAGAGGAAGTATGAGGGAGATCACTACTTCATATTAGTTCTGGAGACCCCTTTTACTCCCATTTCCAGTGCAATTGGGCATCTGATGTTGCCTCCATAATGCTAGCAGAAAGTCAAAGCTAGTTGTATTGCAGTAGCATACCTAATCAAGCGAGGCTGAGTTGGAGTGACTTACCTCAGTCTTACTTGCTTCTTTACTCTAAAGAGGAGAAGGCTTTTAGTACCTAGATATCACGTAGAATATCCAAAGCCTCTTGCTTTGGAGAGCTTACCAGATCTAGGAGGTAATCAAACTGATGGCACAACTACCAACCAATAGCCTCAAATGATCCTGGCTTTAGACAGACCTCAGTGTCAAGTCTCACAAGAGCCCAAAAACCAAGCCAAAGCTGAAACAAGCTTTATTTCTATGCAGACTAATGCAGTTTCTATAATTTTACTTGCCTTTTTCTTGTCTTCCTCTTCCTTCTTCTTCATATTATATATTAGCTGGAAGAGGTCCTTAAGATCAACAACTAGAGGCTCAGCCTGAAAAAGAACATAGATTAAGGCATGTACTACTTCACATCTTGCTTCAGTAGAAGTCCAGGGAGCAACAAGCCAAACTTTCCTAAATGGTGCAACAGTAAGGTCGAGATAAACAGGAAAAGCAAGAGTTTAAATGACTGTCTAATCTCTGTATAAGAGAGCTTATGCAGAATCTAAGGGTAATGGGGCACAACCAGCTTAGAACTGTTGTTAACTCCCTAGCGCTTTTTTTTTTTTTTTTGCTAAAAGCATGTAGTGCAAGATTTCATAAGTACATGGCAAGTCCTAATCATATTTCCTCAAAAGTGCAAAGGGTATCCAAACCCTCTGGTAGTCTCATGAGAAAAGCAATTTGCTTCCCTGTTTTCTACCAACTCCAACACTGAACCTGGAGAAAGCTTCTATAGCTAGTACTACATTTATTTTAAACACTATGTAAATGGTAAATCAATGATGCAAGCATAAGGTAAGATTATCATCACCTCAAATGTGTGGAGCAGACACTAGCTTTAAGTGATATCTGTATCAGGATAGAAATTTAGTGTTAATTAGAAAGGCACTGCATTCCCTGCACACCCATTAGTGAGAATGTTTTGAGTAGTTGCTGAGATGGTGGCAGGTTCAGCTACGCTGATTTGGATCTTTTCCTTGAGGCACATAGCAGCTGTGTCAGTATCTAAGAGTAGGACAAGTCCTCCTGTTCAGGCACTACCTTTAGCTCAAGCAGAGAATCTATTGAACAGATCTCACTGTTCACATGTGAGCATCATCCCCTCCTAATCAAGGGTTTTAGACATGCAACTGCAGAAAGAGCCATTTCAAGAGTTATCACCTCTAACAAACAGTACAGCTGCAGCAGTCTAGAGCTGCAGAAGTCCTTACTTATCAGCTAGACAAGTTTGTGTTAAAAACAACTAGCAGCAAGTCAAGAGCTTTCTACAGCTTGGCTAAGCTTATAGGCTGGCAAGCAGCACCCCATGGTGAAAAGCTCAGAGAACAAACTCCACTCCAGAGCACACACAGAAGGCTTTTGTACTTGATCTACAATTCCAGTGAAGCCAGTACAACACAGGACTCTGATAAACTAATAAAACAGGCTTAGGAGAGGGTGTTACAGCTATTACTAAAATAATAACATGCTCCAACAAGGAACCCTTCAGTTTCACCTGTAGTGGGTCTGAAGCTGCCAACTTCTCCAGGAGGGCAGGCAGGGATGTGTATGAGGAAATTACTAGCTTTGAAGCCTTGGCTCTTCAAGTCATTTTAATGACTATTATAATGACAAGCTAATAAATTATAAATATTCAACTTAAAAGTTCATGTCATTTAAGAAGCTGCATAATACTCAGCAGTAATTCCAAGTACTTGTTTCCAGTACTTATGAAGCTTATGCACAGCTTCTGTTCATAGAGACAGACCCTGCATATGGGTTTACCCCATGCAGAAATCCTGCAACAGAAAGATCAGAATCCCTCCCAGAAGTAACTCTAGGAGGACCAGACCTGCCATTCGTTGGCCCCAGAAACTCTGTTGCACAAGACAAAGCATTGTGAGAACTAGACTAGTGCAGTTCTAACATCTTTCCTGCTAATTCTGAGTGAAGCTCTGGATATCTGACTCAAGAATTAGCATTCTCACTGACAGCAACAGGCCACTGTACAGGAAAGCCCATTATAATGGCTCCATTCATCCCACTAATGACTTCCACGGTGCTTGGACATATTAAACAAGATTAATCATAGTAAGCAAGGCTACTTGAGTGTTTTTATTCTGGACTACAGAGAAGCTGAACAAGATAAAAGCCACTTGTGATACAGTCAATTCCTACTGCCCTTCTCTAGAAGAACCAATCCATCTGTGCTGATGTTCCTCTACACCTCATAGGGCTACTAGCAAAATGCTACACCCTTATCAGATATTAAGTGTTTACACAATAGCATTACTCATAGCAAGTGAAAAAGGACCTCTGATCCATACCTGTTGTGCTGTTTTTATTGCAAAAAATTGGTGCTGGCCTTCTCCTCCGCAAATATAGCCAAAGGCACGATTATCTGTTACATCCTGAGCAATAAAGGAGACTTTGTTTACTTGATGCTCATGCTCTATGACCTAGAATGGGGGGAAATATTAGTTTAAATTGTAGGAGACATAATAGCTGCTCTTCTCTATAGTTAGAATTAAGATTGTTAGAAGGCTCCAGTTCAAGACTCAGATTTATCAGGCTTTGACCAACCACAATAAGATGTAGCTACCTTTCTGGCAGGAGGCTTCAGCTTTACAACCCATTCCACAAGCCGATTCTTATATGTAGAAGGGGACATGATGCTATTAATGAATCTAGTTCAGATTAGCCTAACTTCCAAGCGCCTCACTTGCTTTAAGAATCACATTAAGAGAATGAGTCATATCTTACCCCAGTTTTCTCATCTATTATCTTGATACCAGAGAGGGAGATGTTCACCCAGATTTTCTGTTTGTGTTGACCTTGGGAGCGGGCTGCCACTGCCATTCCCTGAAGAGGATGAATATCAAAGTATTGATGAGACTTCTGTTAGTTTGAGCTTTAACTTGTTTTCTTACATTTCTCATGAGCCCATGACTGTGACTGTACTAGTGCTAATCTAGTTATTCCTATGCAACTGTACAATTAGAGCAGCATTCTTCTTGCAACATATGCCTGACTAGGTTAGAAGTGATACAGAGGAAACACAATTTAGTTCTGAGGTAAATGTTTAGGAGCTTTAAAGCTTCCTATCTTAGTTCACAAAACTGCTGCAGTAGCAGCATCCTTACCAGCTTTTGTGGCCCAATTGAAGCTATGGGAGGGTTCTGCTCTCTAGAAGTAATCATCTTGGTTGCTGCAGGGTCTCATTTATTCTTTGGCTTATCTATATCTCTTGGTGTCACCATTGCCATAGGATGCCAACTTGTGCTTTGAGTTCTTATGTTAAGTTGCACAAAGTTCCCCTCTCCCCACTCAAAACCCAAGCTCACTATTTGTGATCAAGTTCATGCTATTAGCATCCATACTGAATGCCAACAAGAGAACCAAAGGAGTATTCCCAAGCCATTAGAGAAACACTGTCCTTTGAGCAAGGGGTTACAGCTTTAAAAGTAATGTCCATCTAGGATGTTGCTGTTATTACTATGTTACCATTAAGCTCTATTTTAAGTTAGGCCAAAGTGACCATTTGATCAGCTTTCTGAAGGCTACCCAGAAGCTATTCCTTACATACCAGCTCAAGCTTTTACCTTCAGCTTCATCATTGAATCCTGACTCATTTTGTCACCTCTTGCCCCTGGGACATCATCAGTGCCAATGAGTTTAGCTTTGTATCTTACACCATTGCCTTTGAATCTGGCCAAGAGAGATTCATCTGTCTTTTCTGGCCCTGGAGACAGAGAAAGGTTTGTTTTTGGAGAGAAATGTCTATGCTGTGGCTTTGAGAGCTTTTTTTTTAATATAAAAAAGTAAATCATATTAGTACATATTAAAACTGTCCCTTGAGTATAACTGAATAATAACAACTTTAGTCCTTCCAGTAGTGCATGCACTGCAAGGTAGTTACTCCTTTAAGGTTACAGTGTTCTTACAGAATCTGGCCTCAGTTCAAAGAGTGGAGCCCAATGCTTAATATTTAGGGACTTCAAGAACAGTTGTTTGGCACATAAAAGACTAAAATATTTATAGGCAACAGCCAAGTAGATATAAGTACTAAGCAACAACACCAAACAAAGTGGTACTTCCCATGGCCATACAGGATGTTCAATAAGTCTTTCAGATGTTAGCCTCTAGTTCGGGCATAGTCAGATCTCTTCTTGGCATGCAAGAATCACCTAGTCCCTGTGCTAGAACTTTCTATCAGCACCATCATTTCTACAAGTCCTGGTACCCCCATCCCTGTAATCACTTGATATTTTAGCTATATTTGCTATTTCCACTGTTTCCACTACTTCTCAGAACTGCTTGGTTTTCTTCTCTGCATGCTCAACGTACTCTGAGTGTGTGCCTAGGTATGTACCTCTGTTTGAGGTAATTACATTTACATAACCTAATCTATCAAAAAAAACAAACCACCCCACTATTATCTGATCTACAATAATTCTCATTAAATGAGTTTTCTAGCTTCTCTGGACTAGAATCTGTATCTATGTCCAGCACATCACTCCCTCTATAGAGGGAGGGGAGGAAGTGAGTTCAGGTTCAGACTGACAGCTACCCAGATGGTCCTGGGTCTGGTCACCTGCTCAGTAGGCTTTCATTTCTCCAGGCTTTTAGTGACTTGTTAAATGACTCATTTGCTGAGCCTGACAAATGGAACAGAGAGCTTCAGAACTTAAAGCTGGGAAAAAACCTTTCAAGCTAAAAGTCTACTTTCTGGTTAGATTTATTTTACTAGCTTATTTATTCACTCTTTCAGTCAGCTTGAAACCTCAGAATTATTTCAGCTATGGCGTGAGAGTGATCTTAGTTTTAGGCAAGTGCAAAAGATTAAGGAGACTGACTAGAGGAAGTGTTCAAGAGGTAAGTATTCCTTACCTTTCTTTTTTTCCTTCTTTGAAGGTTGTGCTTTCAGTGGAGCCTGTTGCTCAGGCTGGCTGTTGATAGTAGTAGTTTCAGCTTCAGTAGACATGATGAGATGGTGGTCAGCTATGCTTGCTGTAGTTTTTAAAAATCCAAATAACAATCAGTAGGCAGGCATAATATTTTACCTTGAAGAATAAATATTCTCATTAGACCTGTTAGTCCATTTTTTTGTGCTGAACACTGAAGCCCACTAATGCCTGAAGACATGCTCTCTAGGAGCTGAGCTTTAGGATATTCTGCCCACCTCCATGCTGGAAAGAAGAAACGACAACCTCAAGGCACTGAGTCCTGCCTGTCAGTGATCCTGCTTCCCCAGTTTAGTTGGCAGAGCTACACCCAGCTCTGGTATTATACAGCTACAGTTAAGTATCTGATTCTGAAGTAAAGTTAAGGGGCAAAACCAAATAACCTAGGAAGGAGCAAGTATACACAAGCAAGACCTCACTTTGGCAACTGTAAAGTGGTAGAACTCCAGATGGACAGTTATCATCTTTACACTCTAGTCATCCCTCCATTATTGCCTTTTGCCTCCATCCCATGGAGGCCAGACCACTTATTTGCATAGACCCAGATAGCCACAAAACCCCAAGGTGGAAGAAAATGGTGTGATGGGTTCACCTTGGCTGGATGCCAGGTGCCTACCAAGATGCTCTATCACTCCTCCTCCTCATCAGGATGCAGAGAGGGAGAATAATACAACAAAAGGCTCATAGGTCAAGATAAGGACAGGGAGAAATCACTCACTAATTACCATCACAGGCAAAACAGACTCGACTTGGGGAAATTAATTTAATTTATTGCCAATCAAAATCGGAGTAGGATAGTGAGAAATAAAACCAAATCTTAAAACACCTTCCCCCCATCCCTCCTTTCTTCCCGGGCTCAACTTCACTCCCAATTTCTCTACCTCCTCCCCCTGAGCAGTGCAGGGGGATGGGGAATGGGATACACACAAGTCTGAGCTTCTCCACAGTAAGACAGGGGTATTTGGAAGGGTTCAGACATTCTCAGTGTTAACAATTCAGTTTGAGAAGGTTAATGACAGCTTTCTGGCCAGTTTACAGGACAAACTCTCCTATCTGAGGTCTGGCACAGCTCATCTCACCTGGTGAAAGCTCACAGTACATGACAGTTATTTATCATACCTTTGGAGAACTCATTATCTTTGAGAATCATATCTCTGGAGTAAGAGAATTAGCTGCTAAGCTAAGAATGCAAGGATAGATTAAGGCTACCTTAATACAAGTTCATATTTAAAATAACTACTTCTTGACATCTTAGTTAAGCCACTAGACTAGCACAAAATCCCCTCGGGCTTTACTTTAAAATTTCACTGGGGCAGGGAGCAACATTATGTTGCAGTAATCTAGTCTGCTTGGGGTACAAGAGTCTCAGCCACAACTAAATTTGGATTCTATGCTTTAGACCCAAGTTAAAGCTGTGCTACAGTGCAAAGTATTTGTCACAGTTAAGTTTGGCTTTTCTTAATGGAAAGTGCTGGTGTGGTCTACATGCAAGTAACTAAAGCAAAGTTAAAATCTTCTGTTTGCAGTTCTTGCTCTTTCTTAGAGGCTTCCTTTTGCAGTACTCAGTCCCTTAGTCTTCCCTTAGTCAGACTGCAGGAGTAAAGCAACAAGAGACTAGAACTGTTCTATTACACTTGAATTCTGTGTTCATCTGAAAAGAGCCAGCCAGCAGCGTGGCATGGTTAGAGATGCATGTGCTTTCATGCAGGGACAATCATGCCTTCAGTTATACTGGCATAGTGAAGAGCAAGATCATTCCCACAGCAACTGTCAGCAGACTGTTAAGTGATGTCTTCTAAATCTTCTCCATGTAGATAAGTCCATTGCTATCACCACAGCTTAATTACTTGCTATGCAATTGTATGGCCCATTTTAACTCCTATGCTAAATGCACTATTTCATAATTCTTAGACTACAGATTTTTGGATGTTGCTACCCTGGGAGAAGTGCCCCAAACTCTTGCCTGTATCAGTAGCATCAGAGGCTTTCACAACTATCCCTTATTTGAGCAAGGGGTGGCAACATGGTAGCTACCCTTAATGATTAGATTTTTTGTAGAGGGGTTTTTGGAGGAGAATGGTCATGTAATGAGCCAGAAGTATGAGAGCATGGAGTGAGGGCCTAGCTGCGTGACAAGATTCATGTAGCTACTGTCAACAAGCCAACCTTGGAGAGAAGAGATGAGGAAAAACAGCAGCTGAGCAAACAAGAATTGAGGGAGTAGCCGGTGGGAGTCGAACACGGAGGAGAAGAAACAAGAACTGATGGAGCCAATTAAGAAAGGACCAGTGGCAGAGCAGTGACCAATCAACACATCAAAGAAGAGTATGTTTAGTAATACTAACCAATAGCAATGCACATGCTTACAGCCAGGGAAAGTACAAAATGTATAAAAGGGACAGCTTATGTTTAATAAACGTCTTCACTTTGATTCACATTGGATTGTGTGGAGGCGTGTTTCTTCTCCTCAATTTTTGTCCTGTGCACATGGAAGTAGTCTGTCACTGGATTTAAAGACTGGACAATAATCTTCACCCAACAGACAGGCTTTTTCCCCTCAGCAAAGATAATTGCCTTAATGTTGATGAAAGGCTGTCTGAAAAGACATTAGGGACACTGAAAAAAGTCAGAGGCAAGACAGAAACTAAACATCTGCTCAGCACTCAGCAGGACAAAAATACTTTGTCCTTTTTACAGCCCATGCTCCTCCTTTGTCCCTTGATACTGCAAGTACATGATTCAGCTTAAAGAGTGATTGCATGTAGATATTAACCTCAAATTAGAATCTGAGAGGCCAGGAGAGGACAAGGGAAGCTTTTACTGCCAAGTGCAATATAGCCTGTTAGGATGAAGTAGTAACCAGAAGCACAGCAAGAGTTCAAGTGTTGAACATGCTTCCAAGGCAGGTTGTTCCCCCCCTTCTTGAATAGTTAGTCAGGTTCTTCTGGTTAGAAGGTTGTATCAGGACCCGCACAATGTATTCTTAGAAATATCTCTAGCCATCAAGTTCTTGACAGAAGAGCTGTTTTCAGAAGGCTGGTAGACAAGCTGTCCACTTGAGTGAATTCAAGACTTCAGTTTTGCAGGCTGAAGAAATAGACTAAAGGCTAACAGCAATACATGCAATAAGTAGCAAGAGTCAAGGTTGTAAAGCCAGATACATTTACTAATGATGGACAATCTTGACTAGTGGGATTCTACCCACATTAGAAGTATAATAGTGCATCTGTGTGAGCCCCTGTATGACTGACTGACATTTGCATCTAACAAATCCCTATGTGCATAAATGGCTATCACATTTTCTGCCTAGTTCCTGCTGCAATGATAGTGCCCCAAGTAGCCTTGAGAAGCACTAGGCATGCATTAATGAGTCAGAAACATGAATGTGCTATTCAGACTTTTATCTTTTAAACGGGGTCATTCATGCTGAGGCATCAAATAAAATATCATAAGTGTTGTTTCATTACTGGAACACCCATTGTTCTAGCATCTGACAGTGTCAGAGTTCAAGTTAAATAAACCTCCTATAACATGACACAAGATTACTATGATTTAGATGGAAACTTCCAGCTGCTTGCTCTGATGCAAGTACTACCATTAGCTTGTCTCCTCTATGAAAGTAATCAAATTAGTCTGTTAAGAACTAGCATAGTCAGTAGCCTTACCTACGGGTAGGGTTATACCTGATATATATTGTTCATACTAATACATAACAAGTACCTGCTTGACAACAAGTGGTGGAAGAGTTCATAGACAGCTTGGGAATTGTTCCCCTCCATTTATGCCATGTCTGGCATGCAAGAACAGCATCACTTGCTAGAAAGTTGACTAAATACAGGCTCTTATTCTGCCAAGTCTAATCCAAGCCCCTGTGGTTAGTCTTGTGAGATAACTGAAAAGGATGTTGACCTACTTTACCTGACAAGTGAAGCTATCTATCATTTCCCTCAATCAGTAAGGTCTAGATTAATGATGCCCCCACCACTCAGTTTCTCCTGTGATTCCTTGATAACAGGGAAACCAAGATCAGTGTTTCTAACCCAAGTTAAAAAAAAACCTATTCATCTGTCCTGTTTAGGCCATAGGTAGTTAGAAACACAATTTGTGGTTAAGATCATTTGCTTGGTATCACAGCCTTGGTTAAGCCACTTGGCCTGTTGGCCAGAGTATTTCCAGATTAACAGGATTTTACTTTAGGGAGCTGCCCCTACGTCTTTCATGCAACTTCCTTTAAGCCCTGTTTTATGTCCTCTCACCTAGGAGAGTATGGATCAATATTTTGCAGAGGTATTAAGGCAGCCTTATGCCAAGGGCTTCCTCTACCAACAGGAATACTCTTTTGGAATAAGCTACAGCTGTATTTACATATTGGAGACTAGGGCATACAGTCCAGCTGTCTTGATCATATACAGGCAGTAACGAGAAACAGGGAAGGGTTACATTCATCTGCTTCACAGGATAGAAGTGTGGTAATAGACACCTCAGGGAATACCTCCTTCATGCTGCTCCCTTCCCCCTAGTACCTACTGTGAAGTATAATTAAAGTAATAAAATCTCTATAGTCATGTCAGCTACATGTTGTTGGCATGTACCATTGCTGGTACAGAATCATGCCTGTGAACCACTACCCAGACATCTTACCATTTCAGTCTATTTGCCAACTGCTATTATTTCATCAGTTGAACAGAACAGTGTTCTCATCAGTCTCCTCTGAGCTGTTTGTTTTTTAGCAAAAACATAGAAATTTAAACTAAGTTCCCAAAAGTGCTTTCTGCACACTTGAATCACTGAAATTACAGCCAAGTGAACATCACTAAGTTAACAGCTGGAATTGAACAGATCACTCAGTTCAAGTGGTACAATTGGACTGGTACTTTTTACCATTGTACTATGCTTTTGAGCACATCATTACTGATGAGATGATTAGTTACTTCTCAACCCAGCTATCACAGTAGCTCTATTTTGGACACCCCCCACACACACTTGTCATGGGAATCAATACAGCTGTTGCAGGACTATTAGAACAGAAGTCTCAAGAGAAGTCATGACTAGTTTAGACAAGCTGATATGATATAAATAACTTTGTATGATAGAAATTATCAACTATTGCCCTCTGCTTACTTTTAAGGAAGAAAGGGAAATGCTCTTCATGTGCTATTGCTATCTGGTTCCCTGAAGACTTCATATCAAGCTGAAGTGAACTAGCACTGTCATAGTCTGTTTGATAGACAAGAGTTACTCTTCAACCAGGTACTCCAGTGTCCAAATGTAGTGTCCAGACACCTAGCTAGTATATCTCAATTTATGATTTGTTCCAGGAATAATGCAGCATCTTGCAACAAGTCTTGGCAGTATTCTTTCCAACCTCTGTGTTCAGCATACCAACCTATTAGTTCATTTCTCAGGTTAAGAAACCCATTTACTCTTTGCACCAGCAATACCAGCATCTTAACTCCAGATTCTTCTTTTACAGAGAGATTGATAGATATCCCAGTATGCTCTTTCTTGTTAGAGAGCTATTCAGTTGGTAACACAGGCTTATGCTTAGATTATATAGTTAGATTATCCACTAGAAGTTTCTACATATCAGTCTTCTAGAAAGAAAGCATGCTTTGCAACTTGCTAAGGGGCCACTCCTCTATACCACTCACTCCAGTCTCCAGTGCTGAAGCCCTATAAGTCAGTGGCTCCTGAGCCAGAGTTCAGTTGTCTGTTGTAGCTATTGCTCAGAAAAGTATCACCTGCTTACTCACAGGATGAGGAATCTCAGGCCATGTGCCTGCAGTGCCTACCACTCAGTCTTCTGTCAATACTACTTGTTGAGACTCACTGGATATACTAAGCAACCTGGAAGCAAAGCAGTTGTTAATCAAGGCAGCTAGTGTTTACTCAGATGCAAACTAGAGTTTGAACTAGATAACAGCTCAAACACTTCACTTCCAACTGTATTCTTAACTCCCACCCAGAAGGACTGTTTCTGATCTTCTTACTAGTTATTACAGCAAAGGACTCTGGCCAATAGCCATGATTTTTACCCCCCTTCCTCATAGCAGGAACTTGACACATATTGAAGCTGTTATCATAGGTTATTTCAGCTGCATGCTGTCCAGTGCTGGCAGAGTTATCCCTCTTTGTAGTTTGGGTGTGTGCAAGCTGTACTAAGAGAGATTGATTGCATGTGTTCTGCATAGCCTATGCTGAACTAAGTGTTCTGTACCTGTTCACAAATGTATCTGCATAAAAAACAGGATTTTGCTGTATTCTTTGAGTTCACCTGACTTAAAACCATATAGTTGTGAGAAGTGAAATATGACTTGTGTCAGAATAAAAGGGAAAAAGTAGAGACTTCTTGGCAATGTATAATTAAGTGACCACAAAATACTAAGCCGCTATGATGAGGAGAAACTGACACTTAAGGGTTAATAACAGAACCATCAGGATCATTGTTTAGCTTAAGCTATATATCTATAATCTTAGCCCCTAAATAGGAACTAACTACTAACCACAGGAAAAACATAAGATAAGATAGAGTAGAATGTATACAAGGAAGGGACTCGTCAAGGAAATCACATAACTGCTGTCAAAAGAAAGCTGGTCTCAGCAGGTTTTGCAGTTGGGGTAAAAAGTGCACAGCGAGGAAGACATACGGCCTTCACCCCTGAGATCCCGGCCCACGACCACCAGGAGAAACTGCGCGTGCGCAACCAGGAGGAATTAAAGGCGGAGACTATGGAAATGATTTCTCGGGGCTCATTATAATAAAGACCGCCTTTTCGGGGACAGTCATGAATATGTATAGGCGTCCTTAAAATTATGATGAATATGTAACACTTTCACAATAATTCATTTTGTATTTATGTGGTAAAGGCACGCACGATTTTGGTGGGATTACCCCCCGTGCTGCCCAACGCTGTTTTGCCTTTGCTTTGCAACAAACTGAAATTATGATTGGCGTTTCAGACTGAGGCTCATTTCTCACATAGTCATTACCACAGTGTCAAGGTAGTGCAGTTTGCTTATCCAGAAGGTGCTTACCCAGCCTGATGATACCATGAGCAGCCAGAAATCTGTCCTTAAAACATTTGTTTCAGCAGTATTTGAAGAACCCTCTACCTAGCCTCCAGCTACTTGCTAGCCTCTGGTTACATAAGCTGTTATAGCAGTCATGAGTCACTCCTTACTGTCTCTTTTAACAGATGCAAGTTATGTTCCTGATGTGTTATTAGAAGGCTGATGATTCTGTTGGCACCTTATGAAGACAGGTTCTTCTAGAGCAGTTTCAATCCTGTTAGGTAGTATCAAGCATACTGCTTAACACAAGGATTACCCTTGCCTTCAAGATTAGTCATGACCAAGGGCCCCAGCTCTCCTTTGTATATGCATCAAGAAAGGCAATGAATAACTAAACAAGAGGGAAATCTAAAAAGGAGATACAGAAATACCTATACTAGAGGTAAAGAATCTAACTATGATTTTCAGAGCTCCACTGCAGCTTCTTCAGTAGCTACCCTACTGAACAGCTAGACAAGTTTCACAGATGACTCTTCTGCAGTAAGTTTCCCTATAGGTAGCTACACATTTGTGATGTACATTAGAAGAAGTTTACATTATTGCTCCTAAATCCAGACTCTGAAGTAATCCTGACCAGGCTCCCTCTAAGTTTCCATCTCTATAATGGTCTTGATATCAGATTATGCAGATATCCCCATCCATCAGAAGCATGCAAGGACAACTGTCAGCCTTCCATCCTGCTCTAGAGTTTACCTTCCATCAGCCAGGCTAGCAACTGTTTGCAGCCAGATCTGCTATTCAAGCTACTGGAAAACTACTTCTTACTCATATAGTGACCCGTGTGCCCTCCTTTAAAGCACAAATAACCCTGTTTTGAGGGAGCACAGAAGATAGTCTGTAAGGTAGAAATGCAGGTTGCAATATTAACACTACATCCTTAGTGTTCCCAACTTGTCCTGTCCCTTTCTAGGAAGGAAGTCTCATCCCCAAGTGTTTTAGCCATAGGGCAGGTGTATTAGAGTTCTCAGAGGAGGAGACTTGCAGTTGTGCAGCATATCAGCACTAAGAGTATACTTTGCTATAGGAGCTAGTTCCTAGCTGATATGGTCATGAAGCCTCCTAAATGCCAAGGTAAAGGTCTATTATCCTATCTCTAACCTACTTGTTCTCTTCAAGAGATGATAGTCCTCATCAAGCATTTCACTTATCTTATTGCTTAAGGATGCAACATGAACTGACAGAGCAGCAGGAAATTCAGCTCCAAAGCCAATAGTCTGTCTTAACTAGCCCTGTAATGTCTGAGCTTTGAGCTTTAAGGTGACGTGCACCAGCTATGAAGCTTTATTAGAAGCTTTTAAAAACCCCACAGACAGTTGGGAGTAAAGGTCTGCAGGGCATTTCAGCTGAGACACTTCATAGCATATGCAAGGCACATCCTTTCAGAAGATGGGAAACTGGAATGGTCTATATCCCCATCAGCCAGAGCTGACATGAGTTGTGGAAGACCATCAGCCTGCAAACAGCTGTGCTTTACTTGAAGAGCAGAGGATTCGCTTGGGAACACTGCATTGAGAATAGTTCTTGCTTGCTTTTAAGATAAAGGAGCCGTGACCAGTTCACAGGGCCCTTTGAGGCATGAAAGAAGTAAACATGTGTTGAAGGTCAGTTCTGAACACAGAGCTGAAAACAAGGAATGGTTGTTGATGTTTTGAGCCCAGAACACTGTGGCTCTTCCCAGAATGGGTGATGAGTGATTAGCGTGTGAATGTTGATGTTATCTTGAACTCCATAGTCCAGCTCCTGCATTGTAGCATTTAAATAGGGTAGTAGAATAACAATAAAGGTACCTTAGGCCTTTTGGCTTTTGGTCCTTGCCTCCTTGATCGCAGAGTCTGTGCCTTCTTTTCCGCAGCAATGAGTTAGGTGGAAGATGCTTTGTTCAGCACTCAGCTGCCCAGCTTGTATAAACAAGCTAATCCTGTTCAAACTTGTACCTCTTGTTTATTGACTAGGCCTACCACTATACTCCATCCAGCTGATTTATAACACTGAGACCCCTGAACCCAGATACAGCCTCAAAACCAAGTTCCTAAAGTCACTTTGTTTTGTCAGTTATGGTACTTCGACACCTTATTCTATTTGATCCTTCTAATATAACACCAAGTTGTATTTCTGTGGGGTCCATGCTGATGCAGGGGAGTAGTGGCTTAATCTTGGTTGTGTTTCACAGCAGAAGCTTATTAAGACCTCTTAGCATTCCTACTTGGAAATTTCCCATGGATGGAGGGGGGTGGGGGTGGGTGTTGGGGGGGTGGGGGTGTCGGTCTTGATTCTACTAATAATCCCTTGGTCTACATGCAAGAACTAGGGTTTTTCTCCAAAATCCTTGCAGATTACAAGGTACCTTCAAGCTCTTTCTTCATAATTTCTTTTGACAGAATCTAGCCAGCAAGCAGGATTTGTACCATCAGTACTGTTTCCAGAGGAAGATGGCTTTCTCTGGATATGGAATTCATTGCTTCATTGTCCAAGCAACTTCTTGCTTCTGAAGTGCTCACATATTGCTAGCCTTGCTGAATAAAGTCCACAAGCATTCCCAAGAATTGGGTTAACCCAACAGGCCACAAAAACATCTTAGCAGTGTAAAGGTCACCAGTAGAGAAGAGCATCAATAGGAGATAAAAAAACTGTATGTTTGGCAACAATACTCAGTGACTACAGCATATTATGTGCTTTTATTTACTTCCTATCTCAAACTGTCATTTTTATCCTAAACATCTTGTCCAGACACCAGCCCTTGACTCCCCTGTCCTTCACACTAAGTACATTTATTTGCTCTTGCATAAAGACAAAAATCTAAGAGCTCTTTTTGCCACCCTTTACATATATTGACCTGTTTAGAGTGCTGAAGCGGTTGGGCTCCCAAGAGCAAGGGGGATGTTGTAAATACCTTAATTACTCAACTATCCTGGGTGCTCAACTAAACAAAGGGAAGCCCTTACAATTTGGAGAGTGGTAATGGCTGTAAGATAAGGAGGCTCCAGGATGGTCTCACTTCAGATGGCTGGGCTTTGGGATGAGCATATGCACAGGAACAGAGATAAGGGAATTGCAACAGCTACCTCAAAGGACGTGGCCTACGTGATCCCCGGACTGAGTTTGCCCAGAAGCAGGGGTCAGTCAGCGAACACAGCGAGGAAGACTACTGGCCTTCATCTGAAGACCCCTGTCGACCACCAGGGAAAACAACTGCGCATGCGGAATGGACATTTGCATATCTCGTGGCTATGTAAATGAGTTCTCAGAAATCCTATGACTATGTATAACTTTATGGTATATATTCTCTGAAAATTTGCCAAACCAGCGGAGCACTCATGGTGGATAATCCCCAGTGCTGCCCAGCGCTGCAATAAAGAATGCCTGCTTAATAACACACTCTGGTGTTACTGAGTTTTCTTTCGGACTCCTTACCCAGCCGCACCTAGCTTCCCACTTAGGTGAGGAAAGTTAGAAAGCAAGGGGGTTTGGAGATCTCCGATTTTTGTATCGGTGCTTCTTTCCATATGTGCTCATGAAGTAAAGGCCTTAAGCAAGAAGTATATCCATAGCTGCTACTGGTCTGTCGTGCCCAATAATAGGGTCATGCAGACACTTTGACAAGTAATACGCTTCTCAGTGAGAAAGTGGGTTGTGTACTGCATTATATATAGAGACACTTAGAAACACAGCAGAAGGCACACATTAGAATGGATAACCATTTCTACCTTCACAAGAAGCAGCTGATGCCAGATTTTTGGCATTTGGCCCATCCTTCCAACTGATAGTGCTGAGCACAACTGCTGGTGCTCAGCCAATAGCTTTGTTTGAAGTAAAAAGCACAATAGATGAGAAGTATCATAAGTCACAGGACTATCAGAGTAGTGTTCATCATTCTCCCAGTCTCCTGTCTGCAGTGAGAAGCACAAAAGACCCTGTTAGATTCCCCTCAGCAGAACCATCTCTTTATTTAAGACTTGGAGCACCTGGCATTCACTCCACTTTACCCTGAGCCTTCCTAAACTAGCAAGCTTCATGACTTGGAGCAAAGCCTCTGTTTTCATGGTTCACCTGACATTCATTTAGCACTCACATACTCCTTACTATTTCTACCACTTGGTTCTCCTGCTCCAAATGCAAACTCTAGTAAGTTACTATTAATAGAAATTTCTGCTTTAGACTTGACCACATCCTCAGACCATTCAGGGAATTTTGAAAACCCAATTATGCCTCAAAAGCAATTGTGTTGGATGTGACTGCAGTGATTCTTTAAACATACATGGTGGATTACTCCCTCAGACAATCCCCTTTTCAGCTGAAAATATTTCCTTTGGTATCCGATTCTCCCCCCTGATTAGCCACCTACTGCCTCACCCACCTCTTGGAAGGTCCTATAATAACCTAATGGAAAGTGATCTGAAGACCTACTAGCATTATAACTGCCAACAGGTCACTATCAGACACCAGGACATATTTTCAATTTACCAGTGCCTGATAATTCTTCACAGCCAGCTAGAATACATGGCTTCATAATTACTTTTTCTCTAATTGAATCTGCATCTCTATTTTGCCTATCTACACAGGAGGTCCCACTCCTAAGCGTACCTGTGCCCATTCCTTAGCATACAGTGGGCAAGTCTAAGCCTACATGCTCTCAGATTTGGTCCATTTGGACAGTCTCATTTATGTAAGTTACAGAAACTTGATTAAGATGGAAACAATTCTTTCCCCCTCCTCCCTCCAAAGTTAATCCTACCTTACCAATGGATTTACATGCTTCCCTAGTAAGTGCTCAAGTAACCAGCCTCAGGTTATCCAAGGAGTAGAAACTCTGCTGCTGAGAAGTCTAGCTGTATTAGCAACAACTGCGTTTATCTTATAGCTCAGAGCACAGGCACTACCCCAATGTAAGTGTTATCATATGATGATCATTAGACTTGAAGTCTCACCAAATAAGTTAGTTTTTCTGACAAGATAGAAGACTCATTTCTGTTAATCCTGGACATCTTTAACTATACTTATTTACTACAGACACAAGTAGCATCCCAAGATTCACCAGCAGATAGAGGGGTTCTCAGCAAGGATGCTCCATCCAAAACAAAACCAAAAACCCACCCCTGCTTCACAGCATCCTAACCCTTTCCTCCTCTCTGCTACTAGAGAGATTCTTTCATCTCAGTTATTTATGTGAAATTTTGTGCTTCGATACATATTTTTTTCATGTACTAATCCCCTCCTCTCCACACACGCACAAGTGAAAATACACATTTAATTTTATAGAATCATAGAATGGTTTGGGTAGGAAGGGACCTTAAAGATCACCTAGTTCCAACCCCCCTGCCACAGGCATGGACACCTTTCCACTAGACCAGGTTACTCAGAGCCTCATCCAACCTGGCCTTAAACACTGCCAGGGAAGGGGCATCCACAACTTCTCTGGGCAACCTATTCCAGTGTCTCACCACCCTCACAGTAAAGAATTTCTTCCTAATATCTAATCTAAATCTAGCCTCTTTCAGTTTAAAACCATTACTCCTCGTCCTATCACTACATGCCCTTGTAAAAAGTCCCTCTCCCGCTTTCCTGTAGGCCCCTTTCAGGTACTGGAAGGCTGCTATAAGGTCTCCCCAGATCCCTCTCTTCTCCAGGCTGAACAGCCCCAACTCTCTCAGCCTCTCTTCATAGGAGAGGTGCTCCAGCCCTCTGATCATCTTCGTGGCCCTCCTCTGGACTCCCTCCAACAGCTCCATGTCCTTCTTATGTTGGGGGCCTCAGAGCTGGACACAGTATTCCAGCTGGGGTCTCATGAGAGTGGAGTAGAGGGGCAGAATCCCCTCCCTCAACCTGCTGGCCATGCTTCTTTTGATGCAGCCCAGGATACAGTTGGCTTTCTGGGCTGCAAGCGCACATTGCCAGCTCATGGTGAGCTTCTCGTCAACCATCACTCCCAAGTTCTTCTCCTCAGGGATGCTCTCAATCCATTTCTCCGCCCAGCCTGTATTTGTGCTTGGGATTGCCCCAACCCATGTGCAGGACCTTGCACTTGGCCTTGTTGAACTTCATGCAGTTCGCACAGGCCCAGCTCTCAAGGTCCCTCTGGATGGCATCCCTTCCCTCCAGTGTGTGGACCACACCACATAGCTTGGTGTTGTCAGCAAACTTGCTGAGGGCACACTCAATCCCACTGTCCATGTCACCAACAAAGATGTTAAACAGCACCAGTCCCAATACCAACCCCTGAGGAACACCACTCATCACTAGTCTCCACTTGAACATCGAGCCATTGACCGCAACTCTGAGTGTGACCATCCAGCCAATTCCTTATCCACCAAGTGGTCCATGTCTCTCCAATTCAGAGAGAAGGATATCATGCAGGACAGCATCAAATGCTTTGCACAAGTCCAGGTAGATGACATCAGTCACTCTTCCCTTATCCACCAACACTATAACCCCATCGTAGAAGGTCACCAAATTTGTCAGGCACGATTTGCCCTTAGTGAAGCCCTATTGGCTATCACCAATCACCTCCTTGTTTTCCATGTGCCTTAGCATAGTTTCCAGGAGGATCTGCTCCATGATCTTGCCGGGCACAGAGGTGAGACTGACTAGCCTATAGTTCCACAATTTGCTTTGCACTTAAGCTTCCTCAGGGCACCGACGCTGCTAGAGCCCAGAGCAGGATGCAGGCAGCTTCCACCCCGTCCCAGCCAGGACATGCTCCCTCGCAGCCCGACTCGAGCAGTGCCGAGCTTCCCCACCCCCGCATGCTGCGGCGCAGCCAAGCTCAAGCGCTTCCGGCACCCTCCCCCCACCCCTCTGCGCTGCCAGCACCGCAATCTCACCGGTTTTCGGTGGAAAAGCGCAGCCCTACCGGCACCTTTTGCCCTGGGCTGCGGTAAGATGCGAGTAGGCGAGAGGCTGAGCCTCGGCCCGGCCTCGACTGGAGCCTCCCCCGGCGCCCCCTCTTTGTTAGCGCCCACCACCCGCGACCCGGCCGCTGCAGGGAGCCAGTGGCCCAGGCAGCCCCGCCACAAGCACCGACTTTCATGTCCTTGGAGGAAAAAAGCTCTCCCTTTTCCCTCTGTGACAGCCCCCGCATACTTTGCGGGAGCTGAACCCTGCTCGTAAAGCTACTTACAGGCTGGATCTGTGCTGCTCCGTGCATGATCCGACAACTACAACTGGTAGCCTAACTGGGACCGGGAGCCCAGTTAAATATTCAGTTGTACTCTCGCCTTCAGATTAGTTAGCCACTCACAGCGGCAGATATGGTTTTAATCAGATGCTGGCAGTTGAGGACTACCCAGGAATGTGCTATGATGTTTTTGCTGCTTGGTCTTGGCTACTCCCCCTCAACGTGTCGGTGCTCGTAAGCTTAACCCCTTGCGAGCCGCCGCTTCGGCCTCTGCTGTGGGTGGGAGGGAGCTGGGTCCCGGGACAGCCCCCTCCCAGGAGGACACGCCGGGAGGGGAGTGGGGTGGGAGACCGAGGAACCCTGCGGGGGCACAGAAACATGTGGTGCCCACAGTTTGCAGGACACAGGTATTTATGCTTCTTAGGCAGCAATGGGCCCTAAACACTCTTCTAGAAAATGGGTCCCCTCGTGTCTGTATAAACGTGGGTGCGGTGATAGTGTTAAAAAGTCCAAGTTTAAACCAAAAGCTTTTTTTTTTTTTTTTTTTTTGCAAAAACACCAAAACCAAAATACCACCCTCTCCCCTCCAAATCTGTGGCTAGCTGAACCAAAATATTGGGTCAGTGCAATTCAGTTTCTGTGTCACATCCAGACCTGACCTTTTTACTTCCCACTCATCTTTATTAAAACATCTGTCATGTTTTGTTTTCCAGTGCAGCAGTGCAGTACAGCTGTTTTCCAACTTGTATGAAAGAGCCTCCAATAAAAAAAATCACATTTTTGTCCTTGTAGCAGAGCTTATTTTTTTTTCAAGGCTGCAAACTTAGCCTAACATTTATTTATTCAAAACAGTGCAAAATATTTCTGTTCAAAACTGTGATATTGCCCTCTACAGCAATACCCAATTTAAAAAGAGAAAAAAGAGCAATATTTTCCCTGCAGTTTTAATACATTTGTTTGATATTTCTAAGTGTTTTGGAAGAAGGAAATATTTAATACAAAATTATTTGACTACTGGGGAGTTCAGGGCTCAAAACTGGTGGATGCATTTGGTCATCATCCACATACAAAGCTACCAAATGATATAATACTTTCCTTGATATGGTGTGGTACTCTTTTTTTTATGACCAACCACTCAGGCTTGGAATAGCAAAAGTGGTAGGACCCCTGTGTCTGAGGTGACTAAAAGCTAGTAGTTGCGTCCCACTTGCCTGTATCTGTCTTTCATTTCAGAAGTGCTAATTTTAACCAAAAAGGACTCATGAGGGACATGTTTTCATACACTAGCCTAGTGTTCACAGAAGGAAGTGCATGCTACATAAGTAGAGAGGCATTTGCTACGATTAACAGGTTGCTGGCTACCTACATGTGGATATTTGCAGGATTAGATCTGAATTCTTTGGGACACTCTTGTATTCATGTTTAACAATGTTGATTTTGTACAGCTTGCACTGCATGGTACATTGTTTTGAACACCTTGTGCTTAGAGACCTACCAGCAGGACTGGAGCTTCTTGGTGCTGGGGCAGTATATAGAATCATAGAATCATTTTGGTTGGAAAGGACCTTTAAGATTATCAAGTCCAACCGTTAACCTAGCACTGCCAAGTCCACATTTTAAAGAATAATACTTTGCTCAGCATGCTTTGTGGAAGTGAGTTACACAGACTGCCTAACATGAAGGATGAGATTGTCCCTAGTTTAAACATAGTGCAGTAGCAAAGCAATTCTATAAAGCAGCCCAGCCTGGTGCTGGCATTAGCAGGATTAACATTTGTGCTTTGCCTAACACAAAACCTAGGCACATTTCACTGAAATACCTTGACTAGTTGCACTAATGGTTACAAATATGATTTATACTTTTTGTTGTTAAATTTGGAAGAGATGAAAATGCTTTTCATTTGCCGATAGAGAGCAGTTTAAGAGCCGTTTTGAGGAGCAATGAAATTACATCTACTACAGAAATGCCAAGAGGTCCTTCACTATCTACCAGCACTTGGGACATCACTAATAATCTCATGGAAAAACTTTTTTACTGATAAATGGTTAATAACTAATTATTCTCTATTCTTAGAGAATAAAATGTCTCAAGACTTGAAGGACTGCACTATCTATTTTTGTAATTCAACTTAGAACAGCTCCCCTGATGTCCCACATTGTTGAGCTAAATGCTAAAATTCAGAACTGTTACATTAAACGTGTAATAGGGTTGCCTTCTGAATGTGGGAGGAATCCAGGCAGAAAGCTCCACAGGAATTCAGTTATTTCATCTATACTGCACTGCAGGACTTAAAGGGCATGCTTTACACTTTATGAAAAGTAAAAGGATGTAAAAACAAAATCAAATAGACAATGGCTGTTATGACTTTAAGCCTGACTATTAAAAGATTATAGCAGAGAGAGTGCTATGTTTTCCAGGATTATGACTTTTTTTTCTCATATTTGTTGTGTCTGATCTTACTATTGCTAGCATAGGTTCAGTGCCCTACCCAAGGTTTTTTTTAAGTTAACTGCTTATTACACAGAACAGTATCAATCTCAGCACTTCCCAAACAAGCCATTTTTCAGCAGGTCTAAAATTATCTTGAAGTCGCAGCTGGAAACCTTCACCTCAGTGAGTTTTTCTATTGTTTTTCCAGATGTTAGCTTTGTCCAAACCACAGTATGTCATTAGGATCACTGGGATTCCAGTCTGGGTGGAAACTGGGGTAGCAGCATGAAATAAAAACACCAAAGTTCAGAGACCTTCGTAAGACATCAACTTTAACTTTAGAAACATGAATGCCTTGAAAGCGGTATCAATAACAGTTTGTGAAAAATCTGCTTGCAGCAAAGCAATGTGGTAGCTAATCCTGTGATGGCTTGCTCAAGAATGCATGGTTTATTATTAAAGTAATCTTTTAAGATTTTATTGGAATGTGCTTCCACAGCGGTGTCACTGCCTTTGTGGGCTTTACTATGTGTATGTCATCTTGTCCATAATTAAACTTTTCACTGACAGACACGGGACTTTTTTTTGTTAAAAAATTTTGAATGCTGGAATTTCATTTGAACTTTAAATACTGCCTTGGAATTTGCCATAAGGTAAACTGTCTGCTCCTGGAAGCTTCCCTGCACTGCTACAGATGTTGTAGACAGACACACAATAAGTGACTGAATGTAAGAGGACTTGCAAAATTGTGTCTTAGTGTTAAAAAAAGGCTGACAGGAATGAAGTAGTTGTTCAGATGCTCAGGTTGTCCCTAGAGAATTCTCACTTTGGAATATATGGGAATGAAAATTAATGGAAAACTCGCCTAGAAAGTACATTTTCAGTGAAGCTTCACTGCTGTCAACTGAGAGAAGGTGAAATATGTCAAAGGAAACATGAAGGAAGAATTTGTACTTCAGCCTTTGGACTTCTCGGCCAAGTTTCTCATGTGACTTGGACTTGCTGACCACTTCTTTTTATACATTTAGTTAAAGTCCACTGAATATCTGAAGCAAAAAGCATCCTTGCTATTTTAAAAATCTTAAATTACAATCTATAGTTCATTTTAGTATAGCTCTAGGCATATCTCTGGGAAATGCAGTCCACAGGTAACAGCCTTGGTACCCAAATGCTGGATCATCAACAGACCTCAAACCTATCTTGAAAATAGTTTCTCCTAGAATCAGGAATAGACTTGAATAATTATTTAATCCAAGGCATGTTTGTTGAGGCCCAAGTTTGGGCATCTCAGGCTTAGACTGCCACAGGGATTTAAATTGGTAATATGTTCAGCCATTTAGAAGTGATTGAGTAGAAGTGTAAGAGCTATTGCCCCTCAGACAAGGTACAACAGCTCGCTCAGTCTGTGCCTTAACCAGCTGCAATGCAAGGTAAAACCAAATATTTTAAATTGCCTTCAGTGGTATTTGCTAACAATTTAAGCTAACCTCTCTCAGCTGATGACTGCTAATATTTGGCTGAGAAAGGATGACTTCCCATAATACTTTACCCTCTGTCATGCTTCAGGCAGGGATATTTCAGGAGGAGATGGTGAATTTTAGGACTGGAAGCTCATGCATTGCCATTATAGCTCTGTGGCTCTCCAGCCCTGAGGTTCTACCTGTCTGATGTGGTCACCAGCACAATGCAGGCTTCCAAAACAAGAGAGACATTGTGGGGCTGTTCAGCATTTTTTCATATCTCTCATCTGCAGCCATAGTTTGCCTCAGGCCTGTCTGTGGATGTGTGCCAGCATGCTCTTATGTCACACAACGTGGTCACGGTGTGCAGCTTACACAGTGCTTCTGTTCCTAGCATGGCTGTGCTCTGCTCAATGGTCAGCAGATTTTAGCTGAAGCAGCAGTGACATTTCCGTCACTGAAACCCAGTGCTTGGTCACTGGTATGGTCAATCAGGATCATGAATTTGTCTGAGCAAAAAATATGCTGGTAGGCAATATCATCTCATTTGAAAAAGTACACTGCCCCCACTCATGTTAAATAAATAAACATAGTATTTTGTTTGGCAGCCCTCAAGATGAAGAAAGGCCAATATCCAAGCCATGTTCTCTGACTGTGAGGCTACTCTGTAAAAGGTGGGAGGTGACCACTCTCTGTCTTGAAGGAAGAGTGGTCAGTATCTGCGGCCTAGATGACAGTGCATGTGCACATAGGAAGGGATTTTGGCCGTGGTGCAATTCTTCCCTGGAGAGGTGATATGTCCAGAAGAGAGGGAGAATTTCAGATGCATCCCTCTTGCCAGTGTTTCATGTTGGCTGGCTGTAGCTCCCTCTGTGCGCATTTGTATTGGGTCTGACTGGGATGGAGTTAATTTTCCTCATAGCAGCCCCCATAGTGCTGTGCTTTGTATTGGTAGCTAGAAAGGTGTTGGTAACACACCGGTGTTTTTGGCTACTGCTGAGCAGTGCTGGCACAACATCAAGGCTATCTCTCCAACATTCCCCCCCTCACCCCCAAAGGCCAGTAGGCTGGAGGTGGGCAAGATCTTGGGAGGGGATACAGCCAGGACAGCTGACCCAAACTGACCAAAGGGATATTCCATACCATATGATGTCTGCTCAGCAATAAAAGCTAAGAGAAAGGAGGAGGAAGGGGGGACATTCGTTATTACGACATTTTTCTTCTGGAGCAACCACTATGTGTACTGAAGCCCTACTTCCCAGGAAGTGGCTGGACATCACCTGCTGATGGGAAGTAGTGAATAAATCTTTTGTTTTACCTTTGCTTCTGCATGCGCCTTTGCTTTTACTAAACTGCCTTTATCTTGACCCAAGAGTTCTTTTCCATCTTATTTTCTCCCCCCCGTCCTGCTGAGGAGGGGAGTGATAGAGTGGCTTGGTGGACACCTGGCATCCAGCCAAGGTCAACCCACCAGAGTGTTATATGTTCTGGCTCTGTTTTTTGAGTCCACAGCTGGTGCCTGACTTTTGGGCTTCGTAATATTTAGCATCCAAACATGTGAGTCTCTTCTGGGGTCTGGCCCATCATTCCTAACCTGTACAGACTGTTAACTGGAGTTTGACAGTTGACCTGCTTAGCCGTGTTCGCAAATTCTGCTAAAAATGCCTTGATGTTTTAGGCATTTATAAACCTGGTCTTACTCCTTTTTTGCAATGATTATGATTTGACAAATCTGAGAATACTCAAATTTGATTGCCTCTCCCCGGCTGTAGCATTCCAGCAGCCTGGAAGATAAGAACACACTGTTGTTATTAGGAGACAAATGGTTTGTAAAATGGATTCAGAATTTTCCTAGTAAATGCAAGTTACTAGACTACTGCTTTATGAAATAAATTTGTATTTCTGATAAACAGTGTAAAGTAGTAGAGAAACATGGAACAAATTCATCTACATAAATCTGACTATAAAAATGTACGAGGTTTAATACAATTTGCTTGTGCTTGGGAAAATGGTTACCACATATACTGTAGCTCATGCCGAAGAAGTGACGCTATAGACCATAAACTACTATATCAATGATCTCTCTACAGTGCATGGCACTAAATACTCAGAGGACAGCTTTTTTTTTGTATAACTTGGCCTAGAAGTAAATACAAAGATCATGGTAGACTTATTTTCTGTACTAATAGCCACAGAATTCCTCACAAAAAAAAAGTTTGCTGGCAAGAAGCCTCACTTTCCTTAACCCCCTTCCCATACTTGCTTCAATTTGAGCTGACAGAAGTTATATTTTTTAAGAGGGGGCATCTATCCAAGTTCTGTCACATCCCATCATGCAGCAGAATATAAAACTAATTTGCTAGTATGAGAGGCCCTCTTTTTCTCTAGGGTGCCTTTGTTTAAAATATAAATTACTGAAATAGCCCAGGAACAATCCCTGTGTTACAAGTGCTTGGTAAAAATGTGTCTTCATTTTATTTTAGTTTTCTGTTAGGAATGTTCCTTTAAGGGTTACTATAGCAACGCAAGCTGCTATTGAGACTGTAAACATTAATGATGACTTGGAAGTTGACACCCTACAAAAACATTTCAGTCATTCTAAGTAAGACTTCCAACAGCACTGCCATAATATGCAACTCCTACTGAGAACAGCAGGATTAAGAGTTTTTTAAGAAAATAGTCTATATACTAGACAGCAAAAATGCAACGAAGGGAAAATAATATACTCTAAATTTGCAACAAACCAAAATTCCCATTTCAGCATATTCTGATGCCATATTCATTATATTTTGGGAGGTCTGTCAGGACACTTTTAAAGCAACATTTGCCTGCCAAGTCCAAATTGGCTCTACATCTCTCTGGAATCAAACTTTTGTTGTTGTTGTTGTTGTTGCCTTTCTTTTGCAAATGCAATAAAAATATGTGCTAGGTTACATGTGACCATGGATATAATTTATCATGTAGGAAGCACAGAAACAAACCAACCACCAACCCAACCAGATGCTCATAGGATATTTTGAGAGGGCAAAATCCAAATTTGGGCTTCACTCCAAATTTGGGAGATTTAAAATAGAAAAGGAAAATCACAGGTTTGTGTCTTAAACACATTTTCTGATAGGTTTTCACAAATACACTTTGTAAGATAGGCTGAAGAATGCTGTCTTCAGTTGCTACTTACAGGGAAAGACACTTTAGTATAATATCAATACCTATATCTGTATTTAATGTTCGCTAATGCATAGCTCCTTTGGGAAGCAACAGAATAGTAGTTAAAAAGCTGAGACAAAAGGCTAATAATTTTAGGGACTCATGGCTATTTAATTTTTTCTTCCTAAGGAAATATAATATTTGGGCTTATTTTGCAGCTTATTTTAGGTATCTAGCACAAGTTGAAATGTATTTAACTAACAATTGTCAAATAAAAAAGGCACAGCCCAAGACAAATTCACAAAATTTTCATCTCCCAGGAGCATTGCTTTTGCAGAAGCCAAAGATACTGGTGGTGAGTTGGATCTTTCCTGCCCTCTTCCTGTGGCACACTGGAGTCTTTCACACCATAGTTCGTAGGCTTGTTGCAGAGTGTTGGGAAGTATTTTGTGGTTTGTGGGGACCCTTCTGGGCTAATGAACTCTTTTACATTGTTGTCTGTGACTGTAGGAGCCTGGACTTATGGTCCTCTCCAGTACTGTGATTCTGGAAACTATTTTCATTTGCAACAGAGTTAATCTCAAGGGTGGATTGTGTTTCCCTGCTAAGGTTGCTATGTGTAAACTCTTGTAAATACAGCAGCCATTAATTTTCCGACTTTCTCTGGTGTTGCACTGCCCTTTCACAAGACTCACATAGGGGCTGTGCTGGGGAAGATCTATATCTTGATCTATAAGTCTTGAGAATGAGCTAACTCATGGCATGGCCATTTCAGCTTTTGAGAATCTCCAAATCTGGAAGGTACAAACTGTTTAGCCTTGGTTATGGGATAAAAAATTGCACAATTTCAGATTTTTAAATAACTCTATTTTTTAACCCCTTTTCAGGGACAAAATTATAAAATTTAAAAATCCAAATTCCAAAAGTAAAGAAATATAAAACTTTGAAAATAACAAATAAATGTTTGTCTTCCATTGGTTTCTTACACCGAGCTGTCATCCGACATCAGGCCATCTGTACTGAGACATGTACAAATAGCCATGGTCCCTACTCTCAAGATCTCACAAAGCCAATAGCCTAGTGGACCAGAGCACAGGAGATGACCAAGGGCACAAAGAGTCTGCTGCAACAGTGTCCCATGCAGAACTCACATTGTTTTAGTGACAGGACAGACTAAGCTGCTTCCATCTGCTCATTTTTAAGCATGTCCATCTTCTACAAGGATGGAATTTCTCCATAATTTGGAGAAACCTGATAATCAGAATTTGAAAACACACAGGAAGGTAACTTGGAATCTACTGATATAGCTCCTATAAGGTATGTTGTTTAAGTATGCGGGCTGATACAGTGGTGATGATGCACATTAATGTTTCTAATGGTTGTTAGAAGTGCCACAGTAGGAATGGCTCTGTTACCTGACTGAGATATGAACTATGTCTTCAGCTGATCCTACTAGTCCCCATTTTGAACCTATATAGTCTGTGCTGGAGGGAGATCTTGCCCCCCATTGCCCATACAGACCTTGTTGTGTACTGCTCCAAAGCAGGCAGCAATTGTATACCATAGTGCCCTGTCTTCACCTCTCCCATGTTTCTTCCTCCTCTTTTCAACCTTCTCTAAGTATGTCCTTAAATGTTTCACAATACATTCCAACAATCTGGATACAGGATAGCACTAGCTCTTAGAAGCTACTTACCACTTAAATCATTAGAGACTATACTGACCACATGGTCTGTTTTGAGCTTAGATAATACCTTCCATGTCTTAGCTTCCATCCTCCTCTCATAAGTGTCACAGGCTTCACGTATTATCCTTAACAAAAAGCACCAGTAGAAAAAGATGTTTTGAAACACAAATTTTAGTATTGCTATGCTTTTTAATTTTTGGTGTTGGTCGAGAGCTCTTCTTCTGTTGTTGACTGGAAAATTAATTTTAATTTCTACAGGAAAAAAGTGGCCAGATAATAGTAAACTAGTAATATAAATTATGGGGAATGCGTGCATCTATTTCCTTCTAGGAATGGAGTACTCTCTGAAAGACACCTGCCAAAAGCTATCAGGTCTCTCTAGCACAGTTGGGCATTGGTATGTTAGACATTTTTCTGTAGATTTTCAGCATATTGAAGATATAGTTTTGTATTCAGTGGGGACATTGTATGGAAATACCCTCTGTACCTATTCACATTTCTATCTATTTACCAGTGATAGGTGCTGTGCTGGTGATGTTTCAATTCCAAACTTCTGTGACATCAAACAAATGCAAAACTATTGCAGCCTGGCCAGACTCCGGGGTCTAGTCCTGTGTTCCTGTTGGTATCACCCTGCATGGTCCAGGTCAGCTGCAGAGTGTGGGGACCAATAATGAAAAAGAGAAAGCCCTCGGCAATAGCTGCCAGAAACCTGCCAGGGTGCTGAGCGCACCAACCGGCGCTGTAAATTCTTCCTCCCATCCTAGGAGCTGTGTTCAAGATCAGCTTTGATATGGCACAGCCATGTAACCTTGGATCAAGCTACTGTGAAAACAGTTGATTGTCAGAAGTCTTATCGGGGGGGCCCCTGTGTTCAGGATCAGGTCCTTGCTCTTGGTCCTATCCTGAGCTATGCTGCAGGTGTGCTGGGCCTGCCCTTGTGCTCTCCTGATTCTCACCTTGCCTCACCAGTCTGACTTTTTGGCTTGACCTCAGACCTGCCTCATACCTACAGACATGTCCAGCAGTCAGTGGGCTGCCACTAGACCTGCTCTGTTCATCTTGTTTGGCCACTGTGGGAATGGGCCCCTGCTGTGAGGCCATGCTTCTGCCTGCCTTGCCATTCCCTCGACTCCCAGCTTGCCCTGCCATGCAGAGCAGCCCCACTATTGTATCTCTCTGACAAAACAGTAGGGATATTTAATAGTGTTATGAATGATATTTGGATTCGCATATGTGTATCATGATTTTTTTACATTAGTTTCACTAACAATTCAAAATATGGCTCCCATAGCAACTCCCTAGCTACCTACTTACCGTTTTATTTTACTAGGGACTAGACAGTTGAGCAAGGATTGAGAACTCTTGTAGGTAGGATAAAATGTTTCAAAAAGCCGTCATCTACTGCCATCCATCATCAGCAAAGTACCTCAGTATCCTGACAACAGGTCCTTAACAGTACAGCTAAGCGTGAGCAAATCCAAGAGTAGGGCTCCAACATCTCAGTATGGTACACGAATGTTGTTCAGATAGGAAAGAAAAATTTCAGTTAGTATAAGGCCAACAGTAGAGGGAAAAAAGAATTAGGAGGTACAGAGAAGGTGAAAATCCGCAATACTTATGATGAGATTTGAAAAGCCGTGGAAATGTGATGGCAGAGGACAATACAGGAGACGGGTTGTCAGAGCTGTTGTTAAATCACAGAATCACAGAATCAGCCAGGTTGGAAGAGACCTCTGGGATCGAGTCCAACCATTGCCCTGACACCACCATGTCAACTAGACCATGGCACTAAGTGCCATGTCCAGTCTTTTCTTAAACACATCCAGAGATGGTGACTCAACCGCCTCCCTGGGCAGCCCGTTCCAATGTCTAATAACCCTTTCTGAGAAGAAATTCTTCCTAATGTCCAACCTGAACCTCCCCTGGCGAAGCTTGAGGCTATGTCCTCTTGTCCTATCGCTAGTTGCCCGGGAGAAGAGGCCGACTCCCACTTCACTACAACCTCCCTTCAGGTAGTTGTAGACTGCAATAAGGTCACCTCTGAGCCTCCTCTTCTCCAGGCTAAACAACCCCAGCTCCCTCAGCCGTTCCTCATAGGTCAGACCCTCCAGACCCTTCCCCAGCTTGGTCGCCCTCCTCTGGACTCGCTCCAACACCTCACAGAATCACACAGAATCACAGAATCAACCAGGTTGGAAGAGACCTCAACATCTTCCTTGAAGTGCGGGGCCCAGAACTGGACACAGTACTCAAGATGCGGCCTCACCAGTGCAGAGTACAGAGGGACGATCACTTCCCTAGACCGGCTGGCTACACTATTCCTAATAGAGGCCAGGATGCCATTGGCATTCTTGGCCACCTGGGCACACTGCTGGCTCATGTTTAGCCGGCTGTCAATCAGCACCCCCAGGTCTCTTTCTGCCGGGCCGCTTTCTAACCACTCTTCCCCCAGCCTGTAGCCCTGCATGGAGTTGTTGTGGCTGAAGTGTAAGACCCAGCACTTGTTCTTGTTGAACCTCATGCCGTTGGTCTCGGCCCATCTATCTAACCTGTCCAGATCCCTCTGTAGGGCCTTCCTACCCTCCAGCAGATCGACACTCCCACCCAGCTTGGTGTCATCTGCAAATTTGCTGAGGGTGCACTCAATCCCTACGTCTAGATCATCTATAAAGATATTGAACAGCACCGGCCCCAGAACTGAGCCCTGGGGAACACTACTAGTGACCGGCCGCCAGTTGGACTTTGCCCCATTCACCACCACTCTCTGGGCTCGGCCATCCAACCAGTTTTTAACCCATCGAAGAGTCCACCCATCCAAGCCCCAGGCAGCCAGTTTGTCTAGGAGGATGCTGTGGGAGACAGTGTCGAATGCCTTACTGAAGTCTAGATAGACTACATCCACAGCCCTGCCCTCATCTACTAAGCGGGTCACTTGGTCATAGAAGGAGACCAGGTTGGTCAAGCAGGACCTGCCTTTCATGAATCCATGTTGGCTGGCCCCGATTGTCCTGCATGTGCCGTGTAATGGCACTCAGGATGATCTGTTCCATCACCTTGCCTGGCACCGAGGTCAGGCTGACAGGCCTATAGTTCCCTGGATCATCCTTCCAACCCTTCTTGTAGATGGGTGTTACATTTGCTAATTTCCAGTCAGCTAGAACTTCTCCAGTTAGCCAGGACTGCCGGTAGATAATAGAGAGTGGTTTGGCAAGTTCATCTGCCAGTTCCTTCATTACTCTGGGGTGAATCCCATCCGGGCCCATAGCCTTGTGGGTGTCCAACTGGCACAGTAGGTCACTAACCGTCTCCTCCTGGATTACGGGGGGTTCACACACCCCCCTGTCCCTAACTTCAGGCTCTGGGGGCCGAGTCTCCTGAGGACAACCAGTCCTGACATTAAAGACCGAGGCAAAGGCGGCATTGAGCACCTCTGCCTTTTCCTCATCCCCTGACACTACACTACCCTCCTCATTCAGCAAGTGGTGGAGGCTCTCCTTGACCCTCCTTTTGCTGTTAATGTATTTGTAGAAGCTTTTTTTGTTATCTTTGACTGTAGCAGCCAAATCAAGCTCTAATTGAGCTTTGGCCCTTCTAATCTTCTCCCTACACGACCTGGCAACATCCCTATAGACCTCCCAAGTTACCCAACCCTTCTTCCAGAGCAAATAGGCTCTCTTTTTTTTCCTTAAGTTCTAGTCTAAGTTCTCTGTTTAACCAGGCCGGTCTTCTTCCCCGACGGCTTGTCTTCCTACACACCGGGACAGCCTGCTCCTGAATATTTAGCAATTCCCTTTTGAAGCATGTCCAGCCTTCCTGGACTCCTTTGCCCTTCAGGACCGACTCCCAAGGGACTCGGTCCACCAACCTCTTAAACAGGCTAAAGTCTGCCCGCCGGAAATCTAAAGCAGAAGTTCTGCTCTTGCCCCTCCTTACTTCCCCCACTATCGAAAACTGTAACATTTCATGGTCACTATTCCCAAGACGGCCACCAACCCTCACATCTCCCACTAGTCCTTCTCTGTTCACAAACAACAGGTCAAGCAGGGCCCTTCCTCTAGTGGGCTCATTTACCACTTGGTAATGTACCAAATAGTACAATAACCTAATTGTACCCCTGCAAACTAGAGTGATATAAACTGCATCCATGTCACAGGATAGATAAATGAGCTCAAAACAGACCTGCAACTGAATTTGCCTGACATTCAAATTCAACAAAAGTTTCAGCTTGCATGCATATTTCCATCTGGAAGGTTTGTGGTGGCCAAAGATGTTGGGGCAAACTGAACACTGAACCTGAGCTGCACTGCAGGTATGCTGGGCCAAACCAGGACACTGGGCCAGCACACTGAGTCAGCTGGTGAAAGATCCTTCTTGAAATCTGCAGTTGCTGCCTGTCAGCTGTGTAGTCTGCATGTCAAATACTGTGACTGGTCTCAGTCTAACTCCTAGTAGATACTCCCAAAATTTCTATCATCAGAGTTATTGCTAGTGAGTTGTAGTTCCAGAAGAGACAACACCACAGAAGGACCATGATGACAGCATAGCTCTCCCTGGCAAGGGGTAATGTACACTTGCAGGTTGTGCTAAAGGAGCTGAATGTATCTGCTCTGTAGATAATGTACTCTTTGCTGTTATCATCTTGGCACTTGCAGAATCATAAAGTCCAAGAAAAAAAAAATTGTTTCAAAGAGTATTGGAAGACTTTATTTTATTTACCACCTTCTTGCATGAAGTGACAAAACTGCACCAGTTCCCTTCCATCTTTCTGAAAGGAACATCCAAGTTCAGTGCATATCCACATTTAGCCTGCACCCAGGGCTAAACAACAAAGAGTTTTTCTATCACCCGATGTCCCTTCCCCAAATGAGAAAGGGAATTGGGAAAAGGAGGGAGACTTGTAGGTTGAAGTTAACCAGATTTAATGAAATAAAGAAATCAATAAAAATGACAACACAAAAGATACAAAACTACACTTCTCCACAAAGCACAGACAAGTTGCTGGAAAAAGGAAAAACCTCACCTCTGCCCAGCAAGCCCTCTCCTTTATAGTGAACTTGATTGTCAATGATATAGAATACACCTGTGGGCCAGCCAGGGTCAGCTGCCCTGGATTTAACTGCTAAGCGCCTTGATCACCATGGCTGGCCACAAAATGAAACCAAATCCCAATAAAACCAGGACAGTGCAGTAAAAATATCCTGGAACCCAATCATCAACCTCTGAAAACAGGAGTTTGTAACTGAAATGGGGAACTGGGAACAGAAGTTGATAGGGGCTCTTCTGTTTTATATATACAGCACAAAGTCCAGAAGTATAAACAGAGAGTAAGAAACGGAAGTGTGTTATCTATATAGATTGCAATTTTACACAGTGGATCTGCCTCAGGAACAACCCATCTCTTGCTCCCCTGTTTACCCTTCACTTGGTTATCAGGATGGAAAAGCAGGGTCCTTCACTACATGGGGTAGGTGATCTCGCAGCTGCTGTAGCCCATGTCGGAAGTAAAGGGAAAAGAGGAACGGGGAGTAAAGTGTCCTCCCATTTACTACCTCTACCTATTTCTTTCCAGTCTACTGACTTGAGAGAAGCATTTACACTCCTCCACTGCTGTCCAAGTCTCTAATAATCAATTCAGCCAAGAGTACAAGACAAACTCTGGGGCCCCATGGCTTGTCTGCATGGAGAAGTGAAAGTCAAGTAAGACTGTACATTGATTTTCTGCTAAATCAGTACATAGTCATGATGAGTGATATACTTGAATTCTTTTCAAAACCAACACCAAAAAAGTATTGCAATACCACAAAGTATTGTGAAACCATTAAACTAGCTATAGTTGGGGTGAGGTGAGGCTGTGGGGCAAGAAGGCTTTTTTCCATTATTTCACTTATTCCACATTATTTCCATGTTCTCAAATAATCCGATTTTGTTGTGGGACCAGAATTTGCCCTGTGGGACTCCACTATCTGTTTCTCTGGTTTCTGGGGCCCCCACACAGAACTCCTCAGCATACCTCCTTCCTTTTCCTACCCCTTCTTCTGGGGGCCATGGATGGTACATGTGTGGCAGAACTTCTCTGTTGGGGAGCTGGAGGACCTCTGCCAGATAAGGTAAAAGAGATGCGTTACCTCCTGCTAGACCTTTCCTACCACATTGCTAGAGTGGAGGAGCCACATTCAAGGTCCCCCTTGAATATCCCCCTGCCCCAGTGAGGACAGACCTCAGAATTCAGTCCAAGCCAGTTAGATCCCACTCTTACATGTGCAACTTTATGAATGTTACTGACCCTGGGAAGTGCAGAGTGACTCACACACCACTTCCAGGAATGAGACTAAATTTGGTTAATGGAGAAGTGAACACAGAGTAAGATAACTATGACACGGGGATATTTGTTTCTTAACAGTTCAGCATTACAGCTGTGGCAATATGGGGAACTGAGTGTTCCGAATGTCTGAATTATCTTGCTCATGAATATTTTTCTTTTCTTTCCAGGAGAGTTGACTTAGACAATATTGATTGTAGACTGGCTGTTTTCAGTGTGTTGCAACTTCTGTGCACTGCTGCTTTTCTGCATGGCACAAGGTGCATTACTAACAGGAAAAAGGGTCCAAAGAATGTAACTGTATACTTGGAAACTCATATTACTTGAAGTGACATGATTAAGTGCGAGTATGCATGTACTAGAGTGCACCTGCACATATAATGAAGAAAAATTAGTATAGATATACAAGGAAGATGTATTTGATAGTTAGTAGAATTTAAATGAGGACCAGTGATCTCAAATGGAAACTTAATAGGAAAGCAATTCTTCTAATGTATATAATTAGTGACTGAAATTCAATAGCTAATGAGATGAAGTAGATTAATTTTTTTTGTAATAAACCGAGATAAATTATAATTAGTGTGTTTCATTTAATTGCATCAGTAGCTGTAGTTATGACTTTTAATTTGGTATTTTATGCTAATTTGTTAATTAGGTTATTCATCTTATGCATTGTCTATTAGGGTGATCTTTCATTTGTATGGCAATGAAGATCTAATCTGCATTCAGTTAATAACACATACAGAGAAGTAATAGACATTCTGCAAGGAAATCCTGCTATAATCTGATGTAATTGGAAAACAACACAGAAGTTGCATAAATGGAACTCATAAAAATGAATCAGCATATGCTATGGCACCTAAGGAAAAAAACCCTACAGGTTAAAAGTGAATGCAGTTTGGACAGATGTGGTTATTAATTTGTGACTAACTATGGTAGCTATGGTAGTTGTCAGGGCAAAAATAATCTCCACTTCTTTGCCAGCATGCTGGTGATCCTCAATGTGTAAGCACAAGTTATACTTACAGATGAGTCCTGCGCCAAAGCTTCTGTTGTTCAGAGACATGGTTTAACTGTCTCCCTACAAAATCTTTGCAATTAAAGATCAAAGAAAAATTGGCACACGTTGGAAAAGGAAGGGTTAAAGCCATCCGCAGCCTGGGAAGAAGAGGGGGACTTATTGCATTTTGTGGCAGGTCTGACTCTGCTGGAGGGTGTGCCTAAATGAGCTGTATTCCCTAGAGTAAGGGTGGACCAGTTTATCCATCATAAGTGCAGTAAAACAGCATTAGCACATTACCTACTTACCTGTGGCTAGTTCTGGGCTCTGCATGCCTGTGGGAGCTGCTGGAACCTTCTGCACAGCTTGTGGAGCTTTGCAATAGGTGTTGCTATGATAGCAAGGCTGCAAATCTTTGGGTTTTCTTGGAAAGTTGGAGATCTTTTGGAGATTTCCTCTTTTCTCTCTGTATAAGCTGATAAATCCATCTGCTTAGACTAGATATTGCAGCAAATCCATCTGCTTTTGCAGAGGGAGCTCTGTGGATACAATATAATGGGCCTCTGTCTTGGGCAGCAGAGCTGTAGGGATATTGCTGCCTCATGGGCTTCAGTTTGCAACATTTAGTCTTAATCTCGCCGTGGCAGGAAACTCTGTGGCTGTGTCAGCGCCCACGCAGCACCCCTCTGTGGGCAATGACAGGTAGGAAAATGTCTTATGTAACAGCAGCACAGCAGGTACCTGCAGCTGCACCCTGTCCTATGTGTCTCTGTTGATGTCAGGCCTACGTTGAAAAAGACAGTAATTAATATTTTTAAGATTGTCATCATCTCTGCTGTATAAGGAGGCAGGTATCACATGGCACAGACAGCATTCTTATTGCTGGCATCTCTGAAGTACTATTAAAGAATTATTTGCAAGTACCATGCAGCCAGGGTGGTGCCAGATTCTGTACGGGAGATCCTATTCCGTCAATTTGACAGGGAAGGCAGAACAGATGCATACTACAGGAGAAAAGGTGTTAATTGAACATCTCTTGTCTCTAAATGAAGTGTTGAATTCCTTACTATACCATGATCAAGAAGGTGCCCCCAGGACTGTGGACATCAACTCCCAAGGGACCATTGAAACTAACTTTGAAAGGAATAAATGAATTGTACTTGGGCAGACATTGAATCATTTATTCATTTAGAGTGTAATTAAGGAATTCTTATTTTTTGTATTGTAATAGTCACAGGAGGAATAATTACAATAATCAAGATACATAAAATTTTCAAAATTGGCCAAAGTAAACACCATGGAGCTGAAAATACTGTTATGTTTGTTAATACTCCTGGTGAACAAGACTAAATTTCAAGATGTGCTACCAAAATGGGATAGGAATCAAAATATTTGGGAACTATTAGCCCAAGAGGTGACAAATACCTCCTCTTTCTGCATAGCAGCAGAAAATTCAATAGGGGAAATTTATAGTTCATGTTTAGTAGGGATTCCCACCCCTTTAGAATTAATTTGGAATTCATCTGAATTTACAGAAAGGGAAGGATTGGATTTTTCCTGGTTGCTCTTGTAGCTCTCTGTCCGCTTTTTGGACAACAAAAGGAATGGGTCTGAAGTGAGAAATGTGTCATTGCCTTAACACAGATGTTTATTGCACATGTGCAGAAATGGAGGGGGTGGGAATGGAAGGGAAAGAAATTGCTGAACTAATCCAAGAATAGCTTGCCCAATATCAGAGGAAGATGATAACACGAGACAGATTTCTCACATTTTCTTATTTGCCATTGTGCAAAAATAACGAAGTGTGATATTGCCTTTGTACTGACCTCACAGAGAAATTCCTTGAAAAGAATTTCCATTCACTCTCCATTCCACATAGTGCTTGGAAAATAGATATTGTTTGGATCTGACATCTCTGGGTTGTGTTCAAAAGCCTTAGGCTTTTACTTAATTGATGTTGTTTTCCAAGGAAGTGAGGTCCTGTGCGGGTAATTAGGCCATGGAATAGATATGTGAAAGGTAAAAACATTCTATTGAAAATCAAATTTAGCTCCACAATGTAAATCATACAAAGCAAATGAGTTTAGCTGAGGGCAACATTTCTTTATATACCCATGGACCAAATTCTTTGCTAAATCATAGCGCAACATGCCATACAAGGGCAGGGGGCAGGACAATCATTTAAAAGCACAAGCATGCAGACAGAAGGATATCATGGGCAGGTGGTGGGGAAGGGGCTTCACGTTTTGAATGCCTCTGCAATAATATTGATCCCTTCCAGACCTTTTTTCTCATCTGAACTCCTCACATACCTCCTGTCCCTCCATGCCCACTCTCCCTTATCACCTGGATGTGTCTTGCTGCTGCAGCAAAATTAAAAACTGTCACCACTGGGATAAAGACACATTGTGAGTAGTTCAGGCTCACCCAAATTTGGGTACTGTGATTGACTGTGACCCTTAAGTGGGGCAAGGAAGTATGACATTGCACTTGAAACTGGATTGAGCGCAGTGGCTGCATCCTATGGAAATCAAAGACTCTAGGGTGAGGTTTGCATGACTGCATGAGGATGAACCTTTCTAACCTGCCTCCTATGCAGGTGGGATTTCAGCCCAGTGCCTGGAGGGACATGGCTCTCCTTTCTGTCACGCTATGAAGTTCTGGGTCTCCAGGCAGATGTACAACCAGCAATCAGCCTCCCCTCCTGGGTCTGCCAGCTTGTCTGCTATCTGGGCCCCTTCAGCCACAGGTCCTCCTGCCTCAAGCCCCCTCCAGCAAGGCTTGTTAGTGTGCTCCTGGTTCTCTGCACTTCAAAATGATCTCCCATTTCAAATCATCACGTGACAATGTAAGGTACTGGTAGCTGCATGAGGTGTATGTAACTCCATTGTTGCCGCTTGTCTGCAGCAAGCTCCGTTCGGTTGCTGGCTGGCCTGAGGCTATCCGCACCCCAGGGCCATTGAGCACTGACACCAATGTGAGGATGCAACAAATGGCGTTTATTTAACTGCGCAACAGCCTTATATAGTTGTCTTGTCCCGTACGAACTCGCACGATACTTGCACATCCTGCTCCTTTTGCCACGCCTACCTTCCGTTACAGCCCGAGATTTTCCGGTCGCCGTACCCTAATCTACCTACATTTCCCCCTCCCCATGCTTCAAGTCATGCGAAGTAAAGCATATCGCTGATTCTGGAGCCTTGCGTCAAAGCGTAAGCGTAGCTGGCGGATACAACATCCCGAGCCCAGGTTCTCCAGTAAGATTCCTCTGCAACTCCTGAGATGAGGGGAGAGGAGGGGGGGGGGAGAGGAGGGGGGGGGGAGAGGAGGGGGGGGGGGAGAGGAGGGGGGGGGGGAGAGGAGGGGGGGGGGAGAGGAGGGGGGGGGGAGAGGAGGGGGGGGGGAGAGGAGGGGGGGGGAGAGGAGGGGGGGGGGGAGAGGAGGGGGGGGGAGAGGAGGGGGGGGGAGAGGAGGGGGGGGGGAGAGGAGGGGGGGGGGGAGAGGAGGGGGGGGGGAGAGGAGGGGGGGGGGAGAGGAGGGGGGGGGGGAGAGGAGGGGGGGGGGAGAGGAGGGGGGGGGGAGAGGAGGGGGGGGGAGAGGAGGGGGGGGGAGAGGAGGGGGGGGGAGAGGAGGGGGGGGGAGAGGAGGGGGGGGGGAGAGGAGGGGGGGGGAGAGGAGGGGGGGGGAGAGGAGGGGGGGGAGAGGAGGGGGGGGGAGAGGAGGGGGGGGAGAGGAGGGGGGGGGGAGAGGAGGGGGGGGGAGAGGAGGGGGGGGAGAGGGGGGGGGAGAGGAGGGGGGGGGAGAGGAGGGGGAGAGGGGGGGGGGAGAGGAGGGGGGGGGGAGAGGAGGGGGGGGGGAGAGGAGGGGGGGGGGAGAGGAGGGGGGGGGAGAGGAGGGGGGGGAAGAGGAGGGGGGGAAGAGGAGGGGGGGAAGAGGAGGGGGGAAGAGGAGGGGGGAAGAGGAGGGGGGGGAAGAGGAGGGGGGGGAAGAGGAGGGGGGGGGAAGAGGAGGGGGGGGAGAAGGGGGGGGGGAAGAAGGGGGGGGAGGGGGGAGAGTAGAGCAAAAAGAGGCCCATCTCTCCCCTGCAAACCCTCCCTTTTATAGTGAAGTTGATGTCAATGATATAGAATACACCTGTGGGCCAGCCTGGGTCAGCTGCCCTGGGTTTAGCTGCTAATGGCTCTGATCACCATGGCTGGCCACAAACTGAAACAAAATCCCAAAGAAACCAGGACAGGATTCCACCTCTTTTTCTATATCATTCACATCAAGTCACTACTATTTTCCCCATCCCTCACCATACATACCCATCCACATATACACACAGATATTCTCTCAATTCCATGGGCCATCTTTCCAAGAAGTCCACTGAATCAATTCAGTCCAAATCCATGGGTTCCATTTCCCATCATAGTCTCTCAAGGCAGGAAAAACATTGGTGTGGGATTCACTCAGTTGGCAGATCGGGACCAGGCCTCCATATAGTGCCCAACTTCACCAGTCCGTGACACAGCAGGATTATGTGTTGTGGAAGACCCTCAGCCTGCAAACAGCTGTGCTTTAATTGGGGAGCAGAAGATTTGCTTGGGAACACTGCATTGAGAATAGTTTTTGCTTGCTTCTAAGATAAAGGAGCCGAGACCAGTTCACAGGGCCTTTTGAGGCATGAAAGAAGTAAACATGTGTTGAGGGTCAGTTCTGAGCACAGAGCTGAAAACAGGGAATGGTTGTTGATTTTTTGAGCCCAGGACACTGTGGCTCTTCCCAGAATGGGTGATGAGTGCTTAGCTTGTGAATGTTGATGTTACCTTGAACTGCCTAGTCCGGCTCCTGCATTGTAGCAGTTAAATAGGGTAGTAGAATAACAATAAAAAAGGCCTTAGGCCTTTCAGCTTCAGGCCCTTGCATCCTGGATCTCAGAGTCTGTGCCTTCCTTGCCGCCCGCCGCAATGTGTTGCATCTGTAGCTTGCAGCTGGTGTATCTGGTGCAGCCCACGTTCACAGTCTGGGGTGATTCTTACTGTGATAAATGACACTTAGCATCATACAGTTCAAGTTATTGGCTATTCTCACCCAGAATCAAATCTCCTTTGGGTACACATTTAACTTCCCCATCCTCCTGCATCATCCACCAGGTGCACCCAGGTCCTTGAGCAAAAGCAACTCCACAAGTGGGTTTGCCTTTGCTCGAGGCAGGAGTAATCCAAACTGGTTTCCCCAACATTTCTCTTGCATGAACCATGGGGACTTTATTCCCCTCTACAGTGAGCAACAGTTCTGATTGAGCAGGACCAGCCCGACTGGCAGATCCCCTGGTATTAACTAACCAGGTGGCCTTTGCTAAGTGTTCATCCCAATTTTTGAATGTCCCATTGCTTTCAGTGTCTTCTTGACCAGTCCATTACATCGTTCCACTTTCCCAGCAGCTGGTGCATGGCAGGGGATGTGATATATCCATTCAATACCATGCTCTTTAGCCCAGATGTCTATGAGGCTATTTCGGAAATGAGTCCCCTTGTCTGACTCTATTCTTTCCGGAGTACCGTGTCGCCACAAAATTTGCTTTTCAAGGCCCACAATAGTGTTACAGGCAGTGACGTGAGGCACAGGGTATGTTTCCAACCAGCCGGTACTTGCTTCCACCATTGTGAGCACATAGCGCTGGCCTTGGCGGGTTCGTGGACGTGAGATGTAATCAATCTGCCAGGCCTCTCCATACTGATACTTCAGCCATTGTCCTCCATACCACAGTGGTTTTAGTCATTTGGCTTGTTTAATTGCAGCACAAGTTTCACATTCATGGATGACCTGTGAGATGGTGTCCATAGTCAAATCAAACCCTCGGTCATGGGCCCATCTGTATGTAGCATCTCTGCCTTGGTGACCCGATGTATTATGGGCCCACCGAGCTAAGAATAATTCACATTTATGCTGCCAGTCCAGGTCTACTTGGGACACTTGAATCTTAGCAGCTTGATCCACCTGCTGGTTGTTTTGCTGTTCCTCAGTGGCTCAGCTCTTGGGTACGTGGGCATCTACATGACATACCTTCACAACCAGCTTCTCTAATCGGGTAGCAATATCCTGCCATAATGCAGCTGCCCAGATGGGTTTGCCCCTGCGCTGCCAGTTGTTTTTCTTCCATTGCTTCAGCCATCCCCACAGGGCATTTGCTACCAACCACGAGTCAGTATACAGGTAGACTACTGGCCATTTTTCTCGCTCAGCAATATCTAGAGCCAGCTGGATGGCTTTTACATCTGCAAACTGACTCAACTCACCTTCTCCCTCAGCTGATCACACCTTGGTTCTCCAGTTGACGGATCAGCTCATGGATGGGGATCAGTGAGTCTCTGTTAGTACGATATTGCCATCAGTGGAGCATTGTAGTAGCAATATGCACATTTTGGTCCTCGACCCTCAGCAGCCCCACAACAGAAGGGTCCTCTGATAGACCGGGCAGAGTAGACAGCTGTTTAATTTCTTCCGTCTCCACAGCCACTACACCAAACGCCCACCGGTACCCCTCGGGTCCTTGAAATACCCTCTCCTCAGGTATTCTATGCCATGAATGCGTGGGGCATCTGGGCAAGTCACAGTAGGGTGCATCTGCCGCTCAGTCCCAGTCAGACTCACTTCAGCTTCCAATACAGTCAGCTCTTAGGAGGCCCCTGTCACACCAGAGACAGAAATCGATTCTGTCCCTTTATAGTTTGATGGCATTATGGTGCCTTGTGCACCAGTGTCCACTAGAGCCTTATATTGCTGTATTTATGATGTGCCAGGCCATCAAACCCACACAGTCCAAAAACCACAGTTGTCCTTATCCTCCACCTGGCTGGAGGCAAAGCCCCTCTAGTCCTGAACATAGTGTTTGTTATCAGCATCTTGGTGGAGGTTACAGAATCTAAGATGGTGTTCTTATAATGAACCAGTGAGGAGAAATGTGAGCCGAATGATCATGAAATGGGAATGTGAAAAAAACCAATCAGACTACACAAGGAAAAGGTGCTGTTTGGGATTCAGTTTGGTCTATGACTATATTATCCCAATTTCAATACATGGCCAAAACTCCTTGGTGTTTTATTTGGGATGGATCAGTTTTTACAAATTGGCCATCGGTAAACGATAAAGGAAGCTCATCACGAGAAAAGGAATGTTTAGTGTCTTGGTGGAAATATGAAAAGATCTATGATTGTAGTACAATAAATAGGGCAATTCAGGAGATTCCCCCTTTAGCCACAGCCTTAAAATATGGATGTTTTGGTCGAGGACTTAAGAATGATCTTCAATTAACTGAGCAATATAAACCTGAAAGAGGAACAATATTCAGTTGTAAAAGGTCTACAATCCAGAGTCCATGACACTTAGTTTGAGCAATGAGTGATGGATCATGGACAACTCACTTGTCTCTAGATGGAAAGGTGAAACAAATTACTTTAGGCATGCCCACATTGTGTCCGATATGGAAAAGAGCTCCTTTTAGAGGAACTTTGGAAAATCTAGAATTAGAACAAATAAAAAGATCAGAAATAAATGAAGAGTGGAATGAACCATCATCAGGAGTAGAAATTGGTTGGGCTTTGGAATCCTCATTGACTCCTTTAGCAACATATAGGAAAAGAGACTGGATATATCAGCCAACAGGACAGGTAGAAAAGCTGGCAAATGTAACCAAGAAGGGATTTAAGGACTTAAATTTACAGTTACAAGCAACTTCAAAGATGACTTTACAAAATAGAATGGCTTTAGATATGCTCTTAAAGAGCATGGGGTTTAGCAGATACCTGAAGGATAGAATTGACCATTGTTGCATACACATTCTGAATGTGACTCAAGATGTGGAACATTCTACCATTATTTGAAAAAAACAAATAAATAACAAGACTTCCTTTAATTGGATGATTATTCAAGCAGTGGCTAGACAACAGGATGAAAAGGAATCGATTCCAAGGCTCCCACCAACATAGGATGCCTAGAAGGTATAACATAAATATGAGTAGAAAATCAAAAGATAAAATAAGATTTGCAAAGTATAAAATTAGAGCAAAACTTAAAGGAGCTACTTTAAATACTAATAGCAATTTTGATTTAAGAAGTATAATTAAGGTTTTGATTGTTATATGTATACTAATCATAATATATCTAATCCATAATGGGTGAAAGTATTGAAATGATTTTCAAAACTTTCAAAGGGGGGAAAATGTTGCAAATACTCTGATAAAATAATCAAGATTTGATCATGTAGAAGAGTCAGATCTGAAACAGGTAACTATAGGCATTGTTAGGTTTGAGATAGGTAACCATAGGCACTGTTAAGTTTAAAATAGGTAACTGTTAGGTTTGAAATAGGTAACCAGAGAAACCTCACCAGGGAAATACTGGAGTTTTCTATGGTTTGTTTAAGAAACTAAGGAGACCGTCACGGACACCAGTTATGCTGCTTAGAAACCCCCTTACCCTTCCCATCCTGATTTGAATATCAGGGATAGTTTCCAATCAAGAAACCCAGAAAATGGGTCTCAGCCCTGAGACATTGTAATGGCTGGGGAACAGAGAGTAAGGAGGAGAGTGTAACATCTCTGCCTTCAGTCACAGCCCCCTGGAAACCTCACTGACCCTCGTCCAACAAGCTTAATATGATACTTGTCAATATCATGAGGTTTTATTTGTTATCATTACTACCAGGAATTCAAATGGCAGTGCCTCTATCTACTCTGAAGAAATGCTGTATTGTTTTGTTATGCAAAGGTCCTTGAAATAAGCTGCGGCATCCAGCAGAAACTTTCCTTTTTACTTTATTCCCTGTATTTGGAAGAGACTCCCGGGATAGAAAAGTTTCCTGGGAACTGGACACTGCTGTACGAGTGGAAACATTTGAAAAAGGAAATTGCCTGTAATGGGTTTGTGGTTGCCTCCATTACCGGGCTGCAGTGAATGAGTAAATCAAGTTAAACTGCAGATATATTCCCAGACCCCTTTGTCACTGATTTTTCCCACCAGAGGGAAATCAGTCTGCCACATTCAAGAGCTGAATTTTCACATGGCAGGGCCACAGTTCTGGAAGCAGGGCAATATTTTTGCCTGTAGTGCAAGCAAGAAAGAAATTAGCCTCAAAACTGCCTGGATAGAAACTTCAGAAGTGCTGTGCTTTGGCCTTCTGCCACTCCTTTTGAAGTAAGGGACTTCTCCCATTGTGTTAGATTTTAACAAAGTCAGAACAATGTTGAACTCCTTTATAAAATCCCACCCACTATTTTCAGTGCACAGTTTTATCAAGCCAGAAGATTTTGGTGCTGGAAAGCATTGTGGGATTTTGTAATGCCCAGAGGGGGACTCCCTGGTTCCTTCATGTTAGCCCTATCCCTTCAGGGTGTCTTTGATTCTCTTCCTGACACTGTAATAGTGCTGTGGCTGACATTCTGGTATTTCCTGCTTCTCAACCCACCATGGCAAAATGTGGAGAGGGACATGTGAAAGAAAGGCAGGAGCAGCATTACCCCCAGCAACAGCACTGGCTGTAGGTCTACCACGATGAGTGGCAGCGGGTCATGTAAGATTGTCCCTTCCTTTGTGCCATCTTCCTTCTCTTTTCTGATGTGTAGCGCCATAGTTCCCAGCTGCTCATGGTCCTGTGCATGAGCTTTTCCAGGAAGGTTAGTCATGTATTACTGGCTTCTGTCCTCACGACTAGGTTTTTAAGAACCAAGTGGCTCCGTTTGCTCCTCCTCACTGTGTGGCGGAGTACAGCATCTGGCCTTAGTTCATTGCCTTATGGATGGGTTTTCTTTTGTTACAGTAAATACGGGTTCGTGTTCAAGAGATTCGGCTATAACATCTCCAGTTAAAGTTTCTTATCAAGCATTACGAAGCCTTTAAACCGAATTGTGTTTTTTGAAGTCTCACTGGTTTACTACTCAAAGTTCAGACCTGGAGTAAGTAAATAAATGAAACGTTTGATATTGAGATCCATCTGTGTTCAGCTCTCTGTTGTGACTGATATCTATTGAGCCATTAAGCTTTGTTCTGCTCAAGTTATTTTATTTATATAATTTTAATTTATTTCACTTTAGTATTCTACAGCTACTTCCTAAGCAATTTGTGCCTGGAAAAATTAGAAGAATGAGCCATGTAAATCCATGAGAGAGGTTATAAAATAAACATTATAGCATGTGTGGGGGTAACTTTTTATTGCAAGTGGCTGCTCTCACTTTCTGGCATTTATACACACAGCCATCTGTTTGAAGGCTGAAGTGGTTGTATTCCAGCATTTATGTAACTTGCCTGTAGAAAAAAAATGACATCACTTAGTTTCCTGAAGAAAATTACCAATGCCAGAAATGAGGAAATAAAATCTACAATAAAGAGAATATGTATTTTTTTAAACCTTCTTCCCTTTTACAGTAGGCCATGTCACGGTCAGACCCTCTGCCACTATCTACCATTTCAAGGAATAAGGTTCTGAGTCCGAGGTACAAAGTGAGGTTTATTGGGATAATCATAGAATCATAGAATGGTTTGAGTTGGAAGGGACCTTAAAGATCATCTAGTTCCAACCGCCCTGCCATGGGCAGGGAAACCTTCCACTAGACCAGGTTGCTCAGAGCCCCATCCAACCTGGCCTTGAACACTGCCAGGGAGGGGGCATCCACAACATCTCTGGGCAACCAGAGATGCTGCAGTGTCTCACCACCCTTGCAGCAAAGAATTTCTTCCTAATATCTAATCTAAATCTACCCTCTTTCAGTTTAAAACCATTACCCTTCCTCCTATCACTACATGCCCTTGTAAAAAGTCCCTCTCTATCGTTCTTGTAGGCCCCCTTCAGATATTAGAAGGCTGCTATAAGGTCTCCCCAGAGCCTTCTCTTCTCCAGGCTGAACAGCCCCAACTCTCTCAGCCTGTCTTCATAGGAGAGGTGCTCCAGCCCTCTGATCATCTTCGTGGTCCTCCTCTGTACTCGCTCCAACAGCTCCATGTCCTTCTTATGTTGGGGGCCCCAGAGCTGGACACAGTACTCCAGGTGGGGTCTCACGAGAGAGAGGGGGAGAATCACCTCCCTCGACCTGCTGGCCACACTGCTTTTGATGCAGCCCAGGATACAGTTGGCTTTCTGGGCTGCAAGCGCACATTGCCGGCTCATGTTGAGCTTCTCATCGACTATCACCCCCAAGTCCTTCTCCTCAGGGCTGCTCTCAATCCATTCTCCGCCCAGCCTGTATTTGTGCTTGGGATTGCCCCAACCCACATGCAGGACCTTGCACTTGGCCTTGTTGAACTTCATGCAGTTCGCACAGGCCCACCTCTCAAGCCTGTCAAGGTCCCTCTGGATGGCATCCCTTCCCTCCAGCACGTCGACCACACCACACAGCTTGGTGTTAGCAAACTTGCTGAGAGTGCATTCAGTCCCACTGTCCATGTATCAGACAAAGATGTTAAACAGCACCGGTCCCAATACCAACCCCCGTGGAATGCCAGTCATCACTGGTCTCCACTTGGACATCAAGCTGTTGACCGCAGCTCTTTGAGTGTGACCATCCAGCCAATTCCTTATACACCGAATGGTCCATCAGTCAAGCTCATGTCTCTCCAATTTAGAGACATGGATTTTGTGTGGGACAGTATCAAATGCTTTGCACAAGTCCAGGTAGATGACAGGAATTTGTCAGGCACTATTTGCCCTTAGTGAAGCCATGTTGGCTGTCACCAACCACCTCTTTCTTTTCCATGTGCCTCAGTATAGTTTCCAGGAGGATCTGCTCCACGATCTTGGCAGACACAGAGGTGAGACTGACCGGCCTGTAGTTCCCCGGGTCTTCCTTTTTTCCCTTTTTAAAAATGGGAATTATGTTTCCCCTTTTCCAGTCATTTATTGTAAATGGTGATCTCTTCAGAAATGATTGGAAATTATGTTCTCTTCAGAAAGGAAATTTCTGAGTTTTATAATTATGGAAAAATGTAAACATTTTTTTTTTTTTTTTTTTTTCCCCTAAAGAATCCAGGAACAATTGGTGTCCCTCAAATCTCTCACTGCTTTGGAATACTGGCTGAGTAAGCCAGAGCTGAAGCAGAACCTTCTAACATGATGATAGTTCAAATTTAATTTTGAAATCTTATGATTTTCTAGGTTACCAGCTAAGGGTTGGAAAGTCTCAAAACCCTAGGATCCCTATGTCCTGGTTTGGCCAAAACCAGGCCGATTTTCCTTTCAGTGATTTTTGCTTTCAGCTAAGTCTCCTCTAAGTAACTGCACTTTCTGAAACTAACTGCATGTTTGCAGACAGTGTCTGCCTCCAGGACTGATAACGCCCGAAGTTTGTAGTTATCGCTGAGGTACCGGTAGGGAAGTTGTGCAGTAAGGCTCTTGCTGTACTTATTCTTAGAGAAACCAAGGTCACTGCTGAATTCCTCACTGCTTACAAGTGAAGAGCCGAAGGGGGGTTGCAGCTGCAGCGGGGAGCAGACAGGGCAGGTGACCCAAAATTGACCAACGAGGGTATTCCATCCCATACACGTCATTCTCAGTATAAAGCGGGGGGATCACGAGGGTCTCGCTCTCTTTCTGCTATGGCCGGTGTCCAAGGAGGACTCCGTCTGTTTTCCTGCTGCCCCCGATCCCGATCCGTGCATCCCTGACTCCAGCTCTCAACCGTCGCTAGGCCCAGCCTGGGCCTTCCCGGAGCCTGCCCTGCAGTGCCGGTGGTGACGTGGCTGACTTCAGGGGAGCTCAATCTTGGTTTTGTATATATATATTTGTATATATTTGATTATTTCTATTATTATTATTATACTCTTTTTCATTATTATAGTTTATTAAAACTGTTTTAACTTTCCAACCCGGAAGTCTCTCTCCCTTTTCCCTTTCCCTTTCCCTCTGGGGGGAGGGGGGGGGATAACAGAGGGCATCTGCCACAGGTTTAATAGCTAGCCCAGCTTTAAACCGTGACAGATTTATTGGCGCCCAACGTGGGGCTCGAAAGAAGCTCCGACAGGTTGCTCTGATAAGTTGAATCCCAGCTCCAGTGGGAGGAGACCCGGAGAGCTCAGCTGAGAGAGTATCGGAGTTCTTCCTTTGAGATTTACGAGGGGTTGGAAATTAAAACAGATAGCTAAGATGGTAATGTCATTTTTGATCGCTGTGCTATCTCGTCTCTTTATTAAGCCTTTTACAGAGTTAAGTGTAATAATACCTTACTTGCCATTGTTTGTTAGTGTTTATGTGCAGTTTATCATTGCTGGGTACTGGTCAACATGCATTGTTTTGCTATGGCGTTTCGTACGGATTTATGTCGTGATAAACTGGGTTGTTACTACTCTGACCTCGGTAGCAGAGATTTTATCTGTGCACTCTGGGAGTCCTTTAGCTGATTCTGTTAATGATTATACTTCCAATTTTACTTTGGGAAATAGTACCTTCTCCTTTTCTGCCAAGGTGATTCCACTAGATTTTGCGAAATTAGGATGGTGCTGTCTAGGTGGCATGGTTTTATTTTCGTTTGTCCTGAATGTGTTTCTGGTGTGGTATGTGATTAGATGTCAGTGCAGCAACAGCGGGAGGTATCATGCTGCCCCTGTAACCAGGAGAAAACACAGAAAGAAATCAGCTAGTAAAGTGAAGGATGATGACTCAGAGGCTTCTAAGGCAGAGCCAGCACAGGACCCAGGTGAGGGCCCTTCTCAGTCAGAGTCAGGGCCTGACACAGAGGGGGGTTTCCTTGATCATCTTTTTAAAGAAGGCCCATTACACAAGAAGGACAAGAAAGGTCCTTCTAAAGCAGAACAATCACAGGAGGACTCGGACTCGGAAGTAGAGATAACCTACCACTCCTTATCCCTGAAAGAACTGCAAAATATAAGAAAAGATTTTAGTCGTTATGACCGTGAGCCAATTATTACCTGGTTGCTCCGATGCTGGGATAATGGGGCAGATAGCATAGAACTGGATGGTAGAGAAGCCAGACAGTTGGGATCCCTGTCCAGAGATGGTGGTATTGATAAGATGCTTCCAAGAAGGTCGAACAGTATCAGTCTCTGGAGGCGACTCTTGTCAGCTGTAAAGAGCAGGTATCCCTATAAAGATGATGTTATGAGCCACCTAAGCAAATGGACCACTATAGAAAAAGGTATTAACTACCTTAGAGAACTAGCTGTGCAAGAGATCATTTATAAACACCCTCAGGACATTGTAGATCCTGTAAATCCTGATGAAGTGGAATGCAACCGATCCATGTTCCGGAAGGTTGTGAAGAGTGCTCCACCAACACATGCCCATACATTGTCAATATTAGTCTGGGGAGAAGATGCTATGGCACGACCTAGTGTGGGCGAAATGGCTAACTATATGCGACAGTATGAAGATAGTATTTCTTCCCCACTGCAGGCCCGTGTCTCGGCTGTGGAAAAACTGACTAAGGAAAACAAGGACTCATTTAAACAACTGTCAGACAAACTGTCCAGGATCGAGAATAAACTTGACTCTCTACCTACACAGGCGCGCGTTGCAGCCTTTAGGAGGAAACGCCCTCCTACTGGACCGGCTCAAAGGAAACGGGACACGTCACAAGGTATCCTGTGGTTTACCCTGCGTGATTATGGGGAGGACATGAACAGATGGCATGGACAACCTACCAGTACCCTACAGGCACGAGTACGTGAGTTGCAAGCTAACAGAAATACCAGAGAGAATTTTCCTAGGAGGATGGCTGCTCCAGTTACCAGTGAGCAGGACCCCAGTCAGGGTAGATGGGCCTCAAATCCTTTTTTTCCAAGAGTGAATAGGGGAAATGAAGGTCCAGTCCCCGTGAGCTGCACGAATCCAATCTTTAATTAGAGGGGCCCTGCCTCCAGCCAGGAGGAGGAGAGGGACAACCGAGTTTATTGGACTGTGTGGATTCGATGGCCTGGCACATTAGAACCACAAAAGTATCGAGCCCTGGTAGACACTGGTGCACAGTGCACCCTCATGCCATCGAATCATAAAGGGACAGAATCTGTCAGTATCTCGGGAATAACAGGGGGATCTCAAGAGTTATCTGTATTGGAGGCCGAAGTGAGCCTAACTGAAAATGAATGGAAAAAGCACCCCATTGTGACTGGTCCAGATGCTCCATGCATCCTTGGCATAGACTACCTCAAGAGAGGGTATTTTAAGGACCCAAAAGGATATAGATGGGCCTTTGGTGTAGCAGCTGTAGAGACTGAGAACATTCAACAGCTGTCTACCTTGCCTGGCCTCTCAGAGGATCCTTCTGTTGTGGGGTTGCTGAAGGTTGAAGAACAACAGGTGCCAACTGCTACTACCACGGTGCACCGACGACAATATCGCACCAATCGAGACTCCCTGATCCCCATTCATAAACTGATTAGACAATTAGAAAATCAAGGAGTGATTAGCAAGACTCGCTCACCCTTTAATAGTCCTATATGGCCAGTGCAAAAGTCTAATGGAGAATGGAGATTAACTGTGGACTATCGTGGCCTAAATGAAGTTACGCCACCGTTGAGTGCTGCCGTGCCAGACATGCTAGAACTTCAATACGAACTGGAGTCAAAGGCAGCCAAGTGGTACGCCACCATAGACATTGCTAATGCATTTTTCTCTATTCCCTTGGCACCAAAGTGCAGGCCACAGTTTGCTTTTACCTGGAGAGGTATCCAGTACACCTGGAATCGACTGCCCCAGGGGTGGAAACACAGTCCTACTATTTGCCACGGACTGATCCAGACTGCACTAGAAGAGGGTGGAGCTCCAGAACATTTGCAATACATTGATGACATCATTCTATGGGGTGATACAGCAGCAGAAGTTTTTGACAAAGGGGAGAAAATCATCCAAATTCTTCTGAAAGCTGGTTTTGCCATAAAAAGAGGCAAGGTAAAGGGGCCTGCCCGGGAGATCCAGTTTTTAGGGATTAAATGGCAAGATGGGCGTCGCCAGATCCCAATAGAGGTGATCAACAAAATAACAGCTATGTCCCCACCAACTAACAAAAAGGAAACACAAGCCTTCTTAGGCGTTGTGGGTTTCTGGAGAATGCATATTCCAGATTACAGCCAGATAGTACGCCCTCTTTATCAAGTGACCAGAAAGAAGAATGACTTTCAGTGAGGCCCTGAACAACAACAGGCTTTTGAACAGATTAAACAAGAGATTGTACATGCAGTAGCCCTTGGGCCAGTCCGTATGGGACAAGATGTTAAAAATGTGCTCTACACCTTAGCTGGGGACAATGGTCCTACCTGGAGCCTCTGGCAGAAAGTGCCAGGGGAGACTCGAGGTCGACCCCTAGGATTTTGGAGTCGAGGATACAAGGGCTCGGAGGCCAATTACACTCCAACTGAAAAAGAGATACTGGCAGCATATGAAGGAGTTAGAGCTGCCTCAGAGGTAATTGGTACTGAGGCACAGCTGCTCCTGGCACCTCGATTACCAGTACTAGGCTGGATGTTCAAGGGTAAGGTTCCTACTACTCATCATGCAACTGATGCTACATGGAGTAAATGGATTGCATTAATTACACAGAGGGCTCGAATAGGAAACCCTAATCGCCCAGGAATCCTAGAAGTGATCATGGACTGGCCAGAAGGCAAAGACTTCGGAATGCCACCAGAAAAGGAGGTGACACGTGCTGAAGAAGCCCCACCATATAATGAACTACCAGAGGATGAGAAGCAGTATGCCCTGTTCACCGATGGATCCTGCCGTCTTGTAGGAAAGCATCGGAAGTGGAAAGCTGCTGTATGGAGTCCTATACGACGAGTCACAGAAGCCACAGAAGGACAAGGTGAATCAAGTCAATTTGCAGAGGTAAAAGCCATCCAGCTGGCTTTAGACATTGCTGAACAAGAAAAGTGGCCAAGGCTGTATCTTTATACTGACTCATGGATGGTGGCAAATGCCTTGTGGGGGTGGTTAAAGCAGTGGAAGCAAAGCAACTGGCAGCGCAAAGGTAAACCTATTTGGGCTGCTGAACTGTGGCAAGATATTGCTGCTCGGCTAGAGAAACTAGTCGTGAAGGTATGTTACGTAGATGCTCACATACCTAAAAGTCGGGCAACTGAGGAACATCGAAACAACCAACAAGCAGATCAGGCTGCTAAAGTGTTCCAAATAGATTTGGACTGGGAACATAAAGGTGAACTATTTTTAGCTCGGTGGGCTCATGACACTTCAGGTCATCAAGGGAGAGATGCAACATACAGATGGGCTCGTGACCGAGGGGTGGACTTAACTATGGACTCTATTGCACAGGTTATCCATGATTGTGAAACATGCGCCGCAATTAAGCAAGCCAAACGGTTAAAACCTTTGTGGTATGGGGGGCGGTGGTTGAAATATAAATATGGGGAGGCCTGGCAAATTGACTACATCACACTCCCTCAAACCCGCCAGGGTAAACGCTATGTACTTACCATGGTGGAGGCGACCACCGGATGCCTGGAAACATACTCTGTGCCCCATGGCACTGCCCGGAACACTATTCTGGGCCTCGAAAAGCAAATCTTGTGGCGACATGGCACACCAGAGAGAATTGATTCAGACAATGGTACTCATTTCAAAAACAGTCTCATAGATAACTGGGCCAAAGAGCATGGCATCGAATGGGTATATCACATCCCCTATCATGCACCAGCATCTGGGAAAGTTGAACGGTATAATGGGCTGTTAAAAACTACCCTAAAAGCAATGGGGGGTGGAACCTTTAAAAACTGGGATAAGCATTTGGCACAAGCTACCTGGCTAGTTAATACCAGAGGATCTATCAACCGAGCTGGCCCTGCTCAGTCAGACCTTTTACATACAGTAGAAGGGGATAAAGTCCCTGTGGTGCATGAAAGGAATCTGTTGGGAAAAACTGTCTGGGTTCTTCCTGCTACGGGCAAAGGTAAACCCATTCGTGGGATTGCTTTTGCTCAAGGACCTGGATGTACTTGGTGGGTGATGCTGCAGGATGGTGGAGTCCGATGTGTCCCTGAAGGTGATTTGATCTTGGGTGAGAATACTTAATTCTGAACTGCATGATGTTAATTGCTGCATAATACTAACAGTGTTCATAAGTGTCTTTCAGGTTGAAGCAGTGGTGATGAGATCGGAGCTAGCTGCAAGTGGCGTCCAGTAACCTCCTCGAGACTGACATCTTTAACCTGCAACCCATGGGCACGAACTGTGACAAAGCTCATACCATCTCTCCTACCCTGGGAGACTCCTAGCCAGATGGAAACCCACAATCCTGAACTAAATGAACTTGATGAACTTTTTTTTTTTGTATAGAGATGAATCATAAACTAATGTTATCTGTATATATTTTAAAATGAAAAGTTAGTGGTGATCTGAGTATGACGTGAATGGTATGGAATAAGGGGTGGAATGTCCTGGTTTGGCCTAAACCAGGTCGATTTTCCTTTCAGTGATTTTTACTTTCAGCTAAGTCTCCTCTAAGTAACTGCACTTTCTGAAACTAACTGCATGTTTGCAGACAGTGTCTGCCTCCAGGACTGATAACGCCCGAAGTTTGTAGTTATCGCTGAGGCACCGGTAGGGATGTTGTGCAGTAAGGCTCTTGCTGTACTTATTCTTAGAGAAACCAAGGTCACTGCTGAATTCCTCACTGCTTACAAGTGAAGAGCCGAAGGGGGGTCGCAGCTGCAGAGGGGAGCGGACAGGGCAGGTGACCCAAAATTGACCAACGAGGGTATTCCATCCCATACTAGTCATTCTCGGTATAAAGGGGGGGGATCACGAGGGTCTCTCTCTCTTTCTGCTATGGCCGGTGTCCAAGGAGGACTCCGTCTGTTTTCCTGCTGCCCCCGATCCCGATCCGTGCATCCCTGACTCCAGCTCTCAACCGTCGCTAGGCCCAGCCTGGGCCTTCCCGGAGCCTGCCCTGCAGTGCCGGTGGTGACGTGGCTGACTTCAGGGGAGCTCAATCTTGGTTTTGTATATATATATTTGTATATATTTGATTATTTCTATTATTATTATTATACTCTTTTTCATTATTATAGTTTATTAAAACTGTTTTAACTTTCCAACCCGGAAGTCTCTCTCCCTTTTCCCTTTCCCTTTCCCTCTGGGGGGAGGGGGGGGGATAACAGAGGGCATCTGCCACAGGTTTAATAGCTGGCCCAGCTTTAAACCGTGACACCCTATTTCAAACTTATGTTCATAGGGGTTCTGCAGCTAAGCATTGACCCTGAGAGACCTGAGTAGAGCTGTGGCTCCAGCTCCATAATGAGGAATATTGAAACCTTGACATCCCTAACTTTAATGTGATCTTGGTGATAATTTTGTGTCAGAGCACAGAGCCTCCAGAGCCAACAGGTGAGCTGGCAAGAAACAATATGTTTAATGGCCAGTTCTGTTTAATATTTTTATCAATGATCTGGATGAGGGGATCGAGTACACCCTCAGTAAGTTTGCAGATGACACCAAGTTGGGTGGGAGTGTTGATCTGCTTGAGGGTAGGAAGGCTATACAGAGGGATCTGGACAGGCTGGATCAATGGGCCAAGGCCAACTGTATGAGGTTCAACAAGGCTGTGTCGGGTCCTGCATTTGGGTCACAAGAATCCCATGCAATGCTACAGGCTTGGGGAAGAGTGGCTGGAAAGCTGCCTGGAGGAAAAGGACCTGGGGGTGTTGATCGATGGCCCTCTGAATATGAGCCAGCAGTGTGCCCAGGTGGCCAAGAAGGCCAACAACATCCTGGCTTGTATCAGAAATAGTGTGGCCAGCAGGACTAGGGAAGTGATCATACCCCTGTACTCATCACTGGTGAGGCTGCACCTTGAATACTGTGTTCGGTTTTGGGCCCCTCACTACAAGAAAGACATTGAGGTGCTGGAGAGAGTCCAAAGAAGGGCAACGAAGCTGGTTAAGGGTCTAGAGAACAAGTCTTATGAGGACCGGCTGAGGGAACTGGGGTTGTTTAGTCTGGAGAAAAGGACACCCAGGGGAGACCTTATTGCTCTCTACAACTACCTGAAAGGAGGTTGTAGCGAGGTGGGTGTCAGTCTCTTCTCCCAACTAGCAAGTGATAGGATGCGAGGAAATGGCCTGAAGTTGTGCCAGGGGAGGTTTAGATTGGATATTAGGAAAAATTTCTTCACCGAAAGGGTTGTCAAGCAGTGGAACAGGCTGCCCAGGGAAGTGGTGGAGTCACCATCCCTGGAGGTATTTTAAAGATGTGTAGATGTGGCACTTAGGGACATGGTTTAGTGGTGGACTTGGCAGTGTTAGGTTAATGGTTGGACTCGATGATCTTAAGGGTCTTTTCCAACCTAAATAATTCTATGATTCTAATGCAGGCTTCCAAAAAAACTCTTCTAATATTTTTGGCAGGAATAGTTCATGAAAAATTATGTCATTTTTGAAAAAAGAGCCATTAGTATGTCTCCAAGACTGCCATTTGTGTTCCTAAAAGACTGTTTTGAATTGCAAAAGCACACAATATCGATTATTTTCTGATGGACTCATCTCTGCTCTCATTATTATGGCTGCAGTCACTAGCTGAGCAGGGATATAAATAGGGCTTTATTCACCCTAAATCCTTAGCATGGATATATTTGAGACATGAAAATCTGTCCCATAGGAAGAAGCCTTAGTCCTAATAGTATCAGAGGAGTACTGGTAGAATGAATTAACTATCTGAAAAAGGGTAAGGTAGAAAATATGAAATGAAAATGTCAATGCAGAACAATGGTTATATCATTTAAAGGTTTCTGTAAAGATATTTGTGGTGTGGAGGTTTTAGTAATTTGGTTTCATTCCAGCATGGGATGAAAGCCAGAAATGCTGAAACTCTCAGTGAAGGAGAAAGGGCCTTGGACCTATGTGCTAGTCCCACCTGGCTGTTGCAGTGGTGAGGACACTGGAAGCCTGTCTGCAAAACAGGCCAGCTGGGGAAAACAGCATTATGGAAGGACATTTGTGTTTGAAGGCCTCAATTTCCTAAATGCACAGCTCCCTTCTCTGCTCAAGTTGTTTGGGCGCTGTGGGATGGGGCTGTTGTTATAAGGCCACCGTCCTGTCTGCCTTGCCATCCCCTTGGCTCCCGGCTCACCCTCCCTTGCCGAGTAGCCTGTCCAGGCTGCTTCCAGAGAGGCAGGGAACTTTCTTGGGAATTTGGCAGCTCTGAGGCCTTGGCAAGTGCCTCACTGGGTGTTTGCGGAGTGAGCAGGTGAGCTGGAAAGAGTCAGAGCATGCTCCACTGTCTGCCCCATGGGAAGGAATCTCTTAGGTTCCTGTTTGGGTTTCCTTGGAAAAGGAACTAAACTGTTTTTGTGGCATGTTTTGATATCAGAAAAACAATCATGTTCTAACAAAAAAAAAAATCATTAGGATTTTTCACATCATCCCTGTATTTGTTTTACTTCTTTATTGACTATTTAGGTAAAAGCAGCAAGAACAAGTGGTAAGTATAAATAAGGAAAACAGCAACAAATGAGAAATTCTGGTGAATTGCTGGGTTCAATAGGGTTCTCCAGGAACAACATCCAGAAAGTATTTTTAAATACTTCTGGAGAACTTTAAGCAATTTTCTTTAAGCAGTGTTTCTCTGAAAACAGTTTAGGCAGTGAGTGACACACGCTTATTCTACAGAACCGTTCCTGACTTTACTCAATATCTGCTCACTTTGGCAACATGTTTTCCACTGTCAGCCTTTAAAAAAACAGCAGCACTGGCTTCCCCCTTATGTCTGATCTGACATTCTCAGATCATGGGTTGAAATTAAACATTCGTGTGTACTGAATGTGTATCAAGACCACTTCCATTAAGAAAAAAAGATGGGTAATTGTCATAGGAGACTCTTTTCTGAGGGGAACAGAAGGCCCAATATGCTGACCAGACCCACTTCTTCGGGAAGTCTGCTGCCTCCCTGGGGCCTGGGCTCAAGATGTTACAAGAAAACTTCCTACCCCGATATGGCCCTTGGATAATTATCCATTATTTCTTTTTCATGTAGGCAGCGATGAAGTTGCAATAAGAAGTCCGAGGGTGATCAAAAAAGACTTCAGGGCCTTGGGAAAACTGGTTAAGGGATCAGGAGCACAAGTAGTGTTCTCCTCTATCCTTCCAGTTGCAGGGAATGATGTGGGAAGGAACAGGCAGATTCAGCTGATCAATACCTGGCTCCATGACTGGTGTCACCAGCAGAATTTTGGGTTTTTTGATCATGGGTCGGTCTACATGACACCAGGCCTGCTAGCAACAGATGGGGTACACCTTTCTCAAAGGGGGAAAAAGATCTTTGCACAAGAGTTAGCAGGGTTCATTGAAAGAGCTTTAAAGTAGATTTGAAGGGGGGGGAAGGGATAAAACCAAGCTTGTTAGTGATAAGCCATGGGACGACATGCCAATGTTTGAGGGACAGTGTGCTAGTGAGGTCCTTCAGTCTGCTCCACAATGTGCTGAGTACACTGGAGCACATTTGAAATGTCTTTATACTAATGTGTGCAGCATGAGAAATAAACAAGAGGAGCTAGAAGCTTTGGCCCATTCCCGGAGCTACAACATCATTAGCATAAGCAACACCTGGTGGGATGAGTCCTGTGACTGGTATGCCATGATGGATGCTTACAGGCTCTTCAGGAGGGATAGGCAGGGAAGGCGAGGCGGGGGGGATGGCACCACTGTATATAAGGGAGGGGTTGGATTGTATGGCACTTGCAGTTGGTGACGACACGGTTGAGAGCCTCTGGGTAATGATGAAGGGGAAAGCAAATAAAGCGGATGTTGTTGTGGGAGTCTACTATCAACCATCCAGCCAGGATGACGACACTGCTGAATTATTCTACAAGGAATTAAGGGATATCTCTAGATCACAGAATCAGAGAATCACAGAATGGTTGGGGTTGGAAGGGACCTCTGGAGATCATCTAGTCCAACCCCCTGCCAAAGCAGGTTCACCTAGAGCAGGTTGCATAGGATCGCATCCAGGCAGGTTTTGAATATCTCCAGAGGAGACTCCACAACCTCCCTGGGCAGCCTGTTCCAGTGCTCTGTCACCCTCCAAGTAAAGAAGTTTTTCCTCATATTCAGATGGAACTTCCCATGTTTCAATTTGTGCCCATTGCCACTTGTCCTGTCACTGGGCACCACTGAGAAGAGTCTGGCCCCGTCCTTTGACACCCGCCCTTAAGGTATTTGTAAGCATTGATAAGGTCCCCCCTCAGTCTTCTCTTCTCCAGACTAAACAGACCCAGGCGCTCTCAGACTCTCCTCATAACAGAGATGCTGCAGTCCTCTAATCATCTTTGTAGCCCTCCGCTGGACTCTATCTGTGGAAGACCATCAGCCTGCAAACAGCTGTGCTTTACTTGAAGAGCAGAGGATTTGCTTTGGAACACTTCACTGAGAATAGTTCTTGCTTGCTTTTAAGATAAAGGAGCCGTGACCAGTTCACAGGGCCCTTTGAGGCATGAAAGAAGTAAACGTGTTGAAGGTCAGTTCTGAATACAGAACTGAAAACAAGGAATGGTTGTTGATGTTTTGAGCCAGAAAGGGTGATGAGTGCTTAGCGTGTGAATGTTGATGTTATCTTGAACTCCATAATCTGACTCCTGCATTGTAGCATTTAAATAGGGTAGTAGAATAACAATAAAGGTGCCTTAGGCCTTACGGCTTTTGGCCCTTGCCTCCTTGATCGCAGAGACTGTGCCTTCTTTTCTGCTCGCCGCAATTGGCACCCGAACAGGGTTGAAGATTAACGAAGTGGCGGCGACTCTGTGATCGAATGATTGTCAGGGCTAGTGCGCACCAGGACCGGAGAGTCCCCAGGAGCAGAGAGTCCCCAGGACCTGTGAGTGAGTCCCCAGGATCGAAGAGTCCCCAGGACCGGTGAGTCCCTCAGGAACCGGTGAGTTCCGCGATCGCAATAAACATGGGACAGTCTAGTTCCCAAGAGCATAAGCTCTACACTGAGGTATTACAGTGTATATTACGCGAACAGGGCTATAAGGTCCAATTAGCGAAATTGGTGCAGTTATTAGTGTGGATCAAAGACAACTGTACCTGGTTCCCTGTATCAGGGACTTACGATGCAAAGCTTTGGGCGAAAGTGGGGGTAGAAGTACAAAAACGGAACATGTTGCAGTCTGATATTCTAGAGGATTTAGAAGCAACATGGAGGGTTGTTTTTACAGCACTCTCTGCACTCCAGCCTGCAGAGGAGTATTTGCAATCTCAGGCATCCACTCCTATTAACACCTTAGTGGATGTGAAGGAGCAACAGGAGCCTGTATATGAAAGAGTCTCCGGAGAATCAGACGATCCTTAGGATGTTGATTTCACAGATCCAGACATATGGTCCAATTTATACCCACCATTAATATCGGTAAAAGAAACGGCTGCGGCCGTCCCTTCGGTGCGAGAGATCTCGCAGCCAGCAGCAGTAGCGGCAGCGGCTACAGCTAGAGCACAAACCAACAGCTCCTCCGTATCCTGCGTCTGCCGAGCCACCTATTGGCTTTGCTGAAAAGGCACCAGAGTCTCATGTAACGAAATACAAAACGCTGGCAGAAAAATGTAGAGAGGAAGCTGCTTGTAAAGGAGTTTTTACCATGCTGACGGCGATGCCGGTAATCTATCATCCAAATCATCCTCCTGAGTATCACTACCTTAGTTATGAAATTATTAAGGAAGTACGGGCTGCAGTGAGAGACTATGGTTTGCACAGTAATTATACTTTAAATTTAATAACAGTTATTGGGGAATCCTATACTATGACTCCACATGATTGGAAGTCACTTTTACGGATTATTTTAACACCTGCACAATATTCAGTGTGGCTGGCAGAGTACCAGGAGGCTGCTTCTGCAGACACTTTGGAAAATATGCAAGCAGGAGGCTTAGATGAATATTTGGGAACTAATCGCTATGCGACACCAGAGCACAGGCAGGGCTACCTCGGCAGCATTTACAACAGATCTCTGCATTGGCTTTAAAGTGTCTGAAACGCGTTCCGGAGGCAGGGAAACGCCAGCCCTCTTTTGCGGCAGTCAGGCAAGGAGCTCAAGAACCCTATGTTACATTTATTGATTGTTTACAAACTGCATTGAGCAGGCAGATTCATGATGAAAATGCAGTAGAAACGCTGTTATTACAATTGGCTTATGAAAATGCAAACGCAGATTGTCAAAAAATTTTGGCCCCTCTGAGAAACTCTGACAGAAGTATAGAAGAATTTATTAAAGCCTGTCAGAACGTGGGTTCTGAAGAGCATAGGTCTACTTTACTTGCAAGTGCCTTGGCTCAGCAACTCGTTGTGGGACGAGCAGAAATGAAATATTTTGAGTGTAATCAAATGGGACATATTAGAAAGAACTGCCCAAAGCTGACAGTAAAGAAAAAAGATGAGCAGAAAGGATCAAAAAGACCCAGAACACCCAGAGAATTATGTCCTAAGTGTGAAAAGGGCTATCATTGGAGCAATCAGCGTCGATCAAGGATTTGCAGGATCTTAGAGCTGTCAATGCAGTAATGCAGCCTATGGGAGTTTTACAGCCAGGTACACCCAGTCCAGCAATGATCCCTTCTGATTGGCAGTTATATATAATTGATTTGAAGGACTGCTTTTTTACTATACCTCTCCATCCTGACGATCAGCCACATTTTGCTTTCTCTGCACCTTCCATTAATAATCAGGTGTTGGGGGATATTGTTGCAGCTAACGGAAAGAATCAAGAGCTGAAGTCAACAAGCTCTCCAAGCAAGGCCACAGGCCAATCTCCTGTGTGCTTCCCACGGAGCCTCTGCATACTTGACTGTAAACATCACTGTGAACAGTGCTGGACTTGGCACCTGCAGGATCATGTTACAGCACAGGGGGATGGTGAAAGGACTGACCAATGGGAGGTTGCGGGGGGGGCGCGTGGACAGCGTGTGGCAGAAGCGGGGCGACCAATCGGGCTTTGCATGGACAGTGCCTGGCTGCATGTACGGAAGCAAATATGTTATAAAAAGGGTTTGTTTTTTTTTTTTGTAATGAACGGCTTATGCTTGATTCATATTGGATCGTGTGCTGAGTCCTTTTCTCCGCAACGGGCGACCCCGACGTGATCGTCTGGCCGGCGAGACACGTTCGGAAGAAGGTTTTACTGGTGGAACAGCGGCGGGCAGAGCTGCTTTACTCGGGACTTAGAGGACACTGTGGATTCGGTGAGCCACCAGGGGCACGATGTGGGGTACTATAACTAAAGAAGAAAGTACAGTCTTGTCTATGTGGCAGCTTGTCTTGAAACAACGGGGGGTAAGTCTCCCGGACCCATAGTTGTGAAAAATGTTGTTGTGGGGGGGAAAGCATGGATGTGATACATCTGCTACTACTGCCTTCAGTTTAACAGTATGGGAAGGATTAGGATCTGCCTTTTTTGAGGCAGCGACAAAGGGAGATAAAGCTGCCATGGAACTGTTAACGACATGGCGTGTAATGAAAGAGACTGTACAAAAAGTAAAGCAACAGCAAGACAAAAAGGAAAAGGAGGAGGATTTGGAGCCTCCTGTACTAGTACCCACCACTTCTGTGCCTCCTCCTGCGTCAAAGAATGAAGGGACAAATGTTCCAGGAGAAGAAAAATCAAAGAAGGTAATGACAGAAGAATCTACAAGTGCACCGTCAGTTAAGGTGAAGTTGCCGATACCTACCACTTCTCATGCGGTGGCCGAGTATTATAAAGACTTATTGATCACGGGCACCCCAGAATCGGATGACGAAGGGGTGGTACAGAAGCCCCGGCACATAAAGCGACCACCCTCTGCGAACCCGAGATTGCCACCCTTCAGTGGAGCAACCCCGACGATAACTGAAGGAGCTGCACATCTGTCCTGGTTTGGCCTAAACCAGGCCGATTTTCCTTTCAGTGATTTTTTGCTTTCAGCTAAGTCTCCTCTAAGTAACTGCATTTTCTGAAACTAACTGCATGTTTTTGCAGACAGTGTCTGCTTCCAGGACTGATAGCGCTCGAAGTTTGTAGTTATCACTGAGGCACCGGTAGGGATGTTGTGCAGAAAGGCTCTTGCTGTACTTATTCTTGAGAGAAACCAAGGTCACTGCTGAATTCCTCATTGCTTACGAGTGAAGAGCCGAAGGGGGGTCGCAGCTGCAGGGGGGAGCGGACAGGGCAGGTGACCCAAAATTGACCAACGAGGGTATTCCATCCCATACACGTCATTCTCGGTATAAAGTGGGGGGATCACGAGGGTCTCGCTCTCTTTCTGCTATGGCCGGTGTCCAGGGAGGACTCCGTCTGTTTTCCTGCTGCCCCCGATCCCAATCCGTGCGTTCCTGAATCCAGCTCTCGACCGTCGCTAGGCCCAGGCTGGGCCTTCCCGGAGCCTGCCCTGCAGTGCCGGTGGTGACGTGGCTGACTTCAGGGGAGCTCAATCTTGGTTTTGTATATATATTTGTATATATTTGATTATTTTTATTATTATTATTATACTTTTTTTTTCATTATTATAGTTTATTAAAACTGTTTTAATTTTCCAACCCGGAAGTCTCTCTCCCTTTTCCCTTTCCCTTTCCCTCTGGGGGGAGGGGGGGATAACAGAGGGCATCTGCCACAGGTTTAATCGCCAGCCCAGCTTTAAACCGTGACAGATTTATTGGCGCCCAACGTGGGGCTCGAGAGAAGCTCTGACAGGTTGCTCTGATAAGTCGAATCCCAGCTCCAGTGGGAGGAGACCCGGAGAGCTCAGCCGAGAGAGTATCAGATTTCTTCCTTTGAGATTTACGAGGGGTTGGAAACTAAAACAGATAGCTAAGATGATAATGTCATTTGTGAGCCTTGTGTTACCTCTTCTCTTTATAAAGCTTGTTTTACAGTTATGTGTAATGATACCTTACTTGCCGTATGTGCTGTGTGTTAGTGCTTACATGTGGTTTAACAGGGCGTGCTGGTCAAAATGTGTCGTTCCGGTATGGGTTGTGATACTGATTTATGTCGCGATAAACTGGGCAGTCATTATTCCGATCTCTTATCTCTATGATACAATGATGGGCAGCTTTAATCGCGAATCCGTAGCTGCGCACACCGGGCGTCTTTTAACTGATTTTGATAGTATCTGCTCCTTTTTTGCCAAGCTGATTCCTGCAAAATTCGAACAGGGCATGTTGTTATTTTTGGGTGTCCTGTATGTGTTACTGGTGTGCTATGTGATTAGATGTCGGTGCAGCAACAGCGGGAGGTATCATGCTGCCCCTGTAACCAGGAGAAAACACCGAAAGAAATCAGCTAGTAAAGTGAAGGATGATGACTCAGAGCCTTCTAAGGCAGAGCCAGCACGGGACCCAGGTGAGGGCCCTTCTCAGTCAGAGTCAGGGCCTGACACAGAGGGGGGTTTCCTTGATCGTCTTTTTAAAGAAGGCCCATTACACAAGAAGGACAAGAAAGGTCCTTCTAAAGCAGAACAATCACAGGAGGACTCGGACTCGGAAGTAGAGATAACCTACCACTCCTTATCCCTGAAAGAACTGCAAAATATAAGAAAAGATTTTAGTCGTTATGACGGTGAGCCAATTATTACCTGGTTGCTCCGATGCTGGGATAATGGGGCAGATAGCATAGAACTGGATGGTAGAGAAGCCAGACAGTTGGGATCCCTGTCCAGAGATGGTGGTATTGATAAGATGCTTCCAAGAAGGTCGAACAGTATCAGTCTCTGGAGGCGACTCTTGTCAGCTGTAAAGAGCAGGTATCCCTATAAAGATGATGTTATGAGCCACCTAAGCAAATGGACCACTATAGAAAAAGGTATTAACTACCTTAGAGAACTAGCTGTGCAAGAGATCATTTATAAACACCCTCAGGACATTGTAGATCCTGTAAATCCTGATGAAGTGGAATGCAACCGATCCATGTTCCGGAAGGTTGTGAAGAGTGCTCCACCAACACATGCCCATACATTGTCAATATTAGTCTGGGGAGAAGATGCTATGGCACGACCTAGTGTGGGCGAAATGGCTAACTATATGCGACAGTATGAAGATAGTATTTCTTCCCCACTGCAGGCCCGTGTCTCGGCTGTGGAAAAACTGACTAAGGAAAACAAGGACTCATTTAAACAACTGTCAGACAAACTGTCCAGGATCGAGAATAAACTTGACTCTCTACCTACACAGGCCCGCGTTGCAGCCTTTAGGAGGCAACGCCCTCCTACTGGACCGGCTCAAAGGAAACGGAACACGTCACGAGGTATCCTGTGGTTTACCCTGCGTGATTATGGGGAGGACATGAACAGATGGCATGGACAACCTACCAGTACCCTACAGGCACGAGTACGTGAGTTGCAAGCTAACAGAAATACCAGAGAGAATTTTTCTAGGAGGATGGCTGCTCCAGTTACCAATGAGCAGGACCCCAGTCAGGGTAGATGGGCCTCAAATCCTTTTTTTCCAAGAGTGAATAGGGGAAATGAAGGTCCAATCCCCGTGAGCAGCACGAATCCAATCTTTAATTAGAGGGGCCCTGCCTCTAGCCAGGAGGAGGAGAGGGATAACCGAGTTTATTGGACTGTGTGGATTCGATGGCCTGGCACATTAGAACCACAAAAGTATCGAGCCCTGGTAGACACTGGTGCACAGTGCACCCTCATGCCATCGAATCATAAAGGGACAGAATCTGTCAGTATCTCGGGAATAACAGGGGGATCTCAAGAGTTATCTGTATTGGAGGCCGAAGTGAGCCTAACTGAAAATGAATGGAAAAAGCACCCCATTGTGACTGGTCCAGATGCTCCGTGCATCCTTGGCATAGACTACCTTAAGAAAGGGTATTTTAAGGACCCAAAAGGGTATAGATGGGCCTTTGGTGTAGCAGCTGTGGAGACTGAGGACATTCAACAGCTGTCTACCTTGCCTGGCCTCTCAGAGGATCCTTCTGTTGTGGGGTTGCTGAAAGTTGAAGAACAACAGGTGCCAATTGCTACTGCCACGGTGCACCGACGACAATATCGCACCAATCGAGACTCCCTGATCCCCATTCATAAACTGATTAGACAATTAGAAAATCAAGGAGTGATTAGCAAGACTCGCTCACCCTTTAATAGTCCTATATGGCCAGTGCAAAAGTCTAATGGAGAATGGAGATTAACTGTGGACTATCGTGGCCTAAATGAAGTTACGCCACCGTTGAGTGCTGCCGTGCCAGACATGCTAGAACTTCAATACGAACTGGAGTCAAAGGCAGCCAAGTGGTACGCCACTATAGACATTGCTAATGCATTTTTCTCTATTCCCTTGGCACCAAAGTGCAGGCCACAGTTTGCTTTTACCTGGAGAGGTATCCAGTACACCTGGAATCGACTGCCCCAGGGGTGGAAACACAGTCCTACTATTTGCCACGGACTGATCCAGACTGCACTAGAAGAGGGTGGAGCTCCAGAACATTTGCAATACATTGATGACATCATTGTATGGGGTGATACAGCAGCAGAAGTTTTTGACAAAGGGGAGAAAATAATTCAAATTCTTCTGCAAGCTGGTTTTGCCATAAAAAGAGGCAAGGTCAAGGGGCCTGCCCGGGAGATCCTGTTTTTAGGGATTAAATGGCAAGATGGGCGTCGCCAGATCCCGATAGAGGTGATCAACAAAATAACAGCTATGTCCCCACCAACTAACAAAAAGGAAACACAAGCCTTCTTAGGCATTGTGGGTTTCTGGAGAATGCATATTCCAGATTACAGCCAGATTGTACGCCCTCTTTATCAGGTGACCAGAAAGAAAAATGATTTTCAGTGGGGCCCTGAACAACAACAGGCTTTTGAACAGATTAAACAAGAAATTGTGCATGCAGTAGCCCTTGGACCAGTCCGTATGGGACAAGATGTTAAAAATGTGCTCTCCACCTCAGCTGGGGACAATGGTCCTACCTGGAGCCTCTGGCAGAAAGTGCCAGGGGAGACTCAAGGTCGACCCCTAGGATTCTGGAGTCGAGGATACAAGGGCTCTGAGGCCAATTACACCCCAACTGAAAAAGAGATACTGGCAGCATATGAAGGAGTTAGAGCTGCCTCAGAGGTAATCGGTACTGAAGCACAGCTTCTCCTGGCACCCCGATTATCAGTACTAGGCTGGATGTTCAAGGGTAAGGTTCCTACTACTCATCATGCAACTGATGCTACATGGAGTAAATGGATTGCATTAATTACACAGAGGGCTCGAATAGGAAACCCTAATTGCCCAGGAATCCTAGAAGTGATCATGGACTGGCCAGAAGGCAAAGACTTCGGAATGCCACCAGAAAAGGAGGTGACACGTGCTGAAGAAGCCCCACCATATAATGAACTACCAGAGGATGAGAAGCAGTATGTCCTGTTCACCGATGGATCCTGCCGTCTTGTAGGAAAGCATCGGAAGTGGAAAGCTGCTGTATGGAGTCCTATACGACGAGTCACAGAAGCCACAGAAGGACAACGTGAATCAAGTCAATTTGCAGAGGTAAAAGCCATCCAGCTGGCTCTAGACATTGCTGAACGAGAAAAGTGGCCAAGGCTGTATCTTTATACTGACTCATGGATGGTGGCAAATGCCTTGTGGGGGTGGTTAAAGCAGTGGAAGCGAAGCAACTGGCAGCGTAAAGGTAAACCTATTTGGGCTGTTGAACTGTGGCAAGATATTGCTGCTCGGCTAGAGAAACTAGTCGTGAAGGTACGTCATGTAGATGCTCACGTACCTAAAAGTCGGGCAACTGAGGAACATCAAAACAACCAACAAGCAGATCAGGCTGCTAAAGTGTTCCAAATAGATTTGGACTGGGAACATAAAGGTGAACTATTTTTAGCTCGGTGGGCTCATGACACTTCAGGTCATCAAGGGAGAGATGCAACATACAGATGGGCTCGTGAACGAGGGGTGGACTTAACCATGGACTCTATTGCACAGGTTATCCATGATTGTGAAACATGCGCCGCAATTAAGCAAGCCAAACGGTTAAAACCTTTGTGGTATGGGGGGCGGTGGTTGAAATATAAATATGGGGAGGCCTGGCAAATTGACTACATCACACTCCCTCAGACCCGCCAGGGTAAACGTTATGTACTTACCATGGTGGAGGCGACCACCGGATGGCTGGAAACATACTCTGTGCCCCATGCCACTGCCCGGAACACTATCCTGGGCCTCAAAAAGCAAATCTTGTGGCGACATGGCACACCAGAGAGAATTGAGTCGGACAATGGGACTCATTTCAAAAACAGTCTCATAGACAACTGGGCCAAAGAGCATGGCATCGAATGGGTATATCACATCCCCTATCATGCACCAGCCTCTGGGAAAGTTGAACGGTATAATGGGTTGTTAAAAACTACCCTAAAAGCAATGGGGGGTGGAACCTTTAAAAACTGGGATAAGCATTTGGCACAAGCTACCTGGCTAGTCAACACCAGGGGATCTATCAACCGAGCTGGCCCTGCTCAGTCAGACCTTTTACATACAGTAGAAGGGGATAAAGTCCCTGTGGTGCATGAAAGGAATCTGTTGGGAAAAACTGTTTGGGTTCTTCCTGCTACGGGCAAAGCTAAACCCATTCATGGGATTGCTTTTGCTCAAGGACCTGGATGTACTTGGTGGGTGATGCTGCAGGATGGTGGAGTCTGATGTGTCCCTGAAGCTGATCTGATCTTGGGTGAGAATACTTAATTCTGAACTGCATGATGTTAATTGCTGCATAATACTAAGTGTTCATAAGTGTCTTTCAGGTTGAAGCAGTGGTGATGAGACCGGAGCTAGCTGCAAGTGGCGTCCAGTAACCTCCTCGAGACTGACATCTTTAACCTGCAACCCGTGGGCACGAACTGTGACAAAGCTCATACCATCTCTCCTACCCTGGGAGACTCCTAGCCAGATGGAAACCCACAATCCTGAACTAAATGAACTTGATGAACTTTTTTTTTTTTTGTATAGAGATGAATCATAAACTAATGTTATCTGTATATATTTTAAAATGAAAAGTTAGTGGTGATCTGAGTATGACGTGAATGGTATGGAATAAGGGGTGGAATGTCCTGGTTTGGCCTAAACCAGGCCGATTTTCCTTTCAGTGATTTTTACTTTCAGCTAAGTCTCCTCTAAGTAACTGCACTTTCTGAAACTAACTGCATGTTTTTGCAGACAGTGTCTGCTTCCAGGACTGATAACGCTCGAAGTTTGTAGTTATCACTGAGGCACCGGTAGGGATGTTGTGCAGAAAGGCTCTTGCTGTACTTATTTTTGAGAGAAACCAAGGTCACTGCTGAATTCCTCATTGCTTACGAGTGAAGAGCCGAAGGGGGGTCGCAGCTGCAGAGGGGAGCGGACAGGGCAGGTGACCCAAAATTGACCAACGAGGGTATTCCATCCCATACACGTCATTCTCGGTATAAAGTGGGGGGATCACGAGGGTCTCGCTCTCTTTCTGCTATGGCCGGTGTCCAGGGAGGACTCCGTCTGTTTTCCTGCTGCCCCCGATCCCGATCCGTGCGTTCCTGAATCCAGCTCTCGACCGTCGCTAGGCCCAGGCTGGGCCTTCCCGGAGCCTGCCCTGCAGTGCCGGTGGTGACGTGGCTGACTTCAGGGGAGCTCAATCTTGGTTTTGTATATATATTTGTATATATTTGATTATTTCTATTATTATTATTATACTTTTTTTTTCATTATTATAGTTTATTAAAACTGTTTTAATTTTCCAACCCAGAAGTCTCTCTCCCTTTTCCCTTTCCCTTTCCCTCTGGGGGGAGGGGGGGGATAACAGAGGGCATCTGCCACAGGTTTAATCGCCAGCCCAGCTTTAAACCGTGACAACATCCTTCTCCTTCTGCGCCACCTGCTGACGATGAAGAACTGTCTCAGGCACTTAGTCGGCTAAGTATTAAAACCCCTCAACCCACACCAGATAAATTACTTAGTTTACCTGGGATTACTGTGTTCCCTCGGGATCCTGGGAAATTTTGGGAGGCTGTAAAATCATCGGCAGCTCAGGAGGGGGAGTGGGAGGTGGTAGAGAAACTGGGAGGTATGGGAGGTGCAGCGGGTGAATCTGGGTCTTTTAGTACTGGTCCTTCTGCTTATCCCGTGATTTTCAATGACCCTGCAGCAGGACAGCCTCATTCACATGTTCCTTTTTCATGGAAGGTGGTACAAGATCTACAAAGAAATGTAGCTTGATATGGGGTGAATTCTCCCCCATGTATGCAAATGTTAAGGCTGTTGACAATGGATACTTTGACTCCTTGGGATTTTAAGCAACTAGGGAGGATAATTTTTCAACCTGTGCAATTTTCGGTGTTTATGTCAAATTGGAGAAGTGCATGTGAAGCGCAAGCTGTAATAAATTTTCAACTCAATCAGAATGACCCTAGGTATGGTAATGGGGTGGATGTTTTAATGGGAGAGGGTCAATTTGCTAATCCTAGCCATCAGGCTCAATGGGACCCTCTTATCCTGGAACAAATAAAAGCGCTGGGTATGAATGCAATTGTAAAAACTGCACAATTGGCGTCCCCAATACGCAGATATACTACTGTAAGACAAGGACCCAAGGAGCTCTTTTTATCCTTTGTTGAGAGGCTACGAGAAGCAGTTGAAAAGCAAGTTTTTGATGTTGGTTTACGAGATACTCTAGTTAAGCAATTAGCTAGGGATAATGCTAATGCTGATTGTCAAAAAAATCATTGAAACATTACCTGGAGAGCCAGATTTGAATGCTATGATAAAGGCATGTGCAAAAGTGGATACTGTGGAACATAAGGCTCAAGTTATGGCTGCGATTAGACTACTGCAGAGGTACAGCAACTGATTACAGAAATAGAAAACAGGCTACATTCCAAATTTGTACATCGTATTGATTTGAATCAGGAAATACAAATTATCACTTTGTTTGATAGGCAAATTCCGTATGCAATAACTGGTCAATGGAATTCAGAATGGTCAGATCCGTTACACATATTGGAATGGTTGTTTCTACCCTCGAAAACAAAGAAAACTGTTCCCATGATTGCAGAGCTATTGGCACAGATTATCATCAAAGGACGGATGCAATGTCGGGAGCTTGTGGCCAGAGATCTTGCATCACTAACCGTTCCTATTGCAGCTCAATACTTTGAGTGGTGTATGGCCAATAGCTTTGCTTTGCAAACAGCCATGGAGAATTTCTCAGGACAGGTTGTTTACCACTTGCCCTCCCATCCTGTTGTAAAATTGAGTGCGGAACTTCCAATTGCCACGAGAGTGTTGTGCGCAGACACTCCTGTGGAGGGAATTACCATTTTTATGGATGGATCTGGGAAAACGGGCAAGGCGGGCCTTGTCTGGTATTCTGATGGCAAGTGGGAATCTATAGTAGTACAACAAGAGGGTTCACCTCAGGTGGTAGAATTACGAGCTGTATTAGAAGTATTTCAAAATTTTCTCACTCCCTTTAATCTGGTTACTGATTCAGCATATGTAGCTGGCATTGTAAAACAATTGGATAGATCTGTCATAGAGCATACACGTAATCAGTGTGTTTTTGAATTGCTGCGAGCTCTGTGGCAAGAAATTCAAATCTGAACTGCATTGTTTTATATTTTATATGTAAGAAATCATACTAATTTTCCTGGGTTTATTACGGAAGGCAACGCCTGAGTGGACTCTTTGGTTTCTGACCCCACAAATTCTACTGCAATGACTGTACAGGTGCCGGACATTAAACAGCAGGCACATATGTCACATGAGTTTTTTCATCAAGGATATCGGGCATTACGACGACAATTTAATTTGTCACACAGTGATGCTCGGAATATCGTGGCCATGTGTCCTGATTGTCAACAACTACCACAACCTATGCAGATACAAGGAACTAATCCTCGTGGACTGCAGGCCTTGGACATTTGGCAAACAGATGTAACTCACATTGCTGAATTCGTCAGGTTAAAATATGTTCATGTAACGACTGACACTTTTTCTTCCTTGATTATTGCTACAGCGCAAACAGGTGAGCATGCTGGCCACGTCATTCGACACTGGCGGAAAGCTTTTGCAACTGTGGGCATCCCTAAACAGATAAAGACTGATAATGGACCTGCTTATCGATCCACTAAAGTTCAGGCTTTTTTACTGGCATGGGGTGTTACTCATATCACTGGAATCCCTCATTCTCCCACGGGACAAGCGATCATCGAGCGAGCACATCAGACTCTGAAACGCATGCTTTTAAAACAAAACGGGGGAATGAGTGGTGAGACACCTGAAGCTAGACTGGACAAGGCAGTATATGTATTGAACTTTCTCCAAATTCGAACTGATAAAACTGATCCTCCTGTTGTAATGCATTTTGGATCAATGAAAGGACGATCACAGATGGAACCTGGTATGTAGGACCTCGCTGGATGCCAGCCAGGTGTGTGCGTCCCACCATGGGAAAGGAAAAAGAAGTAACTCAGAATCAGGAGACAGCCACTTGAAGATGGGAGGGTTGTATATAGCTGTTTTTCTATATACTCTCATAGCAAGCCTTACAGCATGGATACCATCTCAACCGAAAACCAATGTCTGGGTCACATTAAAAATTTTTTGCAGCTTCTTTACTAGTACCTGGAGCAGCTGCTGCTAGAGCATTAAGTACCTTGAATAAGTTGGGATGCTGGCTTTCAAAACAGACCAATGCTACTTCTGCGGCCTTAAGTAATTTGCTGTTAGATGTACACTCAGTTAGACATGCTACACTGCAAAATAGGACTGCTATTAATTTTCTTTCTATTAGCACATGGGCACAGGTAATATTTTTGATATTGTTGTTTGGATGTTGTTTGTTGTGGTGTGTCTCAGGCATGATAGAATCAGCAGTGAAAAAGGTATGGATGGTTCAAGAACTTACGGGATCTGCTGATCCTATGATGCCTGAGGAAATGGTGGGAATAAAGGAAATACGGACGTATCCATGATCTTTTTAAAACAAAAAGGGGGAATTGTTGGGGGATATTGTTGCAGCTAACGGAAAGAATCAAGAGCTGAAGCCAACAAGCTCTCCAAGCAAGGCCATAGGCCAATCTCCTGTGTGCTTCCCATGGAGCCTCTGCATACTTGACAGTAAACATCACTGTGAACAGTGCTGGACTTGGCACCTGCAGGATCATGTTACAGCACAGGGGGATGGTGAAAGGACTGACCAACGGGAGGTTGCAGGGGGGGGGGGCGCGTGGACAGCGTGTGGCAGAAGTGGGGTGACCAATCGGGTTTTGCATGGACAGTGCCTGGCTGCATGTACGGAAATGTACGGAAGCAAATATGTTATAAAAAGTTTGGTTTTTTTTTTTTTTTGTAATGAACGGCTTATGCTTGATTCATATTGGATCATATGCTGAGTCCTTTTCTCTGCAATCAGGCACCTATGAAAAGATACTAATGGAAGGTTCTCCCACAGGGCATGATGAACAGTCCCACAATTTGTCAGTTAATGGTCTCTACTGTGATAGAGCCGACTCGATGTGTTTTTAAACTGTCGGGGCCTGGGTCGTGGAAGAACTATAGAGAGAACATACGAGTACACTGTTGTGTACGCGCTGAGGCAGCATGAGACAGCAAGAAAGTATAAGGATGTGGCTTTGCTTAGGCTCATAGCAAGTATCCAACCGGAACAGCAGAAGAGGCGTGTGGACAGAGCGTGCACAGTGCTTGCAGCCAATAGCTTAAGGCGTGATCGCGAGATAAGGAAGTATGTATGTTATAAAAGAGCTGTGTTAACTGCAATGAAGTGGCTATCAGAGCATCACATTGGTGTGCTGTAGTCCGTTCCTCGCATGGACCCCAACATTGTGGTGACCCCGACGTGATCTTCGCAACGGAGAAGGGGACCAGACGAAAATGCGAGGGTGGCTCCCGTGCCGGCAGAGGTGAGCTGGGCCCTTCGAGAGAGACGGGAATCGTAAGCCTACGTGACATACGGCAGGATGGGGGGTGCAGCATCTGCACTGGAAAAGGCGGCGAAGTGTATTCTGCATATAGCCGCACGAACGGAGACTGAGATAAAAAAGCAAGAAGTAGAAGCCCTGCTGGGATGGGGCCAGCAGAGGGTTTTTTTGTGATACTGATTTAGTAGTAAATAGACGGCAAGTTTGGGGAACAGCCCAGAAGGAGGTACACCGGCTGGAGTACGGCTCAATGGGACACCCAGTGAGGTGAGCAGACGGGGAAAAGGAGATGGGACAAAATATTTCTGAAGAAGAAAGTGCGATAGTAAGGCTTCTCCTACATATCCTCTCTAAGAGAGGGGTAAAAGACGATGAGCATTTGCTCCGGAGACTATTGATGTAAATAATTGGTGTAAATAATGGTGTAAAAAGAATAAATTGCCAGCTACAGCGCAGACTGCTTTCAAAGTTAGTACGTGGCAAAGTGCTGGAACTTCTCTCTTTGAGGCTGCCTCAAGGGGGGACAAGATGGCCACTGCGTCGCTGACGACGTGGAGATTAGTTATAGACTCACTGGAGCAAGTGAAGGCGGACAGAGAGGCAAAGGCGGCGGCTGAGGTGGCTACAGCTCCTTTCACAGTGACTTTGCCCTCCACGCCGCCAGAGCCCCCCCGCCCCCGCACCACGCCGCCAGAGCTCCCCACCACCGCCCAGAGAACAGCAGCAGAACATTGATCCTTCTACCGTCCAGTTACCCGAATCTGAGACTGAGCCACCCTTAATAGATCTTTCTGAAGAGGTGGAAGCGGGACATAATTGCTGCAGAGCCCGAGGGTCAGGAAAATCAGGCGGTAGCGTGGAGGAGTTATTCACGCTGCAGCCAGTCCAGGTTACAGTGTCTGGCCCGGACCCAGCCAGGTTCTGGAGAAAATTAAGAGAGCACGCACTTGCGGACGGTGATTTTGGGGTCGCGGCTGCTATGGGTGAAGAGGTATTGGCTTGATCGGTATATCGAGGGGATGGAAACGGCCCACCTGAATGGGAGCCATTTAATTGGGGAGTGATTTGCCTTAGACAAACAAATACAAAATGGGGCTGCTAAAGAAGCGTTGTTTTTACAGTTAGCGAAGGACAATGCAAACGAGGACTGCAGGAAAGTTATTGCAGGGATGGCAAATCGTAACCCCACCTTAACCGAGCTAATGGATGCTTGTGGGAAAGTAGGAACCACTACATTTCAGATGGAGCAGTTAAGGTAGCTCATCATTGTTACACATGTGGGCAAGAAGATCGCTTTAAGAAAAACTGCCTTAAGAAGTTGAAGCTGAGTGGGAGAGGTAACTCTGTTTTGATGTGTCATTGCTGTGGGAAGCTGGGGCATTTTGTGAAGCAGTGCAGGTCTCAGTATAATGCTCAAGGTCAGCTGATAACAACCAGCTGCAGAGTGCAGGGAAACTGGAGAAAGAATGCAGGGGGGAACCGCGTGCTGACACAAATGAATCCTCCCAGCCAGTTCCAGGCCTAAGCAGTCAACTCACAGCCCGAACCGCAGGGAGCGCCAGACTGGATGTTACCACAGCAACTGCAATCACAATAGAGAATAGCAGAGTGCATAAGGTACCAATGAATGCTGTGGGACCCATTGGAAATGAGTTAAGTGCACTATTACTCGGACGTTCTAGTGTAACTTTGCAAGGTCTATTTGTTTTACCAGGAGCTATTGATGCAGACTATACATTTTGGTTATTGATCTGAAAGATTGGTTTTTCACCATCCCTTTACATGAAACTGACAAATGCTAATTTGCTTTTTCAATACCTAGTAGGAACAACATGACACCTTGTCAACGATATCAGTGGATGGTATTACCGCAAGGCATGAAAAACAATCCCACAATATGTCAATGGTATGTGGCAGAAAAACGTACATCGTGTGGATTTAGAGACACCAGTAAGTTTCTATGTAGCCATTGCCAACTATCATCCCATGGGATTACTGGGCCAGTGGAATGAGCACTGGCAGGATCCGCTACATGTTCTAGAGTGGCAGTTTCCATCTGTTCAACCACAAAACCCCCCCCCCCAAAAAAAAAAAAACAAACAAAAAAAACACCAACAGTGAGCACTCAGATTGAGCTGATATTGAAAATAATCACGAAAGGACGCACACGAGGCGTTCAACTCATGGGCCGAGACCCCAGTCAACTGATAATTCCCATTGAACACGATTATGTAAGCTGGTGTATGGCAAACAGTTTATCATTTGAATTGGCCCTGGAAGGATTTGAAGGGCAGGTATCTTATCATCTTCCCAGTCACAAATTATTACAAGCTCTTTCAGAGTTACAAGTGATTCAAAAGCCACTGGCAGCGGATAGCCCAGTACAAGGCCCCATGGTCTTTACTGACGGCTCTGGAAAATCGGGAAAAGCAGTAGTTACCTGGTATGATGGAAGGCAATCATCTTAACACCAATGTAGTATTAAGAAGCAGGCACTCCTTTATTGCAGCGCTGGGGACACGGGGGATAGCTCTGCCTACATGTCTACCTTAGCATCAAAATTTAAGGGTTTTTATACACGTTTTCAGTCTAGTCATTGTTACATAACCTTTACATTGAATGGTTTCACCCATCGCACGATCACATCAATATTCCAATCTTACTATAATCATTGGTTAGCTCTACTGACTGATATCCTTGATATTTAGAGAATCACAGAATGTTAGGGATTGGAAGGGACCTCGAAAGATCATCTAGTCCAATCCCCCTGCCGGAGCAGGATTGCCTAGACCATATCACACAGGAACGCGTCCAGGCGGGTTTTGAATGTCTCCAGAGAAGGAGACTCCACAACCTCTCTGGGCAGCCTGTTCCAGTGTTCGGTCACCCTCACCGTAAAGAAGTTTTTCCTCATATTTATGCGGAACCTCCTGTGTTCCAGCTTGTACCCATTGCCCCTTGTCCTGTCAAGGGATGTCACTGAGAAGAGCCTGGCTCCATCTTCATGACACTTGCCCTTTACATATTTATAAACATTAATTAGGTCACCTCTCAGTCTCCTCTTCTCTAAGCTAAAGAGACCCAGCTCCCTCAGCCTCTCCTCATAAGGGAGATGTTCCACTCCCTTAATCATCTTCATGGCTCTGCGCTGGACTCTCTCTAGCAGTTCCCTGTCCTTCTTGAACTGAGGTGCCCAGAAGTGGACACAATATTCCAGATGCGGCCTCACCAGGGCAGAGTAGAGAGGGAGGAGAACCTCTCTTGACCTGCTAACCACACCCCTTCTAATACACCCCAGGATGCCATTGGCCTTCTTGGCCACAAGGGCACACTGCTGGCTCATGGTCATCCTGCTGTCCACTAGGACCCCCAGGTCCCTTTCCCCTATGCTGCTCTCCAACAGGTCTATCCCCAAATTGTACTCATACATGGGGTTGTTCTTGCCCAGATGCAGGACTCTACACTTGCCCTTGTTATATTTCATTAAATTTCTCCCCACCCAACTCTCCAGCCTGTCCAGGTCTCTCTGAATGGCTGCGCAGCCTTCCGTTGTGTCAGCCACTCCTCCCAGTTTTGTGTCATCAGCGAACTTGCTGACAGTGCACTCTATTCCCTCATCCAAGTCATTAATGAATATATTGAATAGAACTGGTCCCAGTACCGACCCTTGAGGGACTCCACTAGATACAGACCTCCAACTGGACTCTGTCCCATTGACCACCACTCTCTGGCTTCTTTCCTTCAGCCAGTTCACAATCCACCTCACTACCCGATCATCCAGACCACACTTCCCCAGTTTAGCTGCAAGGATGCTGTGGGAGACAGTGTCAAACGCTTTACTGAAATCGAGATAGACCACATCCACAGCTTTACCATCATCTATCCACCGGGTAACATCCTCATAAAAGGCTATCAAGTTGGTTAAGCATGACTTCCCCTTGGTGAAGCCATGCTGAGTGCCCCTAATGATCCCCCTATCCTTGATGTGTCTAGAGACAGCACCAAGAACAAGTTGTTCCATCACCTTTCCGGGGATGGAGGTGAGGCTGACCGGTCTATAGTTACCCGGGTCCTCCTTCTTGCCCTTTTTGAAGACTGGAGTGACATTCGCTTTCCTCCAGTCCTCAGGCACCTCTCCCGTTGCCCACGACTTAGCAAAGATGATGGAGAGTGGCCTAGCAATGACTTCCGCCAGCTCCCTCAGCACCCGCGGGTGCATCCCATCAGGGCCCATGGATTTATGGACGCCCAGGTTGCTTAATTGGTCCCTGACCCAGTCCTCATCAACCAAGACAGATTCCTCCTCTATCCTGACTTCTTCTGGGGCCTCAGGGGTCCGGGGCTCCTCAGGACAGCCTCCAGCAGTATAGACAGAGGCAAAGAAGTGTTGCCGCTTGTCTGCGGCAAGCTCCGTTCGGTTGCTGGCTGGCCTGAGGCTATCCGCACCCCAGGGCCATAGAGCACTGACACCAATGTGAGGATGCAACAAATGGCCTTTATTTAACTGCACAACAGCCTTATATAGTCGTCTTGTCCTGTACGATCTCGCACGATAATGACACATCCTGCTCCTTTCGCCACGCCTACCTTCTGTTACAGCCCGAGATTTTCCGGTCGCCGTACCCTAATCTACATACAAAGAAGGCATTCAGTAACTCCGCCTTCTTTTTATCCTCTGTCTCCAGGGCCCCCACCTCATTCATCAGTGGGCCTACATTGCGTCTAGTGTTGGTTTTACCTGCAATGTATTTGAAGAAGCCCTTTCTGTTGTCCTTGACCTCTCTTGCAAGGTTTAATTCCAAGGAGGCCTTAGCTTTCCTAGTTGCCTCCCTACATCCTCTGACAACAGACTTATATTCCTCCCAAGTGGCCAGCCCCTCCTTCCATGATCTGTACACCCTCTTCTTCCACTTGAGTTTGCCCAGCAGTTCCCTGTTTAACCATGCAGGTCTCCTGGTACCCTTCCTTGACTTCCTACTTGTTGGGATGCTCTGATCTTGAGCTCGGAAGAAGCAGTCCTTGAATGCTAACCAACTATCTTGGGCCCCCTTACCTTCTAGTACCCTGTCCCATGGGATTTCCCCTAGCAATTGCTTGAAAAGGCCAACGTTGGCCCTCCTGAAGTCCAGGGTTGTGATTCTGCTAGCTATTCTGTTCCTGCCACATGAGATCCTGAACTCTACCATCTCATGGTCACTACAACCAAGGCTGCCCTCAACCTTCACCTCTTCAACCAGACCCTCCTTGTTAGTGAGGATAAGATCCAGCAGCGCTCCTCTCCTAGTTGGCTCATCCACCATTTGCATCAGAAAGTTATCATCAATGCACTGGAGGAACCTCCTGGACTGAGGATGGCTGGCTGAGTAGGCCTCCCAGCAAATATCAGGGTAGTTGAAATCCCCCATGACAACCAGGCCCTGTAATTGAGAGACTGCTCTCAGCTGCCTGTAGAAGGCCTCATCACCCTCCTCATCCTGATCAGGTGGCCTGTAATAGACACCCACAACAGTGTCACCCCTGCCAGCCTGCCCCTTAATTCACACCCACAAACTCTCAACTCGCTCCTGATCCACCCCTGGACAGAACTCAATACATTCTAGCTGCTCACTCACATAAAGAGCAACTCCACCACCTCTCCTTAGTGGCCTGTCTTTCCTGAACAGGACATAGCCATCCATGACCACATTCCAGTCATGCGAGGTGTCCCACCATATTTAAATCAAGATGGGAAGGGTAAGGGGATTTCCAAGTAACATTACTGGTGTTCATTGTATTTAACTAGTATCCATGATGGTCTCCTAACAAAACAAAAAGTCCAGTAACTCCATTGTATTTAACTAGTGTCCATGACGGTCTCAAAACAAAAAGTCCAGTAACTTACCTAGTGGGGTGTCTATGGTTACCTGTTTAAAACTTAACAATCCTATAGTTAACTCTATAGATTCTAAAGCAGAACACAGCACTTCTATTATTATACCTATTCTATTAAACTTATCTTCTTATGATTTTATATTAAATTTCATTTAATTTCAAATATTTATAACATTTCTCCCCTTTGAAAGTTTTGAAAATAATTTCAAGACTTTCACCTTTATTTCTAGAGTTTATCTATTAATACATTTTCATTCAGTTTTGTTGGTGGGAGCTTTAAAATCATTTATCTTTCATCTTGTGATCTGCTGGGGGAGCTTTCTTCACTCTAGTATAATGTATCCACGCATTCAATTCAGCGATTTTTTATGGCGGTGAATGTAGTCAGTAACACCTGGAAAGGTCCTTTCCAACATTCCTGAAGAGGTTCGGAAGTCCAGGTCTTCATATAAACGTAATCTCCCGGTTGAAAATCATGTACAGGATTTTCTGAAGACAGAGGTCTGTTCCACACAATCACACTCCGAAGCACAGTTAGAGTTTTTCCTAAAGCAAGCAGATAGTTATACACATCCTGTTTCCCTTTTAAATGAATACTTACATTTGGTTCAGGAGATTCATAAGGTTTTCCATACCATAGTTCATAAGGACTAATTGATGTCTCACTTTTTGGTTGAACTGTAAAAGGGCTAATGGAAGAGCCTGAGGCCATTTCAAATTGGTTTCTTGACATATTTTACTGATTTGTCTCTTTATTGTTCGATTCATTCTTTCTACCTTTCCCCTAGATTGTGGCCTCCAAGGTGTATGTAAATCCTAAGTAATTCCCAACACCTTACTGATATTTTGCACTACCTCTGCAATAGAATGTGGACCTCTATCTGAGGAAATTCCAATAGGTACTCCAAATCTCAGAATGATTTCTTGTAACAACCATTTAATAACTTCTTTTGCTTGATTTGTCCAACAGGGAAAGGCTTCTGGCCATCCTGAAAAAGTATCAACCCCTACCAGAATGTATTGATACACATTTTGTCTGGGTAATTCCGAAAAATCTATTTGCCAATAATCTCCTGGTTCCATTCCTGATTTTAACACTCCCATTGGAAGTTTCTTTTTCACTAATGGATTGTTCTTTAAACAAATCTCACATTTAGCAATCGTCGTCTTTGCCATTTCTAGCATCTTTACTGATACAATTTGTCTCTTCAAGGAAGTTATTAATGCTTCTGCTCCCCAATGACATTCTCTATGTTTTGTCTGTATTATTTCCCCTCATCAAAAGTGGTGGAATCACCACTTGACCTGTTGCTGTCACCCACCATCCAGCTAATTTTTTTTCCTTGCATTCAATAAATTTGCTAACTTCTCATCTTCTTGTGAATATTTAGGTTCTTCTCTAGGTAGGGTAATAGTCTTAGTAGGAATTCATGCCACACACTGCCTTTCCACAGGCATGGCCTCTGTATGGCACCCCAGCAAAGCTGGGACTCCATCATCCATGTGACACATCCCACCAGAAAAAACAGTCATTCTAGAGAGGAAGCATTTATCTGTACGCCAGCTTGAGTATACTTTCAGTCTGAAAATGTGACAGCTCCAGTTCAAGAAGCACCACAAATCACTGACTGCTAAAAAAACATCACCACATGCTTGCCTTACCTCTTTGCACTTTCTCTGGTGGCTGCTGTTGGCCATTAATACCCACTGGTAGATACACCAGTATCCTTATATGGGGTGGCCATCACAAAGAAGTCAAGAGAGTTACCTGCTTTCCTCATCAGTAAAGTAGCTAGTTACCACTTGGACCCCCCCCCCCTTTTCACCTTATGAGAGCAGCATTAATTTCTCTAAGTATGGTGGCATACAGGAGAAAGCATTGATCAGGGTCTCTCTCTATGTAATAGGACTCAGGGCTGAGACAAGGGAACACAACACATGGGTACACAGCAGACTGAGTAAAAGCAGTATATTATCTTTGTGCAAGTGCATAGGTCAATTTTGCCATTTTTAGTTTTCATACAGACTCATTGAAGAACTTTCTATGGACTGCAAATTTTTAGCAACAATAACAACAACATACTAATAAAATGATAATGCCTCTGCACATTTTATACAGTACTGTATATTGATTTATTCATCTAACAAAAAGAAAACCCACCAAAACTTGTCTAGATCTTGTTTTCTCATCTTCCAACCCCTTTTTTGACTTTCATTTTGCTGCAAATAAATTAATAGAAACAAGCTAATTACATAATAATTATAAAGAAATTCAACTGCTTAAATTAGTAGCAGCCTATCTTCAACATAGCATAATCTGGTTATTTCTCAGACATCAACAGCACTGACCTCAAACTTGCATCGTTGAAAAATCAGCCTCTCAATTTGCATATAAAACATGCTCTTGAACTGTATCACCTGGGAAAGCAGCAAACTTAGTTAAGCCTTTGCATGTTTACTACAGGGGAAAAAAAAAAAAAAAAAATCATTATCTGCAGTATGTGGAATCTGTAAATGAATCATTTCACAGGTGCCACAGTGGGACAGACCTGTAAAACTATTTAGGGACTGTGAGAGAAGTACTCTTCAAAAATCATAGCAGCTACTGTAATTGCCTAAAGATATACACAGAGAGATGTACTAGAATTCTAAAAACCTTCAGAGATCTGAGCACCCCCTCATGCCACTCTCACAGGCAGTTTGAGGGCTACAAAAGTGAGGGAGTACATAGAGAGGTAATGTAACTCGGCCTCACCCAGCAAGCAGCTGGGAAAGAGCAATGCAAAGTATCTCTGGCCTTCAAACACTCCTGTTAGGGTTGGGGAGGACTGATATGCGAGCAGCGGAGGAACAACACGCAGACAACTCATTATGAGTGATAAAGCATGCGTCCCTTTATTAGCCCAGACAGCATCTATTTATACAGTGGATTTTAATTATGCCTACTAGTCAACTATTGATTGGCTGAAGCTCTACAAGTTACTTTTGCATATCCCTCCTACTTGCGGTTAGCCAGCTGTGCTTCTTTCTCATTCTCACGGCTCTCACTCCCCCTTTAGTTAGTTGTTTACGATCCCTGTCAAGGTCTCAGTATCCTTGCCATTCTGCTATCATCAACATGAATTGCAGTTTCGGCCAGGGCCTGAGGCCTAGTCTTGCTCGCCTCAGAATCTGCTCTGCTCGTACAGTTGTTCCAATGAGCCATGACCTTTGTCATGCAGCCAATCCCCAACAATTCCCCCTTTTTCTTTTTGTACGAGCAGGGCTTGATTCATTATGCGATCTAAACCCTTACGAAGGCAAGAGAATAAGCAAGAGAATAGCATGATTATTACAAGTATTACAATAATAACAAGTATAATACTTTGGAGCAAGCTTTTTAGCCATCCGGATAGCCCAAGCCAATTTGTCAGACTTTCGAGACCAAAAAATCCTTTATCCTCCCTAATACGGTCAGTATGATCCATCAGCCTTTTTATTTGTTTATGGATGGATTGGGATTGATCTTCGAGGTCCATGCAACAGAGCCCTTCAAAGTCCTCACAGCCATGACCATGGGCCAAAAGTAAGAAGTCTATGGCCATACGATTTTGTAGTACAGCATGTTGTGTACGTGAGAGATCATTAGCCATTTCTCCCAATATTCTACTAGTCATATTTGCTTGTTTCACTACCCAACAAGAAAGTGCCTCCAGGTTTTTATGGGCCCGGGCTGCTGCGAGTCCTGGGATGAATAGGGAGGAAAAGAATACCTCCCATTTGCTCCACAACTTTACCTCATCATCACAGGTATTGTCAAGTTGTTGTGTGAGGTCCCTTCTCCATCTGGTTGGCTGTCCTCTTTTTGGATGATGATGGGGTAAAGCTAGGCTTAATTGGCCAATTGTGCATGGACCCCCAGTAGGTCGGGAAGGAATACCATTCCAAGCTCTATCGCCACAAATGAGAAACAACCCGGGTGGTAGATGTCTTGGATATGTGGTACCTGGGTTGGGATCGGTTTTATCTCTTGTTACCTGGTTACACCATCTTGCCCAATCTGATTCCTTTCCTGTTGGGTAGACAGGGGTTTCTATGGTAGCATAGCATTGTAAATTATGTCCTTCATTGCAAGGTCTTTTAGAGGCATTTAGGAAAAAACAAAAGGAAGCATTTAGTGAATCTATAAGTTCAATTTCTTGAGGCTCTGGACCTATGGGAAGACGATCATCCCAGAAATCATATTGTCCGAGCCACCGACTCATGTTTTTTGCTTGTGCATAGTAATAGCTGGTTCTACTTCTGTTTGATCCTGGTCTCCAAAGTTTCTCATAATCTAGCAATGTCTTATTTAACATGTCCCAGAGTCGTTTAACGGTACCCCAACCAGACAAGTAATAAAGGGGACGCTGGGGGATGCTAAGCTAGCACAAAAAGTGGTGGTACTAAGCTCTCTACTTAGGGTTACCCAGACATTTTGCTTAGGATCAAAAGCAGTCCTTGGGATAAAACAGTTTGTTAACGTTATCATGTTCATTAATATGATCACACCAACGTAGCAACTAATCCATTTGTTCCGCCGTTGAAGAAGCGGTCTGATGGCGGCCTGGTGTGGAAGGCTGATCGTTGTTGATGGCAGGAGCAGCCTTGGTCCATCGCGATGGTACCCATTGTGGTCCTGTGGGAGTGATGACACACATATATCCTTTGCCAATGTATCTAACTTCCGCAGGCCCTTTCCATTCCCCTGTGCTTAAGTCTCTATAATAAACTTGCATTTGCATTGAGGTTTGTTTAGTATTGCCCGAATGTAACCTTACAGGTGGGGATTCTTCATCCCCAAATATACACAGAAAATTCATGACAAACAATGTCTTGGAAACTCTTTCTTGAACATCTTTGATCTCTTGAAATTTGTATAAATATCTTTTTAACGTTTGATTTGCCCTTTCAACAATGGCCTGTCCTGTTGGTGAATGGGGAATACCCGTGATATGCGTAACTCCCCACCTCTGACAGAACTTTCTCATTTTTTCACTAGTGTAAGCAGGTCCATTGTCTGTTTTTAATTTTTGAGGGACTCCCATTACTGCAAAACAGCTTGTTAGATGGCGTATTACATGGAGAGCTTTTTCCCCTGCCTGAGGTGTGGCCCATACAAATCTACTAAAGGTATCTATTGTTACATGTATATATTTAAGCCGTCCGAACTCGGGAACATGCGTAACATCCATTTGCCATAGTTCGCATGGTCCTAGGCCCCTAGGGTTGACTCCCATGCCAAGTCCCGGGCCGTGGTGACTACACTCTGGACATGCTCGCACTATTCCCTTTGCTTCATCCATAGTGATGTCGAACTGTTTGTGTAGCCCTTTAGCATTTTGGTGAAAAATGCTATGTGTTTCTCGTGCTTTGATGAAGTCGTTCAGAGGTACCGCAACGGTCACCAACTGATCTGCTCTGTGATTTCCTTCGCCCAGGCCCTCCGTCCACATGTGACTCCTAATGTGGATGACTGCATACGGATGTTTTCTTTGTATCAATGCCGATTGTAATTGGCGGAGGAGTTCATGTAGACGGGGGTTTTTAATGTCCTTGAGTCTGGCATCTTCAATCCTTTGTAAGATTCCCGCAACATAAAGTGAGTCCGTAACGATGTTGATCTTTTGATCGTGCCACTGAAGAATGGCCCAGACTACCGCGGCTAGCTCCAATGTCTGGAGGGAGTCTCCTGGTGCTGCCGGCAAAAGATGGTGCCGCCATACTCCGTTGTCTAGCCAGGTAGCAGCTGCTCTTCGAGACTTTTTTCCTGCATCAGTGAACACTGTGACTGCATCAGGTAAGGGTACCTCGCTTCTTTTGGATGGCATAATCCAATTGTTTTGACTAATCCAGTGTAGTACAGGTGATTTGATAGAGTCCACTACTATATCATTCGCTGTTGACAACAAACTAACTTGAAGCTCTTCTGATTGTTGGATACACCATTCCAGCATATCTCTTTTTATTGGTAATCTGATAATTCCTGGTTCAGCTCCAGTGATCTGTAATGTACGCATTCTCCCTTTCTTGACCAGTTCAGCTAAATTTTCCAACTTTTGTTGTATGGTCTTGTGTGGTTGTAACTTTGTATGCAACCATTCCAACACCCGAATCTTCTCCCCCGTTTTCTTTTTGCACTGGGTCAGTGCACCGATAAGTTGAGAGGGACCACTGAGAATGGTTAGGTCAACAGGAATGTCCGGGTTGCGCCGGTCGACCCATCGCTGGGTGATTTGTGTTGATATGTGTTGGATCATTTGTTTTTGCTGGGGAGTGAGATGTACAGGGCTGGTTGGATCCACGCCCTGAAGCAGAGGACGCAATATGTCTAAGTGTTCATTGGGAATTCCAACAACTGGTCGCAGCCACTGTAAGTCGCCCATTAGTTTCTGAGCGTCATTGAGGGTGTGAATGTCAGTCTTTATTTCCAGTTTTTGGGGTCGAATTTGGGAGTCGGTGATTTGCCAGCCCAGATATTTCCAGGGGGCTGTCCTTTGGACTTTTTCTGGAGCGATGACTAGCCCCTCACGTTTCAGGGTTTGTGCTAAGAAAGTTTCTTGTCGTTCAGTGAACGGATCTTCTTGTGCTATTAAAATATCGTCCATGTAATGATATATTATTGCTTCTGGCCAGGTTAGGCGAACTGGGTTAAGTGCATTGTCCACAAAAAGTTGACAGAGGGTAGGGCTGTTCTTCATACCCTGGGGAAGTACAGTCCACTCAAACTGTTGAGCAGGTGCTTCTCTATTAATTGATGGTAAAGTAAATGCAAATCTTTGAGTGTCCGCTGGGTGTAGTTGAATTGTAAAGAAGCAGTCTTTTAAATCTACTATCAGCAAATGCCATTGTTCGGGGAGCATCGCCGGATTTGGTAGTCCTGGTTGTAAAGCTCCCATCGCTTGCATTTGTGCGTTCACCGCCCGTAAGTCATGTAGGAGCCTGAATTTACCTGATTTCTTTTTGATCACAAAGACAGGTGTGTTCCATGGACTTGTAGATAATTTCAGATGACCCTGTTGTAACTGTTCTTGTACCAGTTGATGAGCAGCTTTCAGACTTTCCTTTTTCAATGGCCACTGCTCGATCCATATTGGAGAATCAGTCAGCTAACACAACAGGATCGGGAAAGTCCATGCCGCAGTGACCGTCGCTAAAAATGCGTTTCAGTGGTGAGAATAATTCCTAACTGATCTAATACGTCACGGCCAATTAGTCCAAAAACTCCTTGTGGCAGGGTCATCACAGTAATATGGGTTGACGCAGTTCGGCCATCCAGTACGACGGAAACACGGTTGGTGCTGCGCGAAACGGATGAGGAGCCCCCTACTCCTTCTACTCCTCTGGCCACGGGTGACAATGGCCAATGTCGGGGCCAACAGTCTTTTGCTACAATGGTGAGATCAGCTCCAGTATCTAGAAGTGCGTTCAATGTGATTTGTTCTCCCCCGTTGCACAGTGTTACCGATGTCACCGGTCGGCGGTTCATGGCCATTGTTAACATGGCTATGTCTCCTGTTGATCCAAAGCCGGCCGTTTCTCTTGCTCTTAGGGATAAAGGTTCCATGCCTCTCGTCAATTGAGGAATGGGTACTAGTTGTGCAATTTTGCTTCCGGCTGGAATGTGCATGGGAGGAAAGATTGTCTGTACCACTATAGATATTGTACCTGTAAAATCCGCATCGATAAGTCCGGGTAAAATGAAAAGTCCTTTTAGTCCGCTTGAGGATCGTCCGAGCAGTAATGCGCCACACGGCTTGCCATTGATCATTACAGGTCCGATCACAGTTGTCTCGATTCTTTGTGGTTGTTGGTCTATCAAGGTGCAGGCTACTGCTGTTGCCAAGTCCAACCCGAGGCTCCCTGTTGTGGCTGGACGCAGGAGTCGCGCAGGAATGGGTTGGAGTTGGGATTCGGTAGTTGATGTTGTGGTGCTGATGGCATGCCACTCAGTTGAGCGGGGGCTGCAATTGTTGTCGTAGCGCGGCGGCCCTTCGCGCTTGTCCGTCCGTTTCCCGCTTTACGGCAAGCTCGGGTATTGTGATTGTTCATGTTACAGTTCTCACACCAGACTTGTTGAACACGGCACTGTCGCCTAAGGTGTCCCTCTTGCCCGCATCGGAAGCACTTACTTCCTCGTTGTGTTGAAGGTCGGGGCCGCGTCTCAGGCTGCTTTAAAGGTGCAAGGGCTGCAAAAGCTTGTTGTTGTGCCTGAATGAGGTCCCTCCCTAGGTCTCGCACCGCTTCAACTAACATAGCTTGTGGACCCACTGGCACCCTACTCATACGTTCTAGCATCTGCTCTATGGAAGCGTCACCCGGTAGAGTTAGTAGAATAGATTTGGTAGGGGAGTTAGTATTTTCCATAACACATTGTCTGAGCAACGCTGCTTTCATCCATTCAGGAGTGTCAGAAAGATCTATTGCTGAGGTCACTCTATCAACAAAGTTTGCAAACGACTCATCTCTGCCCTGTTTTAAAGCCATATATGAGGGAGAAGGGGGGGCAGTTTTGACTGCGGTGATAGCTAAGCGCGCAGTCCGCATAGCTTCCAGGCAAACGGCCGGGCCCAGTTGCATTTGCATGTCGATTGTTGCAAATGGGCCAGCCCCCATTAATTGTTCCATGGTAAGTCCATAAAGACTATCCTGCTCGTTTCGAGGTTGATTGACCGAAACCTCACAAAATCGCTGCCAATGTGCCTGCCACAGAAGCTGTTGCGATTGAGTCATAATCATCCTAATAATACATTTAATGTCCTCTTGGCACAAGATCGTCCCGCCCCAAATATAATTCAACAATTGTTTTGTTGGTTCGCCATGAAGGCCTGTGTCATTCACAGTCGTTCTCAACTGTGATAGCAATTTCCAGTCAAGTGAATTATGCTGGCCTTCCAAGTAACCGTCTGGCCCGGCCTCAAACCGTACCGGGAAGGCAAGGTTGGAGGAAAGGTCATCCGCTATATCACATTGTTCATTTTCTATAGCTTGTCTAATAATTTTTCTCCAATTGACAGGGGCCACCCCGGGACGATTACCGGGACCAGGGTTAATGAGGGGGGGTAAGCGGGATGCTGCACCGGCGTTGTGATCGGGAACCGGAGGCCAATCTTCATTATTTTCTTTTGGGTTACTCCCTTTGTTATCGTGGCTTCCCTCCAAATTCTCCTCCTCAGGTGGAGGAGGAGCAGAGGGTTCCGTATCACATACGCCGGTACATGGGGGGATGGGAGGCGGATCTGCGCCTTGTAATGTAGAGCGGACTGGAATTCGACCTCCCGTGGGAGGCACCGGGATGTGCTCTGTCCCGAAAGTTAGAAGCCCCGCCGCAGTTTCCGCACCCCCCAGCCGCTCGGTGGCTAACGCAGCAAAATTCTTTTCTAGCTTATACCGTTTAATATTGTTAATTATCTCCCTCCATGGTTTCATTAGCTTCTTTGCGTTCTTATCATCATCGATAACCATATCCCATAAAACATCTCCCAATTTTCGCCATTCCTCCACCTCGAAAAGGGAATCGGGTTTATGGAAACACCCTTTAACCCTGCCTAACGCGACTAACCCAGATAATTGTTTGATACAATCTACCCCCCGCTTTTCTAAAAAGCGTTGTAATAATTCTAGGGCTACCTCGAGATCCATGTTGCCGGCACTCTTTTCTGACTCCTTGGTTAAGGTACTTTACTCGTCGTGTAGCACAGTCCTTGTAGCACAGTCCTTTGATGCAGCCTTTCCAGTAGCCCTCACAGACGGCGAACCCCTTTTGGACGGTTCAGGCTCCGTTGGTCGACACGCCGCAGGAATCAGCGTTCGGTCGATCTTCGCCCCCCGGTCGCTGCTACCGGTGCTTCTCTGTGTCCGCTGCTCCGTATCAGAAAGTCCCTTCAGGTCCCTGTTCGGGCGCCATTTGCGAGCAGCGGAGGAACAACATGCAGACAACTCATTATGAGTGATAAAGCATGCGTCCCTTTATTAGCCCAGACAGCATCTATTTATACAGTGGATTTTAATTATGCCTACTAGTCAACTATTGATTGGCTGAAGCTCTACAAGTTACTTTTGCATATCCCTCCTACTTGCGGTTAGCCAGCTGTGCTTCTTTCTCATTCTCACGGCTCTCACTCCCCCTTTAGTTAGTTGTTTACGATCCCTGTCAAGGTCTCAGTATCCTTGCCATTCTGCTATCATCAACATGAATTGCAGTTTCGGCCAGGGCCTGAGGCCTAGTCTTGCTCGCCTCAGAATCTGCTCTGCTCGTACAGTTGTTCCAATGAGCCATGACCTTTGTCATGCAGCCAATCCCCAACACTGATAGGTGTAGCAAGCATGACCTCTCCTACCCGCCGCTTCAGACAGGGCTGGAAGGAAGAGAAGTACTGTAGTCAGATACAGGATTATAGAGCTATCAGTTATAGGATTTCTAGTCCCAAGTGCTACTCTCCACAAGCATACCTGTGGTTAGCATCTCTGCATTGCAAAAAGAAGGACATACTTAGCGTACGGCAAGGTGCAATGCCTGAACTCTCAGCCTGAGCACAAGCATCCAGACAGTTTAGGCTTACCCCATAGTTAGCACAACAGAGACAGACCTGAAATATCCTATTTGGTGACAAGTGCCTGCTACTGAGAAAGTGTGTTTTCCCTAATTCAGTGAAGTGGTTTGAAGTGCTTACTAAATATGCAGAGGAGGCAGCTGGAGCTTGTAGACAGGAGGGTAATGTGTGTGTACCAACAGGTGCAGCTGCAAGTAGACAAGCTCAGCAAACCACACTCTTGGCTGAAAATAAAGCAGTAGAACAAAGCAAGCAACTCTTGTAATTTCAGTACTGATTTCTACTGGAATAGTCAAATACGTAGATTTTATAACTGGATTACTTGACTTTTGACACTCTCAGGAGATACCATGTCTTACAGCTGGCTCTGTCTAGGTAAATGCTATTGTATTATGGAGCTCTTGGAAAAGGAGAGAGACTCATAGATTGAAATTTAAACAGATTCAATAAAATAAGGAAACCAATATTAATGCTAATATAAAGGACACAAAGTTATACTTAGACCACAAAGTGGTGGCAAGTTACTCCAGGGATAATAATCATTGAGGAGGAAGGAGAGAAGAAAGCAAATCAAATAGCCTCACCCCTCCCCAGCAAGCTTTACCATTTATAGTGAACCTGATGTTGTTATAGAATACACCTGTGGGCCAGCCTGGGTTAGCTGTGCTGGATTTAACTGCTAATGGCCTTGATCACCATACCACAGCTGGCCACAAACTGAAACAAAATGTAACAGAAAATTGATTCTATGAATTTTATCCCTGCAAACCAGTACATTAAGTCAGTTGATTAAAAGCCTATTTAAGTGCATAAGTGATTGTCTTCATTCAGCCCACACCTAGGGCTAAACAATAACAGTTTTTCTCTCACCCAATGTCCCTCTTCCCCAACTGAGGAAGGAAATTACAAAAAAGAGGGAGACTCATGGGTTAAAATTAAACAGATTTAATAAAAGAAAGAAACCAATAGAAATGATAACACAAAACACACAAAAGTCTACTTAGCTACAGAGTTGCAGCAGGTTGTTCCAGAATACCAATCATTAGCAATGAAGAAGAAAACAAAAAAAAAAAAAAAAAAAAAAAAAAAAAAAACACACACACACACACACACCCACACACACACACACACACACACACACACACGAGAAGGCAAAAAGAGCAAAAACAGCACCACCTCTCCCCCCCCAAGCCCTCTCTTTTATAGTGAACTTGATTGTTAATTATATAGAATACACCTGTGGGCCAGCCTGGGTCAGCTGCCCTGGATTTAGCTGCTAATGGCCCTGATCACCATGGCTGGCCACAAACTGAAACAAAATCCCAATGAAACCAGGACAGGAATGAAATTCAGTCTGTCTGGAAATTGAACACGTGAAGAGGTACTAAATCACCTTATTGAAAAAGCAGTTTCAGCAGGGAGAAAAACAAATGCATTATGAAAATCAGTGGCTGCCTGGAAGTTAATAAGCAGAAACAGGGATTTATATGCTTGCTGTAGGTCTTGTTCAGATTCAGTCTCTGTAAATGGAATTACTCCTTCCAAGGCCTTGCTTAGAGATGAATTGCAAATATAGAATGAATGATCTGGAAACAGAACACTTAAAGAGAAGAGACTTCCTGAATCAGCAGTTCCAATGTCCGTATGTCATGGACAGCTATTTCCAGCTCCATTTTAGAGCAAGTTGGGTTGATTCTTATTCCACTCCTATGGGAAGGCTGTCCTCAACCCCAGTCTTCTGAGGGTTAGACTCATTCTTTTTCACAGCTCATAAGGCACTCATGAGTGGTTTATAACTGTTTGATTATTTGCTATCATTGTCCTTCACTCTTAACAGCTTTTCTTCCTTCCAGTTTTTTTATGCCTCTGACATATTCTTAAAGAGCTACTATAGCCTATAATACTGTCATTTTTGATACTACAATTTATTTCTGCTCCTGACATCATCCTAGTAGCACCTGCTCCAGTCTAAGTTGGTGTGTTCTTGAACACAATGGTCAGAATTGTATGCAGCTTTTCAAATTAATTTCTACCAGTGCCTTTCATTGTTTTGAATATTGTGCACTCTACCCTCTCTGAACACAAATTTGCCATCTTCTGTGCTGCACCACAGGGGTGGTTTAGTCATCCTTTGATTTAATATATTTCAGCATATTTTCTCTCTTGGTCAATTCTAGTTGATGATTCTCCTGCCTTTTTTTTTGTAAGGGGGGGGGTGGTCTTCACTGCAAATTTTGTTTAACTTAGCCCATTTCCACCAGTTCAACTTTGGAGATCATGCAACTTCCTTTCTCATATTCCAGTCTTCCTCTACAGTGATAGTGCTGTCTGCAAGGCACCAGTTTTGTGAAAACTTGAAGATCTGCATACAATTGTGTTATTACCAAGTTCCATTAGCATAATCACCCTTTTTGTGAAAAAGAGTTTGAAGATTGAAACTAAACCCCAAACTTTTTCTTTCATCAGAAATTGTTATTTCTTGTTTCCAGGTCTAAATCCATTTTATAATTCTTATGTCAATGCCTGCTTTCTCCAGCAATGGTAACTTCCTATGCAGTATGTATCATGCATTTTACTGAAGCCTTGACAGACTAAATCTTTACATTTGTTTTGTATGGGAATCCAGTTACCAGATCAATCTGGCACAGTCCTCTTCCAATCAGTCCATATTGAATTCTATTCCCGTTTTCAAATATCTACAAGCTTCCCTTTCAAACTTTGATATAAAGCTCTTAAAACTGCCCAGTTTGGACTAGCAGAGCAGTTTTTAATTTCATAATATGTTGACTAGCATTCAGCAGCAGCATGTTTGTTCAAATCTTTAGGGGTGTGAAGTAGGGGTGGTGGGGAGGATTATTCCCCCCCCCCCCGTTGCCGCTTGTCTGCGGCAAGCTCCGTTCGGTTGCTGGCTGGCCTGAGGCTATCTGCACGCCAGGGCCATAGAGCACTGACACCAATGTGAGGATGCAACAAATGGCCTTTATTTAATTGCGCAACAGCCTTATATAGTCGTCTTGTCCCGTACGAACTCGCACGATACTTGCACTTCCTGCTCCTTTCGCCACGCCTACCTTCTGTTACAGCCCGAGATTTTCCGGTCGCCGTACCCTAATCTACCTACATTTCCCCCTTCCCCCACAGGTACTCTTGAACCTGGTTCCCTGTGTCTCGCAGAGCCCGGTCAGAGAATCCCAGCCTTGATTACCCATAAATCCTGCTCTCTGTTGTTGTGCCAAAAAGGCTGTATTGACCATTCGTTGCAGTTTTCTGCAAACATGCAAACAAATAGGGTAACACAAGTAGGATAATGCCTATTATAAACATTCCCATAAGCAGACTCTATCTACAAAACATGCAGTTTACTTCAGAACATACTGTTATTCTCTATTATTCTAGCTGAAAAGAAAATTACTGACAGGAAAGCTGATTCTGTGTAAAGGTAACACAGAGCAGGCCTTTTAGAGCCTACTCTGAGGCCTACTCTTGCTAAACCGTTGCTAAACCATCCAGTATCAATTTCCCCCTTTGGAAGTAGTTAGATTTATTATCTCACTACTTCCATATACTATTCTCAATGATTGTCTTAACACAACCCACGCAGATCCCTATGATAACTATAATCACAACTACATAAACTATTCCCTCTAATAATGTGGCTAACCATCCTTTTAGAGACAATCCACCGTACTCCTGCGCCTGTAGAGACAGAAGCATAACCTCGACCCATTAGTAATAGTTCCCCTGGTCCCAACCATTCGTTAGTACCTGGTTCCCTATACCACACTTTGCCTTTGTTTTCCACATAGCTTGCTCCCTGTCAAACTGCCTCCCAATGTATTACAATTGGGGGTCGCTCCTTATCTCCTGCTAAAGTTAAATGGTTAAGTACATAAACAGCTTTTGCAAGTCTCTCAGAAGGTTCAGTCACCTCTCCCCCTTTTTGTTTTTGCAGAAGCTGTTTCAATGTACTATGAACACGTTCCACAATCGCCTGACCCATAGGCGAATGAGGAATCCCAGTGACATGTGTAATACCCCATAGTTGACAAAATTGACGAAAAATCTGTGAACAAAATGCTGGTCCATTATCGGTCTTAAGTTGTTGTTTTAGGATGAAAAGGTGGAAAAACCCATTCTATGATTTGCTGTTTAATGTCCGGCACCTGCACAGTCATTGCAGTAGAATTTGTAAGGTCAGAAACCAAAGAGTCCACTCGAGCATTGCCTTCTGCAATAAACCCAGGCAAATTAGTATGATTTCTTACATATAAAATATAAAACAATGCAGTTCAGATTTGAATTTCTTGCCACAGAGCTCGCAGCAATTAAAAAACACACTGATTACATGTATGCTCTATAACAGATCTATCCAATTGCTTTATAATGCCAGCTACATATGCTGAATCAGTAACCAAATTAAAGGGAATGGGAAAATTCTGAAATATTTTTAATACAGCTCGTAATTCTACCACCTGAGGTGAACCCTTTTGTTGTACTACCATAGATTCCCACTTGCCATCAGAATACCAGACAAGGCCCGCCTTGCCTCTGTTCCCAGATCTATCCGTAAAAATGGTAATTCCATCCACGGGAGTGTCTGCGCACAACACTCCTGTGGCAATTGGAAGTTCCACACTCAATTTTATAACAGGATGGGAGGGCAAGTGGTAAACAACCTGTCCCGAGAAATTCTCCACAGCTGTTTGCAAAGCAAAGCTATTAGCCATACACCACTCAAAATATTGAGCTGCAATAGGAACGGTTAGTGATGCAGGGATCTCTGGCCACAAGCTCCCGACATCGCATCCGTCCTTTGATGAATAATCTGTGCCAATAGCTCTGTAACGAATCTGATCATTCTGAATTCCATTGACCAATTATTGCATACAGAATTTGCCTATCAAACAAAGTGATAATTTGTATTTCCTGATTCAAATCAATACGATGTACAAATTTGGAATGTAGCCTGCTTTCTATTTCTGTTATCAGTTGCTGTACCTCTGAAGTAGTGTGTCGTGGCGCTGTTAAAGTTGTGTCCCCTGCTAACAATTGGAATATAGGCTGCAATTGTGACGACGTAAGCCCCAAGTACGGCCGCAGCCATAACTTGAGCCTTATGTTCCACAGTACCCACTTTTGCACATGCCTTTATCATAGCATTCAAATCTGTTTTTCCAGGTAAAGCTTCAATGATCTTTTGACAATCAGCATTAGCATTATCCCTGTTTGCCACAGGTCCAAGGCTTGGCAGCCGCACATGTTAACCCCGTGTGGAAACACCAGTCCTGCGCTCCCTGCGGTTCGGGCTGCGAGTTAACTGCTTAGGCCTGGAACTGGTTGGGAAGATTCATTTGTGTCAGCACACGGTTCCCCCCGCCACGTTCTTTCTCCAGTTTCCCTGAATTCTGCAGCTGGTTGTTATCAGCTGACCTTGAGCATTATACTGAGACCTGCACAGCTTCACAAAATGCCCTAGCTTCCCACAGCAATGACACATCAAAACAGAGTTATCTCTCCCACTCAGCTTCAACTTCTTAAGGCAGTTTTTCTTAAAGTGACCTTCCTGCTTGCATGTATAACAACGATGAACTACCTTAACTGCCGCCGCAAAAGTTTTTGCTAAATGCTCCATCTGAGATGTGGTGTTTCCTACTTTCTCACAAGCATCCATTAGCTCAGTTAAGGTGGGGTTACGATTTGCCATCCCTGCAACAACTTTCCTGCAGTCCTCACCTGTGTTGTCCTTCGCTAACTGTAGTGGCAATGCTTCTTTTACAATTTTCCAATGTAACGGTTGCCAAATATTTCTCCCCTCAGGACCCGCACCCACAATCACCGGATATGCTTGTGGAATTATAACTCCTTCTAATAACGCATCTCGAATGACCCCTTTCCATTTCACTCCTCCCTCACCTCCCCCCCCTTCCCCTGTATACACGGGCGGACGCTGACCCTCTCCCTCACCTCCCACATTACCAGATGGACGCAAACCTCCCCCCCCGCCCTGATCTAAAGGTGGAGTAGGGAGTTGTAAAGGAGGTTGAGGTGGCCCTAATACTTGTCCCGAACACAGAGGGGGTTTTTGGGGGAGACATAGTCACGTGTCCCGAGGCGTTGGCTGAACGATGCTGCTGCAATTCCGTCTTTAATTCTTCCAGTCGTCTACCAAGCTCTGTCATGTCAAGTTCGTGTCCATTTCGTGATGGTAACAGTCCTTTAAGTCCTTGTGACTCTGGTACTGCTGATTCCGTAAATGGCGAATCCGGTAAAGGTGGATACGAAGCAGGTTTACCCTCCTTCTTGTCCTCCTGCTCAGCCTCATCCGTATAGAGATCAATGAGAGGAGGAGGGGGTTTCTGCCAAGTCTCCTGTTCAGCGTCTGAATCAATTAGTCCAAATCGAGTTTGTGTTTTAGGGCGCACTACCAGTTCTAATGGATCTGTATCTATTTTACTCGCTCCCCGCTCCTCAGCTTTTTTCGGAGCCGTCCGTACCCACGGTGATAAAAGAGCTGCCACCGGTACAGCCACTGGGGCCGTGGGAGGTGTTGATCCCGCAAACCCTGAGGGGGTAGTAGACGTCTGCGGTCCTAAAGCTATAAAAGCTGTATGTGTGACTTCTCTCTCTGCTTTTATTCCTTTTAACGCTTCGCTACCCAGCCTCCATGTAGGAGACAATTTAAAGGCTTCCTTATCACCACTTGACACCGCATTCCAGAGAGAGTCACCAATCTTCTCCCATAAAGGCACTTCAAAGACATCATTAAAGGTTGTAAAATGTCCTTTATCTTTTGCCCAGGACAGTAACTGCTTTAACGCAGCTTCATCGTATTTAATTCCTCTCTCAGAGAGTATATGTTGGAGGAGTTTCACCACTGCCACTTCTGTCTTGGTCAGGGTAGACCCCATGTAAACACATCCGAGCCGCATCCCATGTCGCCCGGTCCTCCCGCGCAGCCCATAGCAGCCACAAGATAACTCCCCATGTTTTTAATTCTTTGGCAGAACCCGCTGCCATAGCTCGCTCAGCGAGCTTCATCGAGCACCGCTCCCAGGCACTCGGCTGTAAACAATCAGCCGGTTCTGCCACCGCCCCCTCTTTAACGAGACGGTCCACACACTGGGCTACGTCTTTCGATTTCACAGAAATCTTAAACTCCTCGCCCAGTAACGAAATCACCTTTATCAAAGTTTCCATGGCTCGCGAACCCACTCCGACCGCCTGCGGTCCGCCAGCCCAGCAATCACGTCGGGGTCACCATTTGTTGCCGCTTGTCTGCGGCAAGGTCCGTTCGGTTGCTGGCTGGCCTGAGGCTATCCGCACCCCAGGGCCATTGAGCACTGACACCAATGTGAGGATGCAACAAATGGCGTTTATTTAACTGCGCAACAGCCTTATATAGTCGTCTTGTCCCATACGAACTCGCACGATACTTGCACATCCTGCTCCTTTCGCCACGCCTACCTTCCATTACAGCCCGAGATTTTCCGGTCACCGTACCCTAATCTACCTACACCCTCCCTTCCTTGAAACTTTATGGATACTTGATACCACTTTGGTATGGAAATCATCCTTCTCTCAGGTGCCATCAGTTTAGTGCTATAATGTGACTGCTGTCAGAAATCCCATGGAGCTTCCAAAATATGCCTGTGCTGTGAACTTTCCTTTGCTGGATGGATACAAATAGTATAGCTACAGATTTGAACCCTCCTTCCACCCTTTGTCCTATAGATTGCAATCACTGCTTGTATAACTATTGTTATTCCACTAGATGGTACCACAGTCATTGCAGACACTGGGATCTGCATTTTTTTTCTGTAATTTGACAGTAGTTCACTCATCTCATAATTTGAATATTTTCCTTTTAGTCCTACAGAGCTTTTGGGAAATAACTGAGGAGGGTGTAGAGCCAAATCCTATGGAGACTGGCAGATGTGTATATTAATAATAAAATCATCATTCTTTGAGAGTTTTTGCCCTTTTATTCTTACTGCTTAGTTTCATTCATGTCAGTGGAATTTTTCAGAGGGCAAAATTTTAGGCTAATTGAAGTCAATCGAATACATGTGCAAATTCTGCAAGTTTGGCGTCTCCAGCTTATTTCGTTGATTACTGAAATAGTCAAACCTCACAAAACAGTGAAGATCCAGCCTTTGCTAACTAAACATGTACATGCTTGTACTTAAAGCAGAAAGATACATTTTTTTCACCAATCTTTGTCAGGGATACTAGTGTACCTTGCATATTGGCTCTTATTTGTCATACTATGTTAGGTAGTTCTGAGTGATTTTTTCACTTTAAAAAGTGAGAAAGTTGTTTTGTTTATTTTTTTTTAAGCTACAAAAGGAGAAGTAAAGTGAATTCCCCCTCACCTCAAAGTTTTTAAAAACACTTTGTTCTTATTGGGGAATTGTCACAAATAAGATGCTTGCAGGCACTTGAAAAGGTGAAACTGTCAAGACGAATCAAGGCTTACATTTTGAGTTGCTCTAATTCCAGAGTGATGGGTCAATAAGGAATATGAGAAAGCTTTAATGTGCATGCCAATACTAACAGAATTGGTTACAAAAATATATTTGCCTTCCTCCTCTTTTGTGATTAGTCATAACTGGCATAGTATTGAGAAAGGCTTTAGATATTTCTGAATTTCTTATTTCCAAACAGAACTCTAAAGAATACTTGCTTTTGCCTTATTAGCTGAAGTTCTAATGAAGTGGTTGTAAAATTAAGACTGCTCTGTGCCTAAGCTATAAAAATGGGAATAGAATAAATAGGTATAAATGAAGGTTTATTTTAAAAAATGTTAATAATAAAATATTAATAGTGTTTCAAATAAATGTTTGCATGATTTAAAAGTTGCTCATATGACTTTTCCTGGCCCTGTTAAAAAAAAAAAAAAAAAGTCAAAGGAGCAAATAAAAAAAAGCAAGCAATTCCCATTGTTAATCACTTCATTTAAACAGGAGAAACTTGAGTTCAAAAGTACTTTTTTCAGTAAAATTGAGACAGACTTAAGTTGATAATGATTCGTTTATACTTTTTTTCCCTCACTTTGGACAATCTCTTTATTCTCCTTGCAGTGTGGACTTCACAGATGTGGCTCTTTCAAAATAACACTTATTTTAAAGTGTAATGTAATAAGTGTTTCATCACCAATACTATACACTGCATTTTGTGGTTTGTACCAATTGCTGAGCAAAGTAGTAGTAGTACTGGCCAAAGCAAGTTTTAGATCTTGGAAATTTTTGCATGTAAATACTAAGTCTTCTGCCCTAAGAATTCAAATATGCGAGGGATTTTATCATTAAGTTTTCTCCATTGCCTTGACTGGAAACAGAACCTCTTCTACATAGAGAACTTTTATGACCAGCACTGTAATCTGTACTGGCACCAGCCCTAAGACTGGCTTTCTTTTCTGTTTCTATGTGGAGTGTCAAAAACTTTTATTGGCCATAATAAGCAGATGTGGGGGAAGACATGTTTTTATGACTGCCCTCTCTCTGGTGTCTTGAATTAAAAGACTGGATGAGGCTGTAGTACATTATCGTTAGAAAGTGCTTATGGCAACAGAGCTTTGATTAGGCTGGGAGCTCTGGTCATCTGTGGGAGTGGAGAGCTTCTTGAAACAGCAGGGCAATATGCAGTTACACAATAGGCTTTCAGAGCTGGGCACCCTGCTGTTTATCCCTCCACTATCTAAAAGGCCCCAGGAGCTAGCTGCTGAGTTCAGGAATGGGAACAGTTTGGGGGTGTTGATATATTTGGGTATGTCTGAGCTAAAAAGTGGAGGGAGGAGTTCTTAGCTTAGGCTGGCCAAAACTTGTGTACAACAAGCAACAAAGTTCAGTTTCACCCAAATGTCCTCTATTAGCTTGAATTTGAGCCACTAGCTGATATTAAACCTTGTATTTTCTTATCTTCCTTGGTTTTAGTCCAGGGAAAATATCAACCAAAAATCACCAAGCCAAGAAAAAAAAAAAAAAAAGGCAGAGGGAGTATAAACCAGTATAGATGCACCCTAAGTTCCCGGGGCTGTGCATGTTGTAAATTTATTAAGAAAATACATGAGAGCAGCCCTTTTTTTGTATGAAAGCAGTAATTTTGTTAGACATGTGCCTTGCTATTTAATTTGCTTAAAAGAAATTGCATTAGAATAGAGAGACGTGCAAATAGAATAGAATGTGGATTTGTGCTTGACTTTTGGAAAAGTATCTGTCATTCTTACATAGAGATGAGGTAGAACTTATAGTGCAGGAGAAATTATTAACAGTAGCTTATGTCAACACTTCCTTCAAAAATAGTCTGCTTTCCTTACCCTGAAAATTTCAGGGCTGGCTGTATTCTTACCACTACCTGTGATTATGTACATGTATTGAAACAGTTGTAGTTGTGTGACTGCTGAACCCTTCAGTCTGTCGCTGGAATCCTGAAACATTGATAATGAATGATAAAGTGCATGAACGTATCCTCTATTTATGCATAAGGCTACTTAAAAAAAAAAATCACTTTTGGAAGCTAACACTAACAAATGTTATGCAAAATATGTCCTCTCAATCCACTCAATTGACATAACACAGGTACACCAAATGTGCCAGGTTGCAGAACCTTGTATTGAGATTCTTGCTAAGCTTTTTATCACACCTTTTAATTTAAACCCTCCCTACCTGGTGCCCTACCAAGCCATGGAGCCTCTTCCTCACCTTGGCCAATCTGGCCATTCACCTCAGTGGGAGATGGGAGGTTGATGGGGGGGATGCTGGTTCTGATACATCTCTCAGCAAAGCAACACCAGATGGCATTCAGTGGCTCCATTGTTGAGGTCCATGCGAGGAACGGACTACAGCACACCAATGTGATGCTCTGATAGCCACTTTATTGCAGTTAACACAGCTCTTTTATAGCATACATACTTCCTTATCTCGCGATCACGTCTTAAGCTATTGGCTGCAAGCACTGTGCACGCTCTGTCCATGCGCCTCTTCTGCTGTTCCGATTGGATACTTGCTATGAGCCTAAGCAAAGCCACATCCTTATACTATCTTACTGACTCATGCTCTTACATAACAGTGTACTCGTATGTTATCTCTATAGTTCTTCCACGATCCAGGCCCCAACACTCCATGAAGTAGTGTGCACTTCTAAGGGTGCACTGTGCTGACTTTACTCCCTCTGTTTACCCTTTCTTCCCCTGCCCCACTCTTGTTCCTATGGAAGAAAAAAATGAAATTCTTGTATTTGTGACTTACCTACACTATTATAAAACTTTCAGTTGACTTACATTTTTAAGTTAGCAGATCAAACCTGACTTACTCTAACATAGCTGAGATGGCAGTAAGGTGCAGAATAGTCTTAATTTCTTGGTAAGAATGATTTATTATGTCTCACTGTTTCGGAATGTAATTTGTAATCCATAGGGTTTTTTTAAACCCTGCAATTGCTGAGCCTATTTCCTCAGACTTGCATAGTCTTCTGCAGGGCACAGCCAAGCAGCAAGCCTTAGAGATTTAAATCCTTCAAAGTGGTGATGCTCTGGCAGCAGAAATCTGGTTATCTTAGCAGTAGTACCTACAGTCTGTTAATGCTGCCCTGCAACAAGTGATACTTAACAGGAGGGAAACACGGCCAATGTGAGTAAGAACATTCAGATTCAACCCATCACTGGCAGTGGTTGTCTGCAAAGGGACATTTGCCCTTTAGAGTGACCTCACTTTCTTCTCTGAATAAGTTTCTCTCCTAGCATATATCTATACTTTCCAGTAAAGGGTTCAAAATAAGCTGGAATACCTGTCACAGCATTATAGTCATCTGCCTAGGCCACTTCAGGTTCCTTCTTGAGCTTGCTAATAGTTATGTTGATTTTGGCACTGTAGTATGAACATGTTTTCTGCACTCTTTGCGATGGCTGGATCCTTTCTCCTCTAGCGTCTAGTCACCTTTTCCTCACTGCAAATAAACCCTTTCTGACAATTAACTTGCTTAGCTGTCTGTCTTTTGGAAATGAGTTTTGAAAACTGGTTTGTCTGAAGAAGTATCCATCTTTGTCCATCTGAATCAGTGATTTTTGGTGCTTGGGGATTCTTGTGGTGTTAGAGTACCAATTCAACTAAACACTGTTATTCAGCCATGTAGAAAAGGAGATAAAGAATAAAACTCACAGGAAATATAGATGAACAGAATTTATTAGCCTACTTGAAACCTGACCATAAAGCTGGGACAAAGTCTCTTATCATTACACACAAATGACACATTTTTCTTTATGTACTTAGCATGTCTATTTTGTAGATAATAAAGGATTTTACATCAACACTTAAGCATGGATGAAGAAATTAAAAATGTTTGTGAGGACCTCAAATGGAGCTTCTTTTCTGATCTAAAGTAGTTTCACTCCGACAACTGCTGGAGTCTCATCTTTAAAACAGACTTGAAGGGGGAAAGGGATAAAACCAGGCTCGCTGTAGGTAGATTAGGGTACGGCGACCGGAAAATCTCGGGCTCTAACGGAAGGTAGGCGTGGCGAAAGGAGCAGGAAGTGCAAGTATCGTGCGAGTTCGTACGGGACAAGACGACTATATAAGGCTGTTGCGCAGTTAAATAAACGCCATTTGTTGCATCCTCACATTGGTGTCAGTGCTCAATGGCCCTGGGGTGCGGATAGCCTCAGGCCAGCCAGCAACCGAACGGAGCTTGCTGCAGACAAGCGGCAACAAATGGTGACCCCGACGTGATTGCTGGGCTGGCGGACCGCAGGTGGATGGAGTGGGTTCGTGAACCATGGAAACCTTGATAAAGGTGATTTCGTTACTGGGCGGGGAGTTTAAGATTTCTGTGAAATCAAAAGACGTAGCCCAGTGTGTGGACCGCCTTGTTAAAAGGGGGGGGCGGTGGCAGGACCGGCTGATTGTTTACAGCCGAGTGCCTGGGAGCGGTGCTCGATGAAGCTCGCTGAGCGAGCTATGGCAGTGGGTTCTGCCAAAGAATTAAAAACATGGGGAGTTATCTTGTGGCTGCTACGGGCTGCGCGGGAGGACCGGGCGACATGGGATGCGGCTTGGACGTGTTTACATGGGGTCTACCCTGACCAAGACAGAAGTGGCAGTGGTGAAACTCCTCCAACATATACCCTCTGAGAGAGGAATTAAATACGATGAAGCTGTGTTAAAGCAGTTACTGTCCTGGGCAAAAGATAAAGGACATTTTACAACCTTTAATGATGTCTTTGAAGTGCCTTTATGGGAGAAGATTGGTGACTCTCTCTGGAATGCGGTGTCAAGTGGTGATAAGGAAGCCTTTAAATTGTCTGCCACATGGAGGCTGGGTAGCGAAGCATTAAAAGGAATAAAAGCAGAGAGAGAAGTCACACATACAGCTTTTATGGCTTTAGGACCGCAAGCGCCTACTACCCCCTCACTGTTTGCGGGACCAACACCTCCCACGGCCCCGGTGGCTGTACCGGTGGCAGCTCTTTTATCACCGTGGGTACGGACGGCTCCGAAAAAAGCTGAGGAGCGGGGAGCGAGTAAAATAGATACAGATCCATTAGAACTGGTAGTGCGCCCTAAAACACAAACTCGATTTGGACTAATTGATTCAGACGCTGAACAGGAGACTTGGCAGAAACCCCCTCCTCCTCTCATTGATCTCTATACGGATGAGGCTGAGCAGGAGGACAAGAAGGAGGGTAAACCTGCTTCGTATCCACCTTTACCGGATTCGCCATTTACGGAATCAGCAGTACCAGAGTCACAAGGACTTAAAGGACTGTTACCATCACGAAATGGACATGAACTTGACATGACAGAGCTTGGTAGACGACTGGAAGAATTAAAGACGGAATTGCAGCAGCATCGTTCAGCCAACGCCTCGGGACACGTGACTATGTCTCCCCCAAAACCCCCCTCTGTGTTCGGGACAAGTATTAGGGCCACCTCAACCTCCTTTACAACTCCCTACTCCACCTTTAGATCAGGGCGGGGGGGAGGTTTGCGTCCATCTGGTAATGTGGGAGGTGAGGGAGAGGGTCAGCGTCCGCCCGCGTATACAGGGGAAGGGGGGGAGGTGAGGGAGGAGTGAAATGGAAAGGGGTCATTCGAGATGCGTTATTAGAAGGAGTTATAATTCCACAAGCATATCCGGTGATTGTGGGTGCGGGTCCTGAGGGGAGAAATATTTGGCAACCGTTACATTGGAAAATTGTAAAAGAAGCATTGCCACTACAGTTAGCGAAGGACAACACAGGTGAGGACTGCAGGAAAGTTGTTGCAGGGATGGCAAATCGTAACCCCACCTTAACTGAGCTAATGGATGCTTGTGAGAAAGTAGGAACCACCACATCTCAGATGGAGCATTTAGCAAAAACTTTTGCGGCGGCAGTTAAGGTAGTTCATCGTTGTTATACATGCGAACAGGAAGGTCACTTTAAGAAAAACTGCCTTAAGAAGTTGAAGCTGAGTGGGAGAGATAACTCTGTTTTGATGTGTTATTGCTGTGGGAAGCTAGGGCATTTTGTGAAGCTGTGCAGGTCTCAGTATAATGCTCAAGGTCAGCTGATAACAACCAGCTGCAGAGTGCAGGGAAACTGGAGAAAGAACACGGGGGGTGAACTGTGTGCTGACACAAATGAATCTTCCCAACCAGTTCCAGGCCTAAGCAGTTAACTCGCAGCCCGAACCGCAGGGAGCGCAGGACTGGTGTTTCCACGCGGGGTTAACCTGCGTGGCTGCCAAGCCTTGGACCTGTGGCAAACAGGGATAATGCTAATGCTGATTGTCAAAAGATCATTGAAGCTTTACCTGGAAAAACAGATTTGAATGCTATGATAAAGGCATGTGCAAAAGTGGGTACTGTGGAACATAAGGCTCAAGTTATGGCTGCGGCCGTACTTGGGGCTTACGTCGTCACAAATGCAGCCTATATTCCAATTGTTAGCAGGGGACACAACTTTAACAGCACCACGACACACTACTTCAGAGGTACAGCAACTGATTACAGAAATAGAAAGCAGGCTACATTCCAAATTTGTACATCGTATTGATTTGAATCAGGAAATACAAATTATCACTTTGTTTGATAGGCAAATTCCGTATGCAATAATTGGTCAATGGAATTCAGAATGATCAGATTCGTTACAGAGCTATTGGCACAGATTATTCATCAAAGGACGGATGCGATGTCGGGAGCTTGTGGCCAGAGATCCCTGCATCACTAACCGTTCCTATTGCAGCTCAATATTTTGAGTGGTGTATGGCTAATAGCTTTGCTTTGCAAACAGCTGTGGAGAATTTCTCGGGACAGGTTGTTTACCACTTGCCCTCCCATCCTGTTATAAAATTGAGTGTGGAACTTCCAATTGCCACAGGAGTGTTGTGCGCAGACACTCCCGTGGATGGAATTACCATTTTTACGGATAGATCTGGGAACAGAGGCAAGGCGGGCCTTGTCTGGTATTCTGATGGCAAGTGGGAATCTATGGTAGTACAACAAAAGGGTTCACCTCAGGTGGTAGAATTACGAGCTGTATTAAAAATATTTCAGAATTTTCCCATTCCCTTTAATTTGGTTACTGATTCAGCATATGTAGCTGGCATTATAAAGCAATTGGATAGATCTGTTATAGAGCATACATGTAATCAGTGTGTTTTTTAATTGCTGCGAGCTCTGTGGCAAGAAATTCAAATCTGAACTGCATTGTTTTATATTTTATATGTAAGAAATCATACTAATTTGCCTGGGTTTATTGCAGAAGGCAATGCTCGAGTGGACTCTTTGGTTTCTGACCTTACAAATTCTACTGCAATGACTGTGCAGGTGCCGGACATTAAACAGCAAATCATAGAATGGGTTTTTCCACCTTTTCATCCTAAAACAACAACTTAAGACCGATAATGGACCAGCATTTTGTTCACAGATTTTTCGTCAATTTTGTCAACTATGGGGTATTACACATGTCACTGGGATTCCTCATTCGCCTATGGGTCAGGCGATTGTGGAACGTGTTCATAGTACATTGAAACAGCTTCTGCAAAAACAAAAAGGGGGAGAGGTGACTGAACCTTCTGAGAGACTTGCAAAAGCTGTTTGTGTACTTAACCATTTAACTTTAGCAGGAGATAAGGAGCGACCCCCAATTGTAATACATTGGGAGGCAGTTTGACAGGGAGCAAGCTATGTGGAAAACAAAGGCAAAGTGTGGCATAGGGAACCAGGTACTAACGAATGGTTGGGACCAGGGGAACTATTACTAATGGGTCGAGGTTATGCTTCTGTCTCTACAGGCGCAGGAGTACGGTGGATTGTCTCTAAAAGGATGGTTAGCCACATTATTAGAGGGAATAGTTTATGTAGTTGTGATTATAGTTATCATAGGGATCTGCGTGGGTTGTGTTAAGACAATCATTGAGAATAGTATATGGAAGTAGTGAGATAATAAATCTAACTACTTCCAAAGGGGGAAATTGATACTGGATGGTTTAGCAACGGTTTAGCAAGAGTAGGCCTCAGAGTAGGCTCTAAAAGGCCTGCTCTGTGTTACCTTTACACAGAGTCAGCTTTCCTGTCAGTAATTTTCCTTTCAGCTAGAATAATAGAGAATAACAGTATGTTCTGAAGTAAACTGCATGTTTTGTAGATAGAGTCTGCTTATGGGAATGTTTATAATAGGCATTATCCTACTTGTGTTACCCTGTTTGTTTGCATGTTTGCAGAAAATTGTGCAACGAATGGTCAATACAGCCTTTTTGGCACAACAACAGAGAGCAGGATTTATGGGTAACCAAGGCTGGGATTCTCTGACTGGGCTCTGCGAGACACAGGGAACCGGGTTTGAGTAAGAAACAAAAACAAAAAGGACGAGATAGGACATAGCTCGTTCAAAAACAAAAAGGGGGAATTGTGGGGTTCCCACGGGACAATGGTGGGAACGAGCTACTGAACGAGCTATGTCCAGGCATGTCCAGGGGGTGGTAATGGGGTGGTGATGAACTAGCCAATCATAATACAGAACAAGGGCCTTGGCTATGAGACCAACAAGATATGGGGGAAGTTGAAAAATAAGAAAGAATGCTGCACCTGCAAGATATAGCTTTTTAGCATAAGCCAATCAGAACTAATATAGAGGCGCGTGGACACTTACAGTATGATGATTGTGGCCACCCCGCATCGGAAACAAACAGCACGCTCCATTCAGCTACATTGGAATCTTGCAATCGCTTGGCTAGGCCTACCTGTCGAGATCAAAACTGATAATGGCCCCTGTTTTATTGCTCATACCACACGTCAGTGGTGTCAGCGGTGGGGTATCACGCTCAAACACGGCATTCCGTATAATTCTACCGGGCAGGCCATTGTAGAGCGCGCTAATCAGACGCTAAAACACAGAATTAAGATTCTTGGGGAGGGGGAAGGATTCCCAGACGTAATTCCTATCAACTACCAATCTCACATTTTACATCGCGCTCTTTATTCTTTAAATCATTTTGCCCGGGAAGACCAAGAGCGTGCCCCAATTGAGCGACATTGGGGTCCAGGGGTGCCAGAAGTGGGCCCCCCCAGTCAAGGTTCGGTTCCCTGGGACAGCGGAGTGGGAAACAGGTTGGGAGCTGCTACATCACGGGAGGGGGTATGCCGCCATCAAACGGGATGATGTTATACAGTGGGTCCCTACACGCTGTTTGCGCCCTGATTTAAAACAAAATCCTAACCCGAAGTAATATGTACGCTGTCCGAGCTTTATGTTTTGCAGGAGTACCTGTGGGGGAAGCCGAAACAGCACCAGCCTCGACCTTCAGACATGAGGAGTCATGACAGTACAGAGAGTCTGGTAAAGCGGCGGGGCGCCAAGAAAGATGAGGAACGGCGACCGTTGCTGAGTGAAACAAAAGCTTTAAACAATGCGCTCATGATTAGCTTGCTTTTGCTTTGCATCTCAGGAGTTGCAGGGGAAGCTTACTGGAGAACCTGGGCTCGGGATGTTGTATCCGCCAGCTACGCTTACGCTTTGACGCAAGGCTCCAGAATCAGCAATACGCTTTACTTCGCATGACTTGAAGCATGGGGAGGGGGAAATGTAGGTAGATTAGGGTACGGCGACCGGAAAATCTCGGGCTGTAACGGAAGGTAGGCGTGGCGAAAGGAGCAGGATGTGCAAGTATCGTGCGAGTTCGTACGGGACAAGACGACTATATAAGGCTGTTGCGCAGTTAAATAAACGCCATTTGTTGCATCCTCACATTGGTGTCAGTGCTCAATGGCCCTGGGGTGCGGATAGCCTCAGGCCAGCCAGCAACCGAACGGAGCTTGCCGCAGACAAGCGGCAACACTCGCTAGAGGTATAATCCTGGGAGTGGCATGCCAATATTTGTGGGACGGTGTGCTAGTGAGGTCCTTTGGTCTGCAATCTCAGTGGAGGCAGGGGATGGAGAGCCATGCGACAGCAAAGACGCAAGGGTTAGTGACAGATTAGAAACCACAGAAGTGCCTGAGAATGCTCATGTAGGAATTAGGGCTTCTCCCCCCACAAAGGTGGCAGGATCAATAGCCCAACTGAAGTGCATCTACACCAATGCACGCAGCACGGGCAACAAGCAGGAGGAGCTGGAAGCCACTGTGCAGCAGGAAAACTATGATGTAGTTGCCATCACAGAAACATGGTGGGATGACTCGCACAACTGGAGTGCTGCAATGGATGGCTATAAACTGTTCAAGTAGCCCTGTATGTTAGGGAGGGTTTTGACTGTCTAGAGCTTGAGGATGGTGACGATATGGTTGAGTGTTTATGGGTAAGAATCAGGGGGAAGGCCAACAAGGCAGATATCATGGTGGGAGTCTGCTATAGACCACACAACCAGGATGAAGAGGCAGATGAAATATTCTATAAGCAGCTGGGAGAAGTCTGGCGATCAGTAGCCCTTGTTCATGTGGGGGACTTCAACTTACAGGATGTCTGCTGGACATACAATACAGCAGAGAGGAAACAGTCTCGGAGGTTCCTGGAGTGTGTGGGAGAGAACATCCTGACACAGCTGGTGAGTGAGACAACTAGGGAAGGTGCCCTGCTGGACCTCTTGTTTGCAAACAGGGAAGGACTTGTGGGTGAAGTGATGGTTGGAGGCCATCTTGGGCAGAGTGATCATGAAATGATAGAGTTTTAGATTCTTGGAGAAGTAAGGAAGGGGGTCAGAAGAACTGCTACCTTGGACTTCCAGAGGTCAGACTTTGGCCTGTTTAGGAGCCTGGTGGGCAGAGTCCCTTGGGAGGCAGTCCTGAAGGGAAAAGGAGTCCAGGAAGGCTGGACACTCTTCAAGAAAGAAATCTTAAAGGTGCAGGAGCAGGCTGTCCCCATGTGCCAAAAGACGAGCCGATGGGGAAGAAGACTGGCCTGGCTGAACAGAGAGCTTTGGCTGGAACTCAGGAAAAAAAAATGAGTTTATGATCTTTGGAAGAAGGGGCAGGTGATTCAGGAGGACTACAAGGATGTTGTGAGGCTATGCAGGGAGAAAATTAGAAGGGCCAAAGCCCAACTAGAACTTAATCTGGCCACTGCTGTAAAAGACAATGAAAAAAGTTTCTATAAATATATTAGCAACAAAATGAGGACTAAGGAGAATCTCCATCCTTTATTGGATGCGGGGGGAAACAGTGACAAAGGATGAGGAAAAGGCTGAGGTGCTTAATGCCTTCTTTGCCTCGGTCTTTAATAAGTTGTTCTGTGGATACCCAGCCCTATGAGCTGGAGGACATGGATGGGGAGCAGAATGAAGCCCCCATAATCCAAGGGGAAATGGTTAGAGACCTGCTATGCCACCTAGACACACACAAGTCTATGGGGCCAGATGGGATCCACCCAAGGGTACTGAAAGAACTGGTGGAAGTGCTCACCAACCCACTTTCCATCATTTATCAGCAGTCCTGGCTAACCAGGGAGGTCCCAGGTGACTGGAAATTAGCAAATGTGACGCCCATCTACAAGAAGGGCCAGAAGGAAGATCTGGGGAACTACAGGCCTGTCAGTCTGACCTCGGTGCCAGGGAAGGTTATGGAGCAGATCATCTTGAGGGCCATCACGCGGCACGTACAGGACAACCAGGCGATCAGGCCCAGTCAGCATAGGTTTATGAAAGGCAGGTCCTGCTTGACTAACCTGATCTCCTTCTATGACAAGATGACCCGCTTCCTGGATGAGGGAAAGGCTGTGGATGTTGTCTACCTGGACTTCAGTAAAGCCTTTGACACAGTCTCCCACAGCATTCTCCTGGATAAACTGACTGCTCATGGCTTGGATGGGCGTACGCTTTGCTGGGTAAAAAACTGGCTGGATGGCCGGGCCCAAAGAGTTGTCGTGAATGGAGTTAAATCCAGCTGGTGGCCGGTCACAAGTGGTGTTCCCCATGGCTCAGTACTGGGCCCAGTTCTGTTCAATATCTTTATCAATGATCTGGATGAGGGGATCGAGTGCACCCTCAGTAAGTCCGCAGATGACACCAAGTTGGGCGGGAGTGTTGATCTGCTTGAGGGAAGGAAGGCTCTGCAGAGGGATCTGGACAGGCTGGCTCGATGGGCCGAGGCCAACTGTATGAGGTTCAACAAGACCAAGTGTCGCGTCCTGCACTTGGGGGCGCAACAACCCCATGCACTGCTACAGGCTTGGGGAAGAGTGGCTGGAAAGCTGCCTGGCGGAAAAGGACCTGGGGGTCTTGATTGATGGCTGGCTGAATATGAGCCAGCAGTGTGCCCAGGTGGCCAAGAAGGCCAGCAGCATCCTAGCCTGCATCAGAAATAGTGTGGCCAGCAGGGCAAGGGAAGTGATCGTCCCTTTGTACTCGGCACTGGCGAGGCTGCACCTTGAATACTGTGTTTGGTTTTGGGCCCCTCACTACAAGAAAGACATTGAGGTGCTGGAGAGAGTCCAAAGAAGGGCAACGAAGCTGGTGAAGGGTCTGGACAACAAGTCTTATGAGGAGCGGCTGAGGGAACTGGGGTTGTTTAGTCTGGAGAAAAGGAGGCTGAGGGAAGACCTTATTGCGGTCTACAAGTACCTGAAAGGAGGTTGTAGCAAGGTGGCTGTCAGTCTCTTCTCCCAGGTAACAAGCGATAGGACGAGAGGAAACGGCCTCAAGTTGAGCCAGGGGAGGTTTAGATTGGATATCAGGAAAAATTTCTTCACCGAAAGGGTTATCAAACATTGGAACAGGCTGCCCAGGGAAGTGGTGGAGTCACCATCCCTGGAGGTATTTAAAAGACATGTAGACGTGGTGCTTAGGGACATGGTTTAGTGGTGGACTTGGTAGTGTTAGGTTAATGGTTGGACCCGATGATCTTAAAGGTCCTTTTCAACCCAAATGATTCTATGATTCTGATACCAGGGATTGCCGTGACCCAGGTGCAGGACCTTGCACTTGGCCTTGTTGTACCTCATGAGCTTCACATGGGCCGACTTCTCGAGCTTCTCCAGGTTCCTCTGGATGGCATCCCATCCCTCAGGCATGTCAACCGCACCACTCAGTTTGGTGTCATCTACAAACTTGCTGAGGGTGCAAGTGGGACAGATCCCACTGTCCATGTCATTGATGAAGATGAGAAGTGGGCCAGTGCAAACCACAGGAAGTTCAACAAGGCCAAGTGCAAGGTCCTGTATGTGGGTCGGGGCAATCCCAAGCACAAATACAGGCTGGGTGGAGAATGGATTGAGAGCAGCCCTGAGGAGAAGGACTTGGGGGTGATGGTTGATGAGAAGCTCAACACAAGCTGGCAATGTGCACTTGCAGCCCAGAAGGCCAACCATATCCTGGGCTGCATCTAAAGAAGGATGGCCAGCAGGTTGAGGGAGGTGATTCTCCCCCTCTACTCTGGTCTCATGAGACCCCACCTGGAGTATTGTGTCCAGCTCTGGGGCCCCCAACATAAGAAGGACATGGAGCTGTTGGAGCGAGTACAGAGGAGGACCACGAAGATGATCAGAGGGCTGGAGCCACCTCTCCTATGAAGAGAGGCTGAGAGAGTTGGGGTGGTTCAGCCTGGAGAAGAGAAGGCTCCGGGGAGACCTTCTAGCAGCCTTCCAGTACCTGACAGGGGCCTACAGGAAAGCTGGAGAGGGACTTTTTACAAGGGCATGTAGTGATAGGATGAGGGGTAAAGGTTTTAAACTGAAAGAGGGTAGATTTAGGTTAGATATTAGGAAGAAATTCTTTCCTGTGAGCGTGGTGAGACAGTGGAACAGGTTTCCCAGAGAAGTTGTGGATGCCCCCTCCCTGGCAGTGTTCAAGGCCAGGTTGGATGGGGCTTTGAGCAACCTGGTCTAGTGGGAAGGTGTCCCTGCCCGTGGCAGGGGGGTTGGACCTAGGTGATCTTTAAGGTCCCTTCCAACCCAAACCATTCTATGATTCTGTGCTGTAGCGTTCTTGAGCATGCTTTCCATTTTCAAGCACAGAAAATGTGCAGCAGTGCAGGGTATGTATAGCTATGGTGGATCCTCTTGCACCCCTCCTGGGAGACCTGCACGCTTGACTACCTCTCTGAAATGCCTGTACACCAACGCACACAGCATGGGGAATAAACAGGAAGAATTAGAGATCTGTGTATGGTCACAGGGCCATGATCTCACTGCAATTACAGAGACATGGTGGGATAGCTCACATGACTGGAATGCTGTCATGGATGGCTATGTACTTTTTAGAAAGGACAGGCCAGCAAGGAGAGGAGGTGGAGTTGCCCTTTATGTGAGAGAGCAACTGGAATGTATCGAGCTCTGCCTAGGGGTGGATGACGAACGAGTCGAGAGCTTATGAGTAAGAATTAAGGGGCAGGCTAATATGGGTGACACTGTTGTAGGTGTTTCCTACAGGCCACCTGATCAGGAAGAGGAAGTCGATGAGGCCTTCTACAGACAGCTGGAAGTAGCCTCATGATCACAGGCCCTGGTTCTCATGGGGGACTTCGACCACTCTGATATCTGCTGATACCAGGGGATCTGTCAACTGGGCTGGTCCTGCTCAATCAGAACTGTTGCGCACTGTAGAGGGGGACAAAACTTGAACTGTATGATGCTAATTGTCATTTATCACAGTAAGAATCAGCCCAGACCGTGAACATGGGCTGCAGCAGATACACCATCTGCAAGCTACAGATGCAATACATCATCCTGCTGCACCCAACTTGAACAGTCCAAGACACCGTATTGAGGCCTGGTCCCGAGCTGCTGACTGAGTGAATCCCACACTAATTTTCTCCTGCCCTGAGAGTATTATGAGACATGGAACCCACAGTTTTGGACTCAATTAATTCAGTGGAGTTCTTGGAGATATAGCCCATAGACTAAAGAGAATATCTGTGTGTATGTGTGGATATGTATATATGTTGAGCGATGGGGAAAAACTTAGTGACAATGTTAATGATGTAGGATAAGGGGTGGAATCCTGTCCTCGTTTCATGGGATAAAATTTATAGAAGCAAGTTTCTGTTAGATTTTGTTTGAGTTTGTGGCCAGTCATGGTGTTCAAGGGCAGCTGACCCAGGCTGGCCCACAGGTGTATTCTATATCATTAACATCAAGTTCACTATAAAAGGAAAAGCTTGCTTGGGAGGAAGTGGGGTTCTTTTTGCTTTCCTCTCTTCTAGCTTCCCTCTTTCTCATTCCCAGTGATTGGTATTCCTGAAACCACCTGCTGCAGCTCTGTAGCTAAGTATATATTTGTGTGTTCTGTATTATCACTGATATTAGTTTCTTTATTTTATTAAGTCTCTTTAACTTTAACCCACGAGTCTCTGTCCTTTTCCCAATTCCCTTCCTCAGTCAGGGAAGGGACATTGGGTGAGAGAGCAACTGTTATTGTTTAGCCCTGGGTGTGGTCTAAACGAAGACAAGAATGTAGGGGGGGTCTATGAGAGCTGGTCAATATTCAAGCATCACTTCCTCCAAGCTCAAGATCAGTGCATCCCTATGAGTAAGAAATCAAGCAAAGGGGGCAGGAGACGTGCATGGATGAGCAAGGAGCTTCTGGCAAAACTCAAATGGAAGATGGAAGTCTATGGAATGTGGAAAAAGGGACAGGCCACTTGGGAAGAATATAGGAAGGCTGTCAGAGTATGCAGGGATGCGACGAGGAAGGCTAAGGCCTACTTGGAACTAAATCTGTCAAGGGACAACAAGAAGGTCTTCTTAAATACATCAGCAGGAAAAGGAAGACTAGGGAAAATGTGGGCCTGCTTCTGAATGAGGAGGGTGCCCTGGTGACAGAGGATACAGAGAAGGTGGAGTTACTGAATGCCTTCTTTGCCTCAGTCTTTCCTGATATTCAGGAATCCCAGACCCTGGAGGTACAAGAGAAAGTCTGGAGAAAGGAAGACTTTCCCTTGGTCGAGGAGGATCAGGTTAGAGATCATTTAGACAAACTGGACACCCACAAATCTATGGGCCCCGATGGGATGCACCCACGAGTGCTGAGGGAGCTGGCAGATGTTATTGCCAAGCCACTCTCCATCATCTTTGAAAGGTCATGGAGAACAGGAGAGGTGTCTGACGACTGGAGGAAGGCCAATGTCACTCCAGTCTTCAAAAAGGGCAAGAAGGAGGACCCAGGCAACTACAGTCCAGTCAGCCTCACCTCCATCCCTGGAAAGGTGATGGAACAGCTCATTCTGGATGCCATCTCTAAGCATGTGGAGGAAAAGGTTATCAGGAGCAGTCAACATGGATTCACAAAGGGGAAATCATGATGGCCGCCTATGATGGCATGACTGGCTGGGTCGATGACGGGAGAGCAGTGTACGTTGTCTACCTTGACTTCAGCAAGGCTTTTTACACCTCATAGGAAAGCTCAGGGTAAGTGTGAGTTAGATGAGTGGACAGTGAGATGGCTTTAGAACTGGCTGAATGGCAGAGCTCAGAGGGTTGTGATCAGCGGCGCTGAGTCTAGTTGGAGGCCTGTGGCTAGTGGTGTTCCCCAGGGGTCAGTACTGGGTCCAGTCTTGTTCAACTTATTCATCAGTGACCTGGATGAAGGGACAGAGTGTACCCTCAGCAAGTTTGCTGATGACACGAAACTGGGAGGAGTGGCTGATCCACCACATGGCTGTGCTGCCATTCAGTGGGATCTGGACAGGCTGGAGAGTTGGGCAGAGAGGAACCTAATGAAGTTCAACAAAGGCAAGTGTAGGGTTCTGCACCTAGGGAGAAATAACCCCATGCACCAGTACAGGCTGGGGATTGACCGGCTGGAAAGCAGCTCTGCAGGGAAGGTCCTGTGAGTTCTGGTAGACAAGTTCACCATGAGCCAGCAATGTGCCCTTGTGGCCAGGAAGGCCAATGGTATCCTTGGGTGCATTAGGAAGAGTGTGGCCAGCAGGTCGAGGGAGGTTATCCTCCCCCTCTACACGGCCCTGGTGAGGCCACACCTGGAGTAGTGTGTCCAGTTCTGGGCCCCCCAGTTCAAGAAAGATAAGGAACTACTGGAGAGAGTCCAGCGGAGGGCTACGAAGATGATTAGAGGACTGGAGCATCTCTTTTATGAGGAAAGGCTGAGGGAGCGTGGATCTCTTTATCCAAGAGAAGAGAAAAGACTGAGAGTATCTTATCAATACTTACAAATACCTTAGGGGCGGGTGTCAAGAGAATGGGGCCAGACTCTTCTCAGTGGTGCCCAGTGACAGGACAAGAGGCAATGGGCACAAGCTGAAACATGGGAAGTTCCATCTGAACATGAGGAAAAACTTCTTTACTTGGAGGGTGACAGAGCACTGGAACAGGATGCCCAGGGAGATTGTGGAGTCTCCTTCTCTGGAGATATTCAAAACCTGCTTGGACATGACCCTGTGCAACCTGCTCTAGGTGAACCTGCTTTAGCAGGGGGTTGGACTAGATGATCTCCAGAGGTCCCTTCCAACCCTTACCATTCTGTGATATACACACACAGAGAGATATAGAAACAGATAGAGATAGAAATAGATATAGATATAGATGTTAACCCATATTTAAGATCTTTTCTGCAGATCATAAATTTTGGAATCCAATAATCTTTGAAATACTTGCAAAATCGAAATATAGTGAATTACTCACTATAGTGGAAAATCCAATAATAGTGAATTACTCGCTCTTTCCCTTCGTTGGCATCTATCAGTGGATGGTCTAAATTATCTCATGAGTCAAGCCTGGACTTGGCAGAAGTGGGCCTGAGAGGCATCACAACTCAATGGGAAATGCAGGGTCACAGCCTGCTGCGATTCCAGAGAGCTCAAAGGGCCTCACTCAGGATCAGTATTTATAGGATTGCAAGATGATTGACTTTGGTCAGTACTTTTTTCGAGATGGCCATAATTCTTGTCAAGCAGTCTTGGCACCATTCAGAGCGGGAGATGGTCCAATGCAGGAGGAGTTTGGGTACGTTTCTTAGCCAACGGGAGTTAGGTACGGTTGGGGAGCACTCAATCATCCCAACTCATTGTTTTTGTCTCTTTCCTGGGCAACAGGAGTTACTGGTGTGGTTAGGGGGTGCCTAATCGTACTAACTCACTGTACTTGTGCCTAGGACAGGGAGGTACCAGGTCGTCTTGACTTACTGCACAGGCAAGCAGAATCAGGGAGTGTCTGACTGCCTCAGACTGCTCACTGCGTATGCAGGCAGGATCAGCGTGTGCCTAATTAACTCAGCCCACTCACTGTTCCCTGATTAATGTTGTCTGGTCCTGACATTATAATGTGGCCTGGTGGGGGGGAGGGGGTCCTGCACCACCACAGGTGATTCAAGACAGCCAGCTTGGCTTCACCAAGGGCAACTCTTGCCTGACCAACCTACTGGCCTTTTATGCTGGAGTGACTACATGAGCGGACAAGGAAAGATCTATGGATGTCGTCTATCTGGACTTCTGTAAGGCCTTTGACACAGTCTCCCACAACATTCTTCTCTCTAAATTGGAGAGATATGGATTTGATGGGTGTACTGTTTTGTGGATGAGGAATTGGTTAGATGGTCTCATCCAGAAGGTAGAGGTCAATGGCTCAGTGTCCAGATAAAGATCAGTGATGTGTGGTGTCCCTCAGGGGTCCGTATTGGTACCAGTACTGTTTAATATCATAGAATCATAGAATGGTTTGGGTTGGAAGGGACCTTAAAGATCACCTAGGTCCAACCCCCCTGCCACGGGCAGGGACACCTTCCCACTAGACCAGGTTGCTCAAAGCCCCATCCAACCTGGCCTTGAACACTGCCAGGGAGGGGGCATCCACAGCTTCTCTGGGAAACCTGTTCCACTGTCTCACCACGCTCACAGGAAAGAATTTCTTCCTAATATCTAACCTAAATCTACCCTCTTTCAGTTTAAAACCTTTACCCTCATCCTATCACTACATGCCCTTGTAAAAAGTCCCTCTCCAGCTTTCCTGTAGGCCCCTGTCAGGTACTGGAAGGCTGCTAGAAGGTCTCCCCGGAGCCTTCTCTTCTCCAGGCTGAACCACCCCAACTCTCTCAGCCTCTCTTCATAGGAGAGGTGGCTCCAGCCCTCTGATCATCTTCGTGGTCCTCCTCTGTACTCGCTCCAACAGCTCCATGTCCTTCTTATGTTGGGGGCCCCAGAGCTGGACACAATACTCCAGGTGGGGTCTCACGAGACCAGAGTAGAGGGGGAGAATCACCTCCCTCAACCTGCTGGCCATCCTTCTTTAGATGCAGCCCAGGATATGGTTGGCCTTCTGGGCTGCAAGTGCACATTGCCAGCTCGTGTTGAGCTTCTCATCAACCATCACCCCCAAGTCCTTCTCCTCAGGGCTGCTCTCAATCCATTCTCCACCCAGCCTGTATTTGTGCTTGGGATTGCCCCGACCCACATACAGGACCTTGCACTTGGCCTTGTTGAACTTCCTGTGGTTTGCACTGGCCCACTTCTCATCTTCATCAATGACATGGACAGTGGGATCTGTCCCACTTGCACCCTCAGCAAGTTTGTAGATGACACCAAACTGAGTGGTGCGGTTGACATGCCTGAGGGATGGGATGCCATCCAGAGGAACCTGGAGAAGCTCGAGAAGTCGGCCCATGTGAAGCTCATGAGGTACAACAAGGCCAAGTGCAAGGTCCTGCACCTGGGTCACGGCAATCCCTGGTATCAGAATCATAGAATCATTTGGGTTGAAAAGGACCTTTAAGATCATCGGGTCCAACCATTAACCTAACACTACCAAGTCCACCACTAAACCATGTCCCTAAGCACCACGTCTACATGTCTTTTAAATACCTCCAGGGATGGTGACTCCACCACTTCCCTGGGCAGCCTGTTCCAATGTTTGATAACCCTTTCGGTGAAGAAATTTTTCCTGATATCCAATCTAAACCTCCCCTGGCTCAACTTGAGGCCGTTTCCTCTCGTCCTATCGCTTGTTACCTGGGAGAAGAGACTGACAGCCACCTTGCTACAACCTCCTTTCAGGTACTTGTAGACCGCAATAAGGTCTTCCCTCAGCCTCCTTTTCTCCAGACTAAACAACCCCAGTTCCCTCAGCCGCTCCTCATAAGACTTGTTGTCCAGACCCTTCACCAGCTTCGTTGCCCTTCTTTGGACTCTCTCCAGCACCTCAATGTCTTTCTTGTAGTGAGGGGCCCAAAACCAAACACAGTATTCAAGGTGCAGCCTCGCCAGTGCCGAGTACAAAGGGACGATCACTTCCCTTGCCCTGCTGGCCACACTATTTCTGATGCAGGCTAGGATGCTGCTGGCCTTCTTGGCCACCTGGGCACACTGCTGGCTCATATTCAGCCAGCCATCAATCAAGACCCCCAGGTCCTTTTCCGCCAGGCAGCTTTCCAGCCACTCTTCCCCAAGCCTGTAGCAGTGCATGGGGTTGTTGCGCCCCCAAGTGCAGGACGCGACACTTGGTCTTGTTGAACCTCATACAGTTGGCCTCGGCCCATCGAGCCAGCCTGTCCAGATCCCTCTGCAGAGCCTTCCTTCCCTCAAGCAGATCAACACTCCCGCCCAACTTGGTGTCATCTGCGGACTTACTGAGGGTGCACTCGATCCCCTCATCCAGATCATTGATAAAGATATTGAACAGAACTGGGCCCAGTACTGAGCCATGGGGAACACCACTTGTGACCGGCCACCAGCTGGATTTAACTCCATTCACGACAACTCTTTGGGCCCGGCCATCCAGCCAGTTTTTTACCCAGCAAAGCGTACGCCCATCCAAGCCATGAGCAGTCAGTTTATCCAGGAGAATGCTGTGGGAGACTGTGTCAAAGGCTTTACTGAAGTCCAGGTAGACAACATCCACAGCCTTTCCCTCATCCAGGAAGCAGGTCATCTTGTCATAGAAGGAGATCAGGTTAGTCAAGCAGAACCTGCCTTTCATAAACCTATGCTGACTGGGCCTGATCGCCTGGTTGTCCTGTACGTGCCGCGTGATGGCCCTCAAGATGATCTGCTCCATAACCTTCCCTGGCACCGAGGTCAGACTGAGAGGCCTGTAGTTCCCCAGATCTTCCTTCCGATCCTTCTTGTAGATGGGCGTCACATTTGCTAATTTCCAGTCACCTGGGACCTCCCCGGTTAGCCAGGACTGCTGATAAATGATGGAAAGTGGGTTGGTGAGCACTTCCGCCAGCTCCCTCAGTACCCTTGGGTTGATCCCATCTGGCCCCATAGACTTGTGTGTGTCTAAGTGGCATAGCAGGCCACTAACTATTTCCCCATGGATTATGGGGGCTTCACTCTGCTCCCCGTCCCTTTCCTCGAGCTCAGGGGGCTGGGTACCCAGAGAACAACTCGTCTTACTACTATAGACTGAGGCAAAGAAGGCATTAAGCACCTCAGCCTTTTCCTCATCCTTTGTCACTGTTTCCCCCCGCATCCAATAAAGGATGGAGATTCTCCTTGGCCCTCCTCTTGTGGCTAATATATTCATAGAAACATTTTTTTATTGCCTTTTACAGCAGTGGAGAGATTAAATTTTAGCTGGGCTTTGGCCCTTCTAATTTTTTCCCTGCATAGCCTCACAACATCCTTCTTGTCCTCCTGAGTCACCTGCCCCTTCTTCCAAACCTCGTAAACTCTCCTTTCTTTCCCAAGTTCCAGCCAAAGCTCTCTGTTCAGCCAAGTTGGTCTTCTTCCCCGCCGGCTCATCTTTTGGCACATGGGGACGGCCTGCTCCTGCGCCTTTCAGATTTCTTTCTTGAAGAGTGTCCAGCCTTCCTGGACTCCTTTGCCCTTCAGGACTGCCTCCCAAGGGACTCTGTCCACCAGGCTCCTAAACAGGCCAAAGTGTGCCCTCCAGAAGTCCAAGGTAGCACTTCTGCTGACCCCCCCTTCCTTACTTCTCCAAGAATCTAAAACTCTATCATTTCATGATCACTACACCCAAGACAGCCTCCAACCATCACATCACCCACAAGTCCTTCCCTGTTTGCAAACAAGAGGTCCAGCAGGGCACCTTCCCTAGTTGTCTCACTCACCAGCTGTGTCAGGATGTTCTCTCCCACACACTCCAGGAACCTCCGAGACTGTTTCCTCTCTGCTGTATTGTATGTCCAGCAGACATCCTGTAAGTTGAAGTCCCCCACATGAACAAGGGCTACTGATCGCCAGACTTCTCCCAGCTGCTTATAGAATATTTCATCTGCCTCTTCATCCTGGTTGTGTGGTCTATAGCAGACTCCCACCATGATATCTGCCTTGTTGGCCTTCCCCCTGATCCTTACCCATAAGCACTCAACCCCATCGTCACCATCCTCAAGCTCTAGACAGTCAAAACCCTCCCTAACATACAGGGCCACCCCACCGCCTCTCCTACCTTGCCTATCCCTTCTGAAGAGTTTATAGCCATCCACTGCAGCACTCCAGTTGTGCGAGTCATCTCACCATGTTTCCGTGACAGCAACTATGTCATAGTTTTCCTGCTGCACAATGGCTTCCAGCTCCTTCTGTTTGTTGCCCATGCTGCATGCATTGGTGCAGATGCTCTTCAGCTGGGCTATTGAGCCCGCTACCTTTTTTGGGGGAAGAAGCCCCAATTCCTGCATGACCATTCTGGGGCTCTTCCGCGGTTTCTAAAACCATCACTAACCCTTGCGTCCCTGTTGCCGCATGGCTCTCCATCCCCTGCCTCCACCGAGATGGCAGACCGAAGGACCTCGCTAGCACACCGTCCCTCAAACATTGGCGTGCCTCCCCCAGGCTTGTCTCTAGCAAGCGTGGTTTTATCCCCTTCCCCCTTCCGTAATAGTTTAAAGCTCTTTCAATGAGCCCTGCTAACTCCTCCACAAAGATCCTTTTCCCCCTTTGAGACAGGTGTACCCCATCTGCTGCCAGCAGGCCTGGTGTCATGTAGATAGATCCATGATCAAAGAACCCAAAATCGTGCTGGTAACACCAGTCTTGGAGCCAGGTATTGATCTCCTGGCTCTTCCTGTTTCTTCCTTCATCACACCCTGCAACTGGAGGGATAGAGGAGAACACCGCTTGTGCTCCTGGTCCCTTAACCAATCAACCCAATGCCCCGAAGTCTCCCTTAATTGCCCTCTGACTTCTCATAGCTACTTCCTCACTGGGGATGAAGGGATTGAGAGCAGCCCTGCCGAGAAGGACTTGGGAGTAGTGGTGGATGAAAAGCTGGACATGAGCTGGCAACGTGTGCTTGCAGCCTAGAAAGCCTGTTTTGTTTTTGTTTTTTCCCCTAAGCAAATGCAAATCTTGACTTGGCTTGGGTTTTGCAATATAAATTCAGGTTTTGTCTTTCTTCCAAGACTGTGTGATGACAGGGGAACTGCTCAATGATGATGTCATGATAGACTAAAGAGAATAAAATTGAGCAATTTGACAGGAAACCTGACTTTTCGTTGGACTGTACACAATCCTTTGTTTTTGACTATTTATCCACTCCAATACAGTGACTGATATTTTATTTCAACTAAGGCATGACAGGTCACAGTAAAATTCCTAAAAACTCTAAAGAGTTTCTCACAGGGTAAAGAAAGGACAATAAAACAGAGTATCAAAACGGTTCAAAAAACCATAGACTCTCACTTCAATATAGAACGTGTTTAAACTGATCTAACTGAACAGGAACCCATTTAGGCTAAAATAATAGCAAACTAATGTCAGGTAAGAAAAGACCTAACAATCCCACTATTTCCAAAGTATAGCATCAAATACAATATTCTTCAGTGTTCATAAATTGGTAAAAATTAGCACTTTTAAAGTCCCCTTCAAGTCCACTTTTAAAATACTCTGCAGCAGATCCTGCCTCTCAAATTGTTTCTAGACATAATTAAGAAACAGTGTTAAATATTCTTGAAAAGATAGTATGGGTGGCTGCTTGACATTTCTGAAAACTATACTTCACAAAACTATACTTTTGTAAAAAATGGAAAAATAACTTGAATGTAATTATTGCTTTAAATGAAATATGCTGTTTGAATACTCTTCCTACTACCACATCTACAGTTTTTGTCATCAAGTTCTGGTCAGATCACAAGTTATTCATGCACAAGGTGGTGATACCAATGGGTCTGAAAAATCTAGAAAGACATATGATCATAAATTTTTAATGTGAAGCCACCCAGCCTCCAAGAAAGGCCAATAGGTGTTAAAAAACATTAAGCTGTATGTTGTTGAGTGTACATTCCTTTTTCCACACTGCCTTCATTTAGCCCACACCCAGGGCTAAACAATAACAGATTTTCTCTCACCCAACGTCCCTTCCCCAACCAAGGAAGGGAACTGGGAAAAGAAGGGAGACTCATGGGTTAAAAAGATTTAATAAAATCAAGAAACCAAATATCAACAATCACACAAAACACACAAAATTATATTTAGCTACAGAGCTGCAGCAGGTTGTTCCAGGAATACCAATCATTGGGAACTAGAAAGATGGAGGCTAGAAGAGAGGAGAGCAAAAAAGAGCCCCACTTCCTCCCCACCAAGCTTTTCCTTTTATAGTGAACTTGATGTTAATGATATAGAATACACCTGTGGGCCAGCCTGGGTCAGCTGCCCTGGGTTTAGCTGCTAAGGGCCTTGATCACCATGGCTGGCCACAAACTGAAACAAAATCCCAAAGAAACCAGGACAGGATTCCACCCCTCATCCTACATCATTAACATCAAGTCACTTCGATTTTCCCCGTCTCTCAACATATATACATATCCATATATACACACAGATATTCTCTTTAGTCTATGGGCTATCTCTCCAAGAAGTCTATGGAATTAATTTAGTCCAAATCCATGGGTCCCATTTCTCATAATAGTCTCTCAGGGCAGGAGAAAATTGGTGTGGGATTCACTCAGTCAACAGCTCAGGACCAGGACTGGTGAAGTTGGGCACAGCAGGATGATGTGTTGCATCTGTAGCTTGCAGCTGGTGTATCTGGTGCAGCCCATGTTCACAGTCTGGGGTGATTCTTACTGTGATAAATGACAGCTAGCATAATACAGGTCAAGTTATTGGCTATTTTTGCCCAAAATAAATCTCCCTGGGGTACACATCTAACTTCCCCATCCTCCTGCATCATCCACCAGGTGCACCCAGGTCCTTGAGCAAAAGCAATTCCACAAGTGGGTTTGCCTTTGCTTGAGGCAGGAGCAATCCAAACTGTTTTCCCCAACATATTTCTCGCATGAACCACAGGGACTTTATCCCCCCTCTACAGTGCACAACAGTTCAGATTAAGCAGGACCAGCCCGGTTGACAGATTCCCTGGTATTAACTAACCAGGTGGCCTTTGCTAAGTGTTCATCACAGTTTTTGAATGTCCCATCACCCATCGCTTTCAGTGTAGTCTTCAACAACCCATTACATCGTTCCGCTTTCCTGGCGGCTGGTGCATGGTAGGGGATGTGATATATCCATTCAATACCATGCTCTTTAGCCCAGGTGTCTATGAGGCTATTTCAGAAATGAGTCCCCTTGTCTGACTCTATTCTTTCCGGAGTGCCATGTCGCCACAAAGTTTGATTTTCAAGGCCCATAATAGTGTCATGGGCAGTGGCATGAGGCACAGGGTATGTTTCCAACCAGCCGGTACTTGCTTCCACCATCGTGAGCGCATAGCGCTTGCCTTGTCGGGTTCATGGATGCGAGATGTAATCAATCTGCCAGGCCTCTCCATACTTAGATTTTAGCCATCATCCTCCATACCACAGGGGTTTTAGTCATTCAGCTTGTTCAATTGCAGCACATGTTTCACATTCGTGGATGACCTGTGCGATGGTGTCCATAGTCAAATCCACCCCTCGGTCGCAGGCCCATCTATGTGTGGCATCTCTGCCTTCATGACCTGATGTATTATGGGCCCAACGAGCAAAAAAATATTCACCTTTATGCTGCCAGTCCAGGTCTACATGGGACACTTTTATCTTAGCAGCTTCATCCAGTTCCTGGCTGTTTTTATGTTCCTCAGTGGCTCTGCTCTTGGGTATGCGAGCATCTACGTGACATACCTTCACAGCCAGCTTCTCTAATTGGGTAGCAATATCCTGCCATAATGCAGCTGCCCAGATGGGTTTGCCTCTGCACTGCCAGTTGTTTTTCTTCCAGTGCTTCAGCCATCCCCACAGGGCATTTCTACCATCCACGAGTCAGTATACAGGTAGAATACTGGCCATTTTTCTCGCTCAGCAATGTCTAGAGCCAGCTGGATGGCTTTTACTTCTGCAAACTGACTCGAATCACTATCTCCCTCAGCCATTTCTGCCACTCGTTGTGTAGGACTCCACACAGCAGCTTTCCACATTCACTGTTTGCCTACAATATGACAAGATCCATCAGTGAACAAGGCATGATGCTTCTCATTGTCTGATAGTTTATTGTATGGTGGAGGCTCTTCAGCATGCATCACCTCCTCCTCTGGCCACATTCCAAAATCTTTGCCTTCCGGCCAGTCCATGATTACTTCCAGAATTCCTGGGCGATTGAGGTTCCCTATTCGGGCCCGCTGATCAATCAATGCAACCCATTTACTCCACACGGCATCAGTTGCATGCTGTGTGGAGGGGGTCTTCCCTTTAAACATCCAGTTCAACACTGGCAAGCGGGGTGCCAGGAGGAGCTGTGCCTCAGTACCAGTTATTTCTGAGGCAGCTCCAACTCCTTCATAGGCTGCCAGTATCTCTTTTTCAGTTGGAGTATAACAGTCCTCTGATCCTCTGTATCCCCAGCTCCAAAACCCTAGGGGTCAACCTCGATTCTCCCCCAGTGCCTTTTGCCAGAGGCTCCAGGTAGGACCATTCTCCCCTGCTGCAGTGTAGAGGAAGTTCTTTACAACTGCTCCCGTCCGGACTGGTCCAAGGGCCACTGCATGGACTATCTCTTGTTTAATTTGCTTGAAAGCCTGTTGTTGCTCAGGGCCCCATTTAAAGTCATTCTTCTTTCGAGTTACTTCACATGGAGGGCTCACAATCTGACTGTAATGGGGAACGTGAATCTTCCAGAAGCCTACTACGCCTAAGAAAGCTTGTGTCTCCTTTTTTTTTAGTTGGTGGAGACATGGCTGTTATTTTGTTAATCACGTCCAGTGGGATCTGACGACAGCCATCTTGCCACTCGATCCCTAAAAACTGGATCTCTTTTGCAGGTCCCTTGACCTTACCTCATATGATGGCAAAAACAACTTCTAGAAGGATTCGAATGACTTTTTCCCCTTTCTCAAAAACTTCTCCTGCTGTATTACCCCATACAATGATGTCATCAATGTACTGCAGCTGTTCTGGAGCTCCACCCTTCTCCAGTGCAGTCTGGACCAGTCCATGGCAAATGGTGGGGCTATGTTTCCACCCCTGGGGCAGTCGATTCCAGATGTATTGGATGCTCCTCCAGGTGAAGGCACACTGTTGCCTACACTCCACTGCCAAAGGAATGGCGAAAAACGCATTTGCAGTATCAGTCGTGGCATACTACTTGGCTGCCTTTGGCTCCAGTTCATAATGGAGTTCTAACTTGTCCGGTACGGCAGCACTCAGTTGTCGTGTGACTTCGTTCACGCCACAATAGTCTACAGTTAGACTCCACTCCCCATTAGACTTTCGCACTGGCCATATGGGACTGTTGAAGGGGGAGCGCGTTTTGCTGATCACTCCTTGGCTATCCAGTCGATGGATCAGCTCGTGGATGGGGATCAGTGAGTCTCTGTTAGTCCAATATTGCTGCCGGTGCACCGCTGTAATAGCAACGGGCACCTTTTGCTCCTCGACCCTCAGCAGCCCCACAACAGAAGGGTCCTCTGATAGACCGGGCAGGGTAGACAGCTGTTTAATTTCTCCCGTCTCCATGGCCGCTACACCAAATGCCCACCGGTACTCCCTTGTGTCCTTGAAATACCCTCTCCTCAGGTAATCTATACCAAGAATGCATGGGGCATCTGGGCCAGTCACAATAGGGCACATCTGCCACTCAGTCCCAGTCAGACTCACTTCAGCTTCCAATACAGTCAGCTCTTGGGAGCCTCCTGTCACGCCAGAGATACAAATGGATTCTATCCCTTTAAAGTTTGACGGCATTAGGGTGCATTGTGCACCAGTGTACACTAGAGCCTTATACTCTGTGGTTTTAATGTGCCAGGCCATCAAATTCACACAGTTCAAAAAAACCACAGCTGTCCCTCTCCTCCACCTGGCTGGAGGCAGGGCCCCTCTAATCCCAAACATAGTGTTTGTTATCAACATCCCGGTTCGAGCAGCTCACATCTGGTAGATACGGATCCGAAGCCCATCTACACCGTCTGGAGAGCTTCCCACTGGAAACTGGAGCAACAAACTTCCTGGAAGAACCCCCGTTTCTAATTGGTTCACCTTGCAACTCATGTATGCGTGTCCGTATAGCCAAGGTAGGTTTTCCATCCCATTTCCTCAGGTCTTCTCCATGGTCACGCAGGAAAAACCACAGGGTGCCTCGTGATGTGTACCATCTCTCCGGAGTAGATCTTGCAGGGGAACGCTGTCTCCTGATGGCTGAGATATTCTTCGGTACAGGTGGGGAGTAGGGTCTCTCGTCCATCTGGGATAGTTCTGTGGATTTGTCAGAAGGTTTTTCCACAGCAGAGACAGTGGCCCATGGGTAGGAAACGAGATTGTCTGCATATTGCTGTGTCCGATTATCTATGTCGCCCACCGTTGGTACCTCGGCATCTGCCCAGCTAAATAACGCTGCTGTGTTGCCATATGACAGTGGCGCGCTCAGTACCCACTTGCGCCACGTAGGTCCGGTAACTTTGAGTGCATCTGGATCTACTGGTGTCTGTGGGTCATCCAGGTCCTCAAAAACCAGCTCCCGCACAGCTATTTCCCCTCAGATTCTTAACACCTTTCTCAATGGTTGTCCACAGCTGTGCTGTATCCACCCCTATACCTATGTTCTACTCTAAGCAAGAGCTGAATGACATTCAAAAGGCCTGACAATATGAGCATGGTAGTTGAAACATCCCAAGGGTATTCAAAATTCTCAAAAGCCGTTGAGATCAGCCTCGAGGGTGCTGTAGAAATTTTCACATAGTTGTTGTAGAAGTTCTCATGAGTTAAGAAAATAAGAATCAATAGAGATGAAATAGAATTAAGAATAGAATAATTAATATAAGTCTATCTGAATAAACACAGGTGGGTTTCATAACCCATGAATAATGTTCTCAGAGCCCCTTTGTATAATCCTGACCCGTGACTGAACAAATCATCAGTCAAAGGTTAATGTGTAGCTAGCAGGAGTAGGCCTAGAAATATTAAATTTCTGATGATTTTAGTAAAGGGGATGTATGGTTAACCTTTTCTTTACCTTAAAAGAATAAGGAACACTTAGAAATAAAAATTAATAGAGATAAGGTTCTAAATAGACTTTAGTTGTTTAGGTTAATGTTTAGGAGACATTGGCAGGGGGAACCAGACTCTGGTCAACCTGGATCAAGACAGGACGCTGATCACAGCAGGAACATTAAGGATGGGGTGTCAACCGGAGCCGGAGTGGAACCAGAAGAGGGGATCGGCTAACTAATGAAGAAGAATGGACTTTTGTGGACTCCTGACAATTGAAGAAAGAGGAATTGAAATAGCTAGTAGAATTTTAACAGAAGCTTATGAGAAGTTTGTGATGTAATTGCTTATTAGTTTCTATATAAACTGATAGTGAATTTGAGTCAGGTACCATTCACTGCAGTGGTGGTCCAACTCTGAGCTGTTTCAATAAAGAATCAGCAAACCTAGAGACCCGGACTCTGCCAATTTTCTTTAACAGAATTTGGCGACCCAGATGGGACTCTAGGACACTGCTCCGATTCTCTGAGCATTCCCGTCTCCAACGCCCAATTGCCAGCAACAAGGGTGAGTTCACCTGGTGGTCTTGGGAGTGGGTATACTCAGAAATTAGGAGCCTGTGTGTTTCAAATTGCTGAGAAAATTTTGGAAATGGGGTACCCCAGGAAATTAAGGAAAAATAAAATGGGAATTGGACCCAGCATTGAAAGGCCCCTCACTGAGGTTTTGGAGAACTGGAATAAAATCCTGTTGACCGGGACATTGGGGAAAAATAGATTTATTTTGCTGTGTCAAGAAGAATGGCCATTTTTAACTAGGGTCCGAGGTGGAGGACCTAGAGACATCTGGCCCTCTAAAGGGACCTTTGATGCACATAAGTTAAAATTTCTAAGGATAATCCTTGAGGATGAAGGGACTCAAGATATTGATTTTTGGTATATTTGGTATTATTGGGCAAATACAAAGAAAGGCAAAAGGGAGCCTAAACAAGTGAAACTTCCATTCCCTCAGCACCTGTGCTAGAGGAATCGAATCCTTTCACTGACAAGGAAGTTGGCATGTATCCCATGAGGTTGGAATACATCCCAAACCCTAGAGCTGGACCTGGAACTCCGCCAGAAGTCCCACCAGTCCAAGCTGTTGTGAGACATGAACCTTGGAAACAAGGAGATTTAGTAAACTGGCAATCAAAAATGCCACGCATCAGAGAGGATGCTCAAAAATGTGCTCAGATGCTGTCTGGCATTTTTACTCATTATTCTCCAAATTGGAATGATGTAAAGACCCTCATGAGAGAGCTCTTTACAGCAGAAGAGAGGGAAAAAATCTTCCAAAAAGATCGGGAAATCGCACAAAGAGGTCAAACTCAAGGGCTACAGCCCTGGCCCGATCAAAACCCAAATTGGAATTTGGCCACTGAGGATGGCGCCAGACTCCAACAAGATGCCTTACAGCAACTGGTGGAGGCTGTTCGCCAAGCTGGCGAAAAAATTACTAATTGGACAAAGGTGATGGAATGTAGGCAAAAACCTGACGAACATCCCAGTGATTAGTGGAGTCGATTAAAAGCTACTCTCCTGGAATATGGAGGAATGACAAGGGACAATTTTCAGGAACCCCTTGCAATCAGTGTATTTGTGGATCAATCTGCACCTGATATTAATAAATATTTCAAGGGAGGAGCGGACAGGGCAGGTGACCCAAAGTTGACCAACGAAGGTATTCCATCCTATACACGTCATGCTCAGTATAAAGTGGGGAAATCACGAGGGTCTCGAGGCTTCTGGGGCCTTTTTCTCCCTTCTCGCCCTTCTGGTAGGGCTGGTGTCCTAAGAGGACTCTGTCTGTTTTCCTGCTGCCCCCGGTCCTGATCCATGCATCCTTGAATCCAGTTCCCGTCCGTCACTGGGCCCAGCCTGGGCCTTCACGGAGCTTGCCCTGCAGTGCTAGTGGTGACGTGACCAACATCGGGGGAGCTCGATCTTGGGTTTGTATATATTTATAATATTGGATTATTTCTATTATTATTATTATACTCTCTTTCATTATTATAGTTCAGTAAAACTTCTTTAACTTTCCAACCTGTAAGTCTCTCTCTCTTTTCCCTTTCCCTTCTGGATGGGGGGAGGGTTAATAGAGAGCATCTGCCACCGGTTTAATAGCCAGCCCAGCTTTAAACCATGACAGATTTATTGGTGCCCAACGTGGGGCACGAAGGGTTGAGATAATGACAGATCTGACCAGAGCATGTTAAAACAAATTTGTTATAAGCATTCATTATATTAGTTTAATAGTCACTAGTCACCATGTTGATTTATTTGCTTTTAGTGTCGTTGTGCATGTTCTCAGAGCTGTGTTACGTAGTGCCCCACTTGCTGTCCGTGCTCCCCGACGTGCTGTTGGTCACCACAATGTGCTGGGGCCTGGCCTGTGCCTGACGAGCGCTGTGCAACCCTATTGGCTACCCTACGGATGAAGAGAGGGTCTCTGGATATGATGACAAAACGACAGACACTGCAACTACTCCAACCCCCATGACCAGCATAGCTACTCCAGACCCTGCAATATGCACTGCAGATACTCCAAATCCGGTGACAGGCACTGCGGCTACTCCACCCCCCACGACAGGCACTGCAGCTGAACCAGAGAACCAACCCGAGCTGGGATCAGTCACCCCTCTACACAAAAAGAAATATTGGAAACAGAAGTCAGCTCATATAGTAAGGGATGAAGAAGCTGCTTTTAAGATGTCGTTATATTTGTCACGGCGGTCAAATAAAGACAGGAGACAGAAGGATAGCTCCAAGCAGGCAGCAAAGCAAAAGCAAAAAGCAAAAGCACCCGCGTTTATTTTGCTCCATTTTTTATATCTTCCCCCCTCTAGCTGGCTAGCTTTATGATTGGTTGCACTCGCTATTCACACGCCCAACCACTGGGACTCTGGGATTAAGGTAGATAACGAGGGATTTATCACAGCTAAGGTAAATGGCATTCCTATTAAGTTCTTAATAGATACTGGGGCAACTTTATCATTGTTAAATTTTCATGTGTCACAGTTATCTGATGAATTTGTAAAGGTTACTGGGGTTTTGGGTGAAGATAAGTTACCACTTTCTCTTCCCCTTCCTATTGTTTTTGATGATCGTTTGATATGGGGTCGATTTGTTATTTCGCCAACTTCTCCTATTTCACTATTTGGGAGAGATTTATTACAGGAATTGGAAACATGCATAGCTTTAACTCCCAAAGGAATTCGATTGATCATAATGGGAATGCAAACTGTAGAAATTCAAGAAGGTGATCTTAAAATCCTGAAAGAATTAAAAAGTTACCTATTTGGGGAAAATTTTACACTGTATTGGATTTGACTGGAGCTTTCTTTAGCATACCTGTGGCTGAGAAAAGCCAGCACATCTTTGCCTTCACTTGGCAAGGGAAGCAATTAACCTGGACTCGGTTACCCCAGGGATTTACAAGCTCACCAACTATATTCTCCCAAATTTTGAAAGGAGATTTGGCTGATCTGGTTTTTCCATGCAAGTCTGAATTAATACAATATGTAGATGATTTATTGTTAGCATGTCGTTCAAGGAAGGATTGAGTTACAGACACTCAATATTTGTGCAATAAGTTGGTTGCAAAAGGTCACCGAGCATCTCCATCAAAATTACAGTTCTGCCAACAAAAAGTGAAGTACCTTGGATTTATATTAAGTCCAGGTACGAGAGAGAGAGACCCTCAGCGAATTAAGATAATCCAAGAATTGCCTAGGCCTGTAACAAAGAAACAAATTCGGGGGGTTTTAGGAGAAGTGGGATTTTGTCGCCCTTGAATACCAAATTTCAGTGAATTGGCAAAACCCTTGCATGCTGCCACACGAAATGAGGAAATTGAACCAATCAAATGGGGTCCGGAGAGACAAAAAGCTTTTACAACTCTGAGAAGTGCTTTAATGCAAGCACCGGCTTTAGGTTTACCAGATTATAGTAAACCTTTCAAATTATATTGTGATGAGCAAAAGGGAAATGCTAGAGGAGTTTTAGTCCAAACTTTAGGACCACATGAAAGACCAGTAGCATATCTTTCTGCTCAATTAGATCCCGTTATACAAGGAACACCATTTTGTATAAAATCAGTAGCTGCGGCAGCAGAAATGGTAGAAAAATGTAGATCAATAGTGCTGGGACATCCCCTAACTGTATGTGTATCCCATGAAGTTGAAATATTATTGAAACACTATGCAGAAAAATCACTTTCACCACAACGGGCACATAGATATGAACTGGTTTTACTTTTGGCTGACAACATCACACTTCAAAGGTGCAATACTTTGAATCCAGCCACTTTAATACCTTTGCCGGCTGAAGGGGAAAAAGATCAACATGACTGTACCCAGGTATTAGCAGTTTCCAGTAAGCCACGTAATGATCTTCAAGACCAACCCCTGAGTGACCCAGACATCAACCTTTTGACAGACGGCTCGTCCTTTTATGAAGAAGGAAAAAGGTATACTGGCTTCGCAGTAAGAACAAAAAAAAACTGTGTTAAAGGCTAATCCTCTCCCTAGTGCTATGGGGGCACAATGGTGCGGAAATCATAGCGCTTACTGAGGCTGCAAAATTGACAAAAGGTCAAAAAGCTAATATTTACACTGACTCAAAATACGCTTTTGGAGTTTGTCATGCTACAGGTACCCTGTGGAAAGAAAGAGGATTTTTGACTTCAGCTGGAAAAATCATTGCACATGGAAAGGAGGTATGTGAACTTTTAGAAGCTATACAGTTACCTGCACAAATAGCAGTAATTTATATAAAAGCTCACACAAACCGCCAAGATGCACTGTCACAAGGAAATTGCTTGGCTGATCAAGCTGCGAAAGCTGCAGCCAAACAAATTCACCTTGTTACGGTAGCTTTGTGTGTACCAGAGAAACTTGACAGGCTTCCAAGTGCAGAAGAGATGTATGAGGCTCTTCCAGAGGAAGAAATGAGATTTTGGAGATGACTTGGAGTGGAGCAACGAGATGGACAATGGACCTTGGGCAACAAGCCTCTACTCCCAAAAAGGTATTTACTACCTCTTGCTTGGTGGTTCCATGAAAAATGCCATGGGGGACCTGAAGGACTTGCACTGAGAATTCAACGGTTGTGGGCTGCACCTGGAATCTACTCCGCAGTGAAAAGGATTACTGAAAGCTGTAAACTTTGCTGACAATATGCTACAACTAGGATTCGGCTACCTCAAGGTAAAAGACCGCCCGCAGTGTTTCCTTTTTGTCCTGGTTTGGCCTAAACCAGACCGATTTTCCTTTCAGTGATTTTTACTTTCAGCTAAGTCTCCTCTAACTAACTGCATGTTTTTGCAGACAGTGTCTGCTTCCAGGACTGATAACGCTCGAAGTTTGTAGTTATCACTGAGGCACTGGTAGGGATGTTGTGCAGAAAGGCTCTTGCTGTACTTATTCTTGAGAGAAACCAAGGTCACTGCTGAATTCCTCATTGCTTACGAGTGAAGAGCCGAAGGGGGGTCGCAGCTGCAGTGGGGAGCAGACAGGGCAGGTGACCCAAAATTGACCAACGAGGGTATTCCATCCCATACACGTCATTCTCGGTATAAAGCGGGGGGATCACGAGGGTCTCGCTCTCTTTCTGCTATGGCCGGTGTCCAGGGAGGACTCCGTCTGTTTTCCTGCTGCCCCCGATCCCGATCCGTGCGTTCCTGAATCCAGCTCTCGACCGTCGCTAGGCCCAGGCTGGGCCTTCCCGGAGCCTGCCCTGCAGTGCCGGTGGTGACGTGGCTGACTTCAGGGGAGCTCAATCTTGGTTTTGTATATATATTTGTATATATTTGATTATTTCTATTATTATTATTATTTTTTTTTTTCATTATTATAGTTTATTAAAACTGTTTTAATTTTCCAACCCGGAAGCCTCTCTCCCTTTTCCCTTTCCCTTTCCCTCTGGGGGGAGGGGGGGGGGGATAACAGAGGGCATCTGCCGCAGGTTTAATCGCCAGCCCAGCTTTAAACCGTGACAGATTTATTGGCGCCCAACGTGGGGCTCGAGAGAAGCTCCGACAGGTTGCTCTGATAAGTCGAATCCCAGCTCCCGTGGGAGGAGACCCGGAGAGCTCAGCCAAGAGAGTATCAGATTTCTTCCTTTGAGATTTACGAGGGGTTGGAAATTAAAACAGATAGCTAAGATGATAATGTTATTTGTGAGCCTTGTGTTACCTCTTTTCTTTATAAAGCTTGTTTTAGAGTTATGTGTAATGATACCTTACTTGCCGTATGCGCTGTGTGTTAGTGCTTTCATGTGGTTTAACAGGGCGTGCTGGTCGAAATGTGTCTTTTTGGTATGGGTTTTGATACTGATTTATGTCATGATAAACCGGGCAGTTATTATTCCGATCTCTTATCTCTATGATACAATGATGGGCAGCTTTGATCGCGAATCCGTAGCTGCGCACACCGGGCGTCTTTTAACTGATTTTGATAGTATCTGCTCCTTTTTTGCCAAGCTGATTCCTGCAAAATTCGAACAGGGCATGTCGTTATTTTCATGTGTCCTGAATGCATTACTGGTGTGCTATGTGATTAGATGTCAGTGCAGCAACAGCGGGAGGTATCATGCTGCCCCTGTAACCAGGAGAAAACACCGAAAGAAATCAGCTAGTAAAGTGAAGGATGATGACTCAGAGGCTTCTAAGGCAGAGACAGCACGGGACCCAGGTGAGGGCCCTTCTCAGTCAGAGTCAGGGCCTGACACAGAGGGGGGTTTCCTTGATCGTCTTTTTAAAGAAGGCCCATTACACAAGAAGGACAAGAAAGGTCCTTCTAAAGCAGAACAATCACAGGAGGACTCGGACTCGGAAGTAGAGATAACCTACCACTCCTTATCCCTGAAAGAACTGCGAAATATAAGAAAAGATTTTAGTCGTTATGACGGTGAGCCAATAATTACCTGGTTGCTCCGATGCTGGGATAATGGGGCAGATAGCATAGAATTGGATGGCAGAGAAGCCAGACAGTTGGGATCCCTGTCCAGAGATGGTGGTATTGATAAGATGCTTCCAAGAAGGTCGAACAGTATCAGTCTCTGGAGGCGACTCTTGTCAGCTGTAAAGAGCAGGTATCCCTATAAAGATGATGTTATGAGCCACCTAAGCAAATGGACCACTATAGAAAAAGGTATTAACTACCTTAGAGAACTAGCTGTGCAAGAGATCATTTATAAACACCCTCAGGACATTGTAGATCCTGTAAATCCTGATGAAGTGGAATGCAACCGATCCATGTTCCGGAAGGTTGTGAAGAGTGCTCCACCAACACATGCCCCTACATTGTCAATATTAGTCTGGGGAGAAGATGCTATGGCACGACCTAGTGTGGGCGAAATGGCTAACTATATGCGACAGTATGAAGATAGTATTTCTTCCCCACTGCAGGCCCGTGTCTCGGCTGTGGAAAAACTGACTAAGGAAAACAAAGACTCATTGAAACAACTGTCAGACAAACTGTCCAGGATCGAGAATAAACTTGACTCTCTACCTACACAGGCCCGCGTTGCAGCCTTTAGGAGGCAACGCCCTCCTACTGGACCGGCTCAAAGGAAACGGAACACGTCACGAGGTATCCTGTGGTTTACCCTGCGTGATTATGGGGAGGACATGAACAGATGGCATGGACAACCTACCAGTACCCTACAGACACGAGTACGTGAGTTGCAAGCTAACAGAAATACCAGAGAGAATTTTTCTAGGAGGATGGCTGCTCCAGTTACCAATGAGCAGGACCCCAGTCAGGGTAGATGGGCCTCAAATCCTTTTTTTCCAAGAGTGAATAGAGGAAATGAAGGTCCAATCCCCGTGAGCAGCACGAATCCAATCTTTAATTAGAGGGGCCCTGCCTCCAGCCAGGAGGAGGAGAGGGATAACCGAGTTTATTGGACTGTGTGGATTCGATGGCCTGGCACATTAGAACCACAAAAGTATCGAGCCCTGGTAGACACTGGTGCACAGTGCACCCTCATGCCATCGAATCATAAAGGGACAGAATCTGTCAGTATCTCGGGAATAACAGGGGGATCTCAAGTGTTATCTGTATTGGAGGCCGAAGTGAGCCTAACTGAAAATGAATGGAAAAAGCACCCCATTGTGACTGGTCCAGATGCTCCGTGCATCCTTGGCATAGACTACCTTAAGAAAGGGTATTTTAAGGACCCAAAAGGATATAGATGGGCCTTTGGTGTAGCAGCTGTAGAGACTGAGGACATTAAACAGCTGTCTACCTTGCCTGGCCTCTCAGAGGATCCTTCTGTTGTGGGGTTGCTGAAAGTTGAAGAACAACAGGTGCCAACTGCTGCTGCCACGGTGCACCGACGACAATATCGCACCAATCGAGACTCCCTGATCCCCATTCATAAACTGATTAGACAATTAGAAAATCAAGGAGTGATTAGCAAGACTCGCTCACCCTTTAATAGTCCTATATGGCCAGTGCAAAAGTCTAATGGAGAATGGAGATTAACTGTGGACTATCGTGGCCTAAATGAAGTTACACCACCTCTGAGTGCTGCTGTGCCAGACATGCTAGAACTTCAATACGAACTGGAGTCAAAGGCAGCCAAGTGGTACGCCACTATAGACATTGCTAATGCATTTTTCTCTATTCCTTTGGCACCAAAGTGCAGGCCACAGTTTGCTTTTACCTGGAGAGGTATCCAGTACACCTGGAATCGACTGCCCCAGGGGTGGAAACACAGTCCTACTATTTGCCACGGACTGATCCAGACTGCACTAGAAGAGGGTGGAGCTCCAGAACATTTGCAATATATTGATGACATCATTGTGTGGGGTGATACAGCAGCAGAAGTTTTTGACAAAGGGGAGAAAATAATTCAAATTCTTCTGCAAGCTGGTTTTGCCATAAAAAGAGGCAAGGTAAAGGGGCCTGCCCGGGAGATCCAGTTTTTAGGGATTAAATGGCAAGATGGGCGTCGCCAGATCCCGATAGAGGTGATCAACAAAATAACAGCTATGTCCCCACCAACTAACAAAAAGGAAACACAAGCCTTCTTAGGCGTTGTGGGTTTCTGGAGAATGCATATTCCAGATTACAGCCAGATTGTACGCCCTCTTTATCAGGTGACCAGAAAGAAAAATGATTTTCAGTGGGGCCCTGAACAACAACAGGCTTTTGAACAGATTAAACAAGAAATTGTGCATGCAGTAGCCCTTGGACCAGTCCGTATGGGACAAGATGTTAAAAATGTGCTCTACACCTCAGCTGGGGACAATGGTCCTACCTGGAGCCTCTGGCAGAAAGTGCCAGGGGAGACTCGAGGTCGACCCCTAGGATTTTGGAGTCGAGGATACAAGGGCTCTGAGGCCAATTACACCCCAACTGAAAAAGAGATACTGGCAGCATATGAAGGAGTTAGAGCTGCCTCAGAGGTAATCGGTACTGAAGCACAGCTTCTCCTGGCACCCCGATTACCAGTACTAGGCTGGATGTTCAAGGGTAAGGTTCCTACTACTCATCATGCAACTGATGCTACATGGAGTAAATGGATTGCATTAATTACACAGAGGGCTCGAATAGGAAACCCTAATCGCCCAGGAATCTTAGAAGTGATCATGGACTGGCCAGAAGGCAAAGACTTCGGAATGCCACCAGAAAAGGAGGTGACACGTGCTGAAGAAGCCCCACCATATAATGAACTACCAGAGGATGAGAAGCAGTATGCCCTGTTCACCGATGGATCCTGCCGTCTTGTAGGAAAGCATCGGAAGTGGAAAGCTGCTGTATGGAGTCCCATACGACGAGTCACAGAAGCCACAGAAGGACAAGGTGAATCAAGTCAATTTGCAGAGGTAAAAGCCATCCAGCTGGCTTTAGACATTGCTGAACGAGAAAAGTGGCCAAGGCTGTATCTTTATACTGACTCATGGATGGTGGCAAATGCCTTGTGGGGGTGGTTAAAGCAGTGGAAGCGAAGCAACTGGCAGCGTAAAGGTAAACCTATTTGGGCTGTTGAACTGTGGCAAGATATTGCTGCTCGGCTAGAGAAACTAGTCGTGAAGGTACGTCATGTAGATGCTCACGTACCTAAAAGTCGGGCAACTGAGGAACATCGAAACAACCAACAAGCAGATCAGGCTGCTAAAGTGTTCCAAATAGATTTGGACTGGGAACATAAAGGTGAACTATTTTTAGCTCGGTGGGCTCATGACACTTCAGGTCATCAAGGGAGAGATGCAACATACAGATGGGCTCGTGACCGAGGGGTGGACTTAACTATGGACTCTATTGCACAGGTTATCCATGATTGTGAAACATGCGCCGCAATTAAGCAAGCCAAACGGTTAAAACCTTTGTGGTATGGGGGGAGGTGGTTGAAATATAAATATGGGGAGGCCTGGCAAATTGACTACATCACACTCCCTCAGACCCGCCAGGGTAAACGTTATGTACTTACCATGGTGGAGGCGACCACCGGATGGCTGGAAACATACTCTGTGCCCCATGCCACTGCCCGGAACACTATCCTGGGCCTCGAAAAGCAAATCTTGTGGCGACACGGCACACCAGAGAGAATTGAGTCGGATAACGGTACTCATTTCAAAAACAGTCTCATAGACAACTGGGCCAAAGAGCATGGCATCGAATGGGTATATCACATCCCCTATCATGCACCAGCCTCTGGGAAAGTTGAACGGTATAATGGGCTGTTAAAAACTACCCTAAAAGCAATGGGGGGTGGAACCTTTAAAAACTGGGATAAGCATTTGGCACAAGCTACCTGGCTAGTTAACACCAGAGGATCTATCAACCGAGCTGGCCCTGCTCAGTCAGACCTTTTACATACAATAGAAGGGGATAAAGTCCCTGTGGTGCATGAAAGGAATCTGTTGGGAAAAACTGTCTGGGTTCTTCCTGCTACGGGCAAAGGTAAACCCATTCATGGGATTGCTTTTGCTCAAGGACCTGGATGTACTTGGTGGGTGATGCTGCAGGATGGTGGAGTCCGATGTGTCCCTGAAGGTGATCTGATCTTGGGTGAGAATACTTAATTCTGAACTGCATGATGTTAATTGCTGCATAATACTAACAGTGTTCATAAGTGTCTTTCAGGTTGAAGCAGTGGTGATGAGACCGGAGCTAGCTGCAAGTGGCGTCCAGTAACCTCCTCGAGACTGACATCTTTAACCTGCAACCCGTGGGCACGAACTGTGACAAAGCTCATATCATCTCTCCTACCCTGGGAGACTCCTAGCCAGATGGAAACCCACAATCCTGAACTAAATGAACTTGATGAACTTTTTTTTTTGTATAGAGATGAATCATAAACTAATGTTATCTGTATATATTTTGAAATGAAAAGTTAGTGGTGATCTGAGTATGACGTGAATGGTATGGAATAAGGGGTGGAATGTCCTGGTTTGGCCTAAACCAGGCCGATTTTCCTTTCAGTGATTTTTACTTTCAGCTAAGTCTCCTCTAACTAACTGCATGTTTTTGCAGACAGTGTCTGCTTCCAGGACTGATAACGCTCGAAGTTTGTAGTTATCACTGAGGCACCGGTAGGGATGTTGTGCAGAAAGGCTCTTGCTGTACTTATTCTTGAGAGAAACCAAGGTCACTGATGAATTCCTCATTGCTTACGAGTGAAGAGCCGAAGGGGGGTCGCAGCTGCAGTGGGGAGCAGACAGGGCAGGTGACCCAAAATTGACCAACGAGGGTATTCCATCCCATACACGTCATTCTCGGTATAAAGTGGGGGGATCACGAGGGTCTCGCTCTCTTTCTGCTATGGCCGGTGTCCAGGGAGGACTCCGTCTGTTTTCCTGCTGCCCCCGATCCCGATCCGTGCGTTCCTGAATCCAGCTCTCGACCGTCGCTAGGCCCAGGCTGGGCCTTCCCGGAGCCTGCCCTGCAGTGCCGGTGGTGACGTGGCTGACTTCAGGGGAGCTCAATCTTGGTTTTGTATATATATTTGTATATATTTGATTATTTCTATTATTATTATTATTCTTTTTTTTTCATTATTATAGTTTATTAAAACTGTTTTAATTTTCCAACCCAGAAGTCTCTCTCCCTTTTCCCTTTCCCTTTCCCTCTGGAGGGAGGGGGGGGGGGATAACAGAGGGCATCTGCCGCAGGTTTAATCGCCAGCCCAGCTTTAAACCGTGACACTTTTCAAAGATTACAAATTGATTATGCTGAAATGCCAAAAGCAATGGGGTATTCATACTTGTTAGTAATTGTAGATCAATTATCAGGATGGGTAGAAGCCTTCCCAGCAAGAAAGAATGATTCAAAAACTGTAGTTAAAGCTTTGCTAAAAGAATTAATACCCCGATATGGAGTTCCTAAAGTAATTGATTCGGATAGAGGAGCTCATTTTTCGGCGGTGATTCTGTTACAAGTTTACAATGCTTTAGGAGTCACAGAGAAGTTACATACACCCTATCACCCTGAGTCCTCTGGACAGGTAGAGAGAATGAATAGGACCATAAAGGAAAAGATTGTTAAAGTGTGTAAAACAACTGGATTAAAATGGCCAGAGGCTTTGAATTTGGTTCTATGGGACATTCGGAACACACCCAGACAACCTGTTGGGTTATCGCCAGCAGAAATATTGTTTGGGCGAATTTTGGCTGTTCCAGGCACTTATTTGCCAGCAAAAACAAGTTTATTGGATGGAGATGAATGAGTGACACAATATATACTGTATTTGCAAAATTCTTTCTTTGAAATGCGAAAGCATACCTATTGGTATCAAGGTGGATCTCCTGAGATACATGTACATAGTATACAACCAGGAGACAAAGTATTGGTGAAAAACTTCAAGAGGAAAAATAGACTTGAACCAAAATGGGAAGGACCTTATGTTGTACTTTTAACTTCTTTTTATGCTGTCAAGGTTGCAGGGAAAGAGACCTGGATCCATCATTCTCAGGTCCGCAAGGGACCTGAGGAAGAATGAAATATTTTAGTTTATTCCTTTTTCTTCCATCTGTAAATGTTGCTGTTTCACCTTGTGTAAGATTTGCTATTCGTTATCATGATCCCAATACCAATGCCTCTCGTGTGCTTTATAGTAATTGTTCTTGGCAATCTGCAGGCTTCTTTGCAGCAATTAAGACAAAGACTGGGGAACTCGTTTGTACATCCAGCTATCCAAAGATTGAGCCCAGAGGAACTATTCATCCATTTGGAAATACTTTGCAATTCTGTGTTAACACACGACTTCAATATAACAATAACTGGGACACTTGGACCTCTGGTTACGGCTGGTCTAAATGGTTCAATCCTTGGGCTCGGTTCTCAGATGAACCCTCCCATTTTCAGAGCACTGTACCTCGATATCGCCTTCAATTACATGATAATACCTATGGCGAGGGAACATCGTGCTATAACCATTCATTGTGGGGAATTTATGGCCATGGAGATTGGTGCTGTCATAAGCACAATTTATCGAACCCTAGAGTATTTTATTCATTTTGGTTACTAAATTTGGAAAAAGGAAACCCCCTTGACATTGAATGGCGATACCATCAGCTTGGGGTTCCACAAACTTATCGTAGTGCTATAGTACCCTCAATCCGACGGGTTCAAAAGCGACCAATAGAGAATTTTGATTTAATTGATTGGCATACAAATGTCCATGTTTCTTTGATGAAAACTTTTACTGAAAATCTCAATTTATCTGATTGTTGGTTATGTGTAGCACTTCCCCTATCGGTCGAACAAGGATTTAGATTAATTGGCATTCCTATTCCGAGACAAGTGAATTGGACGAAATACTGGTACAATACTACCCTATCAGAGGCAGAAGACTTTCAAATATGGGAAATTGAAACACCAGGAGAAGGATATTTTTCACGTGTCCATTGTGTTGCTAGGTGTTACCCACCAGGAAACATGAATCAAAAGTTATATAGAAATCATACTTTTGTGGGAAATTGGACCCATTGTAATACCACAACCTTGATAAATACAGGATTGCGATTGGCTTGGTGGGTACCAGAAGGTACAGGGGTCTTTTGGTTATGTGGGAAAAAAAGCTTACAAAGCTCTGCCTCGAGTATGGGGAGGAATTTGCACTTTAGGAGTGATAACCGCAGATATTTGAGATAGATCCTGGGGAAGTTCCACTTAATACTTGGCATAGAACATTTTTAAATCGTTTAAAGCAAGCTCCCAACCCACTTGTAGAGAGACCTTGTGGAAGACCATCGGCCTGCAAACAGCTGTGCTTTACTTGGGGAGCAGAAGATTTGCTTGGGAACACTGCATTGAGAATAGTTTTTGCTTGCTTCTAAGATAAAGGAGCTGAGACCAGTTCACAGGGCCTTTTGAGGCATGAAAGAAGTAAACATGTGTTGAAGGTCAGTTCTGAACACAGAGCTGAAAACAGGGAATGGTTATTGATGTTTTGAGCCCAGAACACTGTGACTCTTCCCAGAATGGGTGATGAGTGCTTAGCATGTGAATGTTGATGTTATCTTGAACTGCATAGTCCGGCTCCTGCATTGTAGCAGTTAAATAGGGTAGTAGAATAACAATAAAAAAGCCTTAGGCCTTTCGGCTTCAGGCCCTTGCATCCTGGATCTCAGAGTCTGTGCCTTCTTTTCCGCCTGCCGCAAATGGCGCCTGAACAAGGTTGAAGATTAACGAAGAAGCGGCGGCGACTCTGATCGAACGATTGTCAGGGGCTAGTGCATGCCAGGACCGGAGAGTCCCCAGGACTGGAGAGTGAGTCCCCAGGACTGGAGAGTGAGTCCCCAGGATCAGAGAATCCTCAGGACCGGAGAGCAAGTCCCCAGGACCGGAGAGTCCCCAGGATCAGTGAGTTGCGCGATCGCAATAAACATGGGACAGGCTAGTTCCCAAGAGCATAAGCTCTACACTGAGGTATTACAGTGTATATTACGCGAACAGGGCTATAAGGTCCAATTAGCGAAATTGGTGCAGTTATTAGTGTGGATCAAAGACAACTGTGCCTGGTTCCCTGTATCAGGGACTTACGATGCAAAGATCTGGGCGAAAGTGGGGGTAGAAATACAAAAACAGAATACGTTGCAGTCTGATATTCTAGAGGATATAGAAGCAACATGGAGGGTTGTTTTTACAGCACTCTCTGAACTCCAGCCTGCAGAGGAGTATTTGCAATCTCTGGCATCCACTCCTATTAACACCTCGGTGGATGTGAAGGAGCAACAGGAGCCTGTATATGAAACAGTCTCCGGAGAATCAGACGATCCTTAGGATGTTGATTTCACAGATCCAGACACATGGTCCAATTTATACCCACCATTAACATCGGTAAAAGAAACGGCTGCGGCCATCCCTTCGGTACGGGGGGTCTCGCAGCCGCAGCAGCAGCGGCTACGGCCAGAGCACAGTTAACACCAACAGCTCCTCCGTATCCTGCGTCTGCCGTGCCACCTATTGGCTTTGCTGAAAAGGTACCAGAATCTCGTGTAATGAAATTCAAAACGCTGGCAGAAAAATGTAGAGAGGAAGCTGCTTGTAAAGGAGTTTTTACCATGCTGACAGCGATGCCGGTAATCTATCGTCCAAATCATTCTGAATATCGCTACCTTAGTTATGAAATGATTAAGGAAGTACGGGCTGCAGTGAGAGACTATGGTTTGCACAGTAACTGTACTTCAAATTTAGTAACAGTCATTGGGGAATCCTATACTATGACTCCACATGACTGGAAGTCACTTTTACAGATGATTTTAACACCTGCACAATATTCAATGTGGCTGGCAGAGTACCAGGAGGCTGCTTCTGCAGACACTTTGGAAAATATGCAAGCAGGCTTAGATGAATATTTGCGAATTAATCACTATGCGACACCAGAGGTACAGGCACGGTTACCTCGGCAGTGTTTACAACAGATCTCTGCATTGGCTTTAAAGTGCCTGAAACGCGTTCCGGAGGCAGGGAAACGCCAGCCCTCTTTTGCGGCAGTCAGGCAAGGAGCTCAAGAACCCTATGTTACATTTATTGATTGTTTACAAACTGCATTGAGCAGGCAGATTAATGATGAAAATGCAGTAGAAACACTGTTATTACAATTGGCTTATGAAAATGCAAATGCAGATGGTCAAAAAATTTTGGGCCCTCTAAGAAACTCTTACAGAAGTATAGCAGAATTTATTAAAGCTTGTCAGAACGTGGGTTCTGAAGAGCATAGAGCTACTTTACTTGCAAGTGCCTTGGCTCAGCAACTCGTTGTGGGACAAGCAGAAGTGAAATGTTTTGAGTGTAATCAAATGGGACATATTAGAAAGAACTGCCCAAAGCTGACAGTAAAGAAAAAAGATGAGCAGAAAGGATCAAAAAGACCCAGAACACCCAGAGAATTATGTCCTAAGTGTGAAAAGGGCTATCATTGGAGCAATCAGTGTCGATCAAGGTTTGATAAGGATAGAAACCCCATGCAGGGAAACTGGAGGAGGGCCGTGAGGCCCGGTGCCCCCCAATACAACAGGGTCTGCTGTGCACATGCTCAGTATCTGCAACAGCAAAGACACAATTGCTGTTGCCAGCATGCCGTGACATAAGGAAACCCACATTACTCTGATGAGGGACAGCCTTGAATTTCAGGCTGCTCTGGCTGATTATTTGAATGATATCCATTTTACTTTGCCACAGAATAAAATCTTGCAAGCCTTACCTTCCCTCTGTTTACAACCACAGAGAGTGATGGTGCCTCACCCTATACCAAATGCAAAAACGGTTTTTAAAGACGGCTCAGGTAAAACAAAGAAGGCCGTAGTGGCCTGGAAAGAAAAGGCACAATGGCAACACACATGAGTTACTGTGGAAGTGTCCACTCAGATTGTTGAATTGTCTGCAATGCATTTAGCTTTGACATTGTTTGCAAGCGAACCTATTAATGTTGTATCAGATTCACTATATGCTGTTGGCGCTATTAACCGCTTAGAAGCTGCATTTATCAAAGAAATTAGCAATAAAGAGCTGTATAAACTTTTCCTTGCTATTGCAACTCTGCTTCAGCAACGACAGCATCCTTGCTTTATTGTTCATATTCGGTCTCACACTCGCTTGCCAGGACCTCTGGTAGAAGGGAATGCAGTAGCTGATAAGTACACTGTTTTACCCATAACATCATCCTCCCTTACTCAACGATTTCAACATGCACAATTATCTCACTCCTTTTTCCATCAAAATGCTCGCAGTTTACAGAAAGAATTTGCTCTGACAAAAACACAGGCCCGTGATATTATTCGGGCATGTAACGATTGTCAATTATATAATACTGCAAATTATCATAATGGTGTAAATGTCAGGGGACTGAAGGCTAATGAAATTTGGCAAACATCTGTAGCCGTTATCTTGAGAGGGCACGGAGTAAATGCATGCAGACCAATATGATCGTTAAGCAGATCTCGTTTATTTTCGTATCTGAGGGTACATTTATACTATTCTATTGAGGGTACATTTATACTATTCTATTTTTGTGCACACTCCGTGTATGTGTCATTTCTATTATGATTGGTTAGTATGGTTTGTTCACACGCCTCTATATTAGTTCTGATTGGCTTATGCTAAAAAGTTATATCTTGCAGGTGCTGCATTCTTTCTTATTTTTCAACTTCCCCATATCTCATTTCTCTCATAGCCAAGGTCCTCAACTTCCCCCATATCTTGTTGGTCTCATAGCCAAGGCCCTTGTTCTGTATTATGATTGGCTAGTTCATCACCACCCCATTACCACCCCCTGGACATGCCTGGACATAGCTCGTTCAGTACCTCGTTCCCACCATTGTCCCGTGGGAACCCCACAAACATCTGTTACACATTGTCCACCTTTTGGCAGGTAAAAGTATGTTCACATTACTGTGGATACCTTTTCTGGTTATGTTGTTGCTTCTGCAGCTACAGGGGAACGGACTCAGGATGTTAAGAAACATTGGACAAGGTGCTTTGCACTTATGGGCCTCCCTAAACAAATAAAAACAGACAATGGACCCGCCTATGTATCGCAAGCCACGGCCTTATTCCTACAACAGTGGGGTGTGTCTCATGTTACAGGTATCCCGCACACCCCCACCGGACAAGCCATAATTGAACGGACACATCAAAACTTGAAACACATGTTGCAAAAACAAAAAAGGGGGAGTGTAGCCACAGCTCCTCAAGAACAATTAGATATGGCTGTGTTCACTTTAAATTTTCTAAATCGGTCATCTTCTCGATTAGATACCACGGCAGTGGAACGACATTTTCAGGCTAAAGTTCCCTTTACACAAAATCCTAAGGTTTGGTATAAAGATCTGCCAGGCCCAACTGATTGGCGTGGAGCAGTAGAATTGTTGACATGGGGGAGGGGATATGCTTGTGTTTTACTCCCAACAGGTCCTCGTTGGCTACCTGTGAGATGCGTGAAGCCATACCATGAGCTGGAGAAACCACAACCAGAACCCGGTACCAGAAATGCAGACGCTGAAAGTACAGGGACCACGCAAGTGACGTAGAACAGTCAACCCGACACCAGGCATTACTTGGGGAATGCTGAAATGACTGGATGAGCATGCAAGTAGCATGCTGCGAGGGGTCTTGCGTGGTCTCTGGTGGTCGTGGTCCCCCCATAGTTGTGCTGTCTGCTGTGTGACCTCGCTTCCGCAAAAGCGTGGTTAAGGCCTTTCTGTTGACACATGCAGGTGGCTCTGAGGAGAAGATACTGTTTTGGTTCTCACAGCAGTTACCTCTTCTAGAGCATGTGAATCAAGTAAATTTGGACACTACAAGGATGTTGTTCACAGTCTTGTTTATCTTTGGCCCTTCTTTGTAATTAGTGATGCTACAGCATCATTGTATAGATATCTATGTTTATTCCTTTTTCTGTATGTATTTATTGTGTGCCTCTGTATATTACTCTGCTCTACACCCCGCAAGCCAAATGTACACGTCCAGCTTTGCACTCCCCAGGAGAAGTGGTCTCTTGAGCGAGGGGGGGAATATGGGAATATAACAGAAGATTGGCAAGGAGGATTGTAAACACACTCAAGTGACTTGCACCTGAGGTGTCAAAAAACACGTATATCATACTACTAACTGTTGTTTAGTCTTGTGTGCTGGACAAGTAGAGCATCTGCATTCAGATAACATAGGCCTGTGATAAGACTCAAGGGCACCTAATTGTTTATGCCTGAGATTCCTGCCCTGCTGTGAGAAAGATCAAAGCACAGTGGAAGACTACCGCCTGCAAGAAACCCCTAATATACAGGCGAAGGCAGCAGGCCCGGAATCTCTCTCTCTCTCTCTAGCAGGAACCGAGCTCCGCGGTGCCTGCATCCCTGCTTGCGTGCCTTTGCCCCGGGTACTGCTTTGGAGATCCCCCGGTTTGCGAGGTAACGGGAATAAATTTGCTCTTTGCATTTTATCTGTGGTTTTGTGGTTGTTCCTGCGTTCTGCCTGTGTCGGCTCACACAGTGTGGGATGAATCCATGAGACCACAAAATGCCATGGCACAGGGGCAGAGAAGCCCCACTGGTGGCACACTGAAGCTGCAAGACCAATCCCACCCCAGACATACACTGGAAAAAGATGGCTTGTCTATATGTCTAGATAATATAGTCCCCGCTAAGTTGCACAGCCACTTCCCATAGGTGAGGGAGAAGAGAGACCAATAGCTAAAACTCAGATAACCAGAAACTGCACATTGTGTTTACCAATAAAAACCCAGTCTGGGCTGTGTGAAAGACCATATGGAAACATAGCCTGACAAACCCAGAAATCTGATCAGTTGAAACTGAACTATAACATACTATTTAGTTAACCTCTTTCTAAATTATTCAGTTGATTTAATAAAATAAACTTTTTTTTCTTTATCAAACCACATTATTTTGGGAGAAATATGATTCAAATTATTAATATTCTCCCATTAACCAGTGTCCACATTTAGCCCACACCCGGGGCTAAACAATAAGCAGTTCTTCTATCACCCAATGTCCCTTCCCCAAATGAGGAAGGGAATTGGGAAAAGGAGGGAGACCTGTAGGTTGAAGTTGAACAGATTTAATGAAATGAAGACATCAATATAATGACAACACAAAACAGACAGAACTATACTTATCTATAGAGCACTGGCAAGTTGCTCCAAGAGTCATAATTGTCGGGGGGGGGGGGGGGGGGGGAATGGAGAGAAGAGGCAAGGAGAGTAGGAGAAGCCGTTGTCTTGTTTAATTGCAGTGCATGTTTCACATTCATGGATGACCTGTGCAATAGGGTCCATGGTCAAATCCACCCCTCGGTCACAGGCCCATCTATGTGTGGCATCTCTGCCTTCATGACCTGATGTATTATGGGCCCACCGAGCTAAAAATAATTCACCTTTATGCTGCCAGTCCAGATCTACTTGGGACACTTAAATCTTAGCAGCTTGATCCATCTGCTGCTTGTTTTGCTGTTCCTCAGTGACTCGACTCTTGGGTACATGGGCAGCTACGTGACGTACCTTCACAGCCAGCTTCTCTAATTGGGTAGCAATATCCTGCCATTATTCAGCTGCCCAGATGGGTTTGCCTCTGCACTGCCAGTTGTTTCTCTTCCAGTGCTTCAGCCATCCCCACAGGGCATTTGCTACCATCCATGAGTCAGTATACAGGTAGAGTACTGGCCATTTTTCTCACTCAGCAATATCTAAAGCCAGACGGACAGCTTTTACTTCTGCAGACTGACTCAACTCACCCTCTCCCTCAGCTGCTTCTGCCACTTGTAGCATAGGACTCCACAGAGCGTCTTTCCACTTTCGCTGCTTGTCTACAATACAACAAGATCCATCGGTGAACAAGGCATGATGCTTCTCATTGTCTGATAGTTTATTGTATGGTGGAGGCTCTTCAGCGTGCATCACCTCCTCCTCTGGCAACATTCCAAAATCTTTGCGTTCCGGCCAGTCCATGATTACTTCCAGAATTCCTGGGCAATTGAGGTTCCCTAATTGGGCCTGCTGAGCAATCAATGCAACCCACTTACTCCACGTGGCATCAATTGCATGCTGTGTGGAGGGGGTCTTCCCTTTAAACATCCAGTTCAACACTGGCAAGCGGGGTGCCAGGAGGAGCTATGCCTCAGTACCAGTTATTTCTGAGGCAGCTCCAACTCCTTCATAGGCTGCCAGTATCTCTTTCACATGGCATATAACGGTCCTCTGATCCTCTGCATCACCAGCTCCAAAACCCTAGGGGTCAACCTCGAGTCTCCCCCAGTGCCTTTTGCCAGAGGCTGCAGGCAGGGTCATTCTCCCTGGCTGCGGTATAGAGAATGTTCTTTAATTCTGATCCTGTCCGGACGGGTCCAAGGGTCATGAACGATCTCTTATTTAAATTACTCGAAAGCCCTTGTTGCTCAGGGCCCCATTTAAAGTCATTCTTCTTTCGAGTTACTTCACATGGAGGGCTCACAATCTGACTGTAATGGGGAACGTGAATCTTCCAGAAGCCTACTACGCCTAAGAAAGCTTGTGTCTCCTTTTTTTTTAGTTGGTGGAGACATGGCTGTTATTTTGTTAATCACGTCCAGTGGGATCTGACGACAGCCATCTTGCCACTCGATCCCTAAAAACTGGATCTCTTTTGCAGGTCCCTTGACCTTACCTCATATGATGGCAAAAACAACTTCTAGAAGGATTCGAATGACTTTTTCCCCTTTCTCAAAAACTTCTCCTGCTGTATTACCCCATACAATGATGTCATCAATGTACTGCAGGTGTTCTGGAGCTCCACCCTTCTCCAGTGCAGTCTGGACCAGTCCATGGCAAATGGTGGGGCTATGTTTCCACCCCTGGGGCAGTCGATTCCAGATGTATTGGATGCCCCTCCAGGTGAAGGCACACTGTTTCCTACACTCCACTGCCAAAGGAATGGCGAAAAACGCATTTGCAGTATCAGTCATGGCATACTACTTGGCTGCCTTTGACTCCAGTTCATAATGGAGTTCTAACATGTCCAGTACGGCAGCACTCAGTGGTGGTGTGACTTCATTCAGGCCATGATAGTCCACAGTTAGTCTCCATTCCCCATTTGCGGAGAAAAGGACTCAGCACATGATTCAATATGAATCAAGCATAAGCCGTTTATTACAAAAAACAAGCCCCTTTTTATAACATATTTGCTTCCGTACATGCAGCCAGGCACTGTCCATGCAAAACCTGATTGGTCGCCCTGCTTCTGCCACACGCTGTCCACGCGCCCCTCTGCAACCTCCCATTGGTCAGTCCTTTCACCATCCCCCTGTGCTGTAACATGATCCTGCAGGTGCCAAGTCCGGCACTGTTCACAGTGATGTCTGCAGTCAAGTATGCAGAAGCTCCATGGGAAGCACACAGGAGATTGGCCTGTGGCTCAAACTTGGAGAGCTTGTTGACTTCAGCTCTTGATTCTTTCCGTTAGCTGTAACAATATCCCCCAACAATTCCCCCTTTTTGTTTTAAAAAGATCATGGATACATCCGTATTTCCTTCATTCCCACCATTTCCTCAGGCATCATAGGATCAGCAGATCCCGTAAGTTCTTGAACCATCCATACCTTTTTCACTGATGATTCTATCATGCCTGAGACACACCGCAACAAACAACATCCAAACAACAATATCAAAAATATTACAAGGATAACACCCAATCCCATCTTGACTAATCCCAATAACCATCCCTTAATGCCCCAACCTGATAGAAGAGAATTCAACCATCCAAATTCATCTGATTCTTTCAGCTTGCTGACCCCATCTTTCAATGTTTGAATCGCCTTATATATAGACTCTGAGCGATCTGACAGATTCATGCAACACATTCCCTCAAAATCTTCACACCCGTGCCCATGGACTAATAGCAGAAAATCAATAGCAGCCCTATTTTGCAGTGTAGCTGTCAGTGTTCGCGAGAGGGCACGGAGACACTGCACGCAGACCAATATGATCATTAAGCAGATCTCGTTTATTCACGTATCTGAGGGTACATTTATACTATTCTATTTTTGCACACACTCTGTGTACATGTCATTTCTATTATGATTGGTTAGTATGCTTTGTTCACACGCCTCTATATTAGTTCTGATTGGCTTATGCTAAAAAGTTATATCTTGCAGGTGCAGCATTCTTTCTTATTTTTCAACTTCCCCCATATCTTGTTGGTCTCATAGCCAAGGCCCTTGTTCTGTATTATGATTGGTCAGTTCATTACCACCCCATTACCACCCCCTGGACATGCCTGGACATAGCTCGTTCAGTACTTGACCGTTGTCCCGTGGGAACCCCACAAATCCCCCTTTTTGTTTTTGAACGAGCTATGTCCTGTCCTGTCCTTTTTGTCTTTGTTTCTTACTTGAACCTGGTTCCCTGCGTCTCGCAGAGCCCGGTCAAAGAATCCCAGCCTTGGTTACCCATAAATCCTGCTCTCTGTTGTTGTGCCAAAAAGGCTGTATTGACCATTTGTTGCACAGTTCTCTGCAAACATGCAAACAAACAAGGTAACACAAGGAGGATAATGCCTATTATAAACATTCCCATAAGCAGACTCTATCTATGAAACATGCAGTTTGCTTCAGAACATACTGTTATTCTCTATTATTCTAGCTGAAAGGAAAATTACTGACAGGAAAGCTGATTCTGTGTAAAGGTAACACAGAGCAGGCCTTTTAGAGCCTACTCTGAGGCCTACTCTTGCTAAACCGTTGCTAAACCATCCGGTATCAATTTCCCCCTTTGGAAGTAGTTAGATTTATTATCTCACTACTTCCATATACTCTTCTCAATGATTGTCTCAGCACAACCCACGAAGATCCCTGTGATAACTATAATCACAACTACATAAACTATTCCCTCTAACAATGCGGCTAACCATTCTTTTAGAGACAATCCACCTAATTCTTGCAGGACTTTGTTGAACCAACTATTTCCTGCTGCATCCCTGATTGCCCTGCTGTCTTCTGCTACTCTCTGTCGGATCTCCGGATCTGGATTCCACCTCCACATATGGTTTAATACACTTGATCGGAAACCATCGTACACCTGTGCCTGTAGGACAAGCACTAACTAATTCACGTGCTTGTGCCATGGTGAGCTGAAATTGTTTCGCTAGCATTTTCGCTGATTGATGAAAGAATTGATGGGATAGGCGAGCTTGTTCAAATAAATTTGGTGATATTTGCGTATAGGACACAAGTGTGTCTGCTTTATTATTGCCAATGCTCAAACCTTGATCAAATTGATGACTACGAATGTGAGTAACAAAATAAGGTATCTCTCTGAGGTTTATTGCCTGATGCAATTGTAGCAAAATTGTGTAAAGTCGCATATTCTTCACTGGTCGTATAAAAGCTCTTTCAATTCGATTTACAATGCCTGCTGCATAAAGAGAGTCTGTTACAATATTGACAGGTAAGTCCTTCCATTTTATAAAGACCTGATATATCGCAAAAAGTTCAAGTGTCTGCAATGAGTCCTCAGTTTGTCCTGAGAATTTGCAATGTTTCCATTGTCCATCCTCTTGCCAGGTAATAACTGCTGAGTGTGATCGCTTTCCTGCATCAGTAAAAACAGTTAGTCCAGTCACAGGTATCTCTGATCTGATAGGTTATTCCTCCCAATCCTGTTTGTAAATAAACTGTAACTTTTTATCTTTTGGCAAATGTGTTAACAATTGTCCAGTAAAGTCCTGTAAGGACGCTTGAAAAATAGTTGACTGATTTGTTAACCGCTGTAGATATTCCTTCTTGATAGGTAAATAGATATAATCTGGGTCTAGTCCGGTAATGTCTAGTCTGGTCGAGCATTGCCTTCTGCAATAAACCCAGGCAAATTAGTATGATTTCTTACATATGAAACATAAAACAATGCAGTTCGGATTTGAATTTCTTGCCACAGAGCTCGCAGCAATTCAAAACCACAATGATTACATGTATGCTCTATAACAGATCTATCCAATTGCTTTACAATGCCAGCTACATATGCTGAATCAGTAACCAAATTAAAGGGAATGGGAAAATTCTGAAATACTTCTAATACAGCTCGTAATTCTACCACCTGAGGTGAACCCTTTTGTTGTACTACCATAGATTCCCACTTGCCGTCAGAATACCAGACAAGGCCCGCCTTGCCTGTTTTCCCAGATCCATCTGTAAAAATGGTAATTCCACCCACGGGAGTGTCTGTACACCACACTCCCGTGGCAATTGGAAGTTCCGCACTCAACAACCTGTCCCGAGAAATTCTCCATAGCTGTTTGCAAAGCAAAGCTATTAGCCATACACCACTCAAAATATTGAGCTGCAATAGGAACGGTTAGTGATGCAGGATCTCTGGCCACAAGCTCCCGACATCGCATCCGTCCTTTGATGAATAATCTGTGCCAATAGCTCTGTAACGAATCTGATCATTCTGAATTCCATTGACCAATTATTGCATACGGAATTTGCCTATCAAACAAAGTGATAATTTGTATTTCCTGATTCAAATCAATACGATGTACAAATTTGGAATGTAGCCTGCTTTCTACTTCTGTAATCAGTTGCTGTACCTCTGCAGTAGTCTGTCATGGTGCTGTTAAAGTTGTGTCCCCTGCTAACAATTGGAATAGAGGCTGCAATTGTGACGATGCAAGCCCCAAGTACGGCCGCAGCCATAACTTGAGCCTTATGTCCCACATCTGTACTCGTTCCACAACGGCTGTTTGCCACAGGTCCAAGGCTTGGCAGCCGTGCAGGTTAACCCTGCGTGGAAACACCAGTCCTGCGCTCCCTGCGGTTCGGGCTGCGAGTTAACTGCTTAGGCCTGGAACTGGTTGGGAAGATTCATTTGTGTCAGTATACAGTTTCTCCAGTTTCCCTGCACTCTGCAGCTGGTTGTTATCAGCTGACCTTGAGCATTATACTGAGACCTGCACAGCTTCACAAAATGCCCTAGCTTCCCACAGCAATGACACATCAAAACAGAGTTACCTCATAACAAACAGTTAAATCTGTGAAAACTTCAACCCTCCAAGACTCTTAGATCAAAAGTCTACAGTTCTCCCAGGTGATCTATTTATGTTGGGCACCAAATAAACTGTCTACATTTAGCCCACACCCGGAACTAAACAACAGCAGTTTTTCTCTCACCCAATGTCCCTTTTCCAACCAAGGAAGAAAACTGGGAAAAAGAGGGAGACTTGTGGGTTAAAATTAAACAGATTTAATAAAAATAAAGAAACCAATAGAAACATTAACACAAAAAGTATACTTAGCTACAGGGTTGCAGCAGGTTGTCTAGGAATACCAATTATCAGCAATGAAGGGGGGAAAAAGAAAAAGAAAAGAAGAAGAAAAAAAAAAAAAAGCCAGAAGCAAGGAGAGCCATCTATCTATCTATCTATCTATCTCTCCCCTCCCTTTTATAGTGAACTTGATTGTCAATGATATAGAATACACCTGTGGGCCAGCCTGGGTCAGCTGCCCTGCATTTAGCTACTAATGGCCCTGATCACCATGTCTGGCCACAAACTGAAAAAAAATCCCGATGAAACCAGGACAGAGGTAAACCTCTTTGGGCTGCTGAATTGTGGCAAGATATTGCTGCCCGTCTAGAGAAACTAGTTGTAAAGGTATGTCATGTGGATGCCCACATACCTAAAATTCAGGCCACCGAGGAACATCTAAACAACCAACGAGTGGAGCGGGCTGCTAAAGTGTTCCAAATAGATTTGGACTTGGAACACAGACGTGAATTATTTCTAGCTTGGTGGGCCCATGACACTTCAGGTCATCAAGGAAGGGGTGCAACATACAGATGGGCTCGTGATTGAGGGGTGGACTTGACTTAACCATGGATGCTATTACACAGGTCACCCATGATTGTGAAACATGCACTGCAATCAAGCAAGTGAAACAGTTAAAACCTTTGTGGTATGGGGGGCAGTGGTTGAAATACAAATATGGGGAGGCCTGGCAGATTGACTATATCACACTCCCTCAAACCTACCAAGGCAAACACCATGTGCTTACCGTGGTGGAAGCAACCACCGGATGGCTGGAAACATATTCTGTGCCCCATGCCGCTGCCCGGAACACTATTCTGGGCCTTGAAAAGAAAATCTTGTGGCGACATGGCACGCCAGAGAGAATTGAGTCGAACAATGGGACTCATTTCAAAAACAATCTCATAGACAATTGGGCCAAAGAGCATGGCATTGAGTGGGTATATCATATCCCCTATCATGCACCAGCTGCTGGTAAAATTGAACAGTACAATGGACTGTTAAAAACTACCCTGAAAACAATGGGTGGTGGAAGCTTTAAAAATTGGCATAAGCATTTGGCACAAGCTACCTGGTTAGTTAACACCAGGGGGTCTATCAATTGAGCTGGCCCTGTTCAGTCAGACCTTTTACATACGGTAGACGGGGATAAACTCCCCGTGGTGCATGAAAGGCGCCTGTTGGGAAAAACTGTCTGGGTTTTTCCTTCTTCAGGCAAAGCTAAACCCATTCATGGGATTGCTTTCGCCCAAGGGCCTGGATGTACTTGGTGGGTGATGCTGCAGGATGGTGAAGTCCTCAAGGGGATCTAATTTTGGGTGAGAATACTCAGTTTTGAACTGTATTATGTTAATCACTGCATAACACTAACAGTGTTCAAGAAGTATCTTTCAGGTTAAGGCAGTGGTGATGAGGCTGGAGCTAGCTTCATGAAGTGGTGTCCAGTAGCCTCTTTGAGGTTGACATCTTCAACCTGCAACCCTTGGTCACAAACTATGACAAATTTCATACCATCTCTCCTGCCCTGAGAGACTGCTATGCCAGATGGAAACCCACAGACTAGTGATATCTGTATATATGTTTGGAAATAGAAAAAGCAGTGGTGAACTGAGTATAACTTGAATGGTATGGAATAAGGGGTGGAATGTCCTGGTTTGGACTCAGACAGACTTTTCAGTTAAGTTTTTTTTAAGTGACTGTACTTTCTGAAGTTGACTACACTTGCTTATTGCCATGGAAACTAGGGTCTCTGTTGGGTCTCTTTGTTCCACAAAGGAAAGGACTGTAAAGTGTCACACCTGCTGGGAGGATTGGACAGGACAGGTGACCCAAACCTGACCAACGGGGTATTCCATCCCACCCACATGATAGTTTAAAGCTGAGGGACCACGAGGGTCACTCTCTCTTCCCCTATGGCCAACATCTGGGAAGGACTCTGCCCGCACTTCTGCTTTCACTCCTGATTCCAGTTACCACCTGCTGCCGCATCTGGTTTGGGACTCCCCAGTGCCTGCCCTGCAGCATCAGTGGTGATGTGATTGTCATTGGGGGGAGCTCAACAGCGGTTTTGTGTATATTTCATTATTTATTATACTATTTTTCATTGTTATTGTTTATTAAAACTGTTTTAACTTTCCAACCCATAAGTCTCTCTCTCTTTTCTCTTTTCCTTTTCCCCTCTGGGGAAGGAAAGGGTTAATAGAGAGTGTCTGTCATCCACTTAACAGCCTGCCCAGCCTTAAACTGTGATAGTCAGCTGAAAGATAACAGTAAACAAGATAGTATTTTGTTCCACTCCCCATCTGCAATGTTGATAACCTCAAGGGCTGATTCTAGTCTGTTGTCCATGCAGGGATTTCTGTTTCATCTCTGTGTAAAGAAAATAGGATTGATGCATACATACATTAACACTGGACAATACTTGGATCCTTTAAAAGCTTAAAGTGATTCAGAAAGCTTCCAAAAAACCCACTATCTTGCTCACCAAGAAATAGAAAACGAAGGTAATGTTGCCTACACTAGTAGAAATCCCAAGGATAGAGAGTATAGTGTAGGGTTTACTCTAAAACACTGCATCAGTGTTTCTTAGGGCAATTTTCCACTGGCTTGTAATAACTATGTCTCTAATAAGGATAAACTAATCTTCCTGGATAAAAATAAAAGCAGGAAGAACTGACCTAATTCTTCAGAAAAAAATTAAGTTGTTTCATGGTATGAAAATTACCATAGCATCTAAAATTATTTTCAAGTTCAATGCTTATATTCCTTTAATTACAATCAGAAGTACTATTGAAATAGGTTAAACAAGGGTGTTTTCCTCTGTTTTTTTAACCTAGTTTTCACAGCAAAGTGATCATATTACCATTAGAATTCCCTAAAATGAGATACACCAAATTAACAGTCTACTGTTGAGAAAAAGCTAAGCCCCAGCTCCTGCCTTTCATCCCTGCTTTCTGGCCAGGAAAATTTCCAGACCAAGTAAAATTTTTGCTTTGGGGTACATTGTACTGTCCAGGCACTCACTATAATATCACAGAAACCTGAGTTTGAAGCTGATTTCCCAAACTGTGCTTGTGGACTGCAGCTGTGCTTAGAGCTCAGCTGCTCCCTTTCACAGAATCACAGAATCAATCAGGTTGGAAGAGACCTCTGGGATCATCGAGTCCAACCATTGCCCTGACACCACCATGTCAACTAGACCATGGCACTAAGTGCCACGTCCAGTCTTTTCTTAAACATATCCAGAGATGGTGACTCCACCACCTCCCTGGGCAGCCCATTCCAATGTCTAATGACCCTTTCTGAGAAGAAATGCTTCCTAATGTCTAACCTGAACCTCCCCTGGCGAAGCCTGAGGCTGTGTCCTCTTGTCCTATCACTAGCTGCCTGGGAGAAGAGGCCAACTCCCACTCCACTACAACCTCCCTTCAGGTAGTTGTAGACTGCAATAAGGTCACCTCTGAGCCTCCTCTTCTCCAGGCTAAACAACCCCAGCTCCCTCAGCAGTTCCTCATAGGTCAGACCCTCCAGACCCTTCACCAGCTTGGTCGCCCTCCTCTGGACTTGCTCCAACACCTCAACATCTTTCTTGAAGTGCGGGGCCCAGAACTGGACACAGTATTCAAGGTGCGGCCTCACCAGTGCCGAGTAGAGAGGGACGATCACTTCCCTAGACCGGCTGGCTACACTATTCTTAATAGAGGCCAGGATGCCATTGGCCTTCTTGGCCACCTGGGCACACTGCTGGCTCATGTTTAGCTGGCTGTCAATCAGGACAGGATCCTTTGGCTGCAGGAGCAGAGGATATGCTCTCAAAAAGGAAGCTTTTCTTCCCCAACCAGAAAAATGCTAGTTGGCCAATGCTGTAGGTAGCAAACCTGCCTGCAGTTTTAATCTGTGAGGCATAGTGGCTGATGTGGTATCATATTGCACATATACTGTCCAGTATGGCTTCTCAACTCCTCCTCTTTGTGCATTTTTGCCATTGAAAGGAAAAAAAACAGAGAAGGATGGTGTTAGAGGGAAGATAATGCTCAGAAAATGTCAACAGAAGGAAAATAAAGTGTTTTCTGTGTAAACTGCTTGATGAGTTCAGAGCCTGGAGTGTTTGGTGCCGAGCTTGAAAAACAAAAGCACACTCTGGTGAGGAGCTATAACATCCTCGTCTTGCACTCCTGGCTGTTCAGCACCAATTAAGCTGTCTTGACTAGTGTCTGAATACTTCATAAATGAAAAATAATTTCTAATGTATCTTCAAACTAGAGAAATGGTAGTTTTGGATAATTTTCCAGATGCTATAGTCTCAGGAAGAACTCTGAATTCTCTAGCTTGCATTGTTCATGATTTTGTGTGCATTCAGGAATATAAAACATTAAACATAAAGTCCAAATACAAAATGTAAGCTCAGAGGGTAAAAATTGAGTCTGGTTAGTATCTGTAATCCTTGGGGAAAGGCTAAGGAGAGAAAAAGTTGTTTTCAGGCTTGCTTGTAAATAAATTATGTTTAATAAAAAAAAAAAGCTCATACTCTTAGGTCCATGAATTATCAGTAAACCTATGCGTTCAGCCTGGAGGACTGATCAATTCTCTGAGAAAAAAATCATATAAATTATGAAATTCTTACAGAAGCAAATTAAGCAGGCTGGCAATCGACTGTTATAGAAATTTTCACATAATTAATGTAAAAGTTCTTATGAGTTAGGGAGACAAGGATCAACAGGGGTGAAATAGAATGAAGAATAGAATAATTAATATAAGTCTATCTGAATAAACACAGGTGGGCTTTCACAATCCATGAATATTGTTCTCAAAGCTCCTTGTGTAATCCTGACCTATGACTGAACAAATCATCAATCAAAGCTTAATGAGTAGCTAAGCAGGAGTAGGCCTAGAAGTATTACCTTCTGATGCCTTTAGTAAAAAGGATGCATGGTTAACCTTTTCTTTACCTTAAAAGAAATATAGGATGCTTAGAAATAAACATTAATAGAAATAAAGTTCTAAATAGACTTCAGCTATTTTAGGTTAATACTCAGGAGACGCTGGCATTGGAATCCAGACTCTGGTCAACCCGGATCAAGACGGGACACTGATCACAGCAAGAACATTAAGGACAGGGTGTCGACCGGAGTCGGAGTGGAACCAGAACATAAAGATCAGCTAAGCAATGGAAAAGAATGGACTCTTGTGGACTCCTGACAATGGACTTTTGTGGACATCTAACAATTGAAGAAAAGAAGAATTGAAATAGCTAGTAGAATTTTAACAGAAGCTTATGAAAAGTTTATGATGTAATTGATTATTAGTCTCTATATAAACCGATAGTGAATTTGAGTCAGGTACCATTCACTGCGGGGGTGGTCCAACTCTGAGTTGTTTAATAAAACCAGCAAACCTAGAGACCCGGACTCTGCCAATTTTCTTTAACATCGACTTGCTGTTCTCAGTAATGTGCTCACTCCGGGAACAGCTGGGCTAATCCAAGACTCAATTGATTAAGATATTAGTAGCTGCCAAATGTCTTTTCTCAAAGCACTGGGACTTTCTGTGTATGTACCAAGTCTGGAATGGACATGTGCATGAGCTTAGTACCTCAGCTTCAGTAATGAGAGGAAAACTCTGTGAAAGGAACCAGCTTTGTTCTCATCCATTCCAAAGATTTAAAATCTCCCCTTGTGATTTTGAGAATTCACTCATGGGAATTTACCACCTGCAGTAATACATGGTTACATTTACACATCTGGAAATGCATTGGTCTGTGCTTAGAAAATAAAGCTATTAATTTATTGACACACTGTCTGTAACAGTCATCAAATGGACACACATTTGATATGAAAATGCTATAAACATTAGCAAGGTTAGACTGTACCTGTGAAAATAATAAATCCAATCATGCTTTGTGCAACAGCCATTCACTTCATGTTTTCATCACAAAATGAGGCTGTTATCTGATGATTACAGACTTAATAAGTAATAAAAAAATTAAGAAAGGAAACATTTTTATAAGACCATCTACCTGGATCAAAGCTCTATTCTACTTATATAGATGAAAAATCTTAAAATCAAGGTTAAGTACCATGAAAATAATAGATTTCATTAGTTTGCCCTCCTCCTTCCCCCTTTTAAGGATGTTAAAGAATAAGGATATAGAATTTACTTTCCACATTTAATTTTTAGTTTACACAAATCAAAAGTGTAGATGAAAACCTTTCCTTCTACCTGGTTATAGTCCTTCGTAAACTTAATCAAACTTTTTAGAAAGTTCATATTTTTAACAAAATTCCAAACCAGGCAAATTTTTCTTTGATAAAAAGACATCATGCAGTAGAAGGAAAATGGATAAACCTACATTCCTACACCATTACCACCTTTCCTCTGATACCAGGTGTTGCCGCTTGTCTGCGGCAAGCTCCGTTCGGTTGCTGGCTGGCCTGAGGCTATCCGCACCCCAGGGCCATTGAGCACTGACACCAATGTGAGGATGCAACAAATGGCGTTTATTTAACTGCGCAACAGCCTTATATAGTCGTCTTGTCCCGTACGAACTCGCACGATACTTGCACATCCTGCTCCTTTCGCCACGCCTACCTTCCGTTACAGCCCGAGATTTTCCGGTCGCCGTACCCTAATCTACCTACATTTCCCCCTCCCCATGCTTCAAGTCATGCGAAGTAAAGCATATCGCTGATTCTGGAGCCTTGCGTCAAAGCGTAAGCGTAGCTGGCGGATACAACATCCCGAGCCCAGGTTCTCCAGTAAGATTCCCCTGCAACTCCTGAGATGCAAAGCAAAAGCAAGCTAATCATGAGCGCATTGTTCAAAGCTTTTGTTTCACTCAGCAACGGTCGCCGTTCCTCATCTTTCTTGGCGCCCCGCCGCTTCACCAGACCCTCTGTACTGTCATGACTCCTCACGTCTGAAGGTCGAGGCTGGTGCTGTTTCGGCTTCCCCCACAGGTACTCCTGCAAAACATAAAGCTCGGACAGCGTACATATTACTTCGGGTTAGGATTTTGTTTTAAATCAGGGCGCAAACAGCGTGTAGGGACCCACTGTATAACATCATCCCGTTTGATGGCGGCATACCCCCTCCCGTGATGTAGCAGCTCCCAACCTGTTTCCCACTCCGCTGTCCCAGGGAACCGAACCTTGACTGGGGGGCCCACTTCTGGCACCCCTGGACCCCAATGTCACTCAATTGGGGCACGCTCTTGGTCTCCCCGGGCAAAATGATTTAAAGAATAAAGAGGGCGATGTAAAATGTGAGATTGGTAGTTGACAGGAATTACGTCTGGGAATCCTTCCCCCTCCCCAAGAATCTTAATTCTGTGTTTTAGCGTCTGATTAGCGCGCTCTACAATGGCCTGCCCGGTAGAATTATACGGAATGCTGTGTTTGAGCGTGATACCCCACCGCTGACACCACTGACGTGTGGTATGAGCAATAAAACAGGGGCCATTATCAGTTTTGATCTCGACAGGTAGGCCTAGCCAAGCGATTGCAAGATTCCAATGTAGCTGAATGGAGCATGCTGTTTGTTTCCGATGCGGGGTGGCCACAATCATCATACTGTAAGTGTCCACGCGCCTCTATATTAGTTCTGATTGGCTTATGCTAAAAAGCTATATCTTGCAGGTGCAGCATTCTTTCTTATTTTTCAACTTCCCCCATATCTTGTTGGTCTCATAGCCAAGGCCCTTGTTCTGTATTATGATTGGCTAGTTCATCACCACCCCATTACCACCCCCTGGACATGCCTGGACATAGCTCGTTCAGTAGCTCGTTCCCACCATTGTCCCGTGGGAACCCCACAATTCCCCCTTTTTGTTTTTGAACGAGCTATGTCCTATCTCGTCCTTTTTGTTTTTGTTTCTTACTCAAACCCGGTTCCCTGTGTCTCGCAGAGCCCAGTCAGAGAATCCCAGCCTTGGTTACCCATAAATCCTGCTCTCTGTTGTTGTGCCAAAAAGGCTGTATTGACCATTCGTTGCACAGTTTTCTGCAAACATGCAAACAAACAGGGTAACACAAGGAGGATAATGCCTATTATAAACATTCCCATAAGCAGACTCTATCTACAAAACATGCAGTTTACTTCAGAACATACTGTTATTCTCTATTATTCTAGCTGAAAGGAAAATTACTGACAGGAAAGCTGATTCTGTGTAAAGGTAACACAGAGCAGGCCTTTTAGAGCCTACTCTGAGGCCTACTCTTGCTAAACCGTTGCTAAACCATCCAGTATCAATTTCCCCCTTTGGAAGCAGTTAGATTTGTTATCTCACTACTTCCATATACTATTCTCAACGATTGTCTTAACACAACCCACGCAGATCCCTATGATAACTATAATCACAACTACATAAACTATTCCCTCTAATAATGTGGCTAACCATCCTTTTAGAGACAATCCACCGTACTCCTGCGCCTGTAGAGACAGAAGCATAACCTCGACCCATTAGTAATAGTTCCCCTGGTCCCAACCATTCGTTAGTCCCTGGTTCCCTATGCCACACTTTGCCTTTGTTTTGCACATAGCTTGCTCCCTGTCAAACTGCCTCCCAATGTATTACAATTGGGGGTCGCTCCTTATCTCCTGTTAAAGTTAAATGGTTAAGTACATAAACAGCTTTTGCAAGTCTCTCAGAAGGTTCAGTCACCTCTCCCCCTTTTTGTTTTTGCAGAAGCTGTTTCAATGTACTATGAGCACGTTCCACAATCGCTTGACCCGTAGGCGAATGAGGAATCCCAGTGACATGTGTAATACCCCATAGTTGACAAAATTGACAAAAAATTTATGAACAGTATGCTGGTCCATTATCAGTCTTAAGTTGTTGTGGAACCCCAAGACTTGCAAAGCAAGCAAGTAAATGTCGTTTGACATGACGACCTGTTTCCCCAGTTTGTGCTGTTGCCCATATTACATGTGAAAACATATCAACAGATACATGAACATATTTGAGCCTCCCAAATTCTGCAATGTGAGTAACATCCATTTGCCACAGTTGCAACGCACTCAGTCCTCGAGGATTTATCCCTATCCCAATTCCCATGCCAATTTTCTGACAACTAGGACAAGCGCTAACTAATTCACGTGCTTGTGCCATGGTGAGGTGAAATTGTTTCGCTAGCATTTTCGCTGATTGATGAAAGAATTGATGGGATAGGTGTATTTGTTCAAATAAATTTGGTGATACTTGCGTATAGGATACAAGTGTGTCTGCTTTATTATTTCCAACGCTCAAACCTTGATCAAAATGATGACTACGAATGTGGGTGACAAAATAAGGTATCTCTCTGAGGTTTATTGCTTGATGCAACTGTAGCAAAATGGTGTAAAGTCGCATATTTCTTATTGGTCGTATAAAAGCTCTGTCAATTCGATTTACAATGCCTGCTGCATAAAGAGAGTTTGTTACAATATTGACAGGTAAGTCCTTCCATTTTATAAAGACCTGGTATATTGAAAAAGTTCAAGTGTCTGCAATGAGTCCTCAGTTTGTCCTGAGAATTTACAATGTTTCCATTGTCCATCCTCTTGCCAGGTAATAACTGCTGAATGTGATCGCTTTCCTGCATCAGTAAAAACAGTTAGTCCAGTCACAGGTATCTCTGATCTGATAGGTTTTTCTTCCCAGTCCTGTTTGCAAATAAACTGTAGCTTTTTATCTTTTGGCAAATGTGTTAACAATTGTCCAGTAAAGTCCTGTAAGGCCATTTGAAAAAGAGTTGACTGATTTGTTAACCACTGTAGATATTCCTTTCTGATAGGTAAATAGATAGCACCTGAGTCTAGTCCGGTAATGTCTGTAATCCTTTTATGCACTTTGATAAGCAATTGTGCTATTGCTTCCGCTCTGGTACAAATTGTTGTTTTAGGATGAAAAGGTGGAAAAACCCATTCTATGATTTGCTGTTTAATGTCCGGCACCTGCACAGTCATTGCAGTAGAATTTGTAAGGTCAGAAACCAAAGAGTCCACTCGAGCATTGCCTTCTGCAATAAACCCAGGCAAATTAGTATGATTTCTTACATGTAAAACATAAAACAATGCAGTTCGGATTTGAATTTCTTGCCACAGAGCTCGCAGCAATTCAAAAACACACTGATTACATATATGCTCTATAACAGATCTATCCAATTGCTTTATAATGCCAGCTACATATGCTGAATCAGTAACCAAATTAAAGGGAATGGGAAAATTCTGAAATACTTCTAATACAGCTCGTAATTCTACCACCTGAGGTGAACCCTTTTGTTGTACTACCATAGATTCCCACTTGCCCTCAGAATACCAGACAAGGCCCGCCTTGCCTGTTTTCCCAGATCCATCTGTAAAAATGGTAGTTCCATCCACAGGAGTGTCTGCGCACCACACTCCTGTGGCAATTGGAAGTTCCACACTCAGTTTTATAACAGGATGGGAGGGCAAGTGGTAAACAATCTGTCCCGAGAAATTCTCCATAGCTGTTTGCAAAGCAAAGCTATTAGCCATACACCACTCAAAATATTGAGCTGCAATAGGAACGGTTAGTGATGCAGGGATCTCTGGCCACAAGCTCCCGACATCGCATCCGTCCTTTGATGAATAATCTGTGCCAATAGCTCTGTAACGAATCTGATCATTCTGAATTCCATTGACCAATTATTGCATACGGAATTTGCCTATCAAACAAATTGATAATTTGTATTTCCTGATTCAAATCAATACGATGTACAAATTTGGAATGTAGCCTGCTTTCTATTTCTGTTATCAGTTGCTGTATCTCTGAAGTAGTGTGTCGTGGTGCTGTTAAAGTTGTGTCCCCTGCTAACAATTGGAATATAGGCTGCAATTGTGACGACGTAAGCCCCAAGTACGGCCGCAGCCATAACTTGAGCCTTATGTTCCACAGTACCCACTTTTGCACATGCCTTTATCATAGCATTCAAATCTGTTTTTCCAGGTAAAGCTTCAATGATCTTTTGACAATCAGCATTAGCATTATCCCTGTTTGCCACAGGTCCAAGGCTTGGCAGCCGCACAGGTTAACCCTGCGTGGAAACACCAGTCCTGCGCTCCCTGCGGTTCGGGCTGCGAGTTAACTGCTTAGGCCTGGAACTGGTTGGGAAGATTCATTTGTGTCAGCACACGGTTCCCCCCGCCACGTTCTTTCTCCAGTTTCCCTGCACTCTGCAGCTGGTTGTTATCAGCTGACCTTGAGCATTATACTGAGACCTGCACAGCTTCACAAGATGCCCTAGCTTCTCACAGCAATGACACATCAAAACAGAGTTATCTCTCCCACTCAGCTTCACCTTCTTAAGGCAGTTTTTCTTAAAGTGACCTTCCTGTTCGCATGTATAACAACGATGAACTACCTTAACTGCCGCCGCAAAAGTTTTTGCTAAATGCTCCATCTGAGATGTGGTGTTTCCTACTTTCTCACAAGCATCCATTAGCTCAGTTAAGGTGGGGTTACGATTTGCCATCCCTGCAACAACTTTCCTGCAGTCCTCACCTGTGTTGTCCTTCGCTAACTGTAGTAACAATGCTTCTTTTACAATTTTCCAATCTAAAGGTTGCCAAATATTTCTTCCCTCAGGACCTGCACCCACAATCACCGGATATGCTTGTGGAATTATAACTCCTTCTAATAATGCATCTCGAATGACCCCTTTCCATTTCACTCCTCCCTCACCTCCCCCCCTTCCCCTGTATACGCGGGCGGACGCTGACCCTCTCCCTCACCTCCCACATTACCAGATGGATGCAAACCTCCCCCCCGCCCTGATCTAAAGGTGGAGTAGGGAGTTGTAAAGGAGGTTGAGGTGGATCTAATACTTGTCCCGAACACAGAGGGGGGTTTTGGGGAGACATAGTCACGTGTCCCGAGGCGTTGGCTGAACGATGCTGCTGCAATTCCGTCTTTAATTCTTCCAGTCGTCTATCAAGCTCTGTCATGTCAAGTTCGTGTCCATTTCGTGATGGTAACAGTCCTTTAAGTCCTTGTGACTCTGGTACTGCTGATTCCGTAAATGGCGAATCCGGTAAAGGTGGCTACAAAGCAGGTTTACCCTCCTTCTTGTCCTCCTGCTGAGCCTCATCCGTAGAGAGATCAATGAGAGGAGGAGGGGGTTTCGGAGGGGGTTTTGGCCAAGTCTCTTGTTCAGCGTCTGAATCAATTAGTTCAAATCGAGTTTGTGTTTTAGGGCGCACTACCGGTTCTGATGGATCTGTATCTATTTTTCTCGCTCCCCTCTCCTCGGCTTTTTTCGGAGCCGTCCGTACCCACGGTGATAAAGGAGCTGCCACCGGTACAGCCACCGGGGCCGTGGGAGGTGTTGGTCCCGCAAACAGTGAGGGGGTAGTAGGCGCTTGCGTTCCTAAAGCCATAAAAGCTGTATGTGTGACTTCTTTCTCTGCTTTTATTCCTTTTAACGCTTCACTAACCAGCCTCCATGTAGCAGACAATTTAAAGGCTTCCTTATCACCACTTGACACCGCATTCCAGAGAGAGTGTCACGGTTTAAAGCTGGGCTGGCGATTAAACCTGCGGCAGATGCCCTCTGTTATCCCCCCCCCTCCCCCCAAAGGGAAAGGGAAAGGGAAAAGGGAGAGAGACTTCTGGGTTGGAAAATTAAAACAGTTTTAATAAACTATAATAATGAAAAAAAAGTATAATAATAATAATAGAAATAATCAAATATATACAAATATATATACAAAACCAAGATTGAGCTCCCCTGAAGTCAGCCACGTCACCACCGGCACTGCAGGGCAGGCTCCGGGAAGGCCCAGGCTGGGCCTAGCGATGGTCGAGAGCTGGATTCAGGAACGCACGGATCGGGATCGGGGGCAGCAGGAAAACAGACGGAGTCCTCCCTGGACACCGGCCATAGCAGAAAAGAGAGCGAGACCCTCGTGATCCCCCCACTTTATACCGAGAATGACGTGTATGGGATGGAATACCCTCGTTGGTCAATTTTGGGTCACCTGCCCTGTCCGCTCCCCGCTGCAGCTGCGACCCCCCCTTCGGCTCTTCACTCGTAAGCAATGAGGAATTCAGCAGTGACCTTGGTTTCTCTCAAGAATAAGTACAGCAAGAGCCTTTCTGCACAACATCCCTACCGGTGCCTCAGTGATAACTACAAACTTCGAGCGTTATCAGTCCTGGAAGCAGACACTGTCTGCAAAAACATGCAATTAGTTTCAGAAAATGCAGTTACTTAGAGGAGACTTAGCTGAAAGTAAAAATCACTGAAAGGAAAATCGGCCTGGTTTAGGCCAAACCAGGACATTCCACCCCTTATTCCATACCATTCACGTCATACTCAGATCACCACTAACTTTTCATTTTAAAATATATACAGATAACATTAGTTTATGATTCATCTCTATACAAAAAAAAAGTTCATCAAGTTCATTTAGTTCAGCATTGTGGGTTTCCATCTGGCTAGGAGTCTCCCAGGGTAGGAGAGATGATATGAGCTTTGTCACAGTTCGTGCCCACGGGTTGCAGGTTAAAGATGTCAGTCTCGAGGAGGTTACTGGACGCCACTTGCAGCTAGCTCCGGTCTCATCACCACTGCTTCAACCTGAAAGACACTTATGAACACTGTTAGTATTATGCAGCAATTAACATCATGCAGTTCAGAATTAAGTATTCTCACCCAAGATCAGATCACCTTCAGGGACACATCGGACTCCACCATCCTGCAGCATCACCCACCAAGTACATCCAGGTCCTTGAGCAAAAGCAATCCCATGAATGGGTTTACCTTTGCCTGTAGCAGGAAGAACCCAGACAGTTTTTCCCAACAGATTCCTTTCATGCACCACAGGGACTTTATCCCCTTCTATTGTATGTAAAAGGTCTGACTGAGCAGGGCCAGCTCGGTTGATAGATCCCCTGGTGTTAACTAGCCAGGTAGCTTGTGCCAAATGCTTATCCCAGTTTTTAAAGGTTCCACCCCCCATTGCTTTTAGGGTAGTTTTTAACAGCCCATTATACCGTTCAACTTTCCCAGAGGCTGGTGCATGATAGGGGATGTGATATACCCATTCGATGCCATGCTCTTTGGCCCAGTTATCTATGAGACTGTTTTTGAAATGAGTACCATTGTCCGACTCAATTCTCTCTGGTGTGCCATGTCGCCACAAGATTTGCTTTTCGAGGCCCAGAATAGTGTTCCGGGCAGTGGCATGGGGCACAGAGTATGTTTCCAGCCATCCGGTGGTCGCCTCCACCATGGTAAGTACATAACGTTTACCCTGGCGGGTCTGAGGGAGTGTGATGTAGTCAATTTGCCAGGCCTCCCCATATTTATATTTCAACCACCGCCCCCCATACCACAAAGGTTTTAACCGTTTGGCTTGCTTAATTGTGGCGCATGTTTCACAATCATGGATAACCTGTGCAATAGAGTCCATAGTTAAGTCCACCCCTCGGTCACGAGCCCATCTGTATGTTGCATCTCTCCCTTGATGACCTGAAGTGTCATGAGCCCACCGAGCTAAAAATAGTTCACCTTTATGTTCCCAGTCCAAATCTATTTGGAACACTTTAGCAGCCTGATCTGCTTGTTGGTTGTTTCGATGTTCCTCAGTTGCCCGACTTTTAGGTACGTGAGCATCTACATGACGTACCTTCACGACTAGTTTCTCTAGTCGAGCAGCAATATCTTGCCACAGTTCAACAGCCCAAATAGGTTTACCTTTACGCTGCCAGTTGCTTCGCTTCCACTGCTTTAACCACCCCCACAAGGCATTTGCCACCATCCATGAGTCAGTATAAAGATACAGCCTTGGCCACTTTTCTCGTTCAGCAATGTCTAAAGCCAGCTGGATGGCTTTTACCTCTGCAAATTGACTTGATTCACCTTGTCCTTCTGTGGCTTCTGTGACTCGTCGTATAGGACTCCATACAGCAGCTTTCCACTTCCGATGCTTTCCTACAAGACGGCAGGATCCATCGGTGAACAGGGCATACTGCTTTTCATCCTCTGGTAGTTCATTATACGGTGGGGCTTCTTCAGCACGTGTCACTTCCTTTTCTGGTGGCATTCCGAAGTCTTTGCCTTCTGGCCAGTCCATGATCACTTCTAAGATTCCTGGGCGATTAGGGTTTCCTATTCGAGCCCTCTGTGTATTTAATGCAATCCATTTACTCCATGTAGCATCAGTTGCATGATGAGTAGTAGGAACCTTACCCTTGAACATCCAGCCTAGTACTGGTAATCGGGGTGCCAGGAGAAGCTGTGCTTCAGTACCGATTACCTCTGAGGCAGCTCTAACTCCTTCATATGCTGCCAGTATCTCTTTTTCAGTTGGGGTGTAATTGGCCTCAGAGCCCTTGTATCCTCGACTCCAAAATCCTAGGGGTCGACCTCGAGTCTCCCCTGGTACTTTCTGCCAGAGGCTCCAGGTAGGACCATTGTCCCCAGCTGAGGTGTAGAGCACATTTTTAACATCTTGTCCCATACGGACTGGTCCAAGGGCTACTGCATGCACAATCTCTTGTTTAATCTGTTCAAAAGCCTGTTGTTGTTCAGGGCCCCACTGAAAATCATTTTTCTTTCTGGTCACCTGATAAAGAGGGCGTACTATCTGGCTGTAATCTGGAATATGCATTCTCCAGAAACCCACAACGCCTAAGAAGGCTTGTGTTTCCTTTTTGTTAGTTGGTGGGGACATAGCTGTTATTTTGTTGATCACCTCTATTGGGATCTGGCGACGCCCATCTTGCCATTTAATCCCTAAAAACTGGATCTCCCGGGCAGGCCCCTTGACCTTGCCTCTTTTTATGGCAAAACCAGCTTGCAGAAGAATTTGGATGATTTTCTCCCCTTTGTCAAAAACTTCTGCTGCTGTATCACCCCATACAATGATGTCATCAATATATTGCAAATGTTCTGGAGCTCCACCCTCTTCTAGTGCAGTCTGGATCAGTCCGTGGCAAATAGTAGGACTGTGTTTCCACCCCTGGGGCAGTCGATTCCAGGTGTACTGGATACCTCTCCAGGTAAAAGCAAACTGTGGCCTGCACTTTGGTGCCAAGGGAATAGAGAAAAATGCATTAGCAATGTCTATAGTGGCGTACCACTTGGCTGCCTTTGACTCCAGTTCGTATTGAAGTTCTAGCATGTCTGGCACAGCAGCACTCAGAGGTGGTGTAACTTCATTTAGGCCACGATAGTCCACAGTTAATCTCCATTCTCCATCAGACTTTTGCACTGGCCATATAGGACTATTAAAGGGTGAGCGAGTCTTGCTAATCACTCCTTGATTTTCTAATTGTCTAATCAGTTTATGAATGGGGATCAGGGAGTCTCGATTGGTGCGATATTGTCGTCGGTGCACCGTGGCAGCAGCAGTTGGCACCTGTTGTTCTTCAACTTTCAGCAACCCCACAACAGAAGGATCCTCTGAGAGGCCAGGCAAGGTAGACAGCTGTTTAATGTCCTCAGTCTCTACAGCTGCTACACCAAAGGCCCATCTATACCCTTTTGGGTCCTTAAAATACCCTTTCTTAAGGTAGTCTATGCCAAGGATGCACGGAGCATCTGGACCAGTCACAATGGGGTGCTTTTTCCATTCATTTTCAGTTAGGCTCACTTCGGCCTCCAATACAGATAACTCTTGAGATCCCCCTGTTATTCCCGAGATACTGACAGATTCTGTCCCTTTATGATTCGATGGCATGAGGGTGCACTGTGCACCAGTGTCTACCAGGGCTCGATACTTTTCTGGTTCTAATGTGCCAGGCCATCGAATCCACACAGTCCAATAAATCCGGTTATCCCTCTCCTCCTCCTGGCTAGAGGCAGGGCCCCTCTAATTAAAGACTGGATTCGTGCTGCTCACGGGGATTGGACCTTCATTTCCCCTATTCACTCTTGGAAAAAAAGGATTTGAGGCCCATCTACCCTGACTGGGGTCCTGCTCATTGGTAACTGGAGCAGCCATCCTCCTGTGATTGTTCTGCTTTAGAAGGACCTTTCTCGTCTTTCTTGTGTAATGGGCCTTCTTTAAAAAGACGATCAAGGAAACCCCCCTCTGTGTCAGGCCCTGACTCTGACTGAGAAGGGCCCTCACCTGGGTCCCGTGCTGGCTCTGCCTTAGAAGCCTCTGAGTCATCATCCTTCACTTTACTAGCTGATTTCTTTCGGTGTTTTCTCCTGGTTACAGGGGCAGCATGATACCTCCCGCTGTTGCTGCACCGACATCTAATCACATAGCACACCAGTAACACATACAGGACACACGAAAATAACGACATGCCCTGTTCGAATTTTGCAGGAATCAGCTTGGCAAAAAAGGAGCAGATACTATCAAAATCAGTTAAAAGAAGCCCGGTGTGCGCAGCTACGGATTCGCGATTAAAGCTGCCCATCATTGTATCATAGAGATAAGAGATCAGAATAATGACTGCCCAGTTTATCACGACATAAATCAGTATCACAACCCATACCGGAACGACACATTTTGACCAGCACGCCCTGTTAAACCACATGTAAGCACTAACACACAGCACATACGGCAAGTAAGGTATCATTACACATAACTGTAAAACAAGCTTTATAAAGAGAAGAGGTAACACAAGGCTCACAAATGACATTATCATCTTAGCTATCTGTTTTAGTTTCCAACCCCTCGTAAATCTCAAAGGAAGAAATCTGATACTCTCTCGGCTGAGCTCTCCGGGTCTCCTCCCACTGGAGCTGGGATTCGACTTATCAGAGCAACCTGTCGGAGCTTCTCTCGAGCCCCACGTTGGGCGCCAATAAATCTGTCACGGTTTAAAGCTGGGCTGGCGATTAAACCTGCGGCAGATGCCCTCTGTTATCCCCCCCCCCTCCCCCCAGAGGGAAAGGGAAAGGGAAAAGGGAGAGAGACTTCTGGGTTGGAAAATTAAAACAGTTTTAATAAACTATAATAATGAAAAAGAGTATAATAATAATATTGGAATAATCAAATATATACAAATATATATACAAAACCAAGATTGAGCTCCCCTGAAGTCAGCCACGTCACCACCAGCACTGCAGGGCAGGCTCCGGGAAGGCCCAGGCTGGGCCTAGCGACGGTCGAGAGCTGGATTCAGGAACGCACGGATCGGGATCGGGGGCAGCAGGAAAACAGACGGAGTCCTCCCTGGACACCGGCCATAGCAGAAAAGAGAGCGAGACCCTCGTGATCCCCCCACTTTATACTGAGAATGTCGTGTATGGGATGGAATACCCTCGTTGGTCAATTTTGGGTCACCTGCCCTGTCCGCTCCCCGCTGCAGCTGCGACCCCCCCTTCGGCTCTTCACTCGTAAGCAATGAGGAATTCAGCAGTGACCTTGGTTTCTCTCAAGAATAAGTACAGCAAGAGCCTTTCTGCACAACATCCCTACCGGTGCCTCAGCGATAACTACAAACTTCGAGCGTTATCAGTCCTGGAAGCAGACACTGTCTGCAAAAACATGCAATTAGTTTCAGAAAATGCAGTTACTTAGAGGAGACTTAGCTGAAAGTAAAAATCACTGAAAGGAAAATCGGCCTGGTTTAGGCCAAACCAGGACAGAGAGTCACCAATCTTCTCCCATAAAGGCACTTCAAAGACATCATTAAAGGTTGTAAAATGTCCTTTATCTTTTGCCCAAAACAGTAACGGCTTTAACGCAGCTTCGTCATATTTAATTCCTCTCTCAGAGAGTATATGTTGGAGGAGTTTCACCACTGCCACTTCTGTCTTGGTCAGGGTAGACCCCATGTAAACACGCCCGAGCCGCATCCCATGTCGCCCGGTCCTCCCGCGCAGCCCGTAGCAGCCACAAGATAACTCCCCATGTTTTTAATTCTTTGGCAGAACCCGCTGCCATAGCTCGCTGAGCGAGCTTCATCGAGCACCGCTCCCAGGTATTCGGCTGTAAACAATCAGCCGGTCCTGCCACCGCCCCCCCCTTTAACGAGACTGTCCACACACTGGGCTATGTCTTTCGATTTCACAGAAATCTTAAATTCCCCGCCCAGTAACGAAATCACCTTTATCAAGGCTTCCATGGTTTGCGAACCCACTCCGACCGCCTGCGGTCCGCCAGCCCAGCAATCACGTCGGGGTCACCATTTGTTGCCGCTTGTCTGCGGCAAGCTCCGTTCGGTTGCTGGCTGGCCTGAGGCTATCCGCACCCCAGGGCCATTGAGCACTGACACCAATGTGAGGATGCAACAAATGGCGTTTATTTAACTGCGCAACAGCCTTATATAGTCGTCTTGTCCCGTACGAACTTGCACGATACTTGCACATCCTGCTCCTTTCGCCACGCCTACCTTCCGTTACAGCCCGAGATTTTCCGGTCGCTGTACCCTAATCTACCTACACCAGGTTAAAAACCCCTTTGTATATTTTTAACTTCTTTTTTCCTCTCTTTTGGGGTTTTGTTCCACTCACTGCACTAGTTTATGCATCAGAGTTTCTGTGTTATCTAAAAGATCTAAACATCTGTGCTTTCTTTTTTTTTTCAACTCTATACTGGAAAGAAGTTATTTACTGAACTAAATGTTATGTTGCCAAATGCTTATATGAGACCTGAATGATTGGGCTGATTTCACTCTTCCCCCAAATACAATGTCTGCAAATTATTGCAAAATAACTGTCATTAGCCATTTAGAAAGAGCAGAGTAAATGTATACACTGCTGCTTTCCCACTCAGCACTCTAATTGCATCTATCTGTAGAGCTTTGCAATTTGCAGTCCTTAAATATGAAGGCAGCACCAGAAAAAACAATACACTGTGGTGAGACAAAGAGAAACTATATGCCATATATCAGCCAGGAGTGAACGGTTGAATTATTAATACTTTGAGAAGTGTTGACACAGGTTCATCTCTAGTGTCAGGAAAACAAAAGAAAGAGAGAAACAAATAATAGTTTGTCTTATACATAATTTCATTGTTAATATTTGATGTTAGCCTCCATCTACAAAGCAACTTTTAGCCATATTTCCTTTTTCTTATCTTGAATTATGAGCTCCTTAATGCATTTGAAAATTAAAAAGTCATCTCTCAACAGAGGGATACAGTGCAAGTCCCTGGCTGGAAGAAACATCTGGCTTAGGTCCATATAAGAAAAGACCTTGTGTCAGGCACTCAAACACAGAGTGTACAAGTCTATCCACAGCTTTCCAATCCTCACCTGCCCTCTATAGTTTGAAATTAGGTTTCACACTGCAGTAGGCTGAGTTGCAAAAGATGAGAATTTGCAAGCATGTTTGAGTGACTGTGGAGAGACTATTTTGCCATTTGGAGCAGAAATATATCACCTATTAGTCCTGAGTTTTTAAATGAATGCCTGTTGTCATATGAAAATACAAATGAACTTTTCAGGCAAGAAAAAATGATGATAAAATCTGGCAGATTAATTTTTGATAGTTTATTGGTCACTGGAATGTATATAATTACCTATGAATAATGAAGAGAGAATTATTTAAGCATCTAACAGATAAAATAAATGTTCTAATCAATTCCAGGTCTCAGTTTGCTTAACAGGAGCTGTGCTGCAAACTCTTGTGAACGTCACCTGCCTCACTACAAGCTCCTTCCTAGAATAATTTGACAGCAAGAAGGATCTATATATGTCAGGTCATTTATTCTTAATGAATATGAATAGTTCAGCTTGCTCCCATTCACTTCCACTATTAGTGAGGCCTTTTGGCTTTCCATGCTTTTTTGGTCTAAGTATTATTTACCACTTGCATATCTGAATTCATCTGTGTGCTTTCTCTAGGTCACTTCTCAGTTTTCATGTCGTTACGACATTTTTTCAGCATATGAGTCACTGCAAGAAGTACAGTGTGTGCATTGGAGTCAAATCAGGAAAGGACAGCTGCAACTGATAACACAGAATCATAGAACGGTTTGGGTTGGAAGAGACCTTAAAGATTATCTAGTTCCAATCCCCCTTCAGTGCAGGTGGGGAGCTGTGGGGATCTGTTCCTTGTCCCCCTTTTTTTTCCGCATTGTCTCAGAAACCGTCCTATCCCACGTGCTCAGACGCCATCTTCTGGGGTAAAGGACTACCTGACCTTGACGACATTTTCTGAGGCAAGAAGTTAGTCGCCGACTAGGGGTGAGTGACGTCTCCACCCTCCAGCCCTCCACTCCCTCTGGAGAGACCCATCTGGGATATCTGGCGACAGCCTGGCAATGGGCCAATGCTACGGCGCAGGAACCGGACCTGGCACGCCCTCGGGCCCGTGAGTAGTGCAAACTGTGACTGGCGGCTCCACGTCAGCATGACTCTGCAAAAATTCTCTATAAAAGAGGCCGTTTTGCCCCACCACGCGCGCACCCACCCCCGACTGCCGAGAATCAACGGAGGACCCACGGGACGCCGCGGGATCCAGGGTGGTGACTATCCTTTCCCTCTCAACTGATCGCTTTTCCTCTCTTCCTTTTACTTACTTCTCTCTCTCTCTCTCCCCCTTCCTTGCTCACTAAGTTGCCTCATTGTTGGACTTAATAAAGTCAACGTTAAGTTTATTGATACCGTGCCTCGGTTGTGCTTTGTCCGAACTCAAGGATCATGAATCTATTTTATCTTTGGTCAGGATTTTGGGGGTGATTTATACCGGGTGATTAATCAGGCGGGTCTCACGTGGACTGACTGCATTGAATCAGGCGGGTCCCATGTGGACTGACTGCATTTAATTTCTAGATTTACTAATAAGGCAGATCTTAATCTGAAACCTGACAGGAGAGGGGTCTGTCTTCCATCTGCCATGGGCAGGGACACCTTCCACTAGACCAGGTTGCTCAAAGCCCCATCCAACCCGGCCTGGAACACTGCCAGTCAGGGGGCATCCACAACTTCTCTGGGAAATATGTTCCACTGTCGCACCATCCTCACAGGAAAGAATTTCTACCTAATATATAATCTAAATCTACCCTCTACCAGTTTAAAACTATTACCCTCCTCCTATCACTACATACCCTTGTAAAAAGTCCCTCTCCCGCTTTCCTGTAGGCCCCCTTCAGGTACTGAAAGGCTGCTATAAAGCCTGCCCAGAGCCTTCTCTTCTCCAGACTGAACCACCCCAGAGGCTATTCAGCTCTCTGCACTGGGCACTGCGATTACCCAACTCCAGGAAGCACTTGCTGTGACGACCCAGACCTTGGCAACAAGGGCTGCAGCTAAGCAGTCCCCAGTGATGGGTGATGTAGCTAACCTAGGGACTCAACCAGTGCTGGTATCAGTCACCCCTGTACAGAAGACGAAAACCACAAAAAGAGCAGGTTGTGATGACCTACCAGGGACATCAAAGGAGGCTGAGCCAGAGGTAACTACTCGATCCCTCTCCCTGAGTGAGTTGCGACATATACGTAAAGATTACAGCTGTCAGGAAGGCGAGCAGCTTGTTACTTGGCTGCTCTGCTGCTGGGATAACGGAGCCGATGGTCTCGAGTTAGATGGTAGAGAAGCCAAACAGCTGGGACCAATGGCTAGAGAAGTGGGTATTGATAGGGGTCTTGCAACTGGTGTACAGCCCCTCACATTCTGGTGGTGACTCCTGTGAAGCGTAAGGAAAAGGTAACCCTTTAGGGATGATGTCATATGCCATCCAGGAAAGGGGACAATCATTGAGAGAGGTGTTAAGAATCTAAGGGAAATAGCTGTGCGGGAGCTGATTTTTGCTGACCTGGATGACCCGCAGACACCACTAGATCCAGATGCACTCAAAGTTACCGGACCCATGTGGTGCAAGTGGGTACAGACTGTGCCACCATCATATGGCAACATATTAGCATTATTTAGCTGGGAAGATGCCAAGGCACCAACGGTGGGTGACATATATAATCGAATGCAGCAATATGCAGACAATCTCATTTCCTACCCACAGGCCAACGTCTCTGCTGTGGAAAACTTGTCTGACAAATCCACAGAACTATTCGGTGAGATGTTGGACAAATTGTCCCATATGGAGGACAGACCCCGCTCCCCACCTGCACCGAAGAATGTCTCAGCCATCAGGAGACAGTGTTCCCCTGCAGGACCTGCCAAGGATGGATGGTACACATCGCGAAGCACCCTGTGTTTTTTCCTGCGCGACCATGGAGAAGGCATGAGGAAATGGGATGGAAAACCTACATCGGCTTTACGGACACGTGTACGTAAGTTAAAAGGTGGACTGATTAGGAATGGGGCTTATCCCAGGAGACTTGTTGCTCCATTTTCCAATGCGAAGCTCTCCAGACAGTGTAGATGGGCTTCAGATCCCTATTTACCAGATGTGAATAATGGGGATCAAATCTATGTGAGCCATTTGCCATGGACTGGTCCAGACTGCACTGGAGAAGGGTGGAGCTCCAGAACACCTGCAGTACATTGATGACATCATTGTATGGGATAATACAGCAGGAGAAGTTTTTGAAAAAGGGGAAAAAGTCATTCGAATCCTTCTAGAAGCTGGTTTTGCCATCATACGAGGTAAGGACCTGCAAAAGAGATCCAGTTTTTAGGGATCAAGTGGCAAGATGGCTGTCGTCAGATCCCAATGGACGCGATTAACAAAATAACAGCCATGTCTCTGCCAACTAACAAAAAGGAGACACAAGCTTTCCTAGGCACATAGTAGGCTTCTGGAGGATGCACATTCCCCATTACAGCCAGATTGTGAGCCCTCCATATGAAGTAACTCGAAAGAAGAATGACTTTAAATGGGGCCCTGAGCAACAAAAGGCTTTTGAGCAAATTAAAGAAGAGATAGTCCATGCAATGGCCCTTGGGCCAGTGGGGATGGGACCAGATGTAAAGAACATCCTCTATACCGCAGCTGGGGAGAAGGGTCCTACCTGGAGCCTCTGGCAAAAGGCACCGGGGGAGACTCGAGGTCGACCCCTAGCGTTTTGGAGCTGGGGATACAGAGGATCAGAGGACTGCTGTACTCCAACTGAAAAAGAGATACTGGCAGCCTATGAAGGAGTTGGAGCTGTCTCAGAAGTTACTGGTACTGAGGCATAGCTCCTCCTGGCACCCTGATAGCCAGTGTTGAACTGGATGTTTAAAGGACAGACCCCCTCTACACATCATGCAACTGATGACATGTGGAGTAAGTGGGTTGCATTGATTAGTCAGTGAGTCCGAACAGGGAACCTCAATCGCCCAGGAATTCTGGAAGTAATCATGGACTGGCCCGAAAGCAAAGATTTTGGAATGTTGCCAGAGGAGGAGGTGATGTGCACTGAAGAGGCCCCACCATACAGTAAACTATCAGAAAACAAGAAGCATCATGCCTTGTTCACCGATGGATCTTGTACCCGGTTGATAGATGATGATAAAGCAGTGGATGTGGTCTGTCTTGATTTCAGTAAAGCATTTGACACAATCTCCCACAGTATCCTCGCAGCTAAACTGAGGAAGTGTGGTCTGGATGATTGGGTAGTGAGGTGGATTGTGAACTGGCTGAAGGAAAGAAGCCAGAGAGTGGTGGTCAATGGGACAGAGTCCAGTTGGAGGCCTGTGTCTAGCGGAGTCCCTCAAGGGTCGGTACTGGGACCAGTTCTATTCAATATATTCATTAATGACTTGGATGAGGGAATAGAGTGCACTGTCAGCAAGTTCGCTGATGACACAAAACTGGGAGGAGTGGCTGACACACCGGAAGGCTGCGCAGCCATTCAGAGGGACCTAGACAGGCTGGAGAGTTGGGCGGGGAGAAATTTAATGAAATATAACAAGGGCAAGTGTAGAGTCCTGCATCTGGGCAAGAACAACCCCATGTATGAGTACAAGTTGGGGACAGACCTGTTGGAGACCAGCGTAGGGGAAAGGGACCTGGGGGTCCTAGTAGACAGCAGGATGACCATGAGCCAGCAGTGTGCCCTTGTGGCCAAGAAGGCCAATGGCATCCTGGGGTGTATTAGAAGGGGTGTGGTTAGCAGGTCAAGAGAGGTTCTCCTCCCCCTCTACTCTGCCCTGGTGAGGCCGCATCTGGAATACTGTGTCCAGTTCTGGGCCCCTCAGTTCAAGAAGGACAGGGAACTGCTAGAGAGAGTCCAGCGCAGAGCCACGAAGATGATTAAGGGAGTGGAACATCTCCCTTATGAGGAAAGGCTGAGGGAGCTGGGTCTCTTTAGCTTGGAGAAGAGGAGACTGAGGGGTGACCTCATTAATGTTTATAAATATGTAAAGGGCAAGTGTCATGAGGATGGAGCCAGGCTCTTCTCAGTGACATCCCTTGACAGGACAAGGGGCAATGGGTGCAAGCTGGAACACAGGAGGTTCCACATAAATATGAGGAAAAACTTCTTTACGGTGAGGGTGACCGAACACTGGAACAGGCTGCCCAGAGAGGTTGTGGAGTCTCCTTCTCTGGAGACATTCAAAACCCGCCTGGACGCGTTCCTGTGTGATATGGTCTAGGCAATCCTGCTCCGGCAGGGGTATTGGACTAGATGATCTTTCGAGGTCCCTTCCAATCCCTAACATTCTGTGATTCTATGATTCTGTGAAGAGAGTCGCCTACTACTATCACCCGTCACTTTTTCTTAGTTGCACTGGTTCTTATACGGGGAGCACATCGGGCTGCCTTACTCGGCTCTGGCTTCTCTCCTGATGCAACAGGTCTTACCTCTTCAGTCTGAAAAGCAGTGAAGCAGTTCTGCAAGGGCACCTCAGGCTTCAGTGGAAGTCTCTTCCTCCTGCTGGTCCCTGCCATTGCAACCATCCATTCTTCTGCATTATTGCACCCTCTCCCTTCTGTGTGTGCCACTGGGGGAGTTTTTGTCTGTTTGACCGTGGGCTGTGGGGCCACTGCAGACTGTGCTTGGACCCAGCTATCTAACTCCTTCTCAGTCTCCCTGATGTTATGCAGCCTTCTGCTGCCTCCTGCAGCTCAGCCACCTGCTGCAGGAGGTCCTCCACCTGGGTGCACCTTTTTCAGGCAGGTATGCTGCCTGTCCCTGCCCCAGGAGAAAAGTCTAGGCACTTCCTGCAGCCTGAAGTCTGCACTGCAGCCTCTCCCTTCAGCAGCTCTGTCTGGGTGGATGCATTGGTCACCACTGGGGTAGATGGTGCAGACCACCCAGACGGAGCTGCAGCCTTTGCTCTCAGATGAATGCCCACCATTCTGCCTTGATGGTCAGGTAGGATGAGTGCCCTTGACCTGTGCAGATGGTCACAGAACAGTGCCCGGTTCCTGGGTTATGTGTACTCCCAGACCCCCACTCGGCTAGTGGAATGCCCCTCCTTCGTAGAGGCTCCCTCCCTGTGTGCCCTCCCATGCAAACTGCCACGCCACGCTCTGGTCACTAGTGGTCCCTAAGCCACTTTTTGCATGTGTGGGGGTGGCCGCGGTTGCTCTGGTAACGCTCACGCCTTGTCAGCACCTTGTCAGCATCTCCCGCGAGAGCTGCCAGCTCCTGGTGGGTCTCTTCGCTCCCCTGGCGTTTCCCTGCCTCAGGAAAACCCCCTGTGTGCCGAGATCTGCCACTCCGCTGTGGATCAGACCGGTCCAGAGCAGCTCCCCTCGGCGACCCCTAATTCCAAAGGGGTTAAGATGTCATGAAATTGGGTTTATTGTAGAAATTGAAGTACTGACTTAGATATGGAGTAGTAGTTGTAAGTTTACAATTTTCAAATATTTTTGTATGTGCAATTTATATACAATATTTCAGGCTTGGCCAAAATGAGTTGCCCATGTGATTCATAGTTGTTCATGGCCCTGAAATTCAGCATTAGTGCTGGCTTTACACATGTTGATGATAAGAAAAGGAGTTTACCTCAGAGCTCTTTTAGTACTTTGCTGCTTTTTTTTATCATAAACAGCATTCACCAAATGATCCCTCACTTTCAGTACTTCTATTCCTCTGGTTATTTAAAGATTTATTATTAAATAACAGTATTTCCAAAGGGAAGAGATGGGAATCATACTTGTGAAGAATTGAACACTTGCCTTCAGAGTTTGCATAACCCAGAAGAGAAGTAGATGAAGCTTGGGGCCTCATAAACAGATGTAAGAAGAAAATACATTAATATCTGCTGATAAATTAATAAATGCAGATCTTATTTGCTTGCACTAAAACTGAAAAGGATGAAGTCATGGAGTTCAAGACCATCAGAGCAGTTAAAACTGCACTGCCATTTTCTGGTTTTAGCAACATTATCAGTGTTCTTTTTATGCATATACTGAGGATGCACACTATATATATGCAAATGAGCTTTCATTCCATTTCTCACAGTAAAAGAACAGTAAATTTTCATTTAAAATAGAAAAAAATACAGTAAAACTACAATGATATTAAATGAGTCTGAACTTTCTGGTCAAGTGGTTAAGTCAACACTTACCAGCTGTGAGAGATTCAAGAAAGTTAATCCACATCACTGGAGATGGGACCACTTATGTTTAATGGGATATAAAACTTCTCTTCATATTGTTGCAAAAAAGTGAGTCTAATTGCAAGAGAAGGCCTCAAGAAGACGCACAAGAGCTTCTAAAGCTGTGGAAATTTTGAGTAAATGTTAAGATAACATGAACCAGGTTTTAATAAGGCAATCTGGCTTTTGCTGAGAGCTGATTCAGACCATCTTCTAGTCTGTGCACTTCTTTTTAATATGATGGTGTCCCTCACCTAGGCTAAGATGTCAATACCCTAGGAAAGAGTTCACAATGACAGAAGGAAGCTAAATGGAAACAGAAAAGAGAAATCAAGGCTACACAGATAGCCAGCAATTTTTCACATTTTCTAGGTCAGTCAGGAGTGTAAAAACATGTCAATGTATAGTTGATACAGAAACTTGCTAGTTTATCTCTAAATAAATTACTTGGTTTTGCCTTAAAACATTTTGGTAAAGCCTAGGAGCCTCACCAGCTCCTGATCTAGAGTAAAGAGGACACAGGTATCAGCAAAATTCCCAGAAACGGATATTTTGAAGGATTTTTGAGCAGGTGATTAGATAATCTCAGCTGCTGTTTTTTAAGGGTAAATTTCCAGCTTGCATGGGTTTAGGAAAAAGCTTGAACATATGATTCAAGAGAACCTTGAAGTTTTTAAAAAAATAAAACAAAAAAAAAAAACCACCCAAAACACACAAAAAGCACACAACAACCTCCCTCAACTTAGCTACACAAATTACTATTTTTAAGCATTGCAGAGAATTACTGAGATTGGTCCTGGGGTCTGGAGGGCTTTAGCAGTCAAATGCTTGGTGTAAGCCACTACACTAGGCAGTGGCTACAAGCTAGGAGATGAAACGAAAGCAGGAATGTCTGACACAGAAGAAGACCTTAATGCTGGATGTACCTTTGGCAACTGGAATACTTATTTGGAAGTGGTTCTCAGCTGTGGATCGAAATTAGATTTTACTGCCCCATTTGGAAACATCTCCATGAAAAAGTAAGGAGGAGGCTCCATTCCTCTCTCCTTCCTTCAGGCTGATCTTATCTGGCCAGAGCTGTGAAATCGGGGATTTGTTAACTAGAAACTAGATCTTGAGCACTACCAAAAGAAAGGAAGACAGCCTGCAGACTGATGATTTGATCTGTTGTTTACAGACTGTGAAGCTGATGGAAGGGAAAGTGCAAGAGGTAGACTCTTCTTGTTTGCTTTTGTTTTGGCTGAAGCTGAATAAAAAGTCTCTATGAATAAATCTGAAATCTTGGAGAGACAATGTTCTCTGTTGAACATGTGGTTCCCACTGAGTTTATGTCTAGATGTGTGGCCCTGACTCAGACAGAAGGACTTTAAGAACTTCTCATCTACATGAAAAAACTTCCGGTACCTGCTAAAGCAAGAAAATCCAAACATATACCACTGGCAGCTTACCAAGAGACAGAGGGCTACAAAGTATAATCCAGCTCTCCTTTTCCATTCAGAGAGTCTCTGCTCTGAAAAGAGCAGCACTGTAATTCTGAGAAAAGGATCATGAGTCACTAAGGAGAAACTTGCTGCATTGTATGGTTCCCCAGGAGGCCCTTGTCAGAAATGGGCTGTATTATAAGACTGCACAACTTTTCAGCTGACAAGATTTGCACTAAAGAAAGAAACGCAACATCAGGAGAGTTAAGCTGCTAACCTGCTAGGAAATTTGGCCAGTGAGAGGATCTAGGTCAGAAAAATTATTCATTCATTTTAGCTTTCATTTTTCAAGGAATGCTCCAAAAATCTAATCAACCAGACCAAACAAATCACTGCTGTTCTTAGCTGAGAAATTCTTCCAGGAAAATCACTGCTTTGATTTATCCCAAAAGTTTTCAAAGTTTTTGCAATGTGATAAAGGTAATTACCAGAGCACTTTTGTTAGTTAACTTAATCTAGGACCTAAATCTCACTGTTTATCCTTATTTTCCTTTATTCTTATGCTTCAATTGAAATTTGGTCAATAAAATTCTATTGTTTAAGTCTATGTCTTATCCTGATAGCTCCAGTCATAAGCTGGAAACCACCAGCAAAGGAAAAAGAAATAATAAGACATGTAAATACGTTATCTGGACATGCATTACCAGGCACCAGGAGCAGACCCAGAAACCTAGAGAGGATACAACATAGCTTTTTTCAATTAAAAAGATAAGGAAATGTAAATAGTAAAGCAGAAACTTTAAAACAAAGTTTATTTCAAGGACAATAAATGCCTGAAAACATCTAAGAATTTCCAATGCCTCTTTTACTGTTTTTCTTTGAATACAAATGAAGAGATAGGACAGCTAACGTTCAGGTTATGGCATGCACCAGAGGTGCTACGGCACTGATGTTGGGAGACACACACAATCAACTACTGCATGGTCATGTTTGTCAAAATTAATTCTGTCTAGGGTGTGTGTACTCTATAATGGCAAATAGAGTATAATATACAAAATGGACCCATACAAACATTGGTGACATTCACACCCAAGTCTCGATCCCAGCTCTTCCTCTGTCTTCAAATCAAAGAGTTAAACCACAAAATCTAGATTGAAATTTGATCATTTGGATTTCAGTCTAAATTAATAAAAAACCCAGAAGTCAGAAATCGAGTGCCTAACCCTGAGGAAAAACAATAAAACTGAGCGAAAAAGTGGAGGCATACATGTTCCAAAAGGAAATATGAAGATTTTAGAAGACTACTTGATTAGATGGCTTGACTACAGTCAGGAAAGAAAAAATGCTATCTCCTCGTGGCAATATAAATCAGGAAAGTAAAAGCAGAAATTAGAACTAAAAAAAGCAATGTATAGCAAAAAATGGCAATTCAGGAGGAGTGAAAATGCAGGAGTAACCTTAAGAAGTCACGTATAAATCTCTGACACGGAGGGATAAAGAGCAGGTAAAATATTTAGGAATAAAAAAACCTGTAGCAGTGATATCAATACACGGAGCAGGAATTATGCAGAAAAGGTAGAACAGCTTATATTTTTTGTGTGTATTTTGTGTGACTGTGTGTTTAAAAAAACAGCAGGGTACAGGAAAGGAGATAAAGTCCTGTCCAGGTCATAGATTATTAAGGAGGATGCTGTGTTCAACATCATCTTTGTAGATAAATTTCTTAAAATCAAGGGAGAATTGCATTCAAGAATCCTAAAAGACTTAGCCAAGAATATCACACTAATATTAGTTTTAAATATAACTTACAAAACCTGGAACATCCTAAAAGACAAGTTGATAGCTAATGTGCAATTATTCACAACAACAGGGAAACGACATAAATACTTACCTGATTAATCCAGGTGAAGTAGGAGATGAGTTAATATAGAATGCAAGAGAGAAAAGATCAAAGGATGGGAATATAACTATTGCTTGTTACCATCATTTTTATAGAAAAAAAGATCTTGTCAAATGAAACTGAGGCAACATGCTTCGACAATCCCAAGCACAAATACAGGCTGGGTGGAGAATGGATTGAGAGCAGCCCTGAGGAGAAGGACTTGGGGGTGATGGTTGATGAGAAGCTCAACATGAGCCGGCAATTTTCACTTACAGCCCAGAAAGCCAACCGTATCCTGGGCTGCATCAAAAGAAGCGTGGCCAGCAGGTCAAGGGAGGTGATTCTGCCCCTCTACTCTGCTCTGGTGAGACCCCACCTGGAGTACTGCGTCCAGCTCTGGGGTCCCCAACATAAGAAGGACATGGAGCTGTTGGAACGAGTCCAGAGGTGGGCCACGAAGATGATGAGAGGGCTGGAGCACCTCTCCTATGAAGAGAGGCTGAGAGAGTTGGGCTGTTCAGCCTGGAGAAGAGAAGGCTCCAGGGAGACCTTATAGCAGCCTTCCAGTACCTGAAGGGGGCCTACAGGAAAGCAGGAGAGGGGCTTTTTACAAGGGCATGTAGTGATAGGACGAGGGGTAACGGTTTTAAACTGAAAGAGGGTAGATTTAGATTAGATATTAGGAAGAAATTCTTTACTGTGAGGGTGGTGAGCCACTGGAACAGGTTTCCCAGAGAAGTTGTGGATGCCCCCTCCCTGGCAGTGTTCAAGGCCAGGTTGGATGGGGCTTTGAGCAACCTGGTCTAGTGGAAAGTGTCTGTCACGGTTTAAAGCTGGACCGGCTATTAAACCTGCGGCAGATGCTCTCTGTTAACCCTCCCCCCTCCCCCCAGAGGGAAAGGGAAAAGGGAGAGAGGCTTCCGGGTTGGAAAGTTAAAACAGTTTTAATAAACTATAATAATGAAAAAGAGTATAATAATAATAATAGAAATAATCAAATATATACAAATATATATACAAAACCAAGATTGAGCTCCCCTGAAGTCAGCCACGTCACCACCGGCACTGCAGGGCAGGCTCCGGGAAGGCCCAGGCTGGGCCTAGCGACGGTTCAGAGCTGGATTCAGGAATGCACGGATCAGGATCGGGGGCAGAAGGAAAACAGACGGAGTCCTCCTTGGACACCAGCCATAGCAGAAAGAGAGCGAGACCCTCGTGATCCCCCCACTTTATACTGAGAATGACATGTATGGGATGGAATACCCTCGTTGGTCAATTTTGGGTCACCTGCCCTGTCCGCTCCCCGCTGCAGCTGCAACCCCCCTTCGGCTCTTCACTCGTAAGCAGTGAGGAATTCAGCAGTGACCTTGGTTTCTCTCAAGAACAAGTACAGCAAGAGCCTTTCTGCACAACATCCCTACCGGTGCCTCAGTGATAACTACAAACTTCTAGCGTTATCAGTCCTGGAAGCAGACACTGTCTGCAAAACATGCAGTTAGTTTCAGAAAGTGCAGTTACTTAGAGGAGACTTAGCTGAAAGTAAAAATCACTGAAAGGAAAATTGGCCTGGTTTAGGCCAAACCAGGACAGTGTCCCTGCCCATGGCAGGGGGGGGTGGAACTAGATAATCTTTAAGGTCCCTTCCAACCCAAACCATTCTATGAGTCTTTGATTTTATGATTCTATGATTCTATGACTTACAATAAGGTGTTTGACTTGGTACTGCACAACATTCTGGTTAAGAATAACACTATGCAATATCATTAACATGCCAAATAAGCAGTTTAAGCAAGCTGACTGATAGATGTCAAAGTAGATGTCACTGAGAATAAACATGGAATGGGAATGTTATTAGTTGACTAACTGGACTGTGGCTGTCCAATGATAATCAGACTTTTTATTAATAATCTGTGGGGTTCCCACGGGACAATGGTGGGAACGAGGTACTGAACGAGCTATGTCCAGGCATGTCCAGGGGGTGGTAATGGGGTGGTGATGAACTAGCCAATCATAATACAGAACAAGGGCCTTAGCTATGAGACCAACAAGATATGGGGGAAGTTGAGGACCTTGGCTATGAGAAAAATAAGATATGGGGAAGCTGAAAAATAAGAAAGAATGCAGCACCTGCAAGATATAACTTTTTAGCATAAGCCAATCAGAACTAATATAGAAGTGTGTGAACAAAGCATACTAACCAATCATAATAGAAATGACATGTACACAGAGTGTGTACAAAAATAGAATAGTATAAATGTACCCTCAATAGAATAGTATAAATGTACCCTCAGATACGTAAATAAACGAGATCTGCTTAACGATCATATTGGTCTGCGTGCGGTGTCTCCGTGCCCTCTCGCAAACACTGACAAGTGGTGCCCAGAACAGGGACTCTTCGGCCCGGAGACTGCGGAGAAGCAGCGGACAGCGGACCGAAAGGGGGATGAGAGGAAGCCAGCTGTAGAGTGCTGCCCCGGCACTGGATTTTCGCACTGGCAGGAACAGATGCGGTAAGCCTGAGTTTTGCTAGCAAAGGAAAACCTGGGTAGGGCTTCCCAGGCAGCTGGGGGAGGAATGGGGTCTACCCTGACCAAGACAGAAGTGGCAGTGGTGAAACTCCTCCAAAATATACTCTCTGAGAGAGGAATTAAATATGACGAAGCTGCGTTAAAGCAGTTACTGCTTTGGGCAAAAGACAAAGGACATTTTACAACCTTTAATGATGTCTTTGAAGTGCCTTTATGGGAGAAGATTGGTGACTCTCTCTGGAATGCAGTGTCAAGTGGTGATAAGGAAGCCTTTAAATTGTCTGCTACATGGAAGCTGGTTAGTGAAGCGTTAAAGGGAATAAAAGCAGAGAGAGAAGTCACACATTCAGCTTTTATAGCTTTAGGACCGCAGACGTCTACTACCCCCTCACTGTTTGCGGGACCAACACCTCCCACGGCCCCGGTGGCTGTACCGGTGGCAGCTCCTTTATCGCCATCGGTACGGACGGCTCTGAAAAAAGCTGAGGAGCGGGGAGCGACTAAAATAGATAGAGATCCATCAAAAACGGTAGTGCGCCCTACAGATCCATCAGAACCGGTAGTGCGCCCTAAAACACGAACTCGATTTGGACTAATTGATTCAGACACTGAACAGGAGAATTGGCCAAAACCCCCTCCTCCTCTCATTGATCTCTCTACGGATGAGGCTGAGAAGGAGGACAAGAAGGAGGGTAAAACTGTTTCCTATCCACCTTTACCGGATTCGCCGTTTCCTGAGTCTGTTGAGCAAAGTTCACATTCCGGCGCTAAACGACCACCGTTAAAGTCTCCAGTTACGGAGTCAGCAGTACCAGAGTCACAAGGACTTAAAGGACCGTTACCATCACGAAATGGACACGAACTTGACATGACAGAGCTTGGTAGACGACTGGAAGAATTAAAAACGGAATTGCAGCAGCATCGTACAGTCAACGCCTCGGGACACGTGACTATGTCTCCCCAAAACCCCCCTCTGTGTTCGGGACAAGTATTAGATCCACCTCAACCTCCTTTGCAACTCCCTACTCCACCTTTAGATCAGGGCGGGGGGGGAGGTTTGCGTCCATCTGGTAATGTGGGAGGTGAGGGAGAGAGTCAGCGTCCGCCCGCGTATACAGGGGAGGGGGGGGAGGAGTGAAATGGAAAGGGATCATTCGAGACGCGATATTAGAAGGAGTTATAATTCCGCAAGCATATCCTGTGATTGTGGGTGCGGGTCCTGAGGGAAAAAATCTTTGGCAACCGTTAGATTGGAAAATTATAAAAGAAACACGCCAGTCTATACAGACAAATGGCTTGGGCTCTCAGTATACGCAGGCTTTGCTTAAACATATTTTTGCAACTAACCTTTTCACGGCAAATGACATTCGACAACTAACGTCCGTGCTGCTGTCTCCTTCTCAAGTTCTACATTTTCTTAATGCCTGGAATAGCGCTTGTCATAGAATAGCTAATACACCTAGGGGTCGGGATGATCCTCTCTTTAACATCACGGCACAAATGCTGTTAGGAGAGGGTCCTTTTTCAACTGTACAGTGGCAAGCGCAGTTTCGTGTTGAGGCATTAGCAGCAGCTCAAGACAGTGCATTTCAAGCATTAATATCAGTCCCTAGTGAAGGTGTTCAACAAGCGTATACCAGAGTTTTTCAACAGATAGGAGAACCATATGGTAAATTTATAGATCGTCTGTATGCAGCTTTGCGAAGCACGCCTGATTTAGATGAAAGTACTAGAGACAAGTTACTGGATGTTCTTGCTTTTGATAATGCTAATGAGACAACTAGAAAAGCATTGGCACATTTACCGAGAGGTGCGGGGGTGGCGGCTATGCTGGAAGCAGTAGAAAGAATGATAGGAATGGAACAGGCTCAAGTTATGGCAGCTGCAGTCGGAGCAGCAGTGAGACCTTTGCTGCGAGTGAAGGATAGAGATAAAAAATGTTTCAACTGCGGACAGACAGGGCATTTTAGAAAAGATTGCAAAAAAGAATTAAGGAGGTGGTGTGTTCACTGCCGACGATCAAATCACTATACAGCAGAGTGTAAACGATTACAGGGAAACTCCCGGCTGAGCGCGCTGCACCCGCGCGCGCAGACAACAAGTCAGGGTGCTTGGACCGCCACTCCGCAGCCACAAGAGGAAGTGCCGGAGTGGATGTGGAAACAAAATTAGACATATACTTAACAGACAAACAAGTAACTGTAGTTGAAACTAACATGAAAGGACCTTTAGGACATGGTTTGAGTGCGTTACTTCTTGGGCGATCATCTATTTCCAAGCAGGGAATAATTGTACTGCCAGGGGTTATTGATGCAGATTATACAGGTCAAATATGTGCTACGGTATACACCCTATCCCCGCCTGTATTTATTCCGAAGGGCCAAAACATTGCTCAGTTAGTTCCCTTTAAGGGCTGTGTTCCGAACGCAGAAAACAAAGACGGGGGGAGGGTTGTTTCGGATCGACGGGACAAGCATTGGTTAATCTTGCTATTGACATCACTAGAAACCAACCGCGTGAAAGAGTAACATTGCGGAATCAGAATGGGGAAGAAAGACAGATCTCTATGCTAATCGATACAGGAGCCGATGTTACGATCATTGCACAGCAACACTGGCCATCTGCTTGGCCTGTGCAAGCGGCTCCAGTAACGATAGCAGGAGTTGGAGGCTGTACTTTGCCAATGATGAGTCAACAACCGGTACAGCTGCAATTTGCAGATGGAGCCTGTGTAAATGTTAGACCCTATGTCATGAAAGTGCCAGTATCGCTTGTGGGACGAGATGTCTTAACACAATTAGGTGCACGATTGATAATGCCTTTTTAGGAGCGGTCACTGAAAAAGGGCCTGTCCTACCTTTAAAATGGAAAACAGAAACACCGGTATGGGTGGATCAGTGGCCGCTTAGATCAGACAGGCTGGAACAGATTGAATTGTTAGTCCAAGAACAGCTAGAAGCAGGTCATATCAGACCGTCCACAAGCCCTTACAATACTCCAATTTTCACGATTCCGAAAAAATCAGGCAAATGGCGATTGCTTCATGATTTGCGGGCCATAAACGATGTTATGGAAGATATGGGAGCATTACAGCCTGGACTACCCACTCCTACCATGATTCCAGAAGGTTGGCAAATTTTAGTAATTGATCTAAAAGATTGTTTTTTCACGATATTTTTACATGACAGAGATTGTGCCAAATTTGCGTTCACAGTTCCGAGTATTAACAAGCAGGAACCTGCTAAAAGGTATGAGTGGATAGTCTTACCTCAGGGTATGAAAAATTCTCCTACATTATGTCAATTATATGTTGCATGGGCCTTACAACCTTTTCGTCAAAAGTTTCCTAATCTTTTGATTTATCATTATATGGATGATATTCTGATTGCTGGACAGGATTTAAAGGTGGAATTTGTGTTACCATTGTTAGAAAAAAATGCTAAAACAGCGAGGACTGAAAATTGCCCCTGAAAAAATACAAAGATCAGAGCCTTGGAGATACTTAGGCTGGGAGGTAACTAAGCAAACCATTCGACCTCAAAAAAATCACCCTGAAAGTTGATATATCCACATTGGCTGATGCTCAGAAATTGTTAAGAGAATTACAGTGGGTTCGTAATACTTGTGGCATTACAAATGATGATATTGCACCGTTAATGCCATTGCTTGGACAAAACCCTGATGTCACTGTGAGCCGTACACTCACTGCAGACCAACAAGCAGCTATAAACAAAATTGCACACAAGGTGGCTACACAGGACGTGGCTCGCATTACTGCGAATGAGACACTTTCAGCAATTATAGCAAATACATCAATGGAAAATAAGCATTTGAAAGCCTTAATAGTTCAGTTAAAACCAACTCTCAAAATCATTGAATGGGTTTTTCCACCTTTTCATCCTAAAACAACAATTTGTACCAGAGTGGAAGCAATAGCACAATTGCTTGTCAAAGTGCGTAAAAGAATTACAGACATTACCGGACTAGACCCAGATTATATCTATTTACCTATCAAGAAGGAATATCTACAGTGGTTAACAAATCAGTCAACTCTTTTTCAAATAGCCTTACAGGACTTTACTGGACAATTGTTAACGCATTTACCAAAAGATAAAAAGCTACAGTTTATTTGCAAACAGGATTGGGAAGAAAAACCTATCAGATCAGAGATACCTGTGACTGGACTAACTGTTTTTACTGATGCAGGGAAGCGATCACATTCAGCAGTTATTACCTGGCAAGAGGATGGACAATGGAAACATTGCAAATTCTCAGGACAAACTGAGGACTCATTGCAGACACTTGAACTTTTTGCAATATACCAGGTATTTATAAAATGGAAGGACTTACCTGTCAATATTGTAACAGACTCTCTTTATGCAGCAGGCATTGTAAATCGAATTGAAAGAGCTTTTATACGACCAATAAGAAATATGCGACTTTACACCATTTTGCTACAGTTGCATCAGGCAATAAACCTCAGAGAGGTACCTTATTTTGTCACTCACATTCGTAGTCATCAATTTGATCAAGGTTTGAGCATTGGAAATAATAAAGCAGACACACTTGTGTCCTATACGCAAATATCACCAAATTTATTTGAACAAGCTCGCCTATCCCATCAATTCTTTCATCAATCAGCGAAAATGTTAGCGAAACAATTTCACCTCACCATGGCACAAGCACGTGAATTAGTTAGTGCTTGTCCTAATTGTCAGAAAATTGGCATGGGAATTGGGATAGGGGTAAATCCTCGAGAGTTGAGTGCGTTGCAACTGTGGCAAATGGATGTTACTCACATTACAGAATTTGGAAGGCTCAAATATGTTCATGTATCTGTTGATACATTTTCACATGTAATATGGGCAACAGCACAAACTGGGGAAACAGGTCGTCATGTCAAACGACATTTACTTGCTTGCTTTGCAAGTCTTGGGGTTCCACAACAACTTAAGACTGATAATGGACCAGCATATTGTTCACAGATTTTTCGTCAATTTTGTCAACTATGGGTTATTACACATGTCACTGGGATTCCTCATTCGCCTACGGGTCAGGCGATTGTGGAACGTGCTCATAGTACATTGAAACAGCTTCTGCAAAAACAAAAAGGGGGAGAGGTGACTGAACCTTCTGAGAGACTTGCAAAAGCTGTTTATGTACTTAACCATTTAACTTTAACAGGAGATAAGGAGCGACCCCCAATTGTAATACATTGGGAGGCAGTTCGACAGGGAGCAAGCTATGTGCAAAACAAAGGCAAAGTGTGGTATAGGGAACCAGGTACTAACGAGTGGTTGGGACCAGGGGAACTATTACTAATGGGTCGAGGTTATGCTTCTGTCTCTACAGGCACAGGAGTACGGTGGTTTCCGATCAAGTGTATTAAACCATATGTGGAGGTGGAATCTAGATCCGTAGATCCGACAGAGAGAGCAGCACCGAGCACTGAGGATCTTGGCCCCGTACCTAAAGACTCTGGGGATTGCAACGCCATCGATAAGCCACCTTGAGGATCCTTTTACGCCATTACCACCTTTACATGCAACAGCTGAAGTAGAAGAAAAATTGGCACGTGGTTGTGATGGACATGGACATTGTTGCGAACCATGGTTTCTAAAAAACTGTAATGTATGTGGGGAAAGTAAATGGCGGGTTATTCGACAATCTGAGCCGTGGTGGAGACATGTCGAGTGTGTACCGTGTGTAAGACAGTGGGTAACAGAAAATTCGCTAGAGAGACAGGCAATTCAATTATTAGGGAGAGAGGTTAACTTGCTTGGGAGATTTGATATTCCAGCACTTAATGTGGCAAATAGAATTGGTGACTGTCAACAAATTCATATAGCTGAAATAGCTAGTTCATTACAAAGACGTGTGCTGGAGCAGCAAATTATATTGGCAGGCAGTGTGGTGAAGGTACAGTGTGGGGAGCAAATTAACATACCACGATCATGGGAAGTTTCTCCCGAGGATTGTGAGCGACAGCAATCGCAATGGTCTTATGTATCACAACCATTGGGCAGGCAGTGATAGATATCAGACAAAATATCTGGGTTACCATCGCAAATGCGACTGGACAAGAATCATTTTGCTTGTCCATGGCAACCCCTGGAGATCCTTTTCGTACTTGCCTGATAGGAGTTCCTGTTTTCGATCCAATCAGTTTTCAAGGTTACATACAAAACCCTGCCCTTGCCACAATGAGTGCAACAACAGCTAGTCAATGTGCAAATTCCATGAATCCAGGTGTCAACTATACTGCATGGTGGCAGGGACAGATAATCATGTCACTTAATCACACTATGATAGAACCACAGGAGCTAGATTTGTTAGGTGCCTTAGGACCTACCTATGGGGCAGTTATGTTTAAAAGTGACAAAGCAACTGTTCACGCCCTCATTAACGACAATACACTACTATATGCTGTACAAGATGTATCTCCAAAAAATGAATTGTATACAGGAATAAGGGAAAATGACTTTTGTCCATTAGGGTGTCGATATTCTGACACGAAGGGAAACAACATGCTAGGCCGGAAGTTACCAGGAGGCTTGTTTTTAATTTGTAGTGATCAAGCCTGGCCAGGGATTCCTAGTAGGCCAATTGGAGGTCCATGTTACCTAGGGAAACTTACCTTGTTTCGACCTTCAGTGGGAGAATTGCTAAACAAAACATTATGGAATTACATGGCCTCTCGAAAAAAGCGTGCGGTATTACCGCTAGGACCAGAATGCGATGATCATGTACGGTTCTGGAACAAACCTACTAATTTTATTGCTGCTTTGTTTGCGCCAGTAGGAATTGCAAAAGCATTACAGCTAACAAAAACATTAGGGTGCTGGACAGCGAAGCAATTAAATCTAACTTCTGAGATACTTTCAACTTTAGCTACTGATGTTGATAGCATTAGACATGCAGTATTACAAAATAGGGCTGCAATTGATTTTTTGCTTTTAGCTCAAGGGCATGGATGTGAGGATGTGGAAGGAATGTGTTGCATGAATCTTTCAGATCATTCTGTTTCTGTTCACCAGCATCTTCGTCAACTGAAGGATAACATGCGCAAACTTACCGTATCAACATCACCTTTCCTGGACTCTCTACAGTCTATTGGCATCACAGGATGGATACAGGACTTGCTAGTACAAGGAATGACTGTGTTGGTTGTTGTAATAATTGTCTTGTTAATAATGGGATGTATGATGAGTTGTATCAAGCAGGCGTTGCTGAAAATGTTCCATCAGACCTGGCTTGTTCAAAAACAAAAAGCAGGATTTATGGGTAACCAAGGCTGGGATTCTTTGACCGGGCTCTGCGAGACACAGGGAATCAGGGTTAAGTAAAAAACAAAGACAAAACAGGACAGGACAGGACATAGCTCGTTCAAAAACAAAAAGGGGGATTTGTGGGGTTCCCACGGGACAATGGTGGGAACGAGGTACTGAACGAGCTATGTCCAGGCATGTCCAGGGGGTGGTAATGGGGTGGTGATGAACTAGCCAATCATAATACAGAACAAGGGCCTTAGCTATGAGACCAACAAGATATGGGGGAAGTTGAGGACCTTGGCTATGAGAAAAATAAGATATGGGGAAGCTGAAAAATAAGAAAGAATGCAGCACCTGCAAGATATAACTTTTTAGCATAAGCCAATCAGAACTAATATAGAGGTGTGTGAACAAAGCATACTAACCAATCATAATAGAAATGACATGCACACAGAGTGTGTACAAAAATAGAATAGTATAAATGTACCCTCAATAGAATAGTATAAATGTACCCTCAGATACGTAAATAAACGAGATCTGCTTAACGATCATATTGGTCTGCGTGCGGTGTCTCCATGCCCTCTCGCGAACACTGACAATAATCTGGATGTAAAAACAAAAGTTTCTGCCAATAAAAACATGTTCTCATAAAGATGAGTGCACTGGTAACAATGTTTAGCTGCAACCCAGTAATGTTTTACTCTACTTGCCAAAGTGCAAACCACTGTGTCACCCTGAGACCACAGGCGTAAGGAGTCTTGGAAATTAGATTAACAGGGTATCAGTCAGAAGGCTTCATTCTGCAGCTCTGCGAGTTTGCTCTGGCACTGGGATGTCACCCTGCCAACTATACCCCACAGCTACTGGGAGAAGCATCAAGACACATCTCTCTCTTGCTGCCACTTGACTTTTTATGATGGGAGGAGCTACTGTAACTAAGGTTGCTTTTTGGACTCTCACATGTGGGAAAAATACCCAAAAGTCTACTATTCCTCCTCAGATCAGTCTAAGGAATTTGATATATCACTTCCATTAAAATTTCAGACTGTTCTGAAAATCCATAGGTTCAACACACAAACAAATTATCTCAGAGAGTAACAGGTTACTGCACATTAGCTGTCTATCTCCTTTGAGCTACAGTCTGAACTTTAAAGATTTGCATCTGTAACTATCCTATAATCAAGATGATCTTAAGGTCTGCAATTAAGCAGTGTCAGACTTTAAGGGCCCAGAACTTTTACCCCAAGACAGGTAGCATTTTTCATAGATGTCCTCCTGAGATGGAGGACTGTACCTTTTATTTCTAGAAGGGAAAAGGCATTGCGGGAGGAAGAAAACAAGCCACATATCTGGTTCCTTAGAGGTCAATAAAAGTAAAGGCAAACATACTTTTCCAGACTTTTCTGGTAGGCACCTTTTCTGATTGGCTGACTCATGCTGACAAGCCAGACTACATCCTCTCCCACAGGCTGTGTCTCTTCACTGCAAACAAGGGGTTTGGAATTTGCTTTATGAATAGAACAGAACAGAATAGAATAGAATATTTTCAGTTGGAAGGGACCTACAACAATCATCTAGTCAAACTGCCTGACCAATTCAGGGCAGACCAAGAGTTAAAGCATGTTATTAAGGGCATTGTCCAAATGCCTCTTAAATACTGACAGGCATGGGGCATCAACCACCTCTTTAGGAAGCCTGTTCCAGTGTTTGACTACCCTCTCGGTAAAGAAATACTTCCTAATGTCCAGTCTAAACCTCCCCTGGCACAGCTTTGAACTGTTCCCACGCATCCTGTCACTGGATACCAGGGAGAAGAGATCAGCACCTCCCTCCTCTCCTCAGGAAGCTGTAGAGAGCAATGAGGTCGCCCCTCAGCCTCCTTTTCTCGAAACTAGACAACCTCAGAGTTCTTAGCTGCTCCTCATAGGACATGCCTTCCAGCCCTTTCACCAGCTTTGTTGCCCTCCTCTGGACGCATTCAAGGACCTTAATATCCTTCTTAAATTGTGGGGCCCAGATCAGCACACAGTACTCAAGGTGAGGCCACACCAATGCTGAATACAGTGGGATAACCACCTCTTTTGAAGACTTTGTCACATGTCTTGGCTAACTATTTTTAAAACAAACCTTTCTAACTGCCAACTCTTAAAAATGCAATGGCTCAAACAAGCTAATGAGAATGATAGCTTTGTTTTATCAAACATATTTTAGAAAAAGCTGTAATTGCTGGCTATGTCTTATAGTTTGTAGAAAACAGGCCTGTGAGTGGATGTCTTATTACCTCACTTGTTATTTACAAACTGAAATGCAATTTGAATAGGTGAAAAGCTTATATTTATTTCCTTCAGGTTACTCTCCCCATCTCAGGATGAACGTAGATTAAATGTATTTTACAATATAAAATATTTATCCATTTGTTCTACCTTCTGTTCTGCGTCATTCAGACTAATGGGTATTATGGCAGGACTGGACAGCTGCATCTGAAAATATTGCCTCAGGAGTCTGTTTCTTTTATATGAAATAAAGGTAGCAAGGGATAAAACTGAAAATGGAGACAAAGTATATCATTGCCCTCATGATAGGAAATGCCTGCCAGAACTCTTATTCATCAGCTAATTGGTCCCTAAAACTCCAACAATCTTTAAAAATGCATTTCTGTTAATCCTCATATCATTAAACCATAGATCTTTTAAATCTATTTTTAAAAAAGCAAATATCATAGTACATTTCAATCAGCAGATATTCATATCAATTATGACAAAGAAATGTCAAGTATTAAAATTTTATATAATCTGCCTCCTCTCTGGGAAGAAACTTGGATATAAAAATTTACTTAACTGCCTTTCAACAAGAGAGGGGAGAGAGAGTGCAGTATTAGCAAGTGAGAGAACAGCTCTAGCAAGCCCTTTTCTGTGCTTCACCCATCCTGTCTATCATGCTGTAGTATTAAGACTTGCTATCTGGAGACTTCACAAGTTTTCAAATAAAAATTTAGCGTTCAAGTCATGGGCAAGCGAAATGAAAGAAACACAATTTTTCCTGCTCCCAGTTCTCTATCACTTTTGTCAACTTTTCAAACTTTCCCAGAATATTTCTATTTAAAGCATTATTTTGTTTGTAGAATATATCTTACTATCATGCTACAGAGCAAGTTCTGATCACCATGGAAAAGAAATTCATTTGGTAGCCACCTTGTTGTTATCACTTTTCATGGAGGATATTAACATGATCAGCCTGCCTTATTCTGCATGGAAGCAATGACTGATGATAGTATGACTCATCTATGATGCAACTCCAAACATTACATCCTGCTTTATGATAATCATCCTACTTTATGGTAACATACATGTTCACTCAAATAAATAGTAACATTTTGATCACAACGGTTTACCTACAGAATCAAGTTATTGCCTCCTGGTTGCCAACTTTTTGCACCATATATGAGATTTTTCTAGTCCTCACGAAGAAGATGATAGATAGATAGGCAAAGATGGTAGAGAAGTGTGAGTAATGGGTGTTGGAATGAAAGATTCAAATTACTCATTACAACAGGATCTATGTGGTTTTGTGATCACTCACTGCATGTGGGCTAGTTGGCAGGGAAAATAGTTTTGAATTTTGGACAAGATCTTCTAAATACAGAAAGGAGCTTACAGTCAACACAGTCCAGCACAAAATCCATACAGAATGTAAGAAATCATTCTCCCAGGAATAAAGAACACAGATTTGCACCATGGAGCACTAAACCCCACTGTTACTGGCAAGAAAACAGCCTCCAGGCTGAAAAAAGTATTCCCTCCTTTCTACTGTTGTTCTCTCTCTTTCCTTCATGATTACTTAGTATTAATAGTGCAACACTAGTGCTCGCAACAATCACTAAGTTACAGAAGAGAAGGAGGAAGGCACTGATGAAGAGAAACACATTAGATCCATGCATGTGAAAGAAAGAAGATCAATTGAGGTTAAAAAAAGACTGATTTTAAATGCTTTTAAATAAAATTTCCTATGTGATCAAATTTCAGAGATTACTGTAGTCCAGATGAGACTATGGAGAAGAAAACAGAACTGATGTTTGATATTAAAGTTCTTTTTCTGAAAGCATACTAATTAGTAAACACAGAGTGTTACAGTTATAATAGACTATAACAAACGATTCATTAACCTTGTATAAGGTGCTTAGACATGGAAACTTGCTAATGAAGACAAAACTCAGAGACTGGAACTGAGGTTAGATAAGTCAGATGCTGAAATGAAATGCAGTCTGCTAAATGTCAGAGTAATTAAAGATTCAAAGAGCTTACCAGGGAGGTTATAGATTCCACTTCATTGGAAATTTCAAAGTCAAATTAAGTAACTTTAGTTTCACAATCATAAGTGATTGTTCTTCAATAAATCAAAATGGGAAAAAAAAAGACATCTGTACATCAGTCTCTCAGAATATACACCTACAGATATGGAAAAAAAAATTTAGCAGATTAGCATGGAAAGGTGAAGGCAGAAACATTTGAGAGTAATTTAAATTCTCAAAAATCTTTCAAAGTTTGTCTTCAGAAAAATAAAAAGGAGGCTCATGAAAAGATCAACAGCTGCAAAAACTATATTTTTAACAGAGATGTAAAAATAATTCTACGAAGTGCTTATTGTTCGGGATTTTCAATGTACCTGCAACTCATACAAATATTCAGGTGACTATTAGCATACAATGAGTCCAAATGTGTGCATCTCAGACCTATTTGTTGCAAGTGGGGTCTCCCAGGGATCAATATTGGGCCCCACACTGTCCAACATCTTCATAAATGATCTGGATGATGGAATTGAAAGCACCCTCACTAAGTTTGCTGATGACACCAAACTGGGTGGTGAGGTGGACATGTATTGGGTTTGCATGGCAAGGTTTTGGTAGCGGGGGGTGCTACAGGGGTGGCTTCTGTGAGAAGCTGCTCAAAGCTTCCCCCGTGTCCGATAGAGCTAATGACAGCCAGCTCCAAGACAGACCCGCCGCTGGCCAAAGCTGAGCCAATCAGCGATGGTGGTAGTGCCTCTGCAATAACATATTTAAGAAAGAGAAAAAGTTGCTGTGCAACAACAGCCAGAAGAGAGGAGTGAGAATATGTGAGAGAAACAACTATGCAGGCACCAAGGTCAGTGAAGAAAGAGGAGGAGGAGGAGGTGCTCCAGGCACGAGAGCAGAGATTCCCCTGTAGCCTGTGGTGAAGACCATGGTGAAGCAGGCTGTCTCCCTGCAGCCCATGGAGGTTAACGGTGGAGCAGATATCCACCTGCAGACCATGGAGGATGCCACGCCAGAGCAGGTGGATGCACCCGAATGAGGCTGTGACCCCGTGGGAAGTCCATGCTGGAGCAGGCTCCTGGCAGGACCTGTATAGAGAGAGGAGCCCATTCTGGAGCAGGTTTGCTGGCAGGACTTGTGACCCCGTGGAGAGAGAGGAGCCCATTCTGGAGCAGGTTTGCTGGCAGGACTTGTGACCCCGTGGAGAGAGAGGAGCTCATGCTGGAGCAGGTTTGCTGGCAGGACTTGTGACCCCGTGGGGGACCCACGCTGGAGCAGTCTGTTCCTGAAAGACTGCACCTCGTGGAAAGGACCCATTCTGGAGCAGTTAGTGAAGAACTACAGCCCGTGGGAAGGACCCACGTTGGAGAAGTTCGTGGAGGACTGTCTCCTGTGGGAGGGACACCACTCTGGAGCAGGGGAAGAGTGTGAGGAGGAAGGAGCGGCAGAGACAACATGTGATGAACTGACCACAACCCCCATTCCCCGTCCCCCTGTGCTACTCGGAGGGAGGAGGTAGAGAAATTGTGAGTGAAGTTGAGCCCAGGAAGAAGGGAGGGGTGGGGGAAACGTGTTTTAAGATTTGGTTTTATTTCTCATTGCCCTACTCTGATTTGATTGGCAATAAACTAAACTAATTTCCCCAAGTCGAGTCTGTTTTGCCCTTGATGGTAACTGGTGAGTAATCTCTCCCTGTCCTTATCTTGACTCACAAGCCCTTTGTTATATTTTCTCTCCCCCTGTCCAGTTAAGGAGGGGGAGTGACAGAGGACCTTGGTGGGCACCTGGCATCCAGTCAAGGTCAACCCACCACAACATGTCAGAAGGGAGAGCCGTCTTACAGAGAGACCTAGACAGGCTGGAAGTGTGGGCTAGCAAGAACTGTGTGAAGTTTAACAAAGACGAATGCAAAGTCCTGCACTTGGGATGACATAACCAAAGAGTCCATTACAGGCACTGAGGCGCCCATCTGCCGACCTGACAGGGAGTCATGAGAGGTATGCTCCCTTCTGGGTGCTAAGGTCCAAGATATTGCCAAGACGGTGCCACAACTTGTCAAGACAACAGACTACTATCCACTGCTACTCTTTCATGTGGGCACAAATGACACCACAAGCCGGAACTTGGGCAGAATCAAAGAAGACTAAAAAGCCCTGGGGATACAAGTGAAAAATATTAGTGCCCAAGTTATCTTTTCCTCCATTTTGCCAGTTAGAGGAAAGGGGGCAGACAGAAATAGAATCACAGAATCAATCAGGTTGGAAGAGACCTCTGGGATCATCGAGTCCAACCATTGCCCTGACACCACCATGTCAACTAGACCATGGCACTAAGTGCCATGTCCAGTCTTTTCTTAAACATATCCAGAGATGGTGACTCCACCACCTCCCTGGGCATCCCATTCCAATGTCTAATAACCCTTTCTGAGAAGAAATTCTTCCTAATGTCCAACCTGAACCTCCCCTGGTGAAGCTTGAGGCTGTGTCCTCTTGTCCTATCGCTAGGTGCCTGGGAGAAGAGGCCGACTCCCACTCCACTACAACCTCCCTTCAGGTAGTTGTAGACTGCAATAAGGTCACCTCTGAGCCTCCTCTTCTCCAGGCTAAACAACCCCAGCTCCCTCAGCAGTTTCTCATAGGTCAGACCCTCCAGACCCTTCACCAGCTTGGTCGCCCTCCTCGACTCGCTCCAACACCTCAACATCTTTCTTGAAGTGCGGGGCCCAGAACTGGACACAGTATTCAAGATGCGGCCTCACCAGTGCCGAGTACAGAGGGACGATCACTTCCCTAGACCGGCTGGCTACACTATTCCTAATAGAGGCCAGGATGCCATTGGCCTTCTTGGCCACCTGGGCACACTGCTGGCTCATGTTTAGCCGGCTGTCGATCAGCACCCCCAGGTCTCTTTCCGCCGGGCCGCTTTCTAACCGCTCTTCCCCCAGCCTGTAGCGCTGCATGGAGTTGTTGTGGCCAAAGTGTAAGACCCGGCACTTGTTCTTGTTGAACCTCATGCCGTTGGTCTCGGCCCATCTATCTAACCTGTCCAGATCCCTCTGTAGGGCCTTCCTACCCTCCAGCAGATCGACACTCCCACCCAGCTTGGTGTCATCTGCAAATTTACTGAGGGTGCACTCAATCCCTATGTCTAGATCATCTATAAAGATATTGAACAGCACCGGCCCCAGAACTGAGCCCTGGGGAACACCGCTAGTGACCGGCCGCCAGTTGGACTTTGCCCCATTCACCACCACTCTCTGGGCTCGGCCATCCAGCCAGTTTTTAACCCATTGAAGAGTCCACCCATCCAAGCCCCGGGCAGCCAGTTTGTCTAGGAGGATGCTGTGGGAGACAGTGTCGAATGCCTTACTGAAGTCTAGATAGACTACATCCACAGCCCTGCCCTCATCTACTAAGCGGGTCACTTTGTCGTAGAAGGAGATCAGGTTGGTCAAGCAGGACCTGCCTTTCATGAATCCATGTTGGCTGGCCCTGATGCCCCGATTGTCCTGCATGTGCCGTGTAATGGCACTCAGGATGATCTGTTCCATCACCTTGCCTGGCACAGAGGTCAGGCTGACAGGCCTATACTTCCCTGGATCGTCCTTCCAGCCCTTCTTGTAGATGGGCATTACATTTGCTAATTTCCAGTCAGCTGGAACTTCTCCAGTTAACCAGGACTGCCTGTAGATAATAGACAGTGGTTTGGCAAGTTCATTTGCCAGTTCCTTCATTACTCTGGGGTGAATCCCATCCGGGCCCATAGCCTTGTGGGTGTCCAATTGGCACAGCAGGTCACTAACCATCTCCTCCTGGATTACGGGGGGTTCACACACCCCCCTGTCCCTAACTTCAGGCTCTGGGGGCCGAATCTCCTGAGGACAACCGGTCCTGACATTAAAGACCGAGGCAAAGAAGGCATTGAGCAGCTCTGCCTTTTCCTCATCCCCTGACACTACACTACCCTCCTCATTCAGCAAGTGGTGGAGGCTCTCCTTGACCCTCTTTTTGCTGTTAATGTATTTGTAGAAGCTTTTTTTGTTATCTTTGACCGCAGCAGCCAAATCAAGCTCTAATTGAGCTTTGTCCCTTCTAATCTTCTCCCTACACGACCTGGCAACATCCCTATAGACCTCCCAAGTTACCCAACCCTTCTTCCAGAGCAAATAGGCTCTCTTTTTTTTCCTTAAGTTCTAGCCTAAGTTCTCTGTTTAACTAGGCCGGTCTTTTTCCCCGACGGCTTGTCTTCCTACACACCGGGACAGCCTGCTCCTGAATATTTAGCAATTCCTTTTTAAAGCACGTCCAGCCTTCCTGGACTCCTTTGCCCTTCAGGACCGACTCCCAAGGGACTCGGTCCACCAATCTCTTAAACAGGCTAAAGTCTGCCGCTGGAAATCTAAGGCAGAAGTTCTGCTCTTGCCCCTCCTTACTTCCCCCACTATCGAAAACTCTAACATTTCGTGGTCGCTATTCCCAAGACGGCCACCGACCCTCACATCTCCCACTAGTCCTTCTCTGTTCACAAACAACAGGTCAAGCAGGGCCCCTCCTCTAGTGGGTTCATTTACCACTTGCATGAGGAAGTTGTCCTCCACACATTCGAGGAACCTCCTAGATTGCTTCCTCTCTGCCATGTTGTATTTCCAGCAGACATCCGGCAAGTTGAAGTTGCCCACGAGTACAAGGGCCGGCGACCGGGCGGCTTCTGACAGCCGCTTGTAAAACGCCTCATCCGCCTGCTCATCCTGGTTGGGTGGTCTATAACAGACTCCCACCGTAATGTCCGCCCTGTCGAACTCCCCCCTGATCTTTACCCATAGACATTCAACCTTGTCATCCTCATCATCTTCCTCAATTTTGACACAATCCAAGCACTCCCTAACATACAGCGCTACCCCACCGCCTCTCCTGCTTCGCCTGTCTCTCTTAAAGAGCTTATAGCTATCCATAGCAGCACTCCAGTCATGAGAGTCATCCCACCACGTTTCTGTGATGGCAACCACATCATAACCTTCCTGCTGTACAGTGGCTTCTAGCTTTTCCTGTTTGTTGCCCATACTGCGTGCACAATTGGTGTAAATGCACTTCAGCTGGGCTAGCGGCCTTGCCCCCAGTGCAGGCCTGTCGCCCCTAGGCTAATTTCTGGTTGCCCTGGTCTTATCCCCCTGCCCCATCAAACCTAGTTTAAAGACCTCTTGATCAGCCCTGCCAACTTCTGGGCCATAACCCTTTTCCCCTTGTCCTGGTTTGGCCCAAACCAGGCCAATTAGTCTTAGAGAAACCAAGGTCACTGCTAAATTCCTCACTGCTTATGAGTGAAGAGCTGAAGGGGGGTCACACCTGCAGGGAGAAGCAGACAGGGCAGGTGACCCAAGATTGACCAACAAGGTATTCCATCCCATACATGTCATTCTCACTTTCCTATTTATCACTAACCCACCTCCTCCTGGAGTTGGGGCCCAGGAGGGAGGGGCCCTCCTGTCTCCCACTGATTGGTACCAGCTTTGCCAATTCTCCAGTTAAAAGCCTGCAGGTGTGATGGCAGGGGGAGCTACTGCATTTTCCCCTCTGCCTGTGCTGGGGGGAGTAACTTTGCCTGAGGAGGATTTCCAACCTCTCGATCTTGGTTTTGTATATATTTGATTATTTCTATTATTATTGTTATTATACTCTTTTTCATTATTATAGTTTATTAAAACTGTTTTAACTTTCCAACCCATAAGTCTCTCTCCCTTTTCCCTTTCCCTTAGGGTGGGGGGGGAGGGTTAACAGAGAGCATCTGCCACTGGGTTAATAGCTGGCCCAGCTTTAAACCGTGACACCCCTTCTAACTCAGGTGTTCCCCATCCAGCATAAGCAGGCCTGGTGCCATGAAAGCCACCCCGTGGTCAAAGAACCCAAAATCCCACCTACGGCACCAGTCTCTTAGACACATATTAATCTGTTGTACTTTCATAGTCCTTTCCCTATTTTCATCTAACACCAAAAGAATTGAGGAGAATATAACCTGTGCACCTACTCCCTTCACCAAACGCCCCAGGGCCCTGAAGTCCCTTTTGATTGCCCTGGGACTTCTCTCTTCAATCTCATCCCTACCCACCTGGAATACTAATAGAGGGTAGTAGTCAGAGGGCCTCACCAGTTCAGGAAGCCTCCTGGCTACATCCCTTACCCAAGCCCCAGGGAGGCAGCAGACTTCCCTGTGAGTTGGGTCTGGCCTGCATATGGGGCCCTCCGTTCCCCTTAGCAGGGAGTCACCTATAACAATCACTTTTTTTTCTTTTTTTGGAGCTGGTTGCAACCCTTCTAGTTGGTTGCTTCTGTTTAAGTAGCCCCTTAGAAGGTCCTTCACCTAGATTCGTGTCTTCCTGATGCTCAGGAAGACGCTCAGGCTCCAGCACCTCATACCTATTCTGCAGGGGGACGCGGGGAGGGGAAGAAGGCCGGGATGGGATTCGCCTACCACCCCAAGCAGGGACCTGCCTCCATTCCCCCCCATTCCCTAGGTCTCCTCCTGCTCCTTGTGGAGGAGGAAGAGGATCCTCCACTTCCCAGGGAGCATTAGGCCCGTCCGTTTTCCCCAGGGCAGGCAGGGAACAGCACTGCCCACCAACCTCTTCCTGGGATGCTCTTGTGCTCCTTAACCTTTCCACCTCCTCCTTGAGTTGTGCCACCAAGGAGATCAGGTCGTCGACCTGTTCACACCTCACACAGGCGAGGTCTCCGTTACCCTCGAGTGCCAGGGCCAGGCTGTGGCACTCCCTGCAGCCTGCCACCTGGACCTCCGCATGCTTCCGCGGCAGGTCCGTTTGCATTGCCATGTCCTTTCTGGCACCCGCAAGGGACTTAGGGCCCTGCCGAGTGGAAACCATTCCTGGACTGTCCTCTTGCCCCGATGGGAAGGAGACCACGCCTTCCTGCCCGCCTAGCCTGCTCGCCCTGCTGTGCAAACTGCCATGCCCCTGTTTGCGCGCTCCTGTTCGCCGTGCTACCCAGGGGCCCTTCAAATCTCCCACGGTGCCTCCGGCTATGCCCCCTCCTCGCCTGATTCGTTGCCAGGAACTTCCGGGTCCAGACGGGACTCGGGGCTGCTGCTCGGGTGGCCCTGAGTATGGAAACTGCCTGGTACAGCCCGATCTCACCCTCGCCCCAGACTCACCTCAGTCACTGTCACTGCTGCAGCCGCTGCTGCCGACTGACTGTTTGTTATGGTTTCACCGTGTTTAAATCTCCCGCGGTGCCTCCGGCTACACCCCCTCCTCGCCTGATTCGTTGCCGGGAACTTCCGGGTCCAGACAGGACTCGGGGCTGCTGCTCGGGTGTCCCTGAGTACAGAAAACCCCCAGTACAGCCCAATCTCACCCTCGCCCTGGACTCACCTCAGTCACTCATACATATAACAGAAATCAACTCTTGGCTTCGTGGCTGGTGCCGTTGTGAGGGTTTTAGCTTTTATGACAACAGGACACACTCTGATGACGATAAACTGTTAGGGAGGGATGGAATCCACCTGTCTAGAAGAGTCAAGGGAATCTTTGGCAGCAAGCTGGCCAACGTGGTGAGGCGGGCTTTAAACTGAAAGACTCGGGGGGTGGGGTCCAGAGTGGTAATGCTCATGCTATCGCATCCAACCGGGGAATAAGCCAGGCCAACCAGAGCAGCGAGAAATGTTCCATAGCTGCCTCCCAAGACGAGAACCAGAAGGCCAACCACCTCAAGGGTATGTATAGACATGGTGTGTGGAAGACCATCGGCCTGCAAACAGCTGTGCTTTACTTGAAGAGCAGAAGATTCGCTTGGGAACGCTGCATTGAGAATAGTTTTTGCTTACTTTTAAGATAAAGGAGCCAAGACCAGTTCACAGGGCCTTTTGAGGCATGAAAGAAGTAAACATGTGTTGAAGGTCAGTTCTGAACACAGAACTGAAAACAAGGAATGGTTGTTGATGTTTTGAGCCCAGAACACTGTGGCTCTTCCCAGAATGGGTGATGAGTGCTTAGCGTGTGAATGTTGATGTTATCTTGAACTGCTTAGTCTGGCTCCTGCATTGTAGCAGTTAAATAGGGTAGTAGAATAACAATATAAAGAGCCTTAGGCCTTTCGGCTTGTGGCCCTTGCATCCTCCATCTCAGAGTCTGTGCCTTCTTTTCCGCTTGCCGCAATGGTGGATCCTCTTGCACCTCTCCTGGGAAACCTACATGCTCGATTACCTCTCTGAAATGCCTGTACACCAACGCACACAGCATGGGGAATAAACAGGAAGAATTAGAGATCTGTGTGCGGTCACAGGGCCATGATCTCACTGCAATTACAGAGACATGGTGGGATAGCTCGCATGACTGGAATGCTGTCATGGATGGCTATGTACTTTTTAGGAAGGACAGGCCAGCAAGGAGAGGAGGTGGAGTTGCCCTTTATGTGAGAGAGCAACTGGAATGTATTGAGCTCTGCCTAGGGGTGGATGAAGAACGAGTTGAGAGCTTATGGGTAAGAATTAAGGGGCAGGCTAATATGGGTGACACTGTTGTGGGTGTTTGCTACAGGCCACCTGATCAGGAAGAGGAAGTAGATGAGGCCTTCTACAGACAGCTGGAAGTAGCCTTACGATCGCAGGCCCTGGTTCTCATGGGGGACTTCGACCACTCTGATATCTGCTGGAAAGACAACACAGCTAGGCACCCACAGTCCAGGAGGTTCCTGCAGAGCATTGATGATAACTTTTTGACACAGGTGGTGGAGGAGTTAACGTGGAGAGTTGTGCTGCTGGACCTTGTACTAACAAACAAGGAGGGACTGGTTGGGGATGTAAAGGCTCGGGGCAGCCTTGGCTACGGTGACCATGAGCTGGTGGAGTTCAGGATCCTGCGTGGAGGAAGCAGGGCAATAAGTAGGATCATAACCCTGGACTTCAGGAGAGCTGACTTTGGCCTCTTCAAGGACCTACTTGGGGATATCCCATGGGTTAGGGTTCTAGAAGTAGGGGAGTCCATGAGAGATGGTTAATATTCAAGCATAACTTCCTTCAAGCTCAAGATCTGTGCATCCCTATGAGTAAGAAATCAAGCAAAGGGGGCAGGAGACCTGCATGGATGAGCAAGGAGCTTCTGGAAAAACTCAAATGGAAGAAGGAAGTTTACAGAATGTGGAAAAAGGGTCAGGTCACTTGGGAGGAATATAGGAAGGTTGTCAGAGTATGCAGAGATGCGTCGAGGAAGGCTAAGGCCCAGTTGGAACTAAATCTGGCAAGGGACATCAAGAAGGGCTTCTTCAAGTACATCAGCAGCAAAAGGAAGACTAGGGAAAATGGGAGCCCACTGCTGAATGAGGAGGGTACCCTGGTGATGGAGGATACAGAGAAGGCGGAGTTACTGAATGCCTTCTTTGCTTCAGTCTTTACTGCTAAGGCTGGTGTTCAGGAATCCCAGGCCCTAGAGGTACGAGAGAAAGTCCGGAGAAAGGAAGACTTTCCCTTGGTTGAGGAGGATCAAGTTAGAGATCATTTAGGCAAACTGGACAGCCCGAGTACTGAGGGAGCTGGCAGATGTTATTGTCAAGCCACTCTCCATCATCTTTGAAAGGTCATGGAGAACAGGAGAGGTGTCTGAGGACTGGAGGAAGGCCAATGTCACTCCAGTCTTCAAAAAGGGCAAGAAGGAGGACCCAGGAAACTACAGGCCAGTCAGCCTCACCTCCATCCCTGGAAAGGTGATGGAACAGCTCATTCTGGATGCCATCTCTAAGCATGTGGAGGAAAAGAAGGTTATCAGGAGTAGTCAACGTGGATTCACCAAAGGAAAATCATGCTTGATCAATCTGATGGCCTTCTATGGTGGCATGATCAGCTGGGTAGATGAAGGGAGAGCAATGGATGTTGTCTACCTTGACTTCAGCAAGGCTTTTGACACTGTCTCCCACAATATCCTCATAGGAAAGCTCAGGAAGTGTGAGTTAGATGAATGGACAGTGAGGTGGATTGAGAACTGGCTGAATGGCAGAGCTCAGAGGGTTGTGATCAGTGGTGCTGAGACTAGTTGGAGGCCTGTATCTAGTGGTGTTCCCCAGGGGTCAGTACTGGGCCCAGCCTTGTTCAACTTATTCATCAATGACCTGGATAAAGGGACTGAGTGTACCCTCAGGAAGTTTGCTGATGACACAAAACTGGGAGGAGTGGCTGATACACCAGAAGGCTGTGCTGCCATTCAGCGAGACCTGGACAGGCTAGAGAGTTGGGCGGAGAGGAACCTAATGAAGTTCAACAAAGGCAAGCGTAGGGTCCTGCACCTAGGGAGGAATAACCCCATGCACCAGTACAGGTTGGGGGTTGACCTGCTGGAAATCAGCTCTGCAGAGAAGCACCTGGGAGTCCTGGTGGACAACAAGTTCTCCATGAGCCAGTAATTTGCCCTTGTGGCCAAGAAGGCCAATGGTATCCTGGGGTGCATTAGGAAGAGTGTGGCCAGCAGGTCGAGGGAAGTTATCCTCCCCCTCTACACTGCCCTAGTGAGGCCACACCTGGAGTACTGTGTGCAGTTCTGGGCTCCCCAGGTCAAGAAAGACAAGGAACTACTGGAGAGAGTCCAGCAAAGGGCTACAAAGATGCTTAGAGGACTGGAGCATCTCTCTCATGAGGAAAGGCTGAGGGAGCTGGGTCTGTTTAGCCTGGAGAAGAGAAGACTGAGGGGGAATCTTATCAATACTTACAAATACCTTAAGGGCAGGTGTCAAGAGGATGGGGCCAGACTCTTCTCAGTAGTGCCCAGTGACAGGACAAGGGGCAATGGACACAAACTGAAACATGGGAAGTTCCATCTCAATATGAGGAAAAACTTCTTTACTTTGAGGGTGACAGAGCACCGGAACAGGCTGCCCAGGGAGGTTGTGGAGTCTCCTTCTCTGGAGATATTCAAAACCCGCCTGGATGCGACCCTGTGCAACATGCTCTAGATGAACCTGCTTTAGCAGGTGGGATTGGACTAGATGATCTCCAGAGGTCCCTTCCAGCCCTAACCATTCTGTGATTCTGTGATCTCAACACAAGAAATACATTTTTTTACAGTAAGAACAATATTTCATTGGAACAACTTCCCCAGGGACATGGTAGAGTCCCCATAGTTGGAAGTTTTCATGATGTGATTGCACTGGATGATAGATAATCTCATTTAGACTCCCTTTCCCACAAAAGGTTGGACCAGATGATCTTTTGAGGTCCCTTCCAACCCGGACTAGTCTACAATTCTGTTTGTCAAGAGATACTGTACAAGAACAAAGACACAATTTTGTCTCTAGGTCTACCATGAGACTAATGCTAGAGTATGACACTCAGCCTTGTGTCCACATTTCAGGAACCATGCTGAAGACCTGAAAAACCTGTGGAAGAGATCCATAAAAAGTATGAGAACTGAAAAAGTTGCCTTATAATAGGAAATTGAACAAAAAAAAATCTTTTCCATCTGACAAAAAAAAAATATTGAAAAGTTTCCTTATTACAGCATACAAACAGCTTCACTATTACTAGGTTACAGTAGTATCAACCAAACAGAGAAAGGGAGAGAAAAAACAACGCATCTGTAGCCAGACATATTAAAATTATAACCTGCAAACATTTTTGCCACTGCACGTAATCAGTCACTGGCACAGTTGTTCTCCTTTTTTGGCAGAGTCCTAATCAGGACCAAATACACTTTCAGTGGACATGCTTTGGTGTACATATATTATTAGGAGCAACACAGTATAACTGGATGGAATATATTGGCATCTGCTATGTAAAACAGATAACCTATTACTGCTTTCTGGCATAACACTACGACAAGTCTATCACACCTCGTAAGACCAGTTCTGGTTCCCAATATTCCCTGCATTTGGCCATATATCTGTTATATCCACATGATCTGTCAAAAAGCAATTCCTTCCTTATGAAAGTAGCTAACAGATATAACTAGGAAAATCGTGTAAAACGTATATCTACATGCTCAACCCTTAATCGTTCTGAAAACTTCTACAGTGAGAAAACTCTAGCTAGAAAGACAGACTTACAAGATAATTATTTCAATTATTCTACACAGAACAGCTTCTGACTGACTTGGTAGACAAAATGATCAGGGGAACTTGATTAACATTTTTTGCCATCTTAAATGAAAACAATTTTTGAAGTTTCACATCAGTTCCCTGCCTTGTCCATTAAATAAAAGTCTTTTCATCTGTCCACTAGTAGCAGACAGATGAAAAGTCTAGTAGAAATTCTACTAGAAGTAGATTTTTTAGTAGTAGAACTAAAAAATATGCTATCACCCCTGGTTTTGTACTGAAGAGTTATATGTATACATATGGTAGATAGCAAGCTAAATCATGGTCAAGTCTCTGATTTTATAAACTAGTCATCCTGAGTGATAAAGAAACTGATCTTGTCATTAAGGAACAACAAAATGAAAAGATACATTTTTATCAACAGTCTTGATGCTTGAGGTTGCCTCTCCCCCCTACTCCTGGATCATTTATTAGCTAATTTCACTCACTTTTGAAATCTTCCATCTTTGCTGGTGAAAGCCAGCTGATTTACAAGTTCCTGGAATTCCAGGTTATGGAGAAATAAAATCATGCACTTTCTGGCATACAGAAATAGGTATCTTTTAAATCCTACTCTTTCAGATGCAATGCTACTAGGAATCTGTAACCTACCTGTGCTGTTTGGCTTTTCCTACAAAAAGCATAGCAAGCCGGGTGAATTCAGCACAGGGTTAGTACTCTATTTGTCAATGTAGTAGAGGGCCCACCTGGTGATACTGTGTATCTGTTCTTTAAGCAATGGTGTCCTGGTTTGGCCTAAACCAGGCCAAGTTTCCTTTCAGTGATTTTTACTTTCAGCTAAGTCTCCTCTAAGTAACTGCACTTTCTGAAACTAACTGCATGTTTTGCAGACAGTGTCTGCTTCCAGGACTGATAACGCTCGAAGTTTGTAGTTATCACTGAGGCATCGGGAGGGATGTTATGCAGAAAGGCTCTTGCTGTACTTGTTCTTAGAGAAACCAAGGTCACTGCTGAATTCCTCACTGCTTACAAGTGAAGAGTCGAAGGGGGGGTCGCAGCTGCAGGGGGGAGCGGACAGGACAGGTGACCCAAAATTGACCAACGAGGGTATTCCATCCCATACACGTCATTCTCAGTATAAAGCGGGGGGATCACGAGGGTCTCGCTCTCTTTCTGCTATGGCCGGTGTCCAAGGAGGACTCCGTCTGTTTTCCTTCTGCCCCCGATCCTGATCCGTGCATTCCTGAATCCAGCTCTCGACCATCGCTAGGCCCAGCCTGGGCCTTCCCGGAGCCTGCCCTGCAGTGCCGGTGGTGACGTGGCTGACTTCAGGGGAGCTCAATCTTGGTTTTGTATATATATTTGTATATATTTGATTATTTCTATTATTATTATTATACTCTTTTTCATTATTATAGTTTATTAAAACTGTTTTAACTTTCCAACCCGGAAGTCTCTCTCCCTTTTCCCTTTCCCTTTGGGGGGTGGATAACAGAGAGCATCTGCCACAGGTTTAATAGCCGGTCCAGCTTTAAACCGTGACAGATTTATTGGCGCCCAACGTGGGGCACGAGAGAAGCTCCGACAGGTTGCTCTGATAAGTCGAATCCCAGCTCCAGTGGGAGGAGATCCGGAGAGCTCAGCCAAGAGAGTATCAGATTTCTTCCTTTGAGATTTACGAGGGGTTGGAAATTAAAACAGATAGCTAAGATGATAATGTCATTTGCGAACCTTGTGTTACCTCTTTTCTTTATAAAGCTTGTTTTACAGTTAAGTGTAATCATACCTTACTTGCCGTATGCGCTGTGTGTTAGTGCTTACATGTGGTTTAACAGGGCGTGCTGGTCGAAATGTGTCGTTTCGGTATGGGTTGTGATACTGATTTATGTCGTGATAAACTGGGCAGTTATTATTCCGATCTCTTATCTCTATGATACAATGATGGGCAGCTTTAATCGCGAATCGGTAGCTGTGCACACCGGGCGTCTTTTAACTGATTTTGATAGTATCTGCTCCTTTTTTGCCAAGCTGATTCCTGCAAAATTCGAACAGGGCGTGCTTTTATTTGTGTGTGTCCTGTGTGTCCTGAATGTGTTTCTGGTGTGGTATGCGATTAGATGTCAGTGCAGCAACAGCGGTAGGTATTATGCTGCCCCTGTAACCAGGAGAAAACAGCGAAAGAAATCAGCTCGTGAAGAGAAGGATGATGACTCAGAGGCTTCTAAGGCAGAGCCATCACATGACCCAGGTGAGGGCCCTTCTCAGTCAGAGTCAGGGCCTGACACAGATGGGGGTTTCCTTGATCGTCTTTTTAAAGCAGACCCATCACACAAGAAAGATCCTTCTAAAGCAGAACAATCACAGGAGGACTCGTACTCGGACGTAGAGATAACCTACCACTCCTTATCCCTGAAAGAACTGCGAAGAATAAGGAAAGACTTTAGTCGTTATGACCGTGAGCCAATTATTACCTGGTTCCTCCGATGCTGGGATAATGGGGCGGATAGCATAGAATTGGATGGTAGAGAAGCCAGAGAGTTGGAATCCCTGTCCAGAGACGGTGGTATTGATAAGAGCGTTGCACCACTGGGGCAACGCTCTAGTGTTGAGGTAGACCAGGAGGCCTTCCATCCCCCTGGGGTGAAATCGGTGTGCTCAGCTCGCTCCCTGAAATGCCTGTACACCAATGCACGCAGCATGGGGAATAAACAAGAGGAGTTGGAAATCCGTGTTTGGTCAGGGGGCTATGATCTAGTGGCAATTACAGAGACTTGGTGGGACGCCTCGCATGACTAGAATGTGGTCATGGATGGCTATGTCTTGTTCAGGAAAGACAGGCCGCTAAGGAGAGGTGGTGGAGTTGCTCTTTATGTGAGTGAGCAGCTAGAATGTATTGAGTTCTGTCCAGGGGCGGATCAGGAGCGAGTTGAGAGTTTGTGGGTGCGAATTAAGGGGCAGGCTGGCAGGGGTGATACTGTTGTGGGTGTCTATTACAGGCCACCAGATCAGGATGAGGAGGGTGATGAGGCCTTCTACAGGCAGCTGAGAGCAGTCTCTCAATTACAGGGCCTTGTTGTCGTGGGGGATTTCAACTACCCTGATATTTGCTGGGAGGCCTACTCAGCCAGCCATCCTCAGTCCAGGAGGTTCCTCCAGTGCATTGATGATAACTTTCTGATGCAAATGGTGGATGAGCCAACTAGGAGAGGAGCGCTGCTGGATCTTATCCTCACTAACAAGGAGGGTCTGGTTGAAGAGGTAAAGGTTGAGGGCAGCCTTGGTTGTAGTGACCATGAGATGGTAGAGTTCAGGATCTCATGTGGCAGGAACAGAATAGCTAGCAGAATCGCAACCCTGGACTTCAGGAGGGCCAACTTTGGCCTTTTCAAGCAATTGCTAGGGGAAATCCCATGGTACAGGGTACTAGAAGGTAAGGGGGCCCAAGATAGTTGGCTAGCATTCAAGGACTGCTTCTTCCGAGCTCAAGATCAGAGCATCCCAACAAGTAGGAAGTCAAGGAAGGGTACCAGGAGACCTGCATGGTTAAACAGGGAACTGCTGGGCAAACTCAAGTGGAAGAAGAGGGTGTACAGATCATGGAAGGAGGGGCTGGCCACTTGGGAGGAATATAAGTCTGTTGTCAGAGGATGTAGGGAGGCAACTAGGAAAGTTAAGGCCTCCTTGGAATTAAACCTTGCAAGAGAGGTCAAGGACAACAGAAAGGGCTTCTTCAAATACATTGCAGGTAAAGCCAACACTAGAGGCAATGTAGGCCCACTGATGAATGAGGTGGGGGCCCTGGAGACAGAGGATAAGAAGAAGGCGGAGTTACTGAATGCCTTCTTTGCCTCTGTCTATACTGCTGGAGGCTGTCCTGAGGAGCCCCGGACCCCTGAGGCCCCAGAAGAAGTCAGGATAGAGGAGGAATCTGTCTTGGTTGATGAGGACTGGGTCAGGGACCAATTAAGCAACCTGGGCATCCATAAATCCATGGGCCCTGATGGGATGCACCCGCGGGTGCTGAGGGAGCTGGCGGAAGTCATTGCTAGGCCACTCTCCATCATCTTTGCTAAGTCGTGGGCAACAGGAGAGGTGCCTGAGGACTGGAGGAAAGCGAATGTCACTCCAGTCTTCAAAAAGGGCAAGAAGGAGGACCCGGGTAACTATAGACCGGTCAGCCTTACCTCCATCCCTGGAAAGGTGATGGAACAACTTGTTCTTGATGCTGTCTCTAGGCACATCAAGGATAAGGGGATCATTAGGGGCAGTCAACATGGCTTCACCAAGGGGAAGTCATGCTTAGCCAACTTGATAGCCTTTTATGAGGACGTAACCCGGTGGATAGATGATGGTAAAGCTGTGGATGTGGTCTATCTCGATTTCAGTAAAGCGTTTGACACGGTCTCCCACAGCATCCTTGAGGAGAAGGAACACGCCTCCACAAAATCCAATGTGAATCAAAGTGAAGATGCTTTATTAAGCATAAGCTGTCCCTTTTATACATTTTGTACTTTCCCTGGCTGTAAGCATGTGTATTGCTATTCGTTAATATTACTAAACATACTCTTCTTTGATGTGTTGATTGGTCACTGCTCTGCCACTGGTCCTTCCTTAATTGGCTCCATCAGTTCTTGTTTCTTCTCCTCTGTGTTCGGCTCCCACCGGCTACTCCCTCAATTCTTGTTTGCTCAGCTGCTGTTTTTCCTCATCTCTCGAAGGTCGGCTTGTTGACACTAGCTACATGAATCTTCTCACGCAGCTAGGCCTTCACTCCATACTCTCATACTTCTGGCTCATTACATGACCATTCTGCTCCAAAAACCCCTCTACAATTCCCCCTTTCTTTTCTTGAGCCAGAAAGGCCGTGTTTATTGTCCGCTGCAGGGCCCTTTGCAAGCAGGAGAATAAACACGGTAATACAAGGATGATAATACAAATCACACACAATCCCATCAATAGCATTTTAATCAATCCGACCAGCCACCCTCCAATTCCCAAATTACCCAACCAGTCATCCAGGAACCCATGCTGTTCCCGTATTTTCTGTGTGGCATCCATGAGCTCTTTGATCTGCTTATGAATTGACTTGGAATGATCGTTCAGATCCATGCAACACATCCCATCAAACTCCTGACATCCGTGACCGTGCACTAATAATAAGAAATCTATAGCAGCTCTATTTTGTAAGGTAGCATGTCGGATACTATCTACATCATTTGCTAATGTTCCTAAAATTCTAGAAGTTTGATCAGCTCTTTTTGCAACCCAGCAAGCTAAATTTCGCAATTGTGTTAGTCCTTGTGCAGCAGCCACACCCGGTGCAAAAATAGAAGAAAGAACTACTTTGGTCCTAGACCATAGTTCTACCTCATCTTTACATTCTTTCCCTAAGGTAGTGACACTTCTTTTAATCTTGTGTAGGTTAGTGTGGTTTAATATGACCTTTCGTGTAGGCATTAGTAAGCTTAATTTACCTATGGTACACGGACCTCCCAGTTTTTTACTGGGCAGCCCTGGCCAAGCCCTATCTCCACAAATTAGGAATAAACCTTCTGGTAATTTTCTAGGCATGGCCAAATCCGGTGCTGGCTCTGTTCGACTGCGCCCTACGTTTGCACACCAGATAGATTCATTTTGCCACAATGGATTACTGGGTGTGACATTTTGTAATCTCTTTATGTCGTTCTGATAAATGTTTGATCCCTCTGTGTAATTGAAAAACACACAGGATTCTGCCTCTAAAGTTCCTAGGATGTCAAGTTCTTGGGGCTCTAAGGGACTGACAGGCAAGCTATCGTCCCATAAATCCCAATGTTCGCCACATTTCATTGCATTCTCACAGAGGCTCTGTTTCAGCACATTCAACCCTGCCACTATCTCCTTACTTTCAGATCTGTTTAAGGGGACCCCCACTAGAAATGTATGAAAGGGTTGTTCAGGCTGAGCTAAGGAGGCACAAAACTGCGTCTGGTTCAAGCTCCGCATCAGAGTCACCCAAACGTTGTGACTCCCCTTCCATGGTGTCGGTGGAAGGACTATCGGTTGATGACCTTTTGTCAGGTCCAGGATCCAAAGCAGGCTTAACACAGAAAAAACAACCCCTTGCTTCATCATGACTGCGCCTTTTGCTCCCTTTTCTATACCTCCCACGCAAACCTTTTTTCACACTTCCCGCAGTCAGGGCATTGGATCTCTCGAGAGGTCAGTGTTCCGAGGCAGATCCTGAGTTGGCTCCTGTAGTTCGGGTTGTTTTTGTAGCCACGGCTTCACCCACTTAGCTGGTACCCATTTGGCTCCTGTATCTGTAACGACACATGCATACCCTCGACCCAACGTTATTAATTTCATTGGACCTTCCCACACACCAGTCACCCCATGTTTTACCATCACTTTGGCTTGTTCCTGTTCTTTCTGAAAAGCCTCCATACCTCCCTTTAACCCTGCACCATGTTTTACTGCTGGAGGTACAGAGTAGTCCTGTGGCAAGCGTAAAAAGTTTAGTACATAAAGCGCTTTACACAACCTGTCAGGAGGAGATAGCCCTGGCTCTCCCCCTTTTTGTTTTTGTAAAAGGTGTTTCAGAGTTTGATTCATGCGCTCCACAATAGCTTGTCCCGTTGGTGAATGTGGGACGCCCGTTACATGTGTTATACCCCACAGCTGGAAAAAGTCCTGTGTGGCACGTGCCACATAGCCTGGGCCATTGTCCGTTTTAATCGTCTGTGGAATGCCCAGGGCTGCAATAGCAGAACGCATGTGTCGTTGAACGTGTTTGCTGGATTCGCCTGTTTGTGCTGTAGCCCAGGTAGCAAGGGAGAAACAGTCAACACTCACGTGGACATATTTCAGCCGTCCAAATTCGGGGATGTGTGTTACATCCATTTGCCATATCTCCAATGGTCCAGTACCGCGGGGGTTGACACCAGGTGCTAAACCACCCCCAAGATGTTGACAGTCTGGACAGGACTGGACTATCCCATGTGCATCTGCACTGTGTAGCCCAAACTGACGCCGCAATACCTTAGCAGATTGATGGAAAAAGGCATGGGATCGTTGTGCTTGAGCGAAGCGATCAATTGAAGGCGCAGCCCAGGCAGGTGCGACAAGTTTGTCTGCCCGAGCATTGCCTTCAGCTAAGCCTTCCAGGAGTCCTGTGTGACTACGGATATGTGTGATGAAATATGGATGCAGTCGCTCTGTCAGCAAAAGCCATAATTCATGAAAAAGTTGGTATAGTTGTTCATTAGCTATCTCTTTGAGCAGAGCACTCTCCATCCTCTGGACAATCCCTACGACATATAAAGAGTCACATACCACATTAACAGGTGCTGTGTTCCATCGCCGGAAGACCTCCACCACAGCTCGCAATTCTAATTGTTGTGTAGACCCTTGAATGTCAGATAAAATTACATCATGCCACTTCCCATTGTCTAACCACGTTAGTGCTGCTTTTTGAGCTTTGCCTCCAGCATCTGTAAAAACGGTGACACCACTGACCGGACGTTCTGACCTTTTTGGTAATTCTTCCCATTGACCCAATTGCAGCACAGAGAAGTATTTGTGAGGGGGTAGATGTACCTTCAACTCGCCCCTATAATCCAATAACGCAACTTGTAATGGTATGGAATTTTGTAATGCCCATTGTAGATACTCTGCAACCAGTGGAATAACCAAAAAGCAGGTTCGACACCTGCTATCTCTACAACCCTCTGCCTTCCTTTCATTACAAGTTGTGCTATGGCCTCTACTTTCGTAGTGATGGTACGTTTTGGTTGCATAGGCAAAAAGATCCATTCCAGCACATGTAGAGGATCCTTGTCAGTCACCCACTGCATAATTAATGCCAGGGGGTGGCGATCGTGATTGATAACCAATACTCCAATACTGTAATCTGGGTCCCAACGGTGAGTGTATGCCATAGCTATTTTGGTACTCAGGTGTTTCAATGCCTGCTCAGCTTCCTGTGTCAATGTGCGGGGGGCATCTGCACCGCCTCCTCCCTTTAGCAATTGCATCAAAGGTGCCAATTCAGCATTGGTGAGACCACACAGGGTTCGCACCCAATTGAGGTCTCCCAACAGTTTTTGTACATCATTTAAAGTACTGATATTCACACGAATTTCTAGTTTTGGGGTCTAACAGTTGTTTTGGTAATTTCCCACCCAAGGTACTTCCAGTTTTCCTCCTGTTGTACCTTTTCTGGGGCTATTTGCAATCCACCTTTTGCTAGTTCAGTCTGCAGTGTATTAATCAATTGTTTTTTATCCAATTGTTTCCCTGCTATTAGAATGTCATCCATATAATGGTATATAATCAAATTTGGAAAATTCCTTCGCACAGGAGCAAGTGCCCAGGCCACATACATTTGACACATTGTCGGTGAATTTTTCATTCCCTGTGGTAACACAACCCAATGATAGCGTTTCATAGGTGCAGCTTTGTTCACTGATGGCACCGAAAAAGCAAATTTCTGATAGTCATCAGGGTGCAAAGGGATGGTGAAGAAACAATCTTTTAAGTCAATGATTAAAATGTCCCAGTCTTTAGGGATCATATTGGGGGATGGGAGCCCTGGTTGTAGGGTTCCCATATCATCCATGACCTCATTGATTTTTCGAAGGTCATGTAACAAACGCCATTTGCCACTTTTTTTTGGAATAGTAAATATTGGGGTGTTCCATGGGCTTGTTGTGGGCTCAATATGACCTTTTTTCCAGTTGCTCCTGTACCAAGCTTTCAAGGTGGGCGATTTTTTCTGCAGACAGCGGCCATTGATCAACCCAAACTGGGGTTTCTGTTTTCCAGGTTAGTTTTAGGATTGGTCGCCCTTCATCAATGGCCGCCTCTAAAAACCCTCACTGTTAGTTACCAAACGTGCCCCTAATTGACTTAATGCATCTCTCCCCAGTAAACAAATGGGGACAGGCATCACATATGGTCTTACTGTACAGGTACTCCCATCCTGCAATTTGCAACAAATCACATTTGTACTGATTTTAGTGGTCTGTATTCCCCCGACCCCCAAAATGGGTGTAGGGGGGATCTCCAATGGCCACAAATGAGGCCACGCTGCTTGACTGATTATTGTAACGTCTGCTCCAGTATCAATCAGCATAATGACCACGCAAGTTTTCCCACCAGGTTCTTTTAGTGTTACCCGTTCTGTTGGTTTTGCCTTGCTGATATCCATTGCCAGATAAATGTCAGCCTGGCCTGTTGATCCAAAACCCCCAACCCCTCTTATCTGATTCCCAGCTGTGGGCACAGCTGATTTAAAGGGGACCAGTTGTCCAATTTTTTCTCCTTTGGGTATATGAATTGGTGGCAGGGGGGTCCATACCATAATAGATATGACCCCTGTAAAATCGGCATCGATTATACCGGGTAAAACAAAAAGACCTTTTCGGGTCGTAGAGGATCGCCCGATAAGTAAGGCACTCAACCCGTGACCCAGTGGGCCTTTCATATCGGTGGGTATACATTGTACTTGCGGGTCTATCAGAGTCACCTCTACTGCTGTGGCAACGTCCACCCCAGCACTCCCTCTTGTGGCGGCGGCGACGCCATCCAGGCAGCCCGGGTGGAAGACCTGTTTTGTGTCATCGCGCTGGGTCTCCTCGCGCTCGCCCCCCCCCGTTTCCCAGCCGAGTTCCCTGCTTAGTGAATCTAGATCGGCATTCATCTGCACGGTGACCATATTTCCGGCAGCGATTGCAGGTCCCTGCAAACTCGTGACTTTTTACTCGGCATTGAGCCTTAAGGTGTCCCGGTTTGCCACAGCTGTAACATTTTGGTCCCTGATCGCCTCTCCCTGATCGTACTAGAGGTTTCACCGCAGCCGCAAAGGCTGACGCCATGTATCCTGCTGTTTCTTCCGTTGTTCCTACGCGCTCACACGCATCCATCATTTCTGCCAGGCTAGAATTTTTGGGTAATGTCTGTAAAATGCGCTTACAAGTAGGATTAGCATTGTCGACTGCCAACGACATTAGCAACGCCTCTCGAGCTACATCGGTCAGCGATGCCCTTTCCAATGCTTCACGCAATCTTTCTAAAAATGTCATATAAGGCTCAGATGGACCTTGCCTTATTTTTGTATAGGCAGGAATTACTTTCCCATCTTCTGGGAGGGTTTTAAAAGCCTCTCGGGCTAAGGTGGCAGTAAGTGCCAAGGCTTCTGGTCTAAGTCGTGCCTGTCGTTGTGGATCACTAAACTGCCCTTCTCCCACCAGTTGGTCAAATGTTATCCCTAAAAGAGGATCATTATCTCCCCTCCCCAGGTTTTCCACCGCTGCAGCCTGTGCTGCGTCATGCCACCTCGTCCGCCACAAGAGTTCCTGCATCGGGGTTAAAATCATCGCCATCAATTGCTTAAAATCAAAAGGTGTTAAAAGCGTAGACATAAAGATGCTATTTATAAATGCTTGGGTATAAGGTGCACGCAACCCATTTTGTTGTACCGCTTTCCGTGCCTCCTTAACAATCTCCCACTGTAATCCTACCCAGCGCGGTGGTTCTCTCTGATTTCCCAAAATAACTGGGAAAGCTGTGGGCAGAATCTCCCCCTCCACTAGCGCATTCTGTATAACTCCTCGCCACCGTAATCGCGGATCGTCTCCTCCCCCGTCCCCCATGACAGAGTGCATACCAACATTCCCATCCATGTTTCTCATGCGGCTAGTCCCAGCCGCCTCAGCACCCCCCCCAGCCCCCCTGGCCCCCCCGCGTAGGCGTTCCCTTTCTTCTTCTCTCCTCTGCTCCTCCTTATGTTGTCGCTCAGTTAAGGTCGTCTGTCTTTCCAGGTCTTGTAATTTTGCTAACAATTTTTCCGCCCAAGCCACCGGATCCTTAAATTTCCCTGGACCGCCGGCAGGCGATGGGGGAGACGACGGGGGCAGAGGGGGATATTCGTATTCGGCGCGATTTGCGAGATTGGCGGCTCGCAGAGGCTTGAAGGGTGGGGGGGTGGGCTCGGGCTGATGCTCATCAACCTCCATTTCCTCCGGTTTAGGGGTCTCCCCTGTTGGTTTAGGGGGTATTTCAATTTTATCCTGCTCTTCTGGTGGTGCGGAGGGGTTTGAAAAAAACGGTATTGGCGGCTGACCAAAAACACGAAGACCTCTCGCCCCAGGGTTAACCTCTGTTGGACGCAGAGCCGTAAAAGCCCCTGCTGCAACAGCCCTCTCTGCTTTCATTTCTTGAAGAGCAGTAAGAACAGCCCTCCATGCAGTTGCCAGTTCTATTGCCTCCTTTTCCCCACTGCTTATCGCGTCCCATAAACCCTTTCCAATATCTTCCCAAGTGTCCACCTTAAAAGCGCTCTGGGGGTCCGAAGGGAACCCATGCTCTCGACACCAAACTAACAGTCTCCGGAGCAAATGCTCATCATGTTTCACTCCTCTCTTAGAGAGGATATGTAGGAGAAGCCTTACTGTCGCACTTTCTTCTTTAGAAATATTTTGGCCCATCTCCTTTTTCCCCCGGCTGCTCACCTCACTAAGTGTCCCGTTGCAACGTTCTTTTCTTTTCTTGCGAGTCATCCTCCGTCTCGCCCCGGTCCTCAGACCTGCTGAGCCGTACTCCAGCCGGTGTACCTCCTTCTGGGCTATTCCCCGAACTTGCCGTCGATCAGCGTCTCATCAGGGTCACCATCTGAGGAGAAGGAACACGCCTCCACAAAATCCAATGTGAATCAAAGTGAAGACATTTATTAAGCATAAGCTGTCCCTTTTATACATTTTGTACTTTCCCTGGCTGTAAGCATGTGCATTGCTATTCGTTAATATTACTAAACATACTCTTCTTTGATGTGTTGATTGGTCACTGCTCTGCCACTGGTCCTTCCTTAATTGGCTCCATCAGTTCTTGTTTCTTCTCCTCTGTGTTCGGCTCCCACCAGCTACTCCCTCAATTCTTGTTTGCTCAGCTGCTGTTTTTCCTCATCTCTCGAAGGTCGGCTTGTTGACACTAGCTACATGAATCTTCTCACGCAGCTAGGCCTTCACTCCATACTCTCATACTTCTGGCTCATTACATGACCATTCTGCTCCAAAAACCCCTCTACACATCCTCGCAGCTAAACTGAGGAAATGTGGTCTGGATGATCGGGTAGTGAGGTGGATTGTGAACTGGCTGAAGGAAAGAAGCCAGAGAGTGGTGGTCAATGGGACAGAGTCCAGTTGGAGGCCTGTGTCTAGCGGAGTCCCTCAAGGGTCGGTACTGGGACCAGTACTATTCAATATATTCATTAATGACTTGGATGAGGGATTAGAGTGCGCTGTCAGCAAGTTCGCTGATGACACAAAACTGGGAGGAGTGGCTGATGCGCCGGAAGGCTGCGCAGCCATTCAGAGAGACCTGGACAGGCTGGAGAGTTGGGCGGGGAGAAATTTAATGAAATATAACAAGGGCAAGTGTAGAGTCCTGCATCTGGGCAAGAACAACCCCATGTACCAGTACAAGTTGGGGACAGACCTGTTGGAGACCAGCGTAGGGGAAAGGGACCTGGGGGTCCTAGTAGACAGCAGGATGACCATGAGCCAGCAGTGTGCCCTTGTGGCCAAGAAGGCCAATGGCATCCTGGGGTGTATTAGAAGGGGTGTGGTTAGTAGGTCAAGAGAGGTTCTCCTCCCCCTCTACTCTGCCCTGGTGAGGCCGCATCTGGAGTATTGTGTCCACTTCTGGGCCCCTCAGTTCAAGAAGGACAGGGAACTGCTAGAGAGAGTCCAGCGCAGAGCCACGAAGATGATTAAAGGGGTGGAACATCTCCCTTATGAGGAGAGGCTGAGGGAGCTGGGTCTCTTTAGCTTAGAGAAGAGGAGACTGAGGGGTGACCTCATTAATGTTTATAAATATGTAAAGGGCAAGTGTCATGAGGATGGAGCCAGGCTCTTCTCAGTGACATCCCTTGACAGGACAAGGGGCAATGGGTGCAAGCTGGAACACAGGAGGTTCCGCATAAATATGAGGAAAAACTTCTTTACGGTGAGGGTGACCGAACACTGGAACGGGCTGCCCAGAGAGGTTGTGGAGTCTCCTTCTCTGGAGACATTCAAAACCCGCCTGGACGCGTTCCTGTGTGATATGGTCTAGGCAATCCTGCTCCGGCAGGGAGATTGGACTAGATGATCTTTCGAGGTCCCTTCCAATCCCTGACATTCTGTGATTCTGTGATTCTGTGAAGATGCTTGCAAGGAAGTCAAACACTATCAGTCTCTGGAGGCGACTCTTGTCAGCTGTAAAGAGCAGGTATCCCTATAAAGATGATGTTTTGAGCCACCTAAGCAACTGGATCACTACAGAAAAAGGTATTAACTACCTCAGAGAACTAGCTGTGCAAGAGATCATTTATAGACACCCACGGGACATTGTAGATCCTGTAAATCCTGATGAAGTGGAATGCAACCGATCCATGTTCCAGAAGGTTGTGAGGAGTGCTCCACCGACACATGCCCATACGTTGTCAATATTAGTCTGGGGAGAAGATGCTATGGCACGACCTAGTGTGGGTAAAATGGCTAACTGTATGCGACAGTATGAAGATAGTATTTCTTCCCCACTGCAGGCACGCATCTCGGCTGTGGGAAAAGTGACTAAGGAGAACAAGGACTCATTTAAACAACTGTCAGACAAACTGTCCAGGATCGAGAATCAACTTAAATCTCTACCTACACAGGCCCGCATTGCAGCCTTTAGGAGGAAACGCCCTCCTACTGGACCGGCTCAAAGGAAACGGAACACATCACGAGGTATCCTGTGGTTTACCCTGTGTGATTATGGGGAGGACATGAGCAGATGGCATGGACAACCTACCAGTACCCTACAGGCACGAGTATGTGAGTTGCAAGCTAACAGAAATACCAGAGAGAATTTTCCTAGGAGGATGGCTGCTCTAGTTACCAATGAGCAGGACTCCAGTCAGGGTAGATGGGCCTCAGGTCCCTATTTCCCAAATGTGAATAGGGGGAATGAAGGTCCAATCCACGTGAGCAGCACGAATCCAGTCTTTAATTAGAAGGGCCCTGCCTCCAGCCAGGTGGAGGAGAGGGATAACCGAATTTATTGGACTGTGTGGATTCGATGGCCTGGCATATTAAAACCACAAAGGTATTGAGCCTTGGTAGACACTGGTGCACAGTGCACCCTAATGCCATGGGATCATAAAGGGACAGAATCTATCAGTATTTCGGGAATAACAGGGGGATCTCAAGAGTTATCTGTATTGGAGGCCGAAGTGAGCCTAACTGAAAATGAATGGAAAAAGCACCCCATTGTGACTGGCCCAGATGCTCCATGCATCCTTGGCATAGACTACCTCAAGAGAGGGTATTTTAAGGATCCAAAAGGGTATAGATGGGCCTTTGGTGTAGCAGCTGTAGAGACTGAGAACATTCAACAGCTGTCTACCTTGCCTGGCCTCTCAGAGGATCCTTCTGTTGTGGGGTTGCTGAAAGTTGAAGAACAACAGGTGCCAATTGCTACTGCCACGGTGCACCGACAGCAATATTGCACCAATCGAGACTCCCTGATCCCCATTCATAAACTGATTAGACAATTAGAAAATCAAGGAGTGATTGGCAAGACTCGCTCACCCTTTAATAGTCCTATATGGCCAGTGCAAAAGTCTAATGGAGAATGGAGATTAACTGTGGACTATCGTGGCCTAAATGAAGTTACGCCACCTCTCTCGGTGCTGCTGTGCCAGACATGCTAGAACTTCAATACGAACTGGAGTCAAAGGCAGCCAAGTGGTACGCCACTATAGACATTGCTAATGCATTTTTCTCTATTCCCTTGGCACCAAAGTGCAGGCCACAGTTTGCTTTTACCTGGAGAGGTATCCAGTACACCTGGAATCGACTGCCCCAGGGGTGGAAAGACAGTCCTACTATTTGCCATGGACTGATCCAGACTGCACTAGAAAAGGGTGGAGCTCCAGAACATTTGCAATATATTGATGACATCATTGTATGGGGTGATACAGCAGCAGAAGTTTTTGACAAAGGGGAGAAAATCATCCAAATTCTTCTGCAAGCTGGTTTTGCCATAAAAAGAGGCAAGGTCAAGGGACCTGCCCGGGAGATCCAGTTTTTAGGGATTAAATGGCAAGATGGGCGTCGCCAGATCCCAATAGAGGTGATCAACAAAATAACAGCTATGTCCCCACCAACTAACAAAAAGGAAACACAAGCCTTCCTAGGCGTTGTGGGTTTCTGGAGAATGCATATTCCAGATTACAGCCAGATTGTACGCCCTCTTTATCAAGTGACCAGAAAGAAAAATGATTTTCAGTGGGGCCCTGAACAACAACAGGCTTTTGAACAGATTAAACAAGAGATTGTGCATGCAGTAGCCCTTGGACCAGTCCGTATGGGACAAGATGTTAAAAATGTGCTCTACACCTCAGCTGGGGACAATGGTCCTACCTGGAGCCTCTGGCAGAAAGTACCAGGGGAGACTCGAGGTCGACCCCTAGGATTTTGGAGTCGAGGATACAAGGGCTCGGAGGCCAATTACACTCCAACTGAAAAAGAGATACTGGCAGCATATGAAGGAGTTGGAGCTGCTTCAGAGGTAATTGGTACTGAAGCACAGCTTCTCCTGGCACCCCGATTACCAGTACTAGGCTGGATGTTCAAGGGTAAGGTTCCTACTACTCATCATGCAACTGATGCTACATGGAGTAAATGGATTGCATTAATTACACAGAGGGCTCGAATAGGAAACCCTAATCGCCCAGGAATCCTAGAAGTGATCATGGACTGGCCAGAAGGCAAAGACTTCGGAATACCACCAGAAAAGGAAGTGACACGTGCTGAAGAAGCCCCACCATATAATGAACTACCAGAGGATGAGAAGCAGTATGCCCTGTTCACCGATGGATCCTGCCGTCTTGTAGGAAAGCATCGGAAGTGGAAAGCTGCTGTATGGAGTACTGTACGACGAGTCACAGAAGCCACAGAAGGACAAGGTGAATCGAGTCAATTCGCAGAGGTAAAAGCCATCCAGCTGGCTTTAGACATTGCTGAACGAGAAAAGTGGCCAAGGCTGTATCTTTATACTGACTCATGGATGGTGGCAAATGCCTTGTGGGGGTGGTTAAAGCAGTGGAAGCAAAGCAACTGGCAGCGCAAAGGTAAACCTATTTGGGCTGCTGAACTGTGGCAAGATATTTCTGCTCGGCTGGAGAAACTAGTCGTGAAGGTACGTCATGTAGATGCTCACGTACCTAAAAGTCGGGCAACTGAGGAACATCAAAACAACCAACAAGCAGATCAGGCTGCTAAAGTGTTCCAAATAGATTTGGACTGGGAACATAAAGGTGAACTATTTTTAGCTCGGTGGGCTCATGACACTTCAGGTCATCAAGGGAGAGATGCAACATACAGATGGGCTCGTGACTGAGGGGTGGACTTAACTATGGACTCTATTGCACAGGTTATCCATGATTGTGAAACATGCGCCGCAATTAAGCAAGCCAAACGGTTAAAACCTTTGTGGTATGGGGGGCGGTGGTTGAAATATAAATATGGGGAGGCCTGGCAAATTGACTATATCACACTCCCTCAAACCCGCCAGGGTAAACGCTATGTGCTTACCATGGTGGAGGCAACCACCGGATGGCTGGAAACATACCCTGTGCCCCATGCCACTGCCCGGAACACTATTCTGGGCCTCGAAAAGCAAATCTTGTGGCGACACGGCATGCCAGAGAGAATTGAGTCGGACAATGGTACTCATTTCAAAAACAGTCTCATAGATAACTGGGCCAAAGAGCATGGCATCGAATGGGTATATCACATCCCCTATCATGCACCAGCATCTGGGAAAATTGAACGGTATAATGGGCTGTTAAAAACTACCCTAAAAGCAATGGGGGGTGGAACCTTTAAAAACTGGGATAAGCATTTGGCACAAGCTACCTGGCCAGTTAACACCAGAGGATCTATCAACCGAGCTGGCCCTGCTCAGTCAGATCTTTTACATACAGTAGAAGGGGATAAAGTCCCTGTGGTGCATGAAAGGAATCTGTTGGGAAAAACTGTTTGGGTTCTTCCTGCTACGGGCAAAGGTAAACCCATTCATGGGATTGCTTTTGCTCAAGGACCTGGATGTACTTGGTGGGTGATGCTGCAGGATGGTGGAGTCCGATGTGTCCCTGAAGGTGATCTGATTCTGGGTGAGACTACTTAATTCTGAACTGCATGATGTTAATTGCTGCATAATACTAACAGTGTTCATAAGTGTCTTTCAGGTTGAAGCAGTGGTGATGAGACCGGAGCTAGCTGCAGGTGGCGTCCAGTAACCTCCTCGAGACTGACATCTTTAACCTGCAACCCGTGGGCACGAACTGTGACAAAGCTCATACCATCTCTCCTACCCTGGGAGACTCCTAGCCAGATGGAAACCCACAATCCTGAACTAAATGAACTTGATGAACTTTTTTTGTATAGAGATGAATCATAAACTAATGTTATCTGTATATATTTGAAAATGAAAAGGTAGTGGTGATCTGAGTATGACGTGAATGGTATGGAATAAGGGGTGGAATGTCCTGGTTTGGCCTAAACCAGGCCGATTTTCCTTTCAGTGATTTTTACTTTCAGCTAAGTCTCCTCTAAGTAACTGCACTTTCTGAAACTAACTGCATGTTTTGCAGACAGTGTCTGCTTCCAGGACTGATAACGCTCGAAGTTTGTAGTTATCACTGAGGCACCGGTAGGGATGTTATGCAGAAAGGCTCTTGCTGTACTTGTTCTTAGAGAAACCAAGGTCACTGCTGAATTCTTCACTGCTTACGAGTGAAGAGTCAAAGGGGGGTCGCAGCTGCAGGGGGGAGCGGACAGGACAGGTGACCCAAAATTGACCAACGAAGGTATTCCATCCCATACACGTCATTCTCGGTATAAAGCGGGGGGATCACGAGGGTCTCGCTCTCTTTCTGCTATGGCCGGTGTCCAAGGAGGACTCCGTCTGTTTTCCTGCTGCCCCCGATCCTGATCCGTGCATTCCTGAATCCAGCTCTCGACCATCGCTAGGCCCAGCCTGGGCCTTCCCGGAGCCTGCCCTGCAGTGCCGGTGGTGACGTGGCTGACTTCAGGGGAGCTCAATCTTGGTTTTGTATATATATTTGTATATATTTGATTATTTCTATTATTATTATTATACTCTTTTTCATTATTATAGTTTATTAAAACTGTTTTAACTTTCCAACCCGGAAGTCTCTCTCCCTTTTCCCTTTCCCTTTCCCTCTGGGGGGAGGGGGGGTGGATAACAGAGAGCATCTGCCACAGGTTTAATAGCCGGCCCAGCTTTAAACCGTGGCAAATGGCTTTTCCGTGTTGAATTAAATTGTTGTGTCAACAGGATGTCTAGTGCTCTAGAAACCTTTTATTAAAGGGCTAAAGATAGTGTGAAAATATATTGCAACATCTAAATGACTGTACTATTTCCTCTTCTTTTATTGTGGTCTTACAGCAATGTTTTCTTTAATAGATTGGCTTCTTGAGTGAAATGTACTAAAATGTTCTCAAAATATTTCTATTGCTGCATCTGTTTAGACAGACAATCATTTAGTTCTCTCAGTTTATAAACTTCTGCTAAGTTGGCCTCTCTACTACTTTATCTGAGAAAATAGCAGTGCTATCGCTTGAAAAGGTGCAAGATATGTAGAATAAATCTCATTAATAGGCTTTATCCTTTACACCTTAGGATAGCAATTACGGAGAGTCTTTCCTGCCTACTGTACCATCAGTGTTTCCATTTGATAAGGATGTGGTATCTGGTCATTCCTAGCTGTAGAGATGTACCCTTTTAAATAATTAACAAATGGCACAGCCAGAAAAGTCTGAGTTAAGGTCTAAGCATCCTTCAAAAGAAACCTACTTGAAATAAAGCACTTATGAGGTCAGTGTGGCCTTTCTGCTTACATGAGATGACAGATTTCTCTTCTGCTACAGAGTTATCATTCTGTGCATGTCTCATCAGGCTTCCTTGCCTTTTGGTACTCAGACTACAGTAATAGCATTCTTACAGCCTATTCCATCTTGAGCTTGAAAATGTATTGCCCTATAATTTTATAAAAGGACTCACTATCTTAAAATATATATTTAGCCAGTTGCATTATCCTGACTTTCTGGAGTAGTCACAGCCAGAAACTCACACATTGTTCTGATATTTTACAGAAGTTTACAATGAAGTGATCTACTCTTTCCCTCCAGAAGCATTTCCATTAGACAAAATACTGGCAAAGTTTAAATTAATTTTGAAATATTAGGCACTATCTAAGCATTTAGAATGAGAATTATACCAAGACCCTGAAACTCACAAATATAATTCCTCTTTCTGGTTTGTTTGTTCATGTTGTGGGGTTTTGGGGTTTTTTTTGTTTGTTTGTGTGTTTTTTTTTTTCCTGGAGATGAAACAACATAACTCAATAATATTGATTGTGCTTACAAATTGACCATAAGCTGCTCATTACAGTTCTGCACCATTTCTCTCACAAAATCTTATATTTGTTAAGGGCAGATGTTGGGGAATGTATTGTGAAACACAGCCAGAATATTATTCTCCCTTGCACTCCTATTGCCACTCCCTACCACAGAATAAAGCACCAGAGGAATATGCTGGATTTTGTGTTTAGGAAACCCTATATAGGTCTTTGAGGAACTGAAGAAAATATTCAGACACATTCAAGAACCTGGTTATTTCCAGGATGCAGTTATGACAATAATATAACCTGCTGAAAGCATCAAGTTCTGACGACTGCTGAAGAGGTCACTGTTGAGCTCAGTCAGTGACATAACATAGAGGAAAGGGAGAGGGAGCAGGAAATACAGGCAAGATTTGTCAGAATTTCTACAAGGCTCCTTTGAAGCCTTATTTTCCTGGAAGTGTAAATACTATTAGCATATGAAACAACTCAGGAGTGAAATCCTGATCCTGCTATCAACTGCATGGGTTTTGCCACTAAATTCAATGGCTTGGGGCAGGTTTTTCATTCTAGAATAGATAGGAAAATGTGTGAGGACACAAGGGAAGAAGTAGAGAAAGAAGAAAACATTTAATGACCTTTTAAATGTCTTCTGTTTCAAGCTTGTCTACAGCTCCACCCTTGCTCTTTAGCCTCAATTCGATAAAGCAGATGTGCTTCAATATAAAACACATTTATAGGCTTTCTTAAACACTCACAGATTCACAAGGACTTAATTTTCTTCAGCAGTTATCCCCTGCCTGAGCTAATTTACTGTGGCTCAAATGTCCCTTACCTGTGTGGCTTCTTCCACGATAGCTGCCCTGACCCAGCTGTGCAGTCCCATCCACCCCATTTGCTGTTGAAAGCCTACAGAAAAGCTGGACAGAAATACTTTGCTCAGTTAGCACCACAAAACTGGCCTGGATGAGGCTGTAATGCAACAGACCTTTTGCACTGGTGGATTAAGGCCGTTTCACTGTGTATAATTTTATGCTTGTTTATAAAGTCCCATCGAATTTAAAGATCTTTCATCAGGTGTGGCACACTTCGCAGCCCTCTGTCCTCAAGACTGATTTTTAGGATTTTTTTTTTTCATTCCCTTGGGAAGAATAATAAAACCCACTATGTTTCACAATGAGTGGGATTTCTGTGAATACCTGTCACATTTCAACCAATCAGTGTTTCTAGTAGCTGGATCACAGCAATCCTAAATTTATCTCCACATACAACCAAGTTTAAGAAGGTGGCCCATCTCTTGTCCTTTAATTGTATTAAAGCATGCTATAAGAATTGTAGTTAGGGAATATTTTTTGTAATTTAAATTTTATTAAGATGTATAAAATAATGTCCAGACAAATTTGACTGTCCACAACAGTGCTGAGTTTTCATGGGTTGGCTTAAGTCCTCTGCAAAGTTATAAGCTAAGTTATAAATGGCATAAGGCACACAAAAAAAAGACATAGCTAGATGTGATACAGGAAGAAGGCCAGCTCAGATAAAATAGGCAGGCCACTTTGTAGTAAGAACATCCGCAAAGGACGAGAGGAAACGGCCTCAAGTTGCGCCGGGGGGGGGGGGGTTAGATTGGATATTAGGAAAAATTTCTTCACGGAAAGGGTTATCAAGCAGTGGAACAGGCTACCCAGGGAAGTGGTGGAGTCACCATCCCTGGAGGTATTTAAAGGACGAGTAGATGTGGTGCTTAGGGATATTGTTTAGTGGTTGACTTGGTAGTATTAGGTTAATGGTTGGACTCGATGATCTTAAAGGTCCTTTCCAACCAAAAAGATTCTGTGATTCTGTGAAAGGCTAACGTTACTGCCTCCACCTTCATAGGTGCATAGACATAACAGTAAATGCTGAGAAAGAGAAAGTTTAAAAGCTTAAAAGTGAGGTAGTAGCAGGCTGAAACTGTACTTTCTGGAATTCTCCATACTGGCTTTATGTCGTGCCAATGACACCACTGACTTCATGAAAGCAGAATTGGGCCATTGACGTATGGTAAAGGTCAACACTGAATGTTCCTGAAAATTCCAAATTAGCTTATGCCTGTTTAGTGGTAAAATCAAAGACAGAAATCAGGTTGACAACCAAAACCGTATACTATTTGCTAAAAGCTATTTCTAGAAATTTGCCAAATAAATCCAGAACTTGTTTTTTAAAAATGCACTAAAAAGCAGTCAGTCAATTATGCATTAACCCAGGATAGTTTGCTAATGCTTTTTCAGCTTTTCTTATTGTTTTTTACTATTATTTTTCCAGCTTATTCAGCTTATTATTCCTTTCCATTTTCCCTGGATTTCTAAACCAGAATAGATGAAATATCTCCATTTCAAAAAGCAATGCTCAACACTAAATGATGCACCATATGAATTATGTATCTTTCTATACTTGACAGGTGTTTGACCTGAACTGACTTTGTTTTGCACCCCTGCACAGTTCCACTCTCTGGGTCTCTGGTGCCTCTCTCTGTCAGGTTTCTGCTGTATTTTAGACATACCAGGGTGTCCAAAGATGAAAGAGTAATTTTCCACAGGATAAGTACAATTATTAGAATTTTACAAAGCTAAGAGTTAATTATATATATCAGCGTGGTCATGTTTTCACACGGGCTAGGTATTTAAAATTCCCCAGTGCCTGAGCGTACTCATGCACTGGGGAATATCTAAACAAGTTAATATGAAGCATTAGAAAGAGGCCAAAGAATTATTATTTCCTTCAGCACTTTGACTAAATGTTATGGAACATGCATGTCTTAGCATTTTATGACAGTCTTTTTATTCATCTTTGAGGGGAAATGCCATCAGTCTAAATGTGCTACTTATCACATTTGGTAAAGAGCTCTGAAAATAAAGGTGTACAGTTGCTGGATGATGTGTTCCAGAATTCACTGCAGCAGAAACTCATCACACTTACCCTTAATTTTTCATGTTGCAGTACTGAGGAAGTGAAATCATGGCTTTGATATCATTAAAATTAGAATTCTGATTATACATTCCAGTTTTTCAATATTTACAAATTTTAAACATTTTAAGTTACTTAATGTATTATTAAAGATATTTTAGTTATTTTAATTTTTGTTATTATTATTTACAGGCAGTGTAGCTCTCACTGGACATGTTACTCTCTAAAAACATAAGTGATATCACTCTTATGATATCTTGGGTTTTGAAATTCACTCCTTACCTTAGTCCACCAGAAGTGGAATTCATAAACCTTGTGGGTATGCTACAAATTCTCCCCCTTACACAATGCAAAGGGCAGAGGTCTGAATTGAGCAGCTGAGTCAGACTGTTTGAATGCTAAATGTGGATAACATTCAATATTGTTAATTTAGAGTTATTATCTTTAAGCGGATAGTTCTGGTGGAGCAGCTATTTGGTGTTTTTGTATCTGTATTTTAATCTACCTGGGGCAAGTGGTAAATACTTTTAAAAAAAATAATGAAGATGAACTGGACAGTCCAAGAGATTAGGAATACTGTAAACGTGAAAAATGGATTGGTAGTGACTCAAATTTTTCATCATCTGTGCACTCTTTCATAGCCTGTGTAAAGTCAGTTGGCTCTCTTCCTTGTTCTGCACATCCCAGAACCACAGCTGGCACCAAATCATATTGTTTTTGTCAGAGAAGAACAGGTCTGAACACAGCAATCAGAAGTACAGCATGTAGAGCAATCCTGGGATTGCTAAACATGTCTCTGCAAGCCTCTTCCTTTCAGCTCCATGTTGTGCTGCATTTATTTTTTTTTATTGCCCATATCACATCTGTCTGACTTAAGATGATAAGTTCCTTGAAGCAGGAACCTGTTCTATTTATAAAGCACAAAGCACTCTATAAATTCAAGGATGTACTATGAAAAGCATCTACATTGGTCACCAGTTACGCTTTCTGGTTTAGTTCAAAGCAGGGAAATAAAAAGATAGAAGACTCCTAACAGATCAGCTGAAATCAATATGTTCAGTCCTTCTGGATTACTTCAGGTCAGCTTAAGAAAAATGACCACAATTCTCCTGCCAAGGGGCTAGAAGGAAAGAAAGGGGACATGTGGCTCACAGTCATCTGCATCATGAAATCTGGAGGCTCTGTGTATGTAGCAGAAAGTGAAGATTAGGGACAGGTGACCCATTACACCACAGCTGCTAAGAAGTGCTCCTGAGCTAGCCAGGCTGCTGCCTTAAGGTTCCTTGCTAACCATGAAATAACTCTGCTACCATCCTACATCCTCTAGGAAAATCTCCTCTAATCCCCATGAAATTGCACTTCACTAGCGCTGTGGATTAAGAGTGAAAGGAAACTAGCCTACAATGCAGTAGCAGGCATGCTAGGTCAAGTGCACTATGTGGGAAACTGCATCGGTTAAAATGAAACCAAGTTCAACTAACACAAAACTTGTTCTGCTTTTTTATAGTGAGCATATATTCAGTCGCCAAGGGGAGCAGCTCTGGTGCGGAGCTCTCTAGCATGGTGCACAGGGGGGTTTCCCGAACCAGGGGAACCTCAGAGAGAGCCGCCAGGAGCCCACAGCTTGAGCCACAGCGGCTGACGAGACCTGGGCAGGGCCAGGAGTAACGGCAGCCCAGCCCCCCACAATCATATAAAAGAAGCCCTTGGGGAGAGCCAGTGACTAGGGTATGGTACAGCAGTTTGTGCAAGAAGGGTATGCAAGAAGGGTATGCAAGAAGGGTATGCAAGAAGGGTATGCAAGAAGGGTGCTGAAGCTCTGCCAGCTTGACCAGGGAGCAATGGTATCCACCCAGCAGAGAGCCACAGCCTCTCTAAGGTCTGCACCTGCCACAACTGATGCAGCTTTCCAGACAGAGCTCCAGTGGGAACATGCTGCCACCCAGGTGTCAGGTTGCAGGGAGTGCCCTGCTCTTACACCAGTATACTTATATCCAAACACCTTCATGCCCCACAGGCATTTCTACATCAGAAACCATATTAACCACGGTTGTTCCCCAAGAACGCAGCTCAAACTGTCTGTGCCCTAATGCCCCTTTCTCCAGTTCATTCTTCCAAATAATACTTGCCACAGACTTTTTGTTCTTTTTGTTCTCTTCCATTTGATGGTATTACAGTTATACTTTTGTGGTCCTGTTTTTTTCATTACAACTTATTATGATAGCCACCTACAAAATTCTGTCTCTCTGCAATTGCATCTAGAAGGCACTTAGAGTTGTACAAGGGCTCAGCATGCTGTCTTCTGTGCAGAGGAAAAAATTATTCCTGGTACTTGAACAGTCTAAACAGTAGTTAGAAAGACATTGTCCCCAAAAGATGGCAGTGGCAGGGAAAAGTTGGGTAAACAGGGATTTACCTGCTAATGCCAGAAGCAGACTTGGCCCTTAATGCGTATACTCTGGAGGTAGTTCAGTCTGACAAGGCTACAGGTGGGAAAAGTTTAGCTGAGAGGGGCAGGGAACCATTAGTAGGTGTGAGGAGCATCTAACAGTAAGCAAGGTGAGGAGAGCAGTGAGACAGCAGTGTGGAATTAAAGCTGTATAATATACTACAGAGCATATGCCTACCAGCAATTAAAATGAGAAGTAGATGGGAAAACTGATTTTCTCATCAAGAACTCAGGAAAGTTGTAACAAAATCACATAGTGGTTTTAAATTCTCAAATTTATATTTCTTTCACCTGGACAAATAGGTTAACGTAAAGGATTGCTTTATCATAGTGTAAAGATTCAGGACTGGTCCTAATCTTTGAGGGCAGAAAAGAATTCATACCAACCTCAGGGAGTCAAGCGCACAGTATCAGTGAGAGGCAGAAAGAAGCCCAAAGATTATGTTTCAGTGACACTAATGTCACAGCTCCTAAATATTTCAAAGGGGCTAGGAATGGCCTGTAGTCTCAATCTGAATCTTAGGCAAGTGTTTTAGGAACAAAAGTATTCACTGTCCACCTCCCTTGTTACACAGCAACGTTGCTTTACCACGAGCCATGGGTAGCAAGCCAATGGCTTGGAGTGCACTCTACAAAGACCTTCAAGAGCCGGTGTGCTTCATAGAAATTGAGTGCTAAATATCAACTGGCACATCCAAAACCTCCCAATACTAAAAGTCATTATGAATATGATAAATGCTACACTCCAATCCTTTCTTTAACTTAAAGCTACTTTTCTCCCTTCATAGATGAGTGTCCTGGTTTGGACTGGGACACTTTTCGGTTAACTTTCTTTTAAGTGACTACTTTTCTGAAGTTGACTACACATGCCTGTTGCCATGGGAAATAGGGTCCCTGTTGGGTCCCTTTGTCCCACAGAGGAAGGGACTGTAGAGTGCCGCACCTGCAGGGAGGGGCGGACAGGACAGGTGAACCAAAACTGACCAACGGGGTATTCCATCCCACCCACATGATATACTCAGTTAAAAGCTGAGGGACCACAAGGGTTGTGCTCTCTTCCCCTATGGCTGACATCCTGGTAGGACTCTGCTGGTGCTCCTGCCTTCGCTCCTGAACCCGGTTCCCGCCTGCTGCTGCGTGTGCTTCGGGACTGCTCAGTGCCTGCCCTGCAGCGTCAGCGGTGATGTGGTCTCGTCATCGGGGGGGGAGCTCAGTAGCGGTTTTGTATATCATTCATTATTTATTATACTTTTTTTCCTTGATATTGTTTATTAAAACTGTTTTAACTTTCCAACCGGTAAATCTCTCTCCCTTTTCTCTTTCCCCTCTGGGGAAGGAGAAGGTTAACAGAGAGCATCTGCCATCCATTTAACTGCCTGCCCAGTGTTAAACGGTGACAATGAGAAAGAAAGGCCTGTAGTTAAGAAAGATCTCTGGTTCACTGAAAGGGGACAGGATGAGGGTTGGATGTGGCTACTTATTAAACATGAGATAATACCATTTTGCTGCAGATCTAATTAGGACTCTAAGGACACTGGCAATCTGAGTGGCTTAATGAGATTTCCCAGTATGAAAATGTAAGGTACTCCTAGTATTTAGGGCTAGCATTTCTGGTGTCTTAATTTGCTTTTTTGTTGTGTTTTTCTTTCTGCTTTGTAAATAGTTAGATAAGAAGAAAACCACAAACACTAACACTCGGTTAAATTCCAAGTCTTTTGTATCATGGAACTTAAATTAAGGAATAAGAGCAAAGGACAGAAAACTTTCTTAAGGGTAAAAATTTATCCTCTTAAATGTTCTACATGGAGAAACTGTGTTGACTCATCTTCATTACGGCACAACAGAACATTACTTCAGACCTAAAATGATTAGAGTTATGAGTCAGTTTATCAGTTGTTTTAGATCTAAAGTCATGTTCCAGCATTGTCATGTCGGCCATAGCAGAAAGAGAGCGAGACCCTCGAGATCCCCCCGCTTTATACTGACAATGACGTGTATGGGATGGAATACCCTCGTTGGTCAATTTTGGGTCACCTGCCCTGTCCGCTCCTCCCTGCAGGTGCAAACCCCCTTCGGCTCTTCACTCGTAAGCAGTGAGGAATTCAGCAGTGACCTTGGTTTCTCTAAGAACAAGTACAGCAAGAGCCTTTCTGCATAACATCCCTCCCGGTGCCTCAGTGATAACTACAAACTTCGAGCGTTATCAGTCCTGGAAGCAGACACTGTCTGCAAAACATGCAGTTAGTTTCAGAAAGTGCAGTTACTTAGAGGAGACTTAGCTGAAAGTAAAAATCACTGAAAGGAAACTTGGCCTGGTTTAGGCCAAACCAGGACATTCCACCCCTTATTCCATACCATTCACGTCATACTCAGATCACCACTACCTTTTCATTTTCAAATATATACAGATATCACTAGTTTATGGTTCATCTCTATACAAAAAGTTCATCAAGTTCATTTAGTTCAGGATTGTGGGTTTCCATCTGGCTAGGAGTCTCTCAGGGCAGGAGAGATGGTATGAGCTTTGTCACAGTTCGTGCCCACGAGTTGCAGGTTAAAGATGTCAGTCTCAAGGAGGTTACTGGATACCACTTGCAGCTAGCTCGGGTCTCATCACCACTGCTTCAACCTGAAAGACACTTATGAACACTGTTAGTATTATGCCTCAATTAACAGTTCAAAATTAACTATTCTCACGCAGGATTAGATCACCTTCAGGGACACATTGGCCTTCACCATCCTGCAGCATCACCCACCAAGTACATCCAGGTCCTTGAGCAAAAGCAATCCCACAAATGGGTTTACCTTTACCCGTAGCAGGAAGAACCCAGACAGTTTTTCCCAATAGATTCCTTTCATGCACCACAGGGACTTTATCCCCTTCTACTGTATGTAAAAGGTCTGACTGAGCAGGGCCAGCTCGGTTGATAGATCCTCTGGTGTTGACTAACCAGGTAGCTTGTGCCAAATGCTTATCCCAGTTTTTAAAGGTTCCACCCCCCATTGCTTTTAGGGTAGTTTTTAACAGCCCATTGTATCATTTAACTTTCCCAGAGGCTGGTGCATGATAGGGGATATCATATACACATTCGATGCCATGCTCTTTGGCCCAGTTATCTATGAGACTGTTTTTGAAACGAGTCCCATAGTCCGATTCAGTTCTTTCTGGCGTGCCGTGTCGCCACAAGATTTGCTTTTCGAGGCCCAGAATAGTGTTCCGGGCAGTGGCATGGGGCACAGGGTATGTTTCCATCCATCCGGTGGTTGCCTCCACCATGGTAAGCACATAGCGTTTACCCTGGCAGGTTTGAGGGAGTGTAATGTAGTCAATTTGCCAGGCCTCCCCATATTTATATTTCAGCCACCACCCCCCATACCACAAAGGTTTTAACCGTTTGGCTTGTTTAATTGCGGCGCATGTTTCACAATCATGGATAACCTGTGCAATAGAGTCCATGGTTAAGTCCACCCCTCGGTCACGAGCCCATCTGTATGTTGCATCTCTCCCTTGATGACCTGAAGTGTCATGAGCCCACCGAGCTAAAAATAGTTCACCTTTATGTTCCCAGTCCAAATCTATTTGGAACACTTTAGCAGCCTGATCTGCTTGTTGGTTGTTTCGATGTTCCTCAGTTGCCCGACTTTTAGGTATGTGAGCATCTACATGACGTACCTTCATGACTAGTTTCTCTAGCCGAGCAGCAATATCTTGCCACAGTTCAGCAGCCCAAATAGGTTTACCTCTGCACTGCCAGTTGCTTTGCTTCCACTGCTTTAACCACCCCCACAAGGCATTTGTTACCATCCATGAGTCAGTATAAAGATACAGCCTTGGCCACTTTTCTCGTTCAGCAATGTCTAAAGCCAGCTGGATGGCTTTTACCTCTGCGAATTGACTCGATTCACCTTGTCCTTCTGTGGCTTCTGTGACTCGTCGTAGAGTACTCCATACAGCAGCTTTCCACTTCCAATGCTTTCCTACAAGACGGCAGGATCCATCGGTGAACAGGACATACTGCTTCTCATCCTCTGGTAGTTCATTATATGGTGGGGCTTCTTCAGCACGTGTCACTTCCTTTTCTGGTGGTATTCCGAAGTCTTTGCCTTCTGGCCAGTCCATGATCACTTCTAGGATTCCTGGGCGATTAGGGTTTCCTATTCGAGCCCTCTGTGTAATTAATGCAATCCATTTATTCCATGAAGCATCAGTTGCATGATGAGTAGTAGGAACCTTACCCTTGAACATCCAGCCTAGTACTGGTAATCGGGGTGCCAGAAGAAGCTGTGCTTCAGTACCAATTACCTCTGAAGCAGCTCTAACTCCTTCATATGCTGCCAGTATCTCTTTTTCAGTTGGAGTGTAATTGGCCTCCGAGCCCCTGTATCCTCGACTCCAAAATCCTAGGGGTCGACCTCGAGTCTCCCCTGGTACTTTCTGCCAGAGGCTCCAGGTAGGACCACTGTCCCCAGATGAGGTGTAGAGCACATTTTTAACATCTTGTTCCATACGGACTGGTCCAAGGGCTACTGCATGCACAATCTCTTGTTTAATCTGTTCAAAAGCCTGTTGTTGTTCAGGACCCCACTGAAAATCATTTTTCTTTCTGGTCACTTGATAAAGAGGGCGTACAATCTGGCTGTAATCTGGAATATGCATTCTCCAGAAACCCACAACGCCTAAGATGGCTTATGTTTCCTTTATGCTAGTTGGTGGGGACATAGCTGTTATTTTGTTGATCACCTCTATCGGGATCTGGCGACGCCCATCTTGCCATTTAATCCCTAAAAACAGGATCTCCCGGGCAGGTCCCTTGACCTTGCCTCTTTTTATGGCAAAACCAGCTTTCAGAAGAATTTGGATGATTTTCTCCCCTTTCCCAAAAACTTCTGCTTCTGTTTCACCCCATACAATGATGTCATCAATGTATTGCAAATGTTCTGGAGCTCCACCCTCTTCTAGTGCAGTCTGGATCAGTCCATGGCAAATAGTAGGACTGTGTTTCCACCCCTGGGGCAATCGATTCCAGGTGTACTGGATACCTCTCCAGGTAAAGGCAAACTGTGGCCTGCACTTTGGTGCCAAGGGAATAGAGAAAAATGCATTAGCAATGTCTATGGTAGCGTACCACTTGGCTGCCTTTGACTCCAGTTCGTATTGAAGTTCTAGCATGTCTGGCACGGCAGCACTCAGCGGTGGCGTAACTTCATTTAGGCCATGATAGTCCACAGTTAATCTCCATTCTCCATTAGACTTTTGCACTGGCCATATAGGACTATTAAAGGGTGAGCGAGTCTTGCCAATCACTCCTTGATTTTCTAATTGTCTAATCAGTTTATGAATGGGGATCAGGGAGTCTCGATTGGTGCGATATTGTTGTCGGTGCACCGTGGTAGTAGCAATTGGCACCTGTTGTTCTTCAACCTTCAGCAACCCCACAACAGAAGGATCCTCTGAGAGGCCAGGCAAGGTAGACAGCTGTTTAACGTCCTCAGTCTCTACAGCTGCTATACCAAAGGCCCACCTATACCCTTTTGGGTCCTTAAAATACCCTCTCTTGAGGTAGTCTATGCCAAGGATGCATGGAGCATCTGGGCCAGTCACAATGGGGTGCTTTATCCATTCATTCCTAGTTAGGCTCACTTCAGCCTCTAATATAGATAACACTTGAGATCCCCCTGTTATTCAGAAGATACTGATAGATTCTGTCCCTTTATGATTTGATGGCATGAGGGTGCACTGTGCACCAGTGTCTACCAGGGCTCGATACCTTTGTGGTTTTAATGTGCCAGGCCATCGAATCCACACAGTCCAATAAACTCGGTTGTCCCTCTCCTCCTCCTGGCTGGAGGCAGGGGCCCCCTAATTAAAGAATGGATTCGTGCTGCTTACGGGGATTGGACCTTCATTTCCCCTATTCATATTTGGGAAAAAGGGATTTGAGGCCCATCTACCATGACTGGGGTCCTGCTCACTGGTAACTGGAGCAGCCATCCTCCTAGGAAAATTCTCTCTGGTATTTCTTTTAGCTTGCAACTCACGTACTCGTGCCTGTAGGGTACTGGTAGGTTGTCCATGCCATCTGCTCATGTCCTCCCCATAATCACGCAGGGTAAACCACAGGATACCTCGTGACATGTTCCATTCCCTTTGAGCCGGTCCTGTAGGAGGGCGTTTTCTCCTAAAGGCTGCAACGCGGGCCTGTGTAGGTAGAGAGTCAAGTTTATTCTCGATCCTGGACAGTTTGTCTGACAGTTGTTTAAATGAGTCCTTGTTTTCCTTAGTCACTTTTTCCACAGCCGAGATGCATGCCTGCAGTGGGGAAGAAATACTATCTTCATACTGTCGCATACAGTTAGCCATTTTACCCACAGTAGAACGTGCCATATCATCTTCTCCCCAGACTAATATTGACAATGTATGGGTATATGCCGGTGGAGCACTCTTCACAACCTTCCGGAACATGGATCGGTTGCATTCCACTTCATCAGGATTTACAGGATCTACAATTTCCCATGGGTGTCTATAAATGATCTCTCGCACAGCCAGTTCTCTAAGGTAGTTAATACCTTTTTCTATAGTGGTCCATTTGCTTAGGTGGCTCATAACATCATCTTTAAAGGGATACCTGCTCTTTACAGCTGACAAGAGTCGCCTCCAGAGACTGATAGTGTTTGACCTTCTTGGAAGCATTTTATCAACACCACCATCTCTGGACAGGGATCCCAACTGTCTGGCTTCTCTACCATCCAAGTCCATGCTATCCGCCCCATTATCCCAGCATCGGAGCAACCAGGTAATAATTGGCTCACGGTCATAACGGCTGAAGCCTTTCCTTATATTTCGCAGTTCTTTCAGGGATAAGGAGTGGTAGGTTACCTCTACGTCCGAGTCCTCCTCCTGTGATAGTTCTGCTTTAGAAGGATCTTTCTTGTGTGATGGGTCTGCTTCAAAAAGACGATCAAGGAAACCCCCATCTGTGTCAGGCCCTGACTCTGACTGAGAAGGGCCCTCACCTGGGTCATGTGGTGGCTCTGCCTTAGAAGGCTCTGAGTCATCATCCTTCTCTTCACGAGCTGATTTCTTTCGGTGTTTTCTCCTGGTTACAGGGGCAGCATAATACCTACAGCTGTCCCTGCACCGACATTTAATCGTATACCACACCAGAAACACATTCATGACACCCAGAAATAAAAGCATGCCCCGTTCGTACTTCGCAGAATCTAGTGGAATCAGCTTGGCAAAAAAGGAGAAGATACTATCAAAATCAGCTAAAAGACGCTCGGGGTACACAGCTATCGATTCTCAATTAAACCACATGTAAACACTAACAAACAGCACATACGGCAAGTAAGGTATTATCACACTTAACTCTGACAAAAGCTTCATAAAGAGAAGAGATAACACAACGTCCAAAAATGACATTACCATCTTAGCTATCTGTTTTTATTTCCAACCCCTTGTAAATCTCAAAGGAAGAAATCTGATACTCTCTCAGCTGAGCTCTCTGGGTCTCCTCCCACCGGAGCTGGGATTCAACTTATCAGAGCAACCTGTCGGAGCTTCTCTCGTGCCCCACGTTGGGCGCCAATAAATCTGTCACGGTTTAAAGCTGGGCCGGCTATTAAGCCTGTGGCAGATGCTCTCTGTTAACCCTCCCCCCCACCCGAAGGGAAAGGGAAAAGGGAGAAAGACTTCTGGGTTGGAAAATTAAAACAGTTTTAATAAACCTATAATAATGAAAAAGAGCATAATAATAATAATAGAAATAATCAAATATATACAAATATATACAAAACCAAAATCGAGCTCCCCCGATGTCGGCCACGTCACCACCGGCACTGCAGGGCAGGCTCCGGGAAGGCCCAGGCTGGGCCTAGCAATGGTCGAAAGCTGGATTCAGGAATGCACGGATCGGGATCGGGAGCAGCAGGAAAACAGACGGAGTCCTCTTCAGACACCGGCCATAGCAGAAAGAGAGCGAGACCCTCGAGATCCCCCCGCTTTATACTGAGAATGACGTGTATGGGATGGAATACCTTCGTTGGTCAATTTTGGGTCACCTGCCCTGTCCACTCCTCCCTGCAGGTGTGACCCCTCTTTGGCTCTTCACTCGTAAGCAGTGAGGAATTTAGCAGTGACCTTGGTTTCTCTAGGAATAAGTACAGCAAGAGCCTTTCTGCATAACATCCCTCCCGGTGCCTCAGTGATAACTACAAACTTTGAGCGTTATCAGTCCTGGAAGCAGACACTGTCTGCAAAACATGCAGTTAGTTTCAGAAAGTGCAGTTACTTAGAGGAGACTTAGCTGAAAGTAAAAATCACTGAAAGGAAAATCGTCCTGGTTTAGGCCAAACCAGGACAACACCTCTCGTGTGAAACAAAGATGGGTCTCAGAGCTGAAAAGCACAAACAGGGCACTGGGTCAAAAAGAAAAGTACAGTTCCTACTAAAGTCAATGTGCGTATTTCCACTAGCTGGCTCAAATAAACCCTCTGGCAAATTCGAAAATAAGTCTTGGGATATAACAGATTCTAAGCAAAAAAAAAAATGTACACAGCAAGCACCTTGTCACTGACATGTAGCTGTGCCCAGAAAACTTCACCAGGTATGGTGATTGAGGGTTACAACCCCATGATTAACAGCAGCTAATTTTGAAGTATAGATTAGACTCTTTTCTGTCATTAAGCCCCGAACAAGGCCTAATTTGCAAGAGTGCTCCAAGGCAGGAAAAGAGCTCTTGAGCTCAGTGCCTTTGAAAATTTGGTCTTTTTATTTTAAAAACCCTTATAGGATTCTGACTATAGTTCTGCTGCACTTGAGGAAAAGTACTATCAAATTACTCATCAAGTTTGATATAGCTATTTCTAACATTATAGAATATTTTAGCAAAACCATAAATTTGCCAAGAACCCTGCTTGAGAAGAGGGGCAAAGAAATGGGCCTTTCCTAAAGAGCTTGCTACCCCAAATCTGAGGCAACAACCACCACAAATATTAAAAGCATGTGGGAAAGAAGACTGCATGCAAGGGGATAACATAAAGGAAAATATTAAAAGGCTATAAGTTCCAAAATAATACACATATATCTCTTGATAGAACAAAGTCAAGTAACTTTCTGCTTACGTATTTCAATGTCTACCTTTAAAATAATGCATTTCTTCAAGGTGGACTACACAGATCTCTGAATTGTCCCCATTTGTGATTTCCATTGCAGATGGCTAAATTAAGGCAATTTCATACATAACAGTTTACACTTGCTAAACCTCTCAAGGTAATATTCAGCAAAAGCAGGAGTAACTCGGTGCTCATTCATAACTATACTCCCACTCTTACTAAACCAGTAAGATTATCTTAGCAACTTAATTTCAGTCACCTGATTTTTAACTTTGATAATAAGGCACATCCCATCCTCTTTGGCCTCTTTTTGCATTCACTTTAAAATGGGATGCCTCAAGTTTTTTCCTCATGAGTAAATTCCACTCCTTGTCTGCAAATCTCCACAAACTGGACTGTGTCTCCAGGGGAGGTTGAAGATTAAGACAGAAATTTGCCAGAGCCCCAAGGCAACAGGGTTGATGAAACAGGAGTGTGATGCTTTAGCTGAGATCAGAGTGCCACTCTGGACAAATATTTGCAGCGTTTTCTTACCACCACATGGTACTTATTCCTGTGCAATTGTTCTTTAATATACCACATCATTTCCAGAATTGCTGAAGAGGGGATGTCACATCTTCAGTACGAGCTACTTTTCTGCCAAATCTGCTTCCTTTATGCAGCAATGAATGATCTCAAGGCAGAGATCAGCAGGACTGGTAAAAAACACTGTCTTTAATTAGCCAAGCTTTTTCTGGATGTTTAGTGCTATGAGAACAATTGTAGCATCTGAAAGGCTTGGCAGTTAGAGTAGAGATTTAAAAGGGAAAAGAATGCTTTTCCTTCTCACCCTTGAAGAATAACAAATTGTCCTTAGTAGAAGCAAAATATTTTCCTTTCTCAGCCTGATCCTGGAATATATTAAAAACAGATCAGACTGCAGCCATAGGTGTTGAATGGTATACTTCTGGCGTTTTCCTACATATATACATTTATTGCTGAAATGTGTGGGGGACACACACAAAACTAAGGTTGACTTCTCCAACAGTACTGCTAGTGGCACGTTTTATGACCTACCTTGAGAAAAATGAGAAGATCAACAATGAAGGAATAGCACAAAGTAAAGTGGAAATCAGTTCAAAACTCAGGCTTTCTGTGGAATGAGATTTCTGCTGCATTGGGTAAAGCTACTGAACTATTTGTGCATGAAGAACAGTGGTGCAACAAGTGTTCCCATGAGTACCACAGCAGTGTTTTGGAACAGAAACTTTCTTTTCGAGGATGAAAAATGTGGAGGAGGGATGATGTGTTATGGGTAGCAATGCATTGCTACATCATCATGAATAGGCAATAGGAAACATATAAAAGAAGGCATGGAAATAGGAGAGAGAGTCAATGAGCACACTATGGTTGAGTTCATCCCATGATATGGGATGGTTTGGAAACAAAAGAAGATAATGGAGCAGTTCTTTAGTCACTGAAAAGTCATATAATCACATCACAGTTAAGGGAAGTATAATAGTTCTCTAATGGCCTCACCTAGGATGTAAAACAGATTGTATGAGATAAAACCTTGAACACAAAACAAAGAGCTTAAAGTTGATGTATGGTTCAATGGATGAACAGTCAACAAGCCTTCTGGAAGTGGGGAAGTAGCATGTGCAAGCAACAGAGAAAACCTGTCTCTCTCTCTCTCAAGGAGACAGCAGCCATATAGCTCCGTTCTAGTGCATTCCTCTGCCACACAAGCAGTAGAAAACCAATGCTGTAAGTGCTGTGCATAAAAGGTAAATGAGTAACACGAGGCATGTTTTCCATCAAGAATGGCAGGCAGCAATACTGAACAGATATAATTTCATTTCCTCTTTTCTTGACAACAAGGATGAAAAATGTCTTATGGCAGGCAACAATACCGAACAGATATAATTTCATTTTCTCTTTCTTGACAACAAGAAGGATGAAAAATGTCTTATAACCCAAGCAACATTAGCACATGTTCAATATGACAACTAACATATTCCAGCTGTTTACGACAACCACCTCCATGCCCTGATGTCATCTGTTGCCGTTTAAGGCTGGGCGGGTGGTTAAACGGATGGCAGATGCTCTCTGTTAACCTTCTCCTTCCCCAGGGGGAAAGGAAAAGAGAAAAGGGAGAGAGATTTATGGGTTGGAAAATTAAAATAGTTTTAATGAACAGTAACAAGGAAAAGAAAGAGTATAATAAATAATGAACTGTATACAAAACCGCTACTGAGCTCCCTCCAATGACAATCACGTCACTGCTGACACTGCAAGGCAGGCGCTGGGCAGTCCCGAAGCACACGCGGAAGCAGGTGGGAACCAGGTTCAGGAGCAACGGCAGGAGTGCGGGCAGGGTCCTCCCAGGATGTCGGCCATAGGGGCAGAGAGCATGACCATCATGGTCCCTCAGCTTTATACTGAGGATGACGTGGGTGGGATGGAATATCCCGTTGGTCGGTTCGGGTCACCTGTCCTGTCCGCTCCTCCCCACAGGTGCGGCACTCTACAGCCCCACATGGGCATCTACGTGACATACCTTCACAACCAGCTTCTCTAATCGGGTAGCAATATACTGCCAGAATTCAGCTGCCTAGATGGGTTTGCCTCTGTTCTGCCAGTTGTTTTTCTTCCACTGCTTCAGCCATCCCCACAGGGCATTTGCTACCATCCACGAATCAGTATACATGTAGACTACTGGCCATTTTTTCTCGCTCAGCAATATCTAGAGCCAGATGGATGGCTTTTACCTCTGCAAACTGACTCGACTCACCGTCTCCCTCAGCTGTTATTGCCACTCGTCGCGTAGGACTCCATACAGCAGCTTTCCACCTTCGCTGTTTGCCTACAGTACAACAAGATCCATCAGTGAACAAGGCATGATGCTTCTCATTCTCTGATAGTTTATTCTATGGTGGGGCCTCTTTAGCGTGCATCACCTCCTCCTCTGGCAACATTCCAAAATCTTTGCCTTCCAGCCAGTTCATGATCACTTCCAAAATTCCTGGGCGACTGAAGTTCCCTATGCGGGCCCGCTGAGTAATCAATGCAACCCACTTACTCCACATAGAATCAGTTGCATGCTGTGTAGAGAGGGTCTTCCCTTTAAACGTCCAGTTCAACACTGGCAATCGGGGCGCCAGGAGGAGCTGTGCCTCAGTACCAATTACTTCTGAGGCAACTCCAACTCCTTCATAGGCTGCCAGTATCTCTTTTTCTGTTGGAGTATAACGGTCCTCTGATCCTCTGTATCACTGGCTCCAAAACCCCAGGGGTCGACCTTGAGTCTCCCCTGGTGCCTTTTGCCAGAGGCTCCAGGTAGGACCGTTCTCCCCAGCCGTGGTATAGAGGACGTTCTTTACATCTGGTCCCGTCCGGACTGGTCCAAGGGTCACTGCATGAACTATCTCTTGTTTAATTTGCTCTAAAGCCTGTTGTTGCTCAGGGCCCCATTTAAAGTCATTCTTCTTTCGAGTTACTTTGTAGAGAAGGCTCACAATCTGACTGTAATGGGGAATGGGCATCCTCCAGAAGCCTCCTACACCTAGGAAAGCCTGTGTCTCCTTTTTGTTAGTTGGCGGAGAAATGGCTGTTATTTTGTTGATCACATCCAGTGGGATCTGACAGCAGCCATCTTGCCACTTCATCCCTAAAAACTGGATCTCTTTTGCAGGTCCCTTGACCTTAGCACATTTGATGATAGCAAAACCAGCTTCTAGAAGGATTCGAATGACTTTTTCCCCTTTCTCAAAAACTTCTCCTGCTGTATTACCCCATACAATGATGTCATCAATGTACTGCAGCTGTTCTGGAGCTCCACCCTTCTCCAGCGCAGTCTGGACCAGTCCATGGCAAATGGTGGGGCTATGTTTCCACCCCTGGGGCAGTTGATTCCAGGTGTACCGGATGCCCCTCCAGGTGAAAGCAAACTCTTGCCTACACTCCACTACCAAAGGAATGGAGAAAAACACATTTGCGATGTCAGTCGTGGCATACTACTTGGCTGCCTTTGGCTCCAGTTCATAATGGAGTTCTAACATGTCCGGTACGGCAGCACTCAGTGGTGGTGTGACTTCGTTCAGGCCACGATAGTCCATAGTTAGTCTCCATTCCCCACTGGACTTTCGCACTGGCCATATGGGACTGTTGAAGGGGGAGCGCGTTTTGCTGATCACTCCTTGGCTCTCCAATTGACGGATCAGCTCATGGATGGGGATCAGTGAGTCTCTATTAGTACGATATTACCGTCGGTGGACCGTTGTAGTAGCAATGGACACCTTTTGCTCCTTAACCCTCAGCAGCCCCCTCAATAGAAGGGTCCTCTGATAGACCAGGCAGGGTAGACAGCTCTTTAATTTCTTCCGTCTCCACAGCCGCTACACCAAATGCCCAACGGTACCCCCTCAGGTCCTTGAAATACCCTCTCCTCAGGTAATCTATACCAAGAATGCATGGAGCGTCTGGGCCAGTCACAATAGGGTGCATCTGCCACTCAGTCCCAGTCAGACTCACTTCAGCTTCCAGTACAGTCAGCTCTTGGGAGCCCCCTGTCACGCCAGAGATACAAATTGATTCTGTCCCTTTATAGTTGGATGGTATTAAGGTGTATTGTGCACCAGTGTCCACTAGATCCTTATACTGCTGTGGTTCTGATGTGCCAGGCCATCGAATCCACACAGTCCAAAAACCACAGTTGTCCCTATCCTCCCCCTGGCTGGAGGCAGGGCCCCTGTAATCCTGAACATAGTGTTTGTTATCGACATCTTGGTTCGAGCAGCTCACATAGATTTGCTCCCCATTATTCACGTTTGGTAGATACGGATCCGAAGCCCATTGGGACACAGTATTAAAAACTACCCCTCTGGTATTACAATGGGCCTAACCACTGTGACACATTCCTGTGCAGGTTCACATAACTTGTAATTCTTGTTCCTTTTTCTACGTTTGCTCAGTCACACTTTCCGTGCTCCTTTAGGGATCCAAGGAGTTTACAGCTCTTTGACTCATCAATAAGTAATAGTGGTGCTTTCTGGAGAGCGCTACAGCTACATCTTGCCACTCACTGCCACCATGCTGTCATGAAGATCTGGGAGTAGAAGAGTTAACCTGACCAACAGTATGTCCTTGGGGGTCAAATTTCAGAGAATATGGAACACCGGCATGGTATTTGGCTATTCCTGCTCTTCTTAATTCCACTCCCAAATTTCAAACTCAGAGGAATTCAAAATCTCAAAACAAAATAATCCATTTTACTTTAAAACATACTGATTCTTATGAATAGACAGAGCAAAGTTAAAGTGCGGAGCTAAAATCCTTGCTGTTTGGGGATAGCCAGCATGCAGGGTGAGGCATTTTTGGTACTGACACCTCTTTCTAGATTAGCATGAGTCAACATCCCAGATGCACATACTCCAGGCTCAGTGAGAACGCATTGCCAGATCTAGATTCAATGTGTTACATCCTTATCGTATAATTTTTAATGATTTTTCTGTACAAAAACATAAATTGACATAAATCCATCCCATTCTGGTAGTGAGACTTTTGAGAGTCATGAAGTCAATGCTGGCTGTTGGCAGCTGAAATTGAAGCAGATGCCTAAACATAGATTTCAGGACCTAAATGAACCATCCTTCTATATAATTTTAACCACATTGCTTAAAATGCTTCTAGACAAAGCTTTATATATAGATCTTTGGATGTTTATTATTATTATTGTTAAAGAAACAAGACTGTTGACTTCTGCTGTGCTACACTAATCTTATTTAGTAGGCTATGCAGTAGAATATATGATCACATCTGTTTTCTCCATTTTAATATTGAAACAGGATTCTTCCCATGTTATATGTTGAAAATATGTTGTACTGTATTGCCATACTCACAAAGACATCAGAATAAAAAGGTCTGAAAACAGTGTCATCACATTTTGTGATTTGCTTTAAATAGCTGGGTTTTATTTCTGGCTGATGCAAATGTTTATCATTATCTAAAATAACTACTATGATTCATATCTTCCATGGGCCTGACATAGAAATTATGTTTGGTCAAGATGACTATTTAATTAATTCCCAAAATGAATTAAGATTCTATCATGTAAAGAAAAGCTACCTCATCTGCTTTATGAATAAGAAAAAATAGGGGAAAAATGTGAAGTATAAGGAGTGAGAGCTAGAAACAGTATCAGCTGCCCTTCAACTTAATCTATTACCTTTCTACTTAGCAAGAATAGTTGAGATTTCAAAGCATTTTTTCATCCACAGAAGAGCGAATGTTTCACAAAACTTTGGCAGAGGGGAAGGTGTCCTGAAGGTTCAGACACCGTCTGCAACGCTGGAAGGCCTAGACCAGAGATCCTCTTTGGCCTCATCCAGACTAGGTGGTATCACCTACAGAATTTTAAACTACACATCAGGAGTGCCCTGCAGATCAGGAAGATCTGAAGTCACTCTCCTTTTCCAGCACCAAATAAGACCATGGAAATTACACAGAATTTTACAGAAAAGCTCAACTGTGGTAAATAATGGAAAAGAAATAAAAGGAGAAATGAATATAGGGCACATTTGGACACAAAATTATTACAAAATTGCAGTAAACTCATCTGGAAGCAAGGGAAAGTGGAATTCTCTTAAATCAAATAAAAGGAAGAAAAACATTTCTGTGTACATGTTCTGAGCTGAATTTTGAACCTAGAACAACCATACATAAATCAAGGGGTGAGTGGTTCTCCCTAAACACTCAAAAAGAAAGGTAGTCCTGTTCTCAGCTTCATGTTGTTAGTGGTAGCCAGAGAGAGGAGTGTGAATATGTGAGTGTCATGGTTTAAAGCTGGGCTGGCTATTAAACCAGTGGCAGAAGCTCTCTATTAACCCTCCTCCCCCTGCCAGAAGGGGAAGGGAAAGAGAAAAGGGAGAGAGACTTAAGGGTTGGAAAGTTAAAACAGTTTTAATGAACTATAATAATGAAAAAGTGTATAATAATAATAATGGAAATAATTAAATATATACAAATATATACAAAACCAAGATCGAGCTCCCCCCACATCAGTCATGTCACCACCAACACTGTAGGGCAGGCTCCAGGAAAGCCTAGACTGGGCCCAGCAACAGACAGGAACTGGATTCAGGAATACACGGATCAGAGGCAGCAGGAAAACAGACAGAGTCCTCTTCAGACACCGGCCAAAGAAGGGGTGAGACACTCGTGATCTCCCCGCTTTATACTGAGAATGACATGTATGGGATGGAATACATTTGTTGGTCAATTTTGGGTCACCTGCCCTGTCTGCTCTTCCCTGCAGGTGCAACTCTTCTGCAGCTCTTCACTAGTAATTAGTGAGGAATTTAGCAGTGACCTTGGTTTCTCTAAGAATAAGTACAGCAAGAGCCTTTCTGCATAACATCCCTACCGGTGCCTCAGTGATAACTACAAACTTTGAGTGTTATCAGTTCTGGAAGCAGACACTGTCTGCAAAACATGCAGTTAGTTTCAGAAAATGCAGTTACTTAAAAGAAACTTAGCTGAAAGTAAAAATCACTGAAAGGAAAATTGGTCTGTTTTCGGCCAAACCAGGACAGTGAGAGAAACAACTATGCATACACCAAGGTCAGTGAAGAAGGAGGGGGAGGAGGTGCTCCAGGCACCGGAGCAGAGATTCCCCTGCAGCCCATGGTGAAGACCAGGGTGAGGCAGGCTGTCCCCCTGCAGCCCATGGAGGTTCAAGGTGGAGCAGATATCCACCTGCAGACTGTGGAGTACCCCATGCCGGAGCAGGTGGATGTGCCCAAAGGAGGCTGGGACCCCATGGGAAGCCCATGCTGGAGCAGACTTCTGGCAGGACCTGTGACCCCATGGAGAGAGAAGCCCACGCTGGAGCAGGTTTGCTGGCAGGACTTGTGACCCTGTAGGGGACCCACACTGGAGCAGTTCATAAAGAACTGCAGCCTGTGGGAAGGACTTATGTTGGAGAAGTTGGTGGAGGACTGTCTCTTGTGGGAGGGACCCCACATTAGAGCAGGGGAAGAGTGTGAGGAGTCCTCCCCCTGAGGAGGAAGGAGCAGCAGAGACAATGTGTGATGAACTGACTGCAACCCCCATTCCCCATCCCCTGTACCGCTCAGGGGGAGGAGGTAGAGGAAATCAGGAGCAAAGTTAAGCCCAGGAAGAAGGGAGGGGTAGGGGGAAGGTGTAAGATTTAATTTTTATTTCTCATTATCCTACTCTGATTTGATTTGTAATAAATTAATTTTCCCCAAGTCAACTCTGTTTCGCCCTTGATGGTAAGTGGTGATTGATCTCTCCCTGTCCTTATCTTGACCTTTTGTTATATTTTCTCGCCCCTGTCCAGTTGAGGAGAGGGAGTGATAGAGCAGCTTTGATGGGCACCTGGCATCCAGATAGGGTCAACCTACCACACAGAAATTGGCAGGAAGAGTATTAGTTTGGGGAAAGTAACAATTTTTTCTTTAAAAAAATCTTAACTGTTACTCCCTTCCAAGCTGATCCTAGTTATTCCTTGAAAATGAAAGTGTTGTCAATTACTTTCCAGTGTACAAAACAGACATACCTTACAGCACATTTAGCTCAAAGCAGATCCATTTTGCCTGTACCACATCATCTACCATAATGACACTGCATTTTTAATGTCACGCACTGCACATGTATTTAAAACAAGCAGATGAATCTCTTCATTCCTACATGGTTCTATAATATACTGTATTTATTATGCACTAAAAATTAGTCGTAGACACAAAATAAAGCATGTGTGCTGTATTGATTCCTAGCAACTGTAAATTAAATATTCTCCATATCTGAAAAACTAGAACTCAAATAGCCATGTATAGATCAAGCCCACAGAGCAATAGATTTTCAGCAAAAGCCAAAAGCACATTGAGAGTAGATAAATTAATCTGGTATAAAACTGAAGACTTCTTGGATTCTGCTCACCATTAGCAAATATATCCATTTGGAAATCTTCAGAAACAGCAACATACAAGAAGCATCCAGACTTTTACAACTGGCATTATTCTTGTGTTTGAATAAACATTTCCTTTTCTAACCACAGTTCATTCATTTATTTGCTTGTGCTCTTGTTTCCTTTGGAATCTCTAACTGTTATGGAAAAATCCACAACCAAAAGGGAGGCATGAGAAAAAAAATTACAAAGTTTCCACATAGAGCTCTGTCACTGGTATGGCATGTTGCAAACCTGTGGGTCTCCCTAGAGCCACCACTGTCATCAATATCAGCACTATCTGCAGTATTTGTAGCATGCTGATCAGTATCTCAGCACCAAAGGAAATATTTTTAAGGGAGTAGAGTCAAAAATCAGCTCTAGTATCACCTTCTGTCGAGCCCCAAAATTTGGAGGCTTTTTCTCCCTCTTTCCCTAATCCAATGTGTCTCCTTCTCTTCCAGCTTTCACTTAAAGTCTTAGGTAATAAGACTGAGGTCTACCATGCCCAGAAGATGGTACATTTCAGAAAGTGGCATACTTGCTCTGAAGGAAACACCAATGATTTTGATCTGCAGTTTGTGTATTTCTTCTCAACCATGATGAAAAGAAATATGAGTCATCTTTTTTGCGCTTTGACCCCAAACTTCCCTTTTTATTTACTGTTTATGACCATCTTAAAATTTAGTTGACTTGATCTGCAAAGAACAATTTATGCAGTCCTTAGAAAGATGTATTGTTCAGGAGTTAGTGACAGTGTTTCCTGTGACTGCTAGAACAACATGCAGTGTTCTATCCACAGAAGTTTTACTACAAGTAAGACAAAAGCACAACAGTCCCAAACAGATGGATCAAGTGCAACCCACTTTAAATCAAAGCACGTAAACCAGGAAATCTGGGATTTTTACAAGACTAAGCTGTAAACAAGCTTAGTAGACAGACATATCAAAGTTTAAAGGTATAAAACAAACATGCCCATGAATTCCAGGATGGTCTTTGATCTCAGCTGGCATCATTACTATGTTTGTCATTGAATGTCTTCAAGAAAAAACAACTTTTCCACTTATCTCAAAAATTGTTAGCACTGCCATTATATCTGGCAATAGTACATTAATGCAATGTATGCTTTTTTCTTCTGAGTGCAGTAACAGTTAACTAGGTTTTTGGACTTGGAAATCTTAAAGAAGTTTCCAAATGACAGTTAGTATCATCATACTCAAAGTCGGGGAAATCTAAGGGTCAGGAAAGTGATGCCTACCTAAAATGGCAATTGTTCTGAAGGCTATCTTATAAAGTCTAGAAAATAAATCAGCAAAAGAAAACCATGCCTAAATTAAAGATCTTTCCTGAATTAAATATGGACACATTTATCTATATGCATCTTTAGAGATACCCTCAGAATTAATTTAACTTATTTATTCATGTATTTGAAAGACCAAACTGTCAGCAAAGGATACTTAAATTGAAAAGTCTTATTTTATAACAAATCCTTCTTGGCAACCATAAAACAATATGTTGGGAATTACAGAATATTTGAAGAGGGCCATTGGACAATTTAGAGTTGCCAGAATGCATCAAGTTTCAGATGTGATGAACATAAGTTAAAGCTCTGACATTTTGCAGCTCAGAATCAGCATCAGAATCTTCCACAGATCATCTATCGGCTTATTTCAGGGTCAACTCATGATGAAAACATTACAGAAAACTCTGCTTGTTGTTTTGCCCTTGGCAACTGCAAGAACTCATTTGTCAAACTTCAGAGAAATCTGCAGAGACAGCAGCACCTCGCTCTCAATCAGCGAGGTACACTGTGGCAGCAATGGTAAGTTCTGTGGCTGAGCACTAGATTGAGGTGGACAGGGGGTTCCCAGAGACAGGGAAACCTGAGGAAGAGCAGAGAGCGCCACCAGGAGCCGGCACCTCTCAGGAGCAAGGCTGATGAGGTTTGAGCATTGCCAGGATCAACTGCGGGAGATTTAAAAGGCCCCAGGGAGTGCCAACAACCAGGGCAGGCAATCAGGGAGTGGCACATCAGCCAGGGAGTGGTGTGGCAGTTTGTGGGGAAGGGCATGCAGGAAGGGTCCTGCAAACCACCTGTAGGTCCACAGCCCAGGGAAGTGCTCTAGGTCCCTCCCATAATGGTGAACACTCACCTCAGAGTTAAAACCAGTGTTTCTGCAGAGAAAGCTCCTGTGAAGTCTGATGCTTCCACCCAGATGGAACTGGTAAGGAAAGGAGACTTCAGTACAGGTGGTAGGCTGCAATGAGTGCCCCAACCCTTCCCCTGAAGAAAAGGTAAGTACCTGCATAAGGTGTGCATGGGCTGATGATCTGTTACGTGAAGTGGCTGAGTTGCAGGAAACAGTTAGAAGGCTGCACAGAATTAAAGGAGCCAAGGCAGAGGTAGATAGGTGGTATCAGTACCATGCCCCATGAGAGGACACCACTGAGAAAGAGGCACCTTGGACCCTGGTGACCCACAAAACCAGGACTCTGGTTTAGTCTCCACCCTCCAGTATCACAACTAAGAACAGATACGAAGCTATAGATACCCATGAGCGAGATCCACAAGGTGAAACAATACCACAGCACACAGTGGATACAGAAAAAAAAAACCTGACAAGTGCTCGTAGTGGGTGACTGTCCTGGTATTGCAGGGATAAAATTTATAAAATCAATTTTCTGTTACATTTTGTTTCAGTTTGTGGCCAGCTGTGGTATGGTGATCAAGGCCATTAGCAGTTAAATCCAGGGCAGCTGACCCAGGATGGCCTATAGGTGTATTCTATAACATTAATGTCAGGGTCACTATAAATGGGAAAGCTTGCTGAGGAAGGGTGGGGTTATTTGCTCTGGTCTCTCTAGAACAACTGCTTATTGTTTAGCCCTCAGTGCAGGCTAAACCAAGACATCCATAAAGCATAAAATACATGAGACTATAAAGGCTGAAGGATTTAACCCCAAATTAAGTTTAACCTACTCTTTGCTTTATAGCCTTTAACCAACTTTCAGTCCATGAAAGAACCTCTCATCGAACCTTCTGATAACTTGACTTCTTTAATAATCTATGGCATAAATCCAAACAAAGTGCATCCCTGGCTCCCTTTTACCTTTGTACTTATAGATGCCCTCAGAGAGCTCCACCATGTTAGCAGAACAAGACTTCTCTTTGCAGAAGCCATGCTGACTCCTTCCCAACAGGTCACATTCATTCATGTACACACTGATCGTATTCTTTATTATAGACTTCAGCATTTAATCTGGTATGGAAATCAGACACACTAGTCTGTAGTTCCCCATACTCCTCCATAGCCCCTTTTGCACCCTTCTCATGTGCAGATGTTTGCAACAGCCTTGTCCAGCTGTTCTACAATTTCACATCACAGTTTCTTTGTTGTTGTCAGGAGAATGACATCTGGTCCTAGTAACTTACTATCACCCTATTTAGCTACTTTGTCTAATACTTCCTTTACACTTACCTCAAATTCACCTAGCTCCTCTGACCTATCTGCTACAACAAATGTGCTGTGTGTAGGAAATCTTCCCAGCTATTTCCCAGCAGTGAACTCTGCATGCTGCTCTGCTATGGCTTTATCACCATTAATCTCTTTAAACTGTGTCATCACACAGTTATACCAATTCCCTGACTTTAGGCCTATCTAAATGTTCTTCAGATCTTATAAGGGGCCAATCTTTTTAGTCTTCTGTCCTAAAAAAAGAGAAAATTCTATAAAATTTTATTCTAAGAATGTGAGTTTAGTAAAGAAAAATATTCCAATAAAAATATTCTCATAATGGCTGGCAATTTTCCTCTCATTTACCAATGATTTCCCCTCTCACACATTCAAAAATGTGTGCAAAATTCTATTGCCTCAATAAAGAGGGGAATATTCTAGTAAAAGTATTAAATTCATCTAGGTTCACACAATAGTAATTAAATGGAGAATATATCTGTGCACTATTTTAATATAAACAGAACATATAATTACAGATATCTCTATATTGAGAAGAAAATATGACCTTTTTAATGAGTAAGTAGAAATCCTCAAGACTAATAAATGGACAAATATTAGTTTTGAATCTCTTATCAAAAAATTAATTAGAATCCATAACTAACAGAACAACTTGTCACACAACATTCTTCTATTTCCCACTCTTGCTTCCTGGATTCATTCTTTATGTTTGAATTGCCAAGTACTAAAAATATTGTTTCCTAGTTGTGGTTTGCCAGAAAAATAAGCATAATAAAGAAGAAACAAACTAAACAGCTTGGATGATTCAGTGATCTGAAAGATGTACTTTTATCTACCGATAATTTTTTTTTAGTCTCAGATTCACAAATCTATGACTTTTTCTGAGATTTTTCAATTTAAAACAGAAAAAAAAAAAAACCCTCTCTGAATTGAAGTAAGATTGCATTTGAAGGATTGGGTATGCTTTTTCTGCAGAGGTCATTTTGATTATATATTTGCCAAACGAGTTTCACTAGACCTACTTCCTCTCCTAAATCATGAGAAAACCACAATCTCCCAAGATTAATATAATCATGGATAAATTCTCTACCCATCATAAGTTACTTGGAAAATCTACTTTCCCCATTTGAGATATGAAATTGTAATTGTACTCTCAATTAAAAAGTGGTCTTAACCATAAAAATTAGTCTTTGATAATAGCATTATCAATCTCAGATTACCTCAGAACATTCTCCATTTTCTGGATATCCCTTTATCTTTATATAAATACAAATAATCAATACAGTAAAAGCTTATGCCAGCCTTGAGTCAGGAAAGCCTGGAAAAGTTAGCTGAACAAAAAACATTTTGCTAGCTTAAACAATTATAAGCTATGTTCCCTATACTTTATATATATTTTAAATTATTGCCATTAAAATAGTATATTCAAGCAAAAATTCTGCATTCTTTTCCAGCTTTTCTATCATTTTTGGATCAACAATTTTATGTCTCTAATGCCTAAAGTTAAGTACACTAACCACTCAAATCTCCTGTGTTATTTTGGATGGTTGAGTAAATCATTATGACCTGTAAACCCACCTGTTGATTCTTGAAAAAAGCAGATGTTAACATCCCAATTCAAAGAATCGATTTTAAGCAGCCAATTATCAGTCTGAACTGATGTTGAATTAGCTGAAGAGTGAGCTTAATAATGCAAAACTAATAATACATGGAGGCTTCAAACATTTCAGAAGAATGCCCCCATGTTAGGATTCTTATTCAAGATTAAGGTCTCATAGCTATCAGGAAACTACATCTACATGATAAGTTGAGTATGTACTTGGTTTCCAATGCCAAGAATATATGGCAATTTATGACCAAGTAAACACACAAAAAGGATCTTCCTCTTAATACAGTCCCAGGACTGTCGCAAACCATCCTGTCTATACGAAGTGAAGATAGCAGCACCTCGATATCATAAAATATAACATTTTCATTTTAATTTCCTGTTCTAACATTTAATATAAAGTGAGCATGAATCTGAAAAAAAATCTATGTGTATAAGAAATTTATTTTTAAAACTTCCACAGCTCATGTAATTCTGGAGAGATTGAAAGGAAATCTAAATTATGAGATCACAGAACTAAAGTGAAGCACATGAGCACAGAGCTCTGCTAGCATTCCTGATAGGATTGATACAGCTCCAAACCCTCACAAACTTTGGAGACATGCCTAAATTTAGACTAATACTAGTATAAAACAAGCCTATCAAGAACCAGGTTCAAAAAAAAAAAAAATCTTAAAGGCACAGGAGCAGGCTGTCCCCATGTGCCAAAAGACAAACAGGTGGGGAAGAAGACCATCCTAGCTGAACAGACAGCTTTTGGCTGGAAAAAAAGGAGAGTTTATGACCTTTGGAAGAAGGGGCAGGCCACTCATCAGGGTTACAAAGATGTGGTGAGGCTATGCAGGGAGAAAATTAGAAGGGCCAAAGCCCAACTAGAACTTAATCCGGCTACTGCTGTAAGAGATAGTAAAAAATTTTTCTATATATACACATTAGCAACAAAAGTAGGACTAAGGAGAATCTCCATCCATTATTGGATGTGAGGGGTGTAGGTAGATTAGGGTACGGCGACCGGAAAATCTCGGGCTGTAACGGAAGGTAGGCATGGCGAAAGGAGCAGGATGTGCAAGTATCACGGGAGTTCGTACGGGACAAGATGACTATATAAGGCTGTTGCGCAGTTAAATAAACGCCATTTGTTGCATCCTCACATTGGTGTCAGTGCTCAATGGCCCTGGGGTGCGGATAGCCTCAGGCCAGCCAGCAACCGAACGGAGCTTGCCGCAGACAAGCGACAACAAATGGTGACCCCGACGTGATTGCTGGGCTGGCGGACCGCAGGCGGTCGGAGTGGGTTCGCAAGCCATGGAAACCTTGATAAAGGTGATTTCGTTACTGGGCGGGGAATTTAAGATTTCTGTGAAATCGAAAGACGTAGCCCAGTGTGTGGACCGTCTCGTTAAAGGGGGGGGCGGTGGCAGGACCGGCTGATTGTTTACAGCCGAATACCTGGGAGCGGTGCTCGATGAAGCTCGCTGAGCGAGCTATGGCAGCGGGTTCTGCCAAAGAATTAAAAACATGGGGAGTTATCTTGTGGCTGCTACGGGCTGCGCGGGAGGACTGGGCGACATGGGATGCGGCTCGGACGTGTTTACATGGGGTCTACCCTGACCAAGACAAAAATGGCAGTGGTGAAACTCCTCCAACATATACTCTCTGAGAGAGGAATTAAATACGATGAAGCTGCGTTAAAGCAGTTACTGTCCTGGGCAAAAGATAAAGGACATTTTACAACCTTTAATGATGTCTTTGAAGTGCCTTTATGGGAGAAGATTGGTGACTCTCTCTGGAATGCGGTGTCAAGTGGTGATAAGGAAGCCTTTAAATTGTCTCCTACATGGAGGCTGGTTAGTGAGCGTTAAAAGGAATAAAAGCAGAGAGAGAAGTCACACATACAGCTTTCATGGCTTTAGGACCACAGGCGCCTACTATCCCCTCACTGTTTGCGGGACCAACACCTCCCATGGCCCCGGTGGCTGTACCGGTGGCAGCTCCTTTATCGCCGTCGGTACGGACGGCTCCGAAAAAAGCCGAGGAGCGGGGAGCGAGAAAAATAGATACAGATCCATCAGAACCGGTAGTGCACCCTAAAACACGAACTCGATTTGGACTAATTGATTCAGACGCTGAACAGGAGACTTGGCAGAAACCCCCTCCGAAACCCCCTCCCTCTCACTGATCTCTCTACGGATGAGGCTGAGCAGGAGGACAAGAAGGAGGATAAACATGCTTCGTATCCACCTTTACCGGATTCGCCATTTACGGAGTCAGCAGTACCAGAGTCACAAGGACTTAAAGGACTGTTACCATCACGAAATGGACACGAACTTGACATGACAGAGCTTGGTAGACGACTGGAAGAATTAAAGACGGAATTGCAGCAGCATCGTTCAGCCAACGCCTCGGGACACGGGACTATGTCTCCCCCAAAACCCCCCTCTGTGTTCGGGACAAGTATTAGGGCCACCTCAACCTCCTTTACAACTCCCTACTCCACCTTTAGATCAGGGCGGGGGGGGAGGTTTGCGTCCATCTGGTAATGTGGGAGGTGAGGGAGAGGGTCAGCGTCCGCCCGCGTATACAGGGGAAGGGGGGGGAGGTGAGGGAGGAGTGAAATGGAAAGGGGTCATTCGAGATGCGTTATTAGAAGGAGTTATAATTCCACAAGCATATCCGGTGATTGTGGGTGCGGGTCCTGAGGGGAGAAATATTTGGCAACTGTTAGATTGGAAAATTGTAAAAGAAGCATTACCACTACAGTTAGCGAAGGACAACACAGGTGAGGACTGCAGGAAAGTTGTTGCAGGGATGGCAAATCGTAACCCCACCTTAACTGAGCTAATGGATGCTTGTGAGAAAGTAGGAACCACCACATTTCAGATGGAGCATTTAGCAAAAACTTTTGCGGCGGCAATTAAGGTAGTTCATCGTTGTTATACATGCGAACAGGAAGGTCACTTTAAGAAAAACTGCCTTAAGAAGTTGAAGCTGAGTGGGAGAGACAACTCTGTTTTGATGTGTCATTGCTGTGGGAAGCTAGGGCATTTTGTGAAGCTGTGCAGGTCTAAGTATAATGCTCAAGGTCAGCTGATAACAACCAGCTGCAGAGCGCAGGGCTGGTGTTTCCACGCGGGGTTAACCTGTGCGGCTGCCAAGCCTTGGACCTGTGGCAAACAGGGATAATGCTAATGCTGATTGTCAAAAGATCATTGAAGCTTTACCTGGAAAAACAGATTTGAATGCTATGATAAAGGCATGTGCAAAAGTGGGTACTGTGGAACATAAGGCTCAAGTTATGGCTGCGGCCGTACTTGGGGCTTACGTCGTCACAATTGCAGTCTCTATTCCAATTATTAGCAGGGGACACAACTTTAACAGCACCACGACACACTACTTCAGAGATACAGCAACTGATTACAGAAATAGAAAGCAGGCTACATTCCAAATTTGTACATCGTATTGATTTGAATCAGGAAATACAAATTATCACTTTGTTTGATAGGCAAATTCCGTATGCAATAATTGGTCAATGGAATTCAGAATGATCAAATTCGTTACATGTATTGGAATGGTTGTTTCTACCTTTAAGAACAAAGAAAACTGTTCCCCTGATTGCAGAGCTATTGGCACAGATTATCATCAAAGGACGGATGCGATGTCGGGAGCTTGTGGCCAGAGATCCCTGCATCACTAACCGTTCCTATTGCAGCTCAATATTTTGAGTAGTGTATGGCTAATAGCTTTGCTTTGCAAACAGCTATGGAGAATTTCTCGGGACAGGTTGTTTACCACTTACCCTCCCATCCTGTCATAAAATTGAGTGTGGAACTTCCAATTGCCACAGGAGTGTGGTGTACAGACACTCCCGTGGATGGAATTACCATTTTTACAGATGGATCTGGGAACACAGGCAAGGCAGGCCTTGTCTGGTATTCTGATGGCAAGTGGGAATCTATGGTAGTACAACAAAACGTTTCACCTCAGGTGGTAGAATTACGAGCTGTATTAGAAGTATTTCAGAATTTTCCCATTCCCTTTAATTTGGTTACTGATTCAGCATATGTAGCTGGCATTATAAAGCAATTGGATAGATCTGTTATAGACAATACATGTAATCAGTGTGTTTTTTAATTGCTGCGAGCTCTGTGGCAAGAAATTCAAATCCGAACTGCATTGTTTTATGTTTTATATGTAAGAAATCATACTAATTTGCCTGGGTTTATTGCAGAAGGCAATGCTCGAGTGGACTCTTTGGTTTTTCATCCTAAAACAACAATTTGTACCAGAGTGGAAGCAATAGCACAATTGCTTATCAAAGTGCATAAAAGAATTATAGACATTACCGGACTAGACTCAGATGCTATCTATTTACCTATCAGAAAGGAATATCTACAGTGGTTAACAAATCAGTCAACTCTTTTTCAAATGGCCTTACAGGACTTTACTGGACAATTGGTAACACATTTGCCAAGAGATAAAAGCTACAGTTTATTTGCAAACAGGATTGGGAAGAAAAACCTATCAGATCAGAGATACCTGTGACTGGACTAACTGTTTTTACTGATGCAGGGAAGCGATCACATTCAGCAGTTATTACCTGGCAAGAGGATGGACAATGGAAACATTGCAAATTCTCAGGACAAACTGAGGACTCATTGCAGACACTTGAACTTTTTGCAATATACCAGGTCTTTATAAAATGGAAGGACTTACCTGTAAATATTGTAACAGACTCTCTTTATGCAGCAGGCATTGTAAATTGAATTGAAAGGGCTTTTATACGACCAATAAGAAATATGCGACTTTACACCATTTTGCTACAGTTGCATCAAGCAATAAACCTCAGAGAGATACCTTATTTTGTCACCCACATTCGTAATCATCAATTTGATCAAGGTTTGAGCGTTGGAAATAATAAAGCAGACGCACTTGTGTCCTATACGCAAGTATCACCAAATTTATTTGAACAAATACACCTATCCCATCAATTCTTTCATCAATCAGCGAATATGTTAGTGAAACAATTTCACCTCACCATGGCACAAGCATGTGAATTAGTTAGTGTTTGTCCTAGTTGTCAGAAAATTGGCATGGGAATTGGAATAGGGGTAAATCCTCGAGAGTTGAGTGCGTTGCAACTGTGGCAAATGGATGTTACTCACATTACAGAATTTGGAAGACTCAAATATGTTCATGTATCTGTTAATACGTTTTCATATGTAATATGGACAATAGCACAAACTGGGGAAACAGGTTGTCATGTCAAATGACATTTACTTGCTTGCTTTGCAAGTCTTGGGGTTCCACAACAACTTAAGACTGATAATGGACCAGCATACTGTTCACAGATTTTTCGTCAATTTTGTCAACTATGGGGTATTACACATGTCACTGGGATTCCTCATTCGCCTACGGGTCAGGCGATTGTGGAACGTGCTCATAGTACATTGAAACAGCTTCTGCAAAAACAAAAAGGGGGAGAGGTGACTGAACCTTCTGAGAGACTTGCAAAAGCTGTTTATGTACTTAACCATTTAACTTTAGCAGGAGATAAGGAGCGACCCCCAATTGTAATACATTGGGAGGCAGATCGACAGGGAGCAAGCTATGTGCAAAACAAAGGCAAAGTGTGGTATAGGGAACCAGGTACTAACGAGTGGTTAGGACCAGGGGAACTATTACTAATGGGTCGAGGTTATGCTTTTGTCTTTACAGGCACAGGATTATGATGGTTTCCGATCAAATGTATTAAACCATATGTGGAGGTGGGATCCAGATCCGGAGATCCGACAGAGTAGCAGAAGACAGCAGGGCAATCAGGGATGCAGCAGGAAATAGTTGGTTCAACAAAATCCTGCAAGAATTAGGTGGATTGTCTCTAAAAGGATGGTTAGCCACATTATTAGAGGGAATAGTTTATATAGTTGTGATTATAATTATCATAGGGATCTGCGTGGGTTATGTTGAGGCAATCATTGAGAATAGTATATGGAAGTAGTGAGATAATAAATCTAACTACTTCCAAAGGGGGAAATTGATACCGGATGGTTTAGCAACGGTTTAGCAAGAGTAGGCCTCAGAGTAGGCTCTAAAAGGCCTGCTCTGTGTTACCTTTACACAGAATCAGCTTTCCTGTCAGTAATTTTCCTTTCAGCTAGAATAATAGAGAATAACAGTATGTTCTGAAGTAAACTGCATGTTTTGTAGATAGAGTCTGCTTATGGGAATGTTTATAATAGGCATTATCCTACTTGTGTTACCCTGTTTGTTTGCATGTTTGCAGAAAACTGTACAACGAATGGTCAATACAGCCTTTTTGGCACAACAACAGAGAGCAGGGTTTATGGGTAACCAAGGCTGGGATTCTCTGACCGGGCTCTGCGAGACGCAGGGAACCAGGTTGAAGTAAGAAACAAAGACAAAAAGGACAGGACAGGACATGGCTCGTTCAAAAACAAAAAGGGGGATTTGTGGGGTTCCCACGGGACAATGGTGGGAATGAGGTATTGAACGAGCTATGTCCAGGCATGTCCAGGGGGTGGTAATGGGGTGGTAATGAACTAGCCAATCATAATAAAGAACAAGGACTTTGGCTATGAGAAAAATAAGATATGGGGAAGTTGAAAAATAAGAAAGAATGCTGCACCTGCAAGATATAGCTTTTTAGCATAAGCCAATCAGAACTAATATAGAGGCGTGTGAACAAAGCATACTAACCAATCATAATAGAAATGACATGTACACAGAGTGTGTACAAAAACAGAATAGTATAAATGTACCCTCAGATACGTAAATAAACGAGATCTGCTTAACGATCATATTGATCTGCGTGCATTTACTCCATGCCCTCTCAATAAGTTAGTGCTTGTCTTAGTTGTCAGAAAATTGGCATGGGAATTGGAATAGGGGTAATTCCTTGAGGATTGAGTGCGTTGCAACTGTGGCAAATGGATGTTACTCACATTGCAGAATTTGGAAGACTCAAATATGTTCATGTATCTGTTGATATGTTTTCACATGTAATATGGGCAACAATACAAACTGGGGAAACAGGTCGTCATGTCAAACGACATTTACTTGCTTGCTTTGCAAGTCTTGGGGTTCCACAACAACTTAAGACTGATAATGGACCAGCATACTGTTCACAGATTTTTCATCAATTTTGTCAACTATGGGGTATTACACGTCACTGGGATTCCTCATTTGCCTACAGGTCAGGCGATTGTGGAACGTGCTCATAGTACATTGAAACAGCTTCTGCAAAAACAAAAAGGGGGAGAGGTGACTGAACCTTCTGAGAGACTTGCAAAAGCTGTTTATGTACTTAACCATTTAACTTTAGCAGGAGATAAGGAGCGACCCCCAATTGTAATACATTGGGAGGCAGTTTGACAGGGAGCAAGCTATGTGAAAAACAAAGGCAAAGTGTGGTATAGGGAACCAGGTACTAACGAATGGTTGGGACCAGGGGAACTATTACTAATGGGTCGAGGTTATGCTTCTGTCTCTACAGGCGCAGGAGTACAGTGGATTGTCTCTAAAAGGATGGTTAGCCACATTATTAGAGGGAATAGTTTATGTAGTTGTGATTATAGTTATCATAGGGATCTGCGTGGGTTGTGTTAAGACAATCATTGAGAATAGTATATGGAAGTAGTGAGATAATAAATCTAACTACTTCCAAAGGGGGAAATTGATACCGGATGGTTTAGCAACGGTTTAGCAAGAGTAGGCCTCAGAGTAGGCTCTAAAAGGCCTGCTCTGTGTTAACTTTACACAGAATCAGCTTTCCTGTCAGTAATTTTCCTTTCAGCTAGAATAATAGAGAATAACAGTGTGTTCTGAAGCAAACTGCATGTTTTGTAGATAGAGTCTGCTTATGGGAATGTTTATAATAGGCATTTGTTATAGAAATTTTCACATAATTAATGTAAAAGTTCTTATGAGTTAGGCAGACAAGGATCAATAAGGGTGAAATAGAATGAAGAATAGAATAATTAATATAAGTCTATCTGAATAAACACAGGTGGGCTTTCACAATCCATGAATATTGTTCTCAAAGCTCCTTGTGTAATCCTGACCTAGGACTGAACAAATCATCAATCAAAGCTTAATGAGTAGCTAAGCAGGAGTAGGCCTAGAAGTATTACCTTCTGATGTTTTTAGTAAAGGGGATGTATGGTTAACCTTTTCTTTACCTTAAAAGAAATATAGGACACTTAGAAATAAAAATTAGTATAGATAAGGTTTTAAACATAACTTCAGTTGTTTTTAAGGTTGAATGTTTAGGAGACACTGGCGGTGGGAACTGGACTCTGATCAACCTGGATCAGGACGGGACGCTGATCACGGCAAGAACATTAAGGACGCCGATCACAGCAAGAACATCGAGGACGGGGTGTCAACCGGAGTCGGAGCGGAACCAGAACATAAAGATCAGCTAAACAATGGAAAAGAATGGACTTTTGTGGACTCTTGATGAAGGAAGAAAGAGGAATTGAAATAGTTAGTGGATTATTAACAGAAGCTTATGAAATGTTTATGATGTAATTGATTATTAGTTTCTATATAAACCGATAGTGAATTTGAGTCAGGTACCATTCACTGCGGTGGTGGTCCAACTCTGAGTTGTTAATAAAACCAGCAAACCTAGAGACCCGGACTCTGCCAATTTTCTTTAACAGAATTTGGCACCCCAGATGGGACTCTAGGACACTGCTCCGATTCTCTGAGCATTCCCGTCTCCAACGCCTAACTGCCGGCAACAAGGGTGAGTTCACCTGGTGGTCTTGGGAGCGGGTATACTCAGACACTAGGAGCCTGTGTGTTTAAAATTGCTGAGGAATTTTTTGAAACAAAGGTAACCCGGGAAATTAAGGAAAAGGTAAAATGGGAATTGGACCCAGCATTGAAAGGGGGACGCCCCTTGCTGAGGTGTTGGAATATTGGAATAGAATCCCGTTGACCGGGACATGTGGGAAAAAGAGATTTATTTGCTGTGTCAAGAAGAATGGCCATTTTTAACTAGGGTCCGAGGTGGAGGACCTAGAGACATCTGACCCTTTAAAGGGACCTTTGATGCGCATAAATTGAGATTTTTAAGGGTAATCCTCGAGGATGAAGGGAGTCAAGATCTTGATTTTTGGTATATTTGGTACTATTGGGCAAATGCAAAGAAAGCCAAAAAAAAAAAAAAAAGAGCCTAAACAAGTGAAACCTTCCATTCCTTCAGCGCCCGTGCTGGAGAAATCGAATCCTTTAATTGTCAAGGAATTTGGCATGTATCCCATGAGGTTGGAGTACATCCCAAACCCTAGAGCTGGACCTGGAGCTCCGCCAGAGGTTCCACCAGTCCAACCTGTTGTGAGACATGAACCTTGGAAACAAGGAGATTTAGTAAACTGGCAATCAAAATGCCACGCATCAGAGAGGATGCTGAAAAATGTGCTGAGATGCTATCTGGCATTTTTACTGATTATTCTCCAAATTGGAATGATGTAAAGACCCTCATGAGGAATTTGGCCACTGAGGATGGTGCCAGACTCCAACGAGATGCCTTACAGCAACTGGTGGAGGCTGTTCGGCAAGCTGGCGAAAAAAAATTACTAATTGGACAAAGGTAATGGAATGTAGACAAAAACCTGATGAACATCCCAGTGATTACTGGACTCGGTTAAAAGCTACCCTCCTGAAATATGGAGGAATGACAAGGGACAATTTTCAGGAACCCCTTGCAATCAGTGTATTTGTGGATCAATCTGCACCTGATATTAATAAATATTTCAAGAAACATATGCCAGGGTGGCAAGGCGAAAGCCTTACAAAGATTCTTGGTATTGCCACCTTTGTATATGATAGGAGAAGTGAAGAGCAAAAGAAACAAGATCAAAGAAAAGAGAGAAAGGAGAGAGAGAGAGAGAGAGATCAACCTTTCGGCACCGCAACTACTCAGAATTACCAACACGGCAGGGGAAGAGGTTTTTCACGAGGCCGTGGAGGTCGTGAGGAGGGGGACCGAGGAAGACAAAGATTCGTTCCCTCTCGAACTAATGATCTTGAATGCTTTTACTATCATAATTTAGGGCATACTGTTCGGTATTGTCCTCTGATACCATCATCCAACAACGGTGGGAGAGACGGAGCGGAAAGACCGGGACGTCCACATTCTCGCTGAGAAATTTATGGATTGGGATTCTGGGATTAAGGTAGATAACGAGGGACTTATCACAGCTAAGGTAAATGACATTCCTGTTAAGTTCTTAATAGATACTGGTGCAACTTTATCATTGTTAAATTTTCATGTGTCACAGTTATCTGATGAATTTGTAAAGGTTACTGGAATTTTGGGTGAAGAGAAGTTGCCGCTTTCTCTTCCCCTTCCTATTGTTTTTGATGATCGTTTGATATGAGGTTGATTTGTTATTTCGCCAACTTCTCCTATTTCACTATTTGGGAGAGATTTATTACAGGAATTGAAAACATGCATAGATTTAACTCCCTAAGGAATTTGACTGATCATAATGGGAATGCAAACTATAGAAATTCAAGAAGGTGAGCTTAAAATCCCAAAAGAGTTAAAGAATGTACCTTAAAAATTATGGAGTCTCTCCGGAGATGATATTGGACTGTTAAAATCTGCAGAACCTGTAGTGATTAAAACAAAAGGAGGGACTCCCCCGTCTATTAGACAATACCCAATTGTAGCAGAAGCTATCCCAAGTATTGGAAAACAAATAAAATCATTTTTGGAAAAGGGGATTTTAAAAGAATGTCAAAGTTACAAAGATGGGGATCCAGAATATAGATTTATATTTGTAATTGTTCCCCATCCAGTAGTACCTGATCCAAATTTGATTGTTACTCAAATACCTATTTGGGGAAAATTTTACACTGTATTGGATTTGACTGGAGCTTTCTTTAGCATACCTGTGGCTGAGGAAAGCCAGCACATATTTGCCTTCACTTGGCAAGGGAAACAATTAACCTGGACTCGGTTACCCCAGGGATTTACAAGTTCACCAACTATATTCTCCCAAATTTTGAAAGGGAATTTGGCTGATCTGTTTTTTCCATATAAGTCTGAATTGATACAATATGTAGATGAATTATTGTTAGTATGTCGTTCAAGGAAGGATTGTGTTACAGACACTCGGTATTTGTGTAATAAATTGGTTGTAAAAGGTCACCGAGCATCTCCATCAAAATTGCAACCCATCAAATGGGGTCCGGAGAGGCAAAAAGCTTTTACAACTCTGAAAGGTGCCTTAATGCAAGCACCAGCTTCAGGTTTACCAGATTATAGTAAACCTTTCAAATTATATTGTGATGAGCAAAAGGGAAATGCTAGAGGAGTTTTAGTCCAAACTTTAGGACCACATGAAAGACCAGTAACATATTTTTCTGCTCAATTAGATCCAGTTACACAAGGAACACCATTTTGTATAAAATCAGTAGCTGCGGCAGCAGAAATGGTAGAAAAATTGTAGATCAATAGTGCTGGGACATCCCCTAACTGTATGCGTACCCCATGAAGTTGAAATATTTTTGAAACAATATGCAGAAAAATCACTTTCACCGCAACGGGCACATAGATATGAACTGGTTTTACTTTTGGCTGACAACATCACACTTCAAAGGTGCAATACTTTGAATCCAGCCACTTCAATACCTTTGCCGACTGAAGGGGAAAAAGATCAACCTGACTGTACCCAGGTATTAGCAGTATCCAGTAAACCGCGCAATGATCTTCAAGACCAACCCCTGAGCGACCCAGACATCAACCTTTTGACAGACGGCTCGTCTTTTTACGAAGAAGGAAAAAGGTACACTGGCTTTGCAGTAACAACAGAAAAAACTGTGTTAAAAGCTAACCCTCTTCCTAGTGCTGTGGGGGCACAAGGCGTGGAAATCATAGCGCTTTCGAGGCTGCAAAGTTGGCAAAAGGTTTAAAAGCTAACATTTACACAAACTCTAAATACGCTTTTGGAGTTTGTCATGCTACAGGTACCCTGTGGAAAGAAAGAGGATTTTTGACTTCAGCTAGAAAAACCATTGCACCCGGGAAGGAGGTACGTGAACTTTTAGAAGCTATACAGTTATATAAAAGCTCACACAAACCACCAAGATGCACTGTCGCGAGGAAATCGCTTGGCTGATCAAGCTGCGAAAGCTGCAGCCAAACAAATTCATCTTATTATGGCCGTTCTGTGTGCAGCAGAGAAACCTGACAGGCTTCCAAGTGCAGAGGAGATGTATGAGGCTCTTCCAGAGGAAGAAATGAAATTTTGGAGACGACTTGGAGCGGAACAACGGGATGGACAATGGACACTGGGCAACAAGCCCCTACTCCCGAAAAGGTATTTACTACCTGTTGTTCGGTGGTTTCATGAAAAATGCCATGAGGGACCTGAGGGACTTGCACCGACAATTCAACGGCTGTGGGCTGCACCCGGAGTCTGCTCCGCAGTGAAAAGGATTACTGAAAGCTGTAAACTTTGCTGACAATACGCTACCACTAGGATTCAGTTAATAAAGTTGTTAATAAAACCAGCAAACCTAGAGACCCGGACTCTGCCAATTTTCTTTAACAGCATTATCCTACTTGTGTTACCCTGTTTGTTTGCATGTTTTGCAGAAAACTGTGCAACAAATGGTCAATACAGCCTTTTTGGCACAACAACAGAGAGCAGGATTTATGGGTAACCAAGGCTGGGATTCTCTGACTGGGCTCTGCGAGACACAGGGAACCAGGTTCAAGTAAGAAACAAAGACAAAAAGGACAGGACAGGACATAGCTCGTTCAAAAACAAAAAGGGGGATTTGTGGAGTTCCCACGGGACAATGGTGGGAACGAGGTACTGAACGAGCTTTGTCCAGGGGGTGGTAATGGGGTGGTGATGAACTAGCCAATCATAATACAGAACAAGGGCCTTGGCTATGAGACCAACAAGATATGGGGGAAGTTGAAAAATAAGAAAGAATGCTGCACCTGCAAGATATAACTTTTTAGCATAAGCCAATCAGAACTAATATAGAGGCGCGTGGACACTTACAGTATGATGATTGTGGCCACCCCGCATCGGAAACAAACAGCACGCTCCATTCAGCTACATTGGAATCTTGCAATCGCTTGGCTAGGCCTACCTGTCGAGATCAAAACTGATAATGGCCCCTGTTTTATTGCTCATACCACACGTCAGTGGTGTCAGCGGTGGGGTATCACGCTCAAACACGGCATTCCGTATAATTCTACCGGGCAGGCCATTGTAGAGCGCGCTAATCAGACGCTAAAACACAGAATTAAGATTCTTGGGGAGGGGGAAGGATTCCCAGACGTAATTCCTGTCAACTACCAATCTCACATTTTACATCGCGCTCTTTATTCTTTAAATCATTTTGCCCGGGGAGACCAAGAGTGTACCCCAATTGAGCGACATTGGGGTCCAGGGGTGCCAGAAGTGGGCCCCCCAGTCAAGGTTTGGTTCCCTGGGACAGCGGAGTGGGAAACAGGTTGGGAGCTGCTACATCATGGGAGGGGGTATGCCGCCATCAAACGGGATGATGTTATACAGTGGGTCCCTACACGCTGTTTGCGCCCTGATTTAAAACAAAATCCTAACCCGAAGTAATATGTACGCTGTCCGAGCTTTATGTTTTGCAGGAGTACCTGTGGGGGAAGCCGAAACAGCACCAGCCTCGACCTTCAGACGTGAGGAGTCATGACAGTACAGAGGGTCTGGTGAAGCGGCGGGGCGCCAAGAAAGATGAGGAACGGCGACCGTTGCTGAGTGAAACAAAAGCTTTGAACAATGCGCTCATGATTAGCTTGCTTTTGCTTTGCATCTCAGGAGTTGCAGGGGAAGCTTACTGGAGAACCTGGGCTCGGGTACATAACCAGACACGGTACTGTTGAGGACCAAAGCTCTGGGGGGAACGTTTCCAGCCAGGGCGGAACGCTACTGTAAATAGTTCCCTCGTTGTGGAAATAGCTAAGGAGGATCCAGTTAAATGGCAATGGCTAGCTGATATCGGAGCTAGTGTCTGGGGATGGCTAATATCTTGGTTTTCTTGGGACAAACTCATAATAGTTATTGCTGTTGTTGTTAGAGTTATTCTCCTAACATGTTTTGGTTTTCCTATTTTAGGATGTTGTATCCGCTAGTTACGCTTACGCTTTGACGCAAGGCACCAGAATCAGCAGTACGCTTTACTTCGCATGACTTGAAGCATGGGGAGGGGGAAATGTAGGTAGATGAGGGTACGGCGACCGGAAAATCTCGCGTTTTAACGGAAAGGTAGGCGTGGCGAAAGGAGCATGAAGTGCAAGTATTGTGCGAGTTCGTACGGGACAAGACGACTATAGGAGAATAACTCTAACAACTATATAAGGCTGTTGCGCAGTTAAATAAACGCCATTTGTTGCATCCTCACATTGGTGTCAGTGCTCAATGGCCCTGGGGTGCGGATAGCCTCAGGCCAGCCAGCAACCGAACGGAGCTTGCCGCAGACAAGCGGCAACACCAGGGAGAAGAGATCAGCACCTCCCTCTCCACTTCCCCTTCTCAGGAAGCTGTGGAGAGCAATGAGGTCGCCCCTGTCCTGGTTTAGACTAGGACAGACTTTTCAGTTAAGTTTCTTTTATGGGACTGTACTTTCTGAAGTTGACTATATGCACCTGTTGCTGTGGGAACTAGGGTCCCTCTTCAGTCTCTTTGTCCCACTGAGGAAGGGACGGTAGAGTGCCCCACCTGTGGGGAGGGGCAGACAGGACAGGTGACCCAAACCTGACCAATGGGATATTCCATCCAACCCACATGATATACTCAGTTAAAAGCTGGGGGACCACGAGGCTTGTGCTCTCTTCCCCTATGGCCGGCGTCTGGGGAGGACTCTGCCCGCGCTCCTGCCCTCACTCCTGAACCCGGTTCGAGCCTGCTGCCACATGTGGTTCGGGACTGCCCAGTGCCTGCCCTACAGCGTCAGCGGTGATGTGATCGTCATTGCAGGGAGCTCAGTAGCAGTTTTGTATGCAGTTCATTATTTGTTATACTCTTTATTTTCCTTGTTATTGTTTTCTTAAAACTGTTTTAACTTTCCAACCCGTAAGTCTCTCTCCCTTTTCCTTTTCCCCTCTGGGGAAGGAGAAGGTTGACAGAGAGTGTCTGCCATCCATTTGACTGCCCACCCAGCCGTAAACGGTGACATATTTATTGGTGCCCAACGTGGGGCACGAGAGGAGCATCCCCAACCAACTCGTCCCCTGCATAATTTGCATTTCGGCTCACGTGGGAGGGGACCCGGCTAGCTCAGCGGAGGGAGCATTAGAGCTCTTCCTTTGAGAGTCTCGAGGGGTTGGAAGTTTGCAACATGCCGATATCTTTGTCCCTGGGGACAGTAGTTTATCATGTTTTCATACAGTTTTGTTCTGAGTTAAGTGCCCTGTTATTGTCTTACCTGCCTTATGAGTTGTTTATGGGCATTTATGTGTGGTTTGTCAGGGCTGGGTGAAAGGCATTGTTTTGTTATGGGTTTTAGTGTCTATGTACTCCATGCTAAAGTGGGCCATTATCGCCACAATGCCACTACTCCAACTCCAGCAACGGGCACCACAGCTACACCAACCTCTGTGACAGCAGCCATGACCACCCCTATTCAACCAGTGTCAGTATCAGTCGCCGCTGTAACCAGGAGAAAACACAAAAGAAAATACGTTTGTGTAGCAGAGGACAGCGAGGATGGAAATGAGGGAGAGGGTCCTTCTCAATCAGGGCCATCCCAGGATGAAGACTCAGATGCAGAAGTAATGGTCCACCCACTGTCCCTGAAGGAGCCAAGAAACATGCAGAAAGATTTTAGCCACCATGAAGGTGAGCCAATTATCACCTGGTTGCTCCAATGCTGGGATAATGGGGCCAATAGCTTGGACTTGGAGGGTAGAGAAGCCAAGCAGTTGGGTCCCTGGCCAGAGAAGGGGGCATTGATAAGGAATTTGGGAAAAAGGCAAATACTCAGCCTCTGGAGGTGTCTTCTGTCAGCCGTAAAGACCAGATATCCCTTTAAGGATGATATCGTATGCCACCAGAGTAAATGGACCACCATGGAAAAAGGTATCAAGTACCTGAAAGAACTGGCTGTGTGGGAGATGATCTACAGTGACCCACAGACAATAGTAGACCCTGATGAAATGCCATGCAGCCAAATTATGTTGCGCAAGTTGGCGCACTGTGCCCCATCAACATATGCCCACACATTGTCAATACTGGTCTGGGGAGGAGATTGAGAGATAGCAACTGTGAGCGATGTGGCTAAACAAATACAACAATATGAAGACAGTCTGTCCACTCCCGTACAGGCTTGTGTCTCAGCTGTAGATAAAATGATGAAGGGATATGATAATTTGATAGATTGTTTGACAGGTTGTCCGAGGTGGAGAATAGATCCTACTCGCCACCTGCATGGACCTGTGTCGCAGACATCCAGAGAAGACGCCTTCCCACAAGACCAGCCCAAGGGAGACAGAACGCTCCTCGAGGTGACCTGTGGAGTGCCCTATGTGACTATGGTGAGGACATGAGCAGATGGGATGGAAAACCCACTGCTGCTCTACGGGCACGAGTACATGACTTGCGAGGTAAAACAAATACATGAGGGTTTTTTTCCAGGAAGGTGGCTGCTCCAGTTTCTAGTGGGTGGATGTCCTGGTTTCATTAGGATTTGGTTTCAGTTTGTGGCCAGCCAGGGTGATCAAGGCCCTTAACAGTTAAATCCAGGGCAGCTGACCCTGGCTGGCCCACAGGTGTATTCTATATCATTGACATCAAGCTCACTATAAAAGAGAGGGTTTGCTGGGAAGAGGTGGATATTTTCCTGCTCTCCTTGCCTCTTCTTCCTTGTAGTGATTCCTGGAGCAACTTGCCAGTGATCTGTGGATAAGTATAGTTTTGTGTTGTCATTTATATTGATTTCTTCATTTCATTAAATCTGTTCAACTTCTACCTACAAGTCTCCCTCCTTTTCCCAATTCCCTTCCTCATGTGGGGAAGGGACATTGGGTGAGAGAAAAACTGCTATTGCTTAGCCCTGGGTGCAGGCTAAATGAAGGCAGTTGAACACCAGACAGAAGAGAGGGTATTCTAATCCCTATGTACCAGGCACAAATAAGTAGGATTAGAGGGGCCCTGCCTCCAGCCAGGTGAAGGAGAGGGATAACCAAGTTTAGTGGACTGTGTGGATCTGATGGCCTGGCATGTCAGAGCCACAGGAGTATAAAGCCCTGGTGCACAGTGCACTGTAATGCCATTGAATCATATGGGGACCAATGACAATATCATGCCAATTGAGCTTCCCTGATCCCCATTCACACACTGATTTGACAGCTAGAAAATCAAGGAGTGATTAGCAAGATTCCCTCACCTTTTAACAGTCTTATGTGGCCAGTGCAGAAGCCTAATGGAGATTAACTGTAGAGTATCATGGCCTAAATGAAGTTACACCACCACGAAGTGCTGCAGCGCCAGACATGCTAGAACTTCAATACAAACTGGAGCCAAAGGCAGCCAAATGGTACGCCACCATAGACACTGATAATGCGTTTTTCTCTATTCCCTTAGCACCAAAGTGCAGGCCACAGTTTCCTTTTACCTGGAGAGATATACAGTACATCTGGAATCAATTGCCCCAGGGGTGGAAACACAGCCCTACTATTTGTCATGGACTGATCCAGACTGCACTAGAAAAGGGTGGAGCCTCAGAGCACTTGCAATATATTGATATCATCATATGGGGTGACACAGCAGAAGTAGTTTTTGACAAAGGGGAGAAAATAATCCAAATTCTTCTGAAAGCTGGTTTTGCCATAAAAAGAGGCAAGGTCAAGGGACCTGCCTGGGAGATCCAGTTTTTAGGGATTAAATGGCAAGATGAGTGTCACGGTTTAAAGCTGGGTCAGCTATTAAACCTGAGGCAGATGCTCTCTGTTAATCCTCCCCCCCCACCCTAAGGGAAAGGGAAAAGGGAAAGAGACTTATGGGTTGGAAAGTTAAAACAGTTTTAATAAACTATAATAATGAAAAAGAGTATAATAACCATAATAATAGAAATAATCAAATATATACAAATATATACAAAACCAAGATCAAGAGCTTGGAAATCCTCCTCAGGCAGAGTTGCTCCCCCCAGCACAGGTAGAGGGGAAAATGCAGTAGCTCCCCCTGCCATCACACCTGCAGGCTTTTAACTGGAAACTGGCAAAGCTGGTACCAATCAGTGGGAGACAGGAGGGCCCCACCTCCAGGAGGCAGTGGGTTAGTGATAAATAGGAAAGTGAGAATGACATGTATGGGATGGAATACCTCATTGGTCAATTTTGGGTCACCTGCCCTGTCTGCTCCTCCCTGCAGGTGTGACCCCCCTTCAGCTCTTCACTCATAAGCAGTGAGGAATTTAGCAGTGACCTTGGTTTCTCTAAGACTAATTGGCCTGGTTTGGGCCAAACCAGGACATTCCACCCCTTATTCCATACCATTCACGTCATACTCAGATCACCACTACCTTTTCATTTTCAAATATATATACACACGTATCACTAGTTTATGATTCATCTCTATACAAAAAGTTCATTAAGTTCATTTGGTTCAGGATTGTGGGTTTCCATCTGGCTAGCAGTCTCTCTGGCTAGCAGTCTCTCTTTTGTCATGGTTCGTGCCCACGGGTTGCAGGTTAAAGATGTCAGACTCGAGGAGGTTACTGGACACCACTTCATGAAGCTAGCTCCAGTCTCATCACCACTGTCTTAACCTGAAAGACACTTATGCAGCAACAACATACAGTTCAGAATTAGGTAGTCTCACCCAGAATCAGATCACCTTCAGGGACACATTGGACTTCACCATCTTGCAACATCACCCACCAAATACATCCAGGTCCCTGAGCAAAAGCAATCCCACGAATGGGTTTACCTTTGCCCGTTGCAGGAAGAATCCAGACAGTTTTTCCCCAACAGATTCCTTTCATGCACCACCGGGACTTTATCTCCTTCTACTGTATGTAGAAGGTCTGACTGAGCAGGGCCAGCTCGATTGATAGATCCCCTGGTGTTAACTAACCAGGTAGCTTGTGCCAGATGTTTATCCCAGTTTTTAAAGGTTCCACCCCCCATTACTTTCAGGGTAGTTTTTAACAGCCCATTATACCGTTCAATTTTCCCAGAGGCTGGTGCATGATAGGGGATGTGGTATACCCATTCGATGCCATGCTCTTTGGCCCAGTTATCTATGAGACTGTTTTTGAAATGAGTCCCATTGTCCGACTCAATTCTCTCTGGTGTGCCGTGTCACCACAAGATTTGCTTTTCAAGGCCCAGAATGGTGTTCCGGGCAGTGGCATGGGGCACAGAGTATGTTTCCATCCATCCGGTGGTTGCCTCCACCATGGTAAGCACATAGCGTTTACCCTGGCGGGTTTGAGGGAGTGTGATATAGTCAATTTGCCAGGCCTCCCCATATTTATATTTCAACCACCACCCCCCATACCACAAAGGTTTTAACCATTTGGCTTGCTTAATTGCGGCGCATGTTTCACAATCATGGATAACCTGTGCAATAGAGTCCATAGTTAAGTCCACCCCTCGGTCACAAGCCCATCTGTATGTTGCATCTCTCCCTTGATGACCTGAAGTGTCATGAGCCCACCGAGCTAAAAATAGTTCACCTTTATGTTCCCAGTCCAAAGCTATTTGGAACACTTTAGCAGCTTGATCCGCTTGTTGGTTGTTTCAATGTTCCTCAGTTGCCCGACTTTTAGGTACGTGACCATCTACATGACGTACCTTCACGACTAGTTTCTCTAGCCGAGCAGCAATATCTTGCCACAGTTCAGCAGCCCAAATAGGTTTACCTCTGCACTGCCAGTTGCTTCGCTTCCACTGCTTTAACCACCCCCACAAGGCATTTGCCACCATCCGTGAGTCAGTATAAAGATACAGCCTTGGCCACTTTTCTCGTTCAGCAATGTCTAAAGCCAGCTGGATGGCTTTTACCTCTGCAAATTGACTTGATTCACCTTGTCCTTCTGTGACTCGTCGTATGGGACTCCATACAGCAGCTTTCCACTTCCGATGCTTTCCTACAAGACGGCAGGATCCATCAGTGAACAGGGCATACTGCTTCTCATCCTCTGGTAGTTCATTATACGGTGGGGCTTCTTCAGCACGTGTCACCTCCTTTTCTGGTGGCATTCCGAAGTCTTTGCCTTCTGGCCAGTCCATGATCACTTCTAAGATTCCTGGGTGATTAGGGTTTCCTATTCGAGCCCTCTGTGTAATTAATGCAATCCATTTATTCCATGTAGCATCAGTTGCATGATGGGTAGTGGAAACCTTACCCTTGAACATCCAGCCTAGTACTGGTAATCGAGGTGCCAGGAGAAGTTGTGCTTCAGTACCAATTACCTCTGAAGCAGCTCTAACTCCTTCATATGCTGCCAGTATCTCTTTTTCAGTTGGGGTGTAATTGGCCTCAGAGCCCTTGTATCCTCGACTCCAAAATCCTAGGGGTCGACCTCGAGTCTCCCCTGGTACTTTCTGCCAGAGGCTCCAGGTAGGACCATTGTCCCCAGCTGAGGTGTAGAGCACATTTTTAACATCTTGTCCCATACGGACTGGTCCAAGGGCTACTGCATGCACAATTTCTTGTTTAATCTGTTCAAAAGCCTGTTGTTGTTCAGGGCCCCACTGAAAATCATTTTTCTTTCTGGTCACTTGATAAAGAGGGCGTACAATCTGGCTGTAATCTGGAATATGCATTCTCCAGAAACCCACAACGCCTAAGAAGGCTTGTGTTTCCTTTTTGTTAGTTGGTGGGGACATAGCTGTTATTCTGTTGATCACCTCTATCAGGTTCTGGCGACGCCCATCTTGCCATTTAATCCCTAAAACCTGTATCTCCCGGGCAGGTCCCTTGACCTTGCCTCTTTTTATGGCAAAACCAGCTTTCAGAAGAATTTGGATGATTTTCTCCCCTTTGTCAAAAACTTCTGCTGCTGTATCACCCCACACAATGATGTCATCAATGTATTGCAAACGTTCCGGAGCTCCACCCTTTTCTAGTGCAGTCTGGATCAGTCCATGGCAAATAGTAGGACTGTGTTTCCACCCCTGGGGCAGTCGATTCCAGGTGTACTGGATACCTCTCCAGGTAAAAAAAAAACCGTGGCCTGCACTTTGGTGCCAAGGGAATAGAGAAAAAACGCTTTAGCAATGTCTGTAGTGGCGTACCACTTGGCTGCCTTTGACTCCAGTTCGTATTGAAGTTCTAGCATGTCTGGCATGGCAGCGCTCAGCAGTGGTGTAACTTCTTTCAGGCCACGATAGTCCACAGTTAATCTCCATTCTCCATTAGACTTTCGCACTGGCCATATAGGACTATTAAAGGGTGAGAGAGTCTTGCTAATCACTCCTTGATTTTCTAATTGTCTAATCAGTTTATGAATGGGGATCAGGGAGTCTCGATTGGTGCGATATTGTCGTCGGTGCACCATGGTAGTAGCAATTGGCACCTGTTGTTCTTCAACCTTCAGCAACCCCACAACAGAAGGATCCTCTGAGAGGCCAGGCAAGGTAAACAGCTGTTGAATATCCTCAGTCTCTACAGCTACTACACCAAAGGCCCACCTATACCGTTTTGGGTCCTTAAAATACCCTCTCTTGAGGTAGTCTATGCCAAGGATGCACGGAGCATCTGGGCCAGTCACAATGGGGTGCTTTTTCCATTCATTTTTAGTTAGGCTCACTTCAGCCTCTAATATAGATAACACTTGAGATACCCCTGTTACTCCCGAAATACTGATAGATTCTGCCCCTTTATGATCCGATGGCATTAGGGTGCACTGTGCACCATTGTCTACCAGGGCTCGATACCTTTGTGGTTTTAATGTGCCAGGCCATCGAATCCACACAGTCCAATAAACTCGGTTATCCCTCTCCTCCACCTGGCTGGAGGCAGGGCCCCCCTAATTAAGGAATGGATTTGTGCTGCTCACAGGGACTGGACCTTCATTTCTCCTATTCACACTTGGGAAAAAGGGATTTGAGGCCCATCTACCCTGACTGGGGTCCTGCTCACTGGTAACTGGAGCAGCCATCCTCCTAGGAAAATTCTCTCTGGTATTTCTTTTAGCTTGCAACTCACGTACTCGTGCCTGTAGGGTACTGGTAGGTTGTCCATGCCATCTGCTCATGTCCTCCCCATAACCACGCAGGGCAAACCACAGGATACCTTGTGACGTGTTCCGTTTCCTTTGAGCTGGTCCTGTAGGAGAGCATTTTCTCTTAACAGCTGCAACGCGGGCCTGTGTAGGTAGAGAGTCAAGTTTATTCTCGATCCTGGACAGTTTGTCTGACAGTTGTTTAAATGAGTCCTTGTTTTCCTTAGTCAGTTTTTCCACAGCTGAGATGCATGCCTGCAGTGGGGAAGAAATACTATCTTCATACTGTCGCATACAGTTAGCCATTTTACCCACACTAGGTCGTGCCATAGCATCTTCTCCCCAGACTAATATTGACAATGTATGGGTATATGTCGGTGGAGCATTCTTCACAACCTTCCGGAACATGGATCGGTTGCATTCCACTTCATCAGGATCTACAGGATCTACAATGTCCCGTGGGTGTCTATAAATGATCTCTTGCACAGCTAGTTCTCTAAGGTAGTTAATACCTTTTTCTATAGTGGTCCATTTGCTTAGGTGACTCATAACATCATCTTTATAGGGATACCTGCTCTTTACAGCTGACAAGAGTCGCCTCCAGAGACTGATAGTGTTTGACTTTCTTGCGAGCACCTTATCAATACCACCATCTCTGGACAGGGATCCCAACTGTCTGGCTTCTCTGCCATCTAATTGCATGCTATCTGCCCTATTATCCCAGCATCGGAGCAACCAGGTAATAATAGGCTCACCGTCATAACGGCTGAAGTCTTTCCTTATATTTCTCAGGTCCTTCAGGGATAAGGAGTGGTAGGTTATCTCTACGTCCGAGTCCTCCTCCTGTGATAGTTCTGCTTTAGAAGGACCTTTCTTTTGTGATGGATCTGCTTTAAAAGGCAGATCAAGGAAACCCCCATCTGTGTCAGGCCCTAACTCTGCCTGAGAAGGGCCCTCACCTGGGTCATATGATGGCTCTGCCTTAGAAGGCTCTGAGTCATCATCCTTCTCTTCAGGAGCTGATTTCTTTCTGTATTTCTTCTTGGTTACAGGAGCAATTGGTACAGATTCGATAGATGCTGGGGTCTGAGTAGATGCAGTGGCTGTCGTGGGAGTGTTGAGAGTCTGAGTAGCTGCAGTGGCCATCTTGGGGGGTATAGCAGCTGTGGTACAGGCTGCTGAGTTTTCAGTGGGTTTAGTGGCTGTAGCGGCAGTACACACTGTAGGATCTGAGGTGGCTGCATAACACCTACACCTGTCCCTGCACCGATATTTAATCTTATCCCACATCAGAAACACATTCAGGACAACCGAAAATAAAAACATGCCACCTAGACAGCACCATCCTAATTTCGCAAAATCTAGTGGAATCAGCTTGGCAGAAAAAGAGAAGGTACTATTTCCCGAAGTAAAACTGGAAGTGTAATCATTAACAGAATCAGCTAAAGGACGCCTGGAGCGTGCAGATGAAGTCGCTGCTACCGATTCGCGATTAAAGCTGCCCATCATTGTGTCATAGAGATAAGAGATCGGAATATTAACTGCCCAGTTTATCACAGCATAAATCAGTATCAAACCCCATACCAAAACAATACATTTCGACCAGCGCCCACTGCTAAACCGCATGTAAACATTCATAAGAAACAAGCAATAACACAGTGCCCATGGCAGGTAAGGCATCATTGCAATACTCAATTGTGAAAGAAACTCTATAAAAAGACGAGATAACACAGCATTCAGAAAGGACATTATCATTTTCACTATCTGTTTTATTTTCCAACCCCTCCTAAATCTCAAAGGAAGAAATCTGATACTCTCTCAGTTGAGCTTTCTGGGTCTCCTCCAGCCAGAGCCAGGATTCAACTTATCAGAGCAACCTGTTGGAGCTTCTCTTGAGCTCTACTTTGGGCACCAATAAATCTGTCACAGTTTAAAGCTGGGTCAGCTATTAAACCTGAGGCAGATGCTCTCTGTTAATCCTCCCCCCCCCCCCCCCCCCCCAAGGGAAAGGGAAAAGGGAAAGAGACTTATGGGTTGGAAAGTTAAAACAGTTTTAATAAACTATAATAATGAAAAAGAGTATAATAACCATAATAATAGAAATAATCAAATATATACAAATATATACAAAACTGAGATCTAGAGCTTGGAAATCCTCCTCAGGCAGAGTTGCTCCCCCCCAGCACAGGTAGAAGGGAAAATGCAGTAGCTCCCCCTACCATCACACCTGCAGGCTTTTAACTGGAGAATTGGCAAAGCTGGTACCAATCAGTGGGAGACAGGAGGGCCCCTCCCTCCTGGGTCCCACCTCCAGGAGGCAGTGGGTTAGTGATAAATAGGAAAGTGAGAATGACATGTATGGGATGGAAAACCTCATTGGTCAATTTTGGGTCACCTGCCCTGTCTGCTCCTCCCTGCAGGTGCGACCCCCCTTCAGCTCTTCACTCGTAAGCAGCGAGGAATTCAGCAGTGACCTTGGTTTCTCTAAGACTAATTGGCCTGGTTTGGGCCAAACCAGGACAATGGGCGTTGCCAGATCCCGATAGAGGTGATCAACAAAATAACAGCTATGTCCCCACCAACTAACACAAAGGAAACACAAGCCTTCTTAGGCGTTGTGAGTTTCTGGAGAATGCATATTCCAGATTATAGCCAGATTGTACGCCCTCTTTATCAAGTGACCAGAAAGAAAAATGATTTTCAATGGGGCCCTGAACAATGACGGGCCTTTGAACAGATTAAACAGGAGATTGTGCACACAATAGCGCTTGGAGCAGTCCGGATAGGACAGGATGTTAAAAATGTGCTCTACACCGCAGCTGGGGACAATGGTCCTACCTGGAGCCTCTGGCAGAAAGCACCAGAGGAATCTCAAGGTCAACCCCTAGGATTTTGGAGTTGAGGATACACGGGCTCCGAGGCCAACTACACTCCAACTGAAAAAGAAATACTAGCAGCATATGAAGGAGTTAAAGATGCTTCGGAGGTAATTGGTTCAAGGTTCAGGTCCCTACTACTCACCATGCAACCGATGGTACCTGGAGTAAATGGGTCACGTTAATCACACAGTGGGCTCGAATAGGAAATCCCAATCACCCAGGAATTTTGGAAGTGATCATTGACTGGCCAGAAGATAAAGACTTTGGACTGCCACCAGAAGAGAAGGTGACACGTACCAAGGAAGCCCCACCATATAATGAGCTACCAGAGGATGAAAAGCAGTATGTCCTGTTCACCGATGGATCCTGCCATCCTGCAGGAAAGCATAGGAGGTAGAAAGCTGCAGTATGGAGTCCTACACGACAAGTCACAGAAGCCACTGAAGGACAAGGTGAATCAGGTCAATTCGCAGAGGTGAAAGCCGTCCAGCTGGCTTTGGACATTGCTGAATGAGAAAAGTGGTCAAAGCTTTATCTCTATACTGACTCGTGGATGGTGGCAAATGCTTTGTGGGGGTGGTTAAAGCAGGGGAAGCAAAGCAACTGGCAGCACAGAGGTAAACCTGTTTGGGCTGCTGAATTATGGCAAGATATTGATGCCCGGCTAGAGAGACTAATCGTGAAAGTGTGTCATGTGGATGCCTGTAGTAAGGGGAAAACCGGGGGAGGCACGCTCGCGGGTGCTGGGGGACGGTCCGGAATAAGCTACACATTCTCAATGTGAGTATGGAAGCTTCTCGTTTATTAACAAAGAAAGCAGGGGTTATATAGACTATGCATATGTTAATCGCGCGCCCCGATCGCACTTGTGATTGGTCCATAGGTTTACATATTCAGAGCCGTGACCGCCCCCTCCCCTCCCGGATGTAGTTTTGCTTCCCGTGAAGCAGGCACCACGGGGTTCTTTGTTCTGCACCGTGCAAGGGGAGTGCAAGGTCGCTAGCTCTGGGCTTAACCCTTGCTCAAAGCCTGGGTTGCTCAGACTGCTCAGTGACTGACACAGGATCGTGCCCCTTCTCACTCAACCAAACCTCTACAATTCCCCCTTCTTGTTTGTGATCAAGCCAGGCCTGATTCACAAGTTTCATTAACGCTTTCTGCAAACAAGAAAATAAACATGGTAACATTAACAATATAACTGCAATCACAAGAACTCCTGTAAGAACCATTTTTACCAGTTCCATCACCCATCCGATTTCTCGGGGAGGTGTGGTTTTACTGATCGGCTCGGCACCCAAAGTGGTCCCTGGTCAGTGGCCACGCACATATATCCCCGGCCACTAAGGATCACTGGCACCGGTCCTTTCCACTCCCCTGTAGCAGGTTCCCGATAAATCACCTGTAACTGAGGTATAATGGTGTTGTTATTAAATTTCAACTGCTGGTGATGTACAACAACCGGTGGTTCTTCTCGGTCCCCTGTTAAACACAGAAAATTCAAAGTAAACAACACTTTATGCAACCGCGATGTTGGATCAGTATCTACCTCCTTCTGTCTTCTTAAATATTCCTTTATGGTTCTATGGGTGTGTTCGATGATCCCTTGACCTGTTGGGGAGTGTGGTATACCAGTAACATGTTTCACTCCCCAGCGTGTTCATCCTTGCGCAGGGGCCATGCTAATCTTCTCTGATATGCTGGCCCATTATCTGTTTTGATCTGTTCTGGCACCCCCATAATGGCAAAACACGCCAACAAATGTTTACAAACCTGTTGCGCCTTTTCTCCGGACATTGCAGATGCCCAGATTAACCTCGAGAAAGTATCTACTGTGACATGTACATATTTTTGTCTCCCAAACTCTGGAATATGTGTTACATCCATCTGCCATAGCTCAAGTGCTGCCAAACCCTTCAGGTTTACACCAATACCAATGCCTGGTCCCTGAGCCCCACACCTCGGACATGCCTGAACAATAGATTTTACCTCATTTTCTGTTATTCCAACACCCAAAAAGCTTCATCTTTATTGTGGCATTTGTAGTGGCATTGGTTGTAGCCCTGGGGGAGTTCCCCCTTTTTGTTTTGCCACTGACAAATGACACCACAAACCATATTTTCACTGTTAATTACAAGCAGAGACACAGGTAGTTCACGAATGTGTCGCGACGACCATGCAGTTTGTAATTTGGCAATGATTGACCGCAACGTGCTTTGTTGAGTCTCAGACAGCTGTATGGTGTCAGCAGGGTGTGATTGTCGCAGCAGTTCGGTGAGGGGGGCAATCTCGGTGTTCGAGATACCAACACAGTTACGGACCCACTGAATATCTCCGAGAAGTGTTTGTACATCCCTCAGGTTCTTCAAATCTGTATGTAGCTCCACCTTTTGAGGCCGGATTTGAGCATCCGAAATTGTCCATCCTAAGTATTTCCAGGGATCAGTTCGTTGAATCTTTTCTGGTGCAATCACGAGACCTTTCTCCGCCAACGTTGTTGTTAGTTTGTGGAGACTTTCTTCTGAAAAAGGATCGGCCTGACATAACAAAATATCATCCATATAATGATAGATGATAGTCTGTGGCCATAGCTGGCGCAATGGTTTCAGTGCCCATGCCACATAAAGCTGACATAACGTAGGTGAATTTTTCATGCCCTGCGGCAGAACTACCCATTCATACCTTTGAGCTGGTTCCGCTTTGTTGATAACAGGAACAGAAAAGGCAAACCTCATGGTGTCCTGAGGATGTAAAGATATGGTGAAAAAACAGTCCTTCAAGTCTACAATCAATATATGCCATCCTGCTGGTAACATGTTAGGTGACGGAATACCTGGTTGCAATGCTCCCATTGCTTGCATTTGCTCATTAATTTTCCGTAAATCATGTAATAATCTCCACTTTCCACTTTTCTTAGGGATGACAAAAATGGGTGTATTCCAAGGACTAACTGAGGGTTTGATATGTCCTGCTTTTAACTGTTCCTCTACCAGTCCCTTAGTAATCTGCAGTCGCTCTTCAGTCATAGGCCACCTCAAAGCAGTTGTAACATTAGGTTGGTCAATTTAAATACTGTGTCTCCCTGTTGGATATACACACAATCTTTACACCCAAACATTAATGCATACAAAGCAACAAGGCATTGTTGAATAAATCAGCAACAAGTTAATTACTGCAACTTAGGCCCTATAACCAATTACACATGACTAAAATTACTTCCCACATTCACATCCACAGTACTCCTCCACCATTTAACATCTCAACCAAAACCTTACACATGTAAAACATTCACTAACAGGCAAAAAAAAGTACTAAACCTGTATATTTGGTATAGCTACAGCGTCTGATTTTACTCCATACTGGGTAACTGCAGCTTTTGTTTGTTAAAGAATTTTCCAATCACGTGATTCCCATGCCGGGAATCGAACCCGAGCCGCCGGGGTGAAAACCGAGAAACCTAGCAGATAGACCACTTTCGCAACGGCGCTTGGCGATCTTGATTGACAGGGCCAAGGCGGGACGGGCGGGTACTCCGGCGGCGCGGAGGGGAGGGACCGGCCCCCCCTCTCCGGACGCAGGCTGAGCAGGGTGAGGGGCTGACCACCCCTCCCCCTCCTGTTTCCGCTCCCTTTGCCATGCGGTCCTAGGAGCGCCACGTGGTTCTTTGTTCGCAGCCTCCTCCTCTAAATTCTTGCTGCGCCATTTCTCCCAGGAGCTCGCCGCTTCTACCGCCGTACGGATCTCCGCCACGGATGGCTTTATGTTTGCCGACATGCCCTTAACCGCCGGTAACCCGAAGAAACGAGCCAGAACCCCAGGTTTTTCTGTTTTAGCGGGGGGGTTGGGCTCCGGCGGCGCCGGCCGCATCTCAGCAGCCGCGCGGGCGACCTCTCTTTCTGCCCTCATAGTTTTTAAAGTCTCTATCACTTCTTGCCAGAGTCCACACACCTCCTTAATCTCTTTTTCCTCGGGGTCCCTCTCAACAGTCTTTTCCCACATAATGTCTCCCACTTCTTTCCATTCCTCCACAGAAAATACAAGCGCTGTGTCTTTAAAATGTCCCCAGCGCTGGCCCAACTTTATCAGCTTAATTAGCTGTTTCTCCGCTATCTTGCTCCCTCTCTTAGAGAAGATATATGCAAGCAGCGGCTGCAGCCTCTGTCTCCATGGCTGCCCTTTTTCCAGTGTCTGCTCTGTCCTTAATTGAACCCGAACAGCACCTGAACTCTGGGAGCTGAGTGGCCAACTCTTCCAGTGTCTGTTCTGCCCTATTTGACCCGAACAGCACCGCTCCCAGCCGTCTTTTTCCCAACACCTCCTTTTCGCTTGTTACCGCAGTCTCGGAGAGAGCACGCCGAAGGGAACCATCCTCTGCTACCAGTTGTAGTAAGGGGAAAACCGGGGGAGGCGCGCTCGCGGGTGCTGGGACGGTCCGGAATAAGCTACACATTCTCAATGTGAGTATGGAAGCTTCTCGTTTATTAACAAAGAAAGCAGTGGTTATATAGACTATGCATATGTTAATCACGCACCCCGATCGCACTTGTGATTGGTCCATAGGTTTACATATTCAGAGCCGTGACCGCCCCCCCCCCCTCCCGGATGTAGTTTTGCTTTCCGCGAAGCAGGCACCACGGGGTTCTTTGTTCTGCACCGTGCAAGGGGAGTGCAAGGTCGCTAGCTCTGGGCTTAACCCTTGCTCAAAGCCTGGGTTGCTCAGACTGCTCAGTGACTGACACAGGATCGTGCCCCTTCTCACTCAACCAAACCTCTACAGATGCCCATTTACGTAAAATTCAAGCCACTGAGGAACATCTGAACAACCGAGTGGACCAGGCTGCTAAAGTGTTCCAAATAGATTTGGACTGGGAACATATAGGTGAACTATTTCTAGCTCGATGGGTCCATGACACTTCAGGTCATCAAGGAAGGGACGCAACATATAAATGGGCTCATGACCAAGGGGTGGACTTAACCATGGACGCTATTGCGGAGGTTATCCAAGACTGTGAAACATGCACCGCAATTAAACAAGCTAAACGGTTAAAACCTTTGTGGTATGGGGGGGCTGTGGTTGAAATATAAATACTGGGAGGCCTGACATTGACTTTATGACACTCCCTCAAACCCACCAAGGCAAACACCATGTGCTTACCATGATGGAGGCAACCACCGGATGACTGGAAACATACTCTGTGCCCCAGGCCGCTGCCCAGACTTTATCCTGGGCCTTGAGAAGAAAATCTCATGGCAACATGGCACTCCAGAGAGAACTGAGTTGGACAATGGGACTCATTTCAAAAACAATCTTATAGACAACTGGGCCATAGAACATGGTATCGAGTGGGTATACCATATCCCCTTGTCCTGGTTTTGCAGGGATAAAATTTATAAAATCAATTTTCTGTTATGTTTTGTTTCAGTTTGTGGCCAGCTGTGGTATGGTGATCAAGGCCATTAGCAGTGAAAGCCAGGGCAGCTGACCCAGGCTGGCCCACAGGTGTATTCTATACCATTAACGTCAGGTTCACTATAAAAGTGAAAGCTTGCTGTGGCTGGGTTGCGTTCTTGGTTTTGGTTTTCTTCCTTTGCTGTTCCTGGAGTGATTTGCCACTACTCTGTAGGCTAAGTATAATTTTGTGTGTTTTGTATTAGCATTGATAATAGTTTCTTTATTTTATTAAATCTGTTTAAATTTTAACCCATAAGTCTTCCTTTTTTTTTCCCAATTCCCTTTCTTGGTTGGGGAAAGGACATTGGGTAGTAGAATAACTGCTTATTGTTTAGCCCTGGGTGTGGGCTAAACAAAGACAATTTTTTTGGTGCCCCATGTAAATAGCTCACCTGAAAGACAGACAGACTTTTGATCTAGGGGTCTCAGAGAGTTGAAGTTTTTACAGATTTGACTGTTACGAGCATTCATTATGTTGGTATCAGTAGCATGATCACTGGGTGGATTTCTCTGGTGTTTGGTTTTACAGTTGCTTTTGGGATGGCTAAGCAAATTATTGGCTTTGCGGCTCTTCGTTACTGGTTTTGTGTGGTTTATTACTTCTGGGTGTGGACTTAGAGGTACTGCTCTGTAATGTTGTTTAGCATTAGTTTATGGTATTATAAATACTTTTGTAACTGCCCATTTCTCATTTCTATGGAATGGCAGTGGGTGGTATGTACTTTCCTTGTCCCTCAAGGCTGATTTTAATGGCTTTTCAGAATTCTGAATATCCTTGGGATGTTTCAACCACCATGCTCATACTGTCAGGCCTTTTAAATGTCTTTTAGTTCTTGCTCTTGCTTAGAGTAAAACATAGGTATAGGTGTGAATACAGTACAACTGCTGCAACCACTGTCATGGGCCCTGCAGCAGCCCTGGCCCCTACAACAGGCACCACAGCAGTACCAGCCCCTATGATAGATGCCAAAGCTGCCCCAGCACCCATGACTAGCATTGCAGATACTCAGACCCTGCCAGCCCCTATAGCAGGCATCCCAGCTACTCCAGAGACTATTCAGATATCTGTAGTGGGTACTGTGATTACTCAGCTCCAGGCAGCACTTGCTGTGATTACCCAGACTTTGGCAACAAGGGCTGCAGCTATTCAGCCCCCAGTGATGGGTGATGCAGCTAACCTAGGCATTCAACCAGTGTCAGTATTGGTTGCCCCTGTACAGAAGATAAAATAAACAAAAACAGCAGGTTGTGATGGCCTACCAGGGACCTCAAAGGAGGATGAGAAAGAGGTAACCACTTGATCTCTGTCCCTGAGTGAGCCGCAAGATATGCGTAAAGATTACAGCCATCATGAAGGTGAGCAACTTGTTACTTGGCTGCTCTGCTGCTGGGATAATGGAGCTGATGGTTTTGAGTTAGAGGGTAGAGAAGCCAAGCAGCTGGGACCAATGGCTGGAGAAGGGGGTATTGATGGGGGTCTTGCAACAGGTGCAGAGCCCCTCATTCTCTGGAGGTAACTCCTGCTAAGTGTGAGGAACAGGTATCCTTTTTAGGGATGGTGATATATACCAAACAGGCAAGTGAACAGCCATTGAGAGGTGTTAAGAATCTGAGGGAAACAGCTGTGTGGGAGATGATTTTTGCTGACCTGGATGACCCGTGGACACCACTAGATCCAGATGCACTCAGAGTTACCAGACTCGTGTGGCACAAGTGGGTACTGAGTGCACCACAGTCGTACGCCAACACATTAGCGTTATTTAACTGGACAGATGCTGAGGCACCAACAGTGAGTGACATAAATAATAAGATGCAGCAATATGCAGGCAATCTCTTTACCTCCCCATGGACCAGAGTCTCAGCTGTGGAAAAAAATGTCTGACAAATCAGCAGAACTGCTTGGTGAGGTGTTGGAAAAATTGTCCCAGATGGAGGACAGAACCTGCTCCCCACCTGCACCAAAGAACGTCTCAGCCATCAGGAGACAGCGTTCCCCTGCAAGACCTGCTCAGGAGAGACAGTACACATCACAAGGCACCCTGTGGTTTTTCCTGTGTGACCTGAGGAAATGGGATGGAAAACCTACCTTGGCTTTATGGACACATGTACATCAGTTGCAAGGTGAACCAATTACAAACAGGCATTCTTCCAGATTTGTTGCTCCAGTTTCCAATGGGAACCTCTCCAGACAGCATAGATGGGCTTCAGATCCCTCTTTGAAAGATGTGAATAATGGGGATCAAATCTACGTGAGCTGCTCAAACCAAGATGTTGATAATGAACACTATCCTCAGGATTAGAGGGGCCCTGCCTCCAGCCAGGTGGAGAATAGGAACAACTGTGGTGTTTGGACTGTGTGGGTTCGATGGCCTGGCACATCAGAACCACAGCAGTATAAGGATCTAGTGGACACTGGTGCACAATGCAACGTAATACCATCAAGCTATAAAGGGACAGAATCAATTGGTATCTCTGGCATGACAGGGGGCTCTCAAGAGCTGACTGTATTGGAAGCTGAAGTGAGTCTGACTGGGACTGAGTGGCAGAGGCACCCTATTGTGACTGGCCCAGATGCCCCATGTATCATTGGCATAGATTACCTGAGGAGAGGGTATTTCAAGGACCTGCGGGGGTACCAGTAGGCGTTTGGTGTAGTGGCTGTGGAGGTGGAAGAAACTAAACAGCTGTCTACCCTGCCTGGTCTATCAGAGGACCCTTCTATTGTGGGGCTGCTGAGGGTCGAGGAGCAAAAGGTGCCCATTGCTACTACAGTGGTCCACTAGCGACAATATCGTACTAATAGAGACTTGATGATCCATGAACTGGAGAGCCAAGGTGTGATCAGTGAAATGCGCTCACCCTTCAACAGTCCCATATGGCCAGTGTGAAAGTCTAATGGGGAGTGGAGACTAGCTATGAGTTGGGGCCTGGATCATGGAAGAACTATAGAGAGAACATACGAGTACACTGTTATGTAAGAGCATGAGTCAGCAAGAAAGCATAAGGATGTGGCTTGCTTAGGCTCATAGCAAGTATCCAATCAGAACAGTAGAAGTGGCGCCCAGCCAGAGTGTGCACAGTGCTTGCAGCCAATAGCTTAAGGCATGACTGAGAGATAAGAAAAATATGTATGTTATAAAAGAGTGTGTTAACTACAATAAAGTGGACTATTAGAGCATCATATTGGTGTGCTGTAGTCCGTTCCTCGCATGGACCCCAACATTGTGGTGACCCCAACGTGATCTTCGCAACAGAGAAGGGGGACCAGACGAAAACACGAAGGTGACTGCCGTGCCAGCAGAGGTGAGCCGGGCCGTTCGAGAGAGATGGGAATCGTAGGCCTACGTGATTAACGGCAGGATGGGGGGTGCAGTATCTGCACTGGAAAAGGCGGCGGTGGAGTGTATTCTGCAGATAGCTGCACAAACTGAGACTGAGATAAAAAGAAGTAGAAACTTTGCTGGGATGGGGCCAGCGAAGAGGCTTGCTAAAAACCACCGATCAGTTGTTTTCTGCAGCTTGCTGGGATGATCTAGGGCAAGAACTTTGGAGATCAATTACGGTGGGAAATAAAGAGGCTAGAAAGTTAGCCACATCTTGGAAGAAGGTGAGGGATATGCTGGAGGCTATGTCCTCTGAGGCGAAAGTGCAATCTGCTCTTAAAAAAGCACTAACAAAACAAGAGGAAAAAGAGCAGTCACCGGCGGACCCTGTAGAGGCAGCCCCTCCCTATGAGGATTTGCCGATACTCTTTCCCCCGCCCCCCCCTCCCCGCAGGCTCGGCGCCTGCCGCTTACCCTGTGCTTGAGGTAGAGTTTTGGGGTGGAGAATCAACAGTTCCGTCAGCCCTGTTAATGCCTCATGAAATGGGGCCGGAGGTGACATCTGGGGTCTCGGTACCCCCTCCGGAGGATGACGGGGGCAAACAGCCGCCGGTGAATCCTGAAACTGTACCCCTCCCCATGGAAGTAGAAACAAATGAGTCAGACGCCGCTCCTGAAGCAGACAGTCACGCGTCTTTGCGAGAGTTACTGCAGTGACAAGAACAGCAAATGCAGGAAATATTAAAAAAAAAAAAAAAAAATGGAGAAGCTAGATGGAGGAGCTAGTAAGACATCGTGGCAACTCGCTTACAATAAAGCCTCGCAGGCGATATCTAGTGGGTTAGAGGCTCTTGGACAGGCTATCGAGAAGCAGAAAGCTCCGCCAGCAGAACCGGAACTAACTCCAGAAGAGCTAAAGCATAAAGAGGAAAGAATCCGGAAGTGGGCGCGACAGGGTGTGGGAGGAGGCAGCAGCTGACGCGTACCTACGTGACAGATTTGGAAGTGGCCAGGGCGGGCCATCGCCTCCCCAGGGCGGGCCGTAGTCTTGTCGTTAGCGCATGTGCTGGCTGACTGACCCTCCTCGACAAGAGCATAGCACTCAAAGACCAGCAGGGGGAGCTCAAGCCCCATCTACGCCACTGCCAAACTCTTCAGATTCCGATGATCCTGGTGATGAACAGAATACACGGCCTGAAGCATTACCCGGTTACGATCCAGGGCAACGATGGTGGGGCGTCATTCGAGAGGCTACCATCGAAGGCATAATGTTACCGCATAGCATCACTGCAATGCCAGTTTTCACACAAGGAGATCGTCGTCAATGGGCACCGTTTGATTGGAAAACTGTGAGGCAGTTACAAGAAGCGGTGATGCAGTACGGAATGGACAATAAACATGTGATGCAGTTGCTAACATCATTCTTTAAAAACCAAACATTAACACAAGTGGACATACGCGCTCTTGGCGAACTGATGTTGCCACCCACTGCATACCTGTTATTTTTGGAAAAGTGGCAGCAAAAGGTGGAGATAGCCACTGTTGAGAACGTATGCCGAGCTGACGGGGATCCCTTGAGACTGGCATCGCTTGATGCGCTATTAGGGAAAGGTCAGTATGCCGATGGTGCAACACAGGCTGCTTTACATCCGCAAGTGTTACCTACACTGAAGCTTACTTGGTTAACAACATCACCCGTCTGGGTGGACCAATGGCCGCTACCCGAAGAAAAGCTCGCACACTTACAGGAGTTGGTGCAAGAACAACTTGATGCAGGTCAACTAGTACCCTCAACAAGTCCATGGAACACACCTGTATTTACAATACCTAAAAAGTCAGGGAAATGGAGATTACTGCAAGATTTAAGGGCTGTTAATGCTGTCATGCAAGACATGGGTCCGTTACAGCCAGGGTTCCCTACACCTACTATGTTACCACGAGGATGGGATATTGTCGTGATCGACCTCAAAGACTGTTTCTTCACAATACCTTTGCATCCGGACGACTGTGAAAAATTTGCATTTACAGTTCCCTCCATAAATCGTGCAGCACCAGCAAAGAGATATCATTGGGTAGTATTGCCACAAGGTATGAAGAATTCTCCAACAATTTGTCAGTGGTATGTGGATCTGGCTCTACAGAAATTTCGAAAGACGCATGAGGGAATGCTGATTTACCATTATATGGATGACTTGCTACTTTGTCAAAAGGGAACCATCGCCAGTGAAGTGGTAGAAGAATTGAAGTCGGATCTGGAAAAGTGGGGCCTGGTCATAGCCCCGGAAAAGGTGCAGCTGTCAACACCTTGGAAATATCTAGGGATATCGCTTACCGAATCCACTGTTCGACCTCAGAAATTGGAGATTCGAGCAAATGTAAAGACCCTGAGCGATGTACAGAAATTAGTGGGAGGCATTCAGTGGATAAGGACTGTCTGCGGCATCACTAATGCAGACCTTCAACCTCTCTTCGAAATGCTTCAGAAGGGTTCCGCACCTCAAGAATCCCTCGAGCTCATAGAAGCAGCTCGATCTGCACTGCAAGTAATAACTCAAAAGATTGCCTTGTCTTGTGCTTCACGAGTAGTGCCTGAATTACCCGTGGACTTGTACATTTATAATATGGACCTTGAAGCGTCAGGCATATTAGGACAATGGGACCCATCTCAGTCAAATCCACTTCAAGTGCTGGAATGGGTGTTTTTACCCTCTCATGGTAAAAAAAAAACTATCACTACAAGGTGGGAAGCTATTGCTCAAGTCATTCTCAAAGGGACTGCACGGCTATTAGCTGTGGCTGGACGACCACCTGACAAGCTTGTTATTCCAATCAGCCTCAACTACCTACCAGATGTATGTCAACAAGAAAATCTCATGTCCTTAGCCCTATTGAACACGACGATGCAGATTGACAATCACTATCTGTCACACCCATCTTTAAAACTCACATATCGCTGGAAGAATGGCCTCTTGTCGTCAGTGAGCCGTTGCAAGCAATCACGGTGTTTACCGATGCAAGTAGCTGCACCGGAAAAGCCGGATTTGTCTAGCAAGAACAGGGAGAATGGAGAAAACATGTCATCATAGCAGAAGGATCTGCTCAGGTTTTAGAATTACAAGCTGTACTCCTGGCCTTACAGAAGTGGCGCAAAGCACCCTTAAATTTGGTAGTGGATTCCCTATACGTGGTAGGGGTTGTGAAACGCATACACCGATCGTTGCTTCGCCATATCATCAATGAACTGCTGTTCAAAGCCTTTCTCGACCTATGCCATGAAATGCAACGCTGTCTACACCCAGTATTTGTCACCCACATTAGAAGCCATACCAGTTTACCCGGAGGTTTGGTGGAAGGAAACTCCCGAGCCGATCAGTTGGTATCCACGTTTCGGGTGGACAGATCCCCGCAGGCAAAATTAAGAGGCTCGACAATCTCATCAGTTTTTTCACCACTCTGCAGCAGCATTGCGATCGCAATTCCAATTGACAAAGACTGATGCAAGGGCGATTATAGCTTCTTGCCCCGATTGTGCTAGAATACCTGTGTTACAGATTGCGGGAGCAAATCCCAGGGGACTCCAACCCAGACAGATTTGGCAAACAGACATCACTGAATATGCTGCCTTTGGCAGACTCAAATATATCCATGTATCAATTGACACCTGCTCCGGTCACATGTGGGCTACAGCCCTGACCTCCATGACAGCTAAGGCTGTTAAAAAACATTTGTTGCAAGCTATTGCAGTAATGGGCCAGCTGGAACAAATTAAGACTGATAATGGCCCTGCCTATTGATCTGAATCGCTTGCAGAGTTTATGCAGAAATGGGGTATTACACATGTACGCGGTATTCCATATAATTCTACAGGGCAGACAATTGTGGAACGTGCGCATCGCACATTAAAAGAGCATTTAGAAATTATTCGAAAACAGGGGGAGATGGGACCACAGGATGCGCTACATAAAACATTGTTTATATTAAATTGGCTAAACCCTAAGCAGAACTCGCAAACACCACCTGCCATAGCTCATGGGCAGGGAAATCAAAAAGACTTCAGTAATACAAACGTACCGGTAAGGGTATTCATCCCAGAATCAGGCACTTGGGAAGGGCCAAAGCAATTAATAACTTGGGGCAGAGGGTATGCTTGTGTCTCCCCAGGAAATAACTGCCAATGGGTTCCGGCCAAATGGGTGAAGCCGTGGCTAGATGAACCAGCCGACGCTACAGGACCAGACAACTCTAACACCAGAGGCCTTGAGGAGGCGTGATCACCGCCTTGCACGTATCATCTGGCCGTGGCTCCAGAATCTTCATCCAGAACAGAAAATGCAGGAACATCATGGGTTTTTGGATGACTGGTTGGGTGGTCTGGGAATTGGAGGGTGGATAGCCAGCCTAGTGAAAGGCTTGGTGTAAGTATTGCTATTCATCTTTGTCTTAGTACTCTGTATCATAAGAGGTTTGCAGGGAATGATATCAAGAACCATTGCCATTGTATTAAGAAAGAAAGGGGGAGATGTTGGGGCCTGGATCGTGGAAGAACTATAGAGAGAATATATGAGTACACTGTTTATGTAAGAGCATGAGTCAGCAAGAAAGCATAAGGATGTGGCTTGCTTAGGCTCATAGCAAGTATCCAATCAGAACAGTAGAAGTGGCGCCCAGCCAGAGTGTGCACAGTGCTTGCAGCCAATAGCTTAAGGCATGACCGAGAGATAAAAGTATGTATGTTATAAAAGAGTGTGTTAACTACAATAAAGGGGACTATTAGAGCATCATATTGGTGTGCTGTAGTCCGTTCCTCACATGGACCCCAACAGCTGTGGACTATCGTGGCCTGAACAAAGTCACACCACCACTGAGTGCTGTTGACCTGGACATGTTATAACTCCATTATGAACTGGAGTCAAAGGCAGCGAAGGGGTATGCCATGACTGACATTGCAAATGTGTGTTTCTATATTCCTTTGGCAGCAGAGTGTAGGCAACAGTTTGCTTTCCCCTAAAGGGGCATCCAGTACACCTGGAATCAATTGCACCCAGAGTGGAAACACAGCCCCACCATTTGCTATGGACTGATGAAGACTGCACTGGAGAAGGGTGGAGCTCTGCAACACCTGCAGTACATTGATGACATCATTGTATGGGGTAATACAGCAGGAGAAGTTTTTGAGAAAGGGGAAAAAGTAATTGGAATCCTTCTAGAAGCTGGTTTTGCTGTCAAATGAGGTAAGGTCAAGGGACCTGCAAAAGAGATCCAGTTTTTAGGAATCAAGTGGCAAGATGGCTGCTGTCAGATCCCAAGGGATGTGATTAACAAAATAGCAGCCTTGTCTCTGCCAACTAACAAAAAGACACAAACTTCTTAGGTGTAGTAGGTTTCTGGAGGATGCACATTCCCCATTACAGTCAGATTGTGAGCCCTCTCTATGAAGTAACTCAAAAGAAGAATGACTTTAAATGGGGCCCTAAGCAACAACAGGCTTTTGAGCAAATTAAACGAGAGAGTTCACGCAGTAGGCCTTCATCCTGTCCAGATGGGACCAGATCTAAAGAATGTCCTCTATACCACGTCTGGGGAGAATGGTCCTACCTGGAGCCTCTGGCAAAAGGCACTGAGGGAGACTCAAGGTCAACCCCTGGGGTTTTGGAGCTGGGGATACAGAGGATCAGAGGACTGTTATACTCCAACAGAAAAAGAGATACTGGCAGCCTATGAAGGAGTTGGAGCTGCCTCAGAAGTAATTGGTACTGAGGCACAGCTCCTCCTGGTGCCCTGATTGCCAGTGTTGAACTGGATGTTTAAAGGGAAGACCCCCTCCACATATCATGCAACTGATGCCACATGGAGTAAGTGGGTTGCATTGATTGCTCAGCGGGCCTGAATAGGGAACCTCAGTCACCCAGGAATTTTGGAAGTGATTATGGGCTGGCTGGAAGGGAAAGATATTGGAATGTTTCCAGAGGAGGTGGTGATGTGTGCTGAAGAGGCCCCACCATGTAATAAACTATCAGAGAATGAGAAGCGTCATGCCTTGTTCACCGATGAATCTTGTCATATTGTAGGCAAGCAGCAAAGGTGGAAAGCTGCTGTGTGGAGTCCTACGTGACGAGTGGCAGAAGCGGCTGAGGGAGAAGGTGTGTCGAGTCAGTTTGCAGAAGTAAAAGCCATCCAGCTGGCTCTAGATATTGCTGAGTGAGAAAACTGGCCAGTACTTTACCTGTGCAATGACTCATAGATGGTAGCAAATGCCCTGTGCGGGTGGTTGAAGCAATGGGAAAAAAAAACAACTGGCAGCACAGAGGCAAACTCATCTGGGCAGCTGCATTGTGGCAGGATATTGCTGCCTGATTAGAGAAGCTTGTTGTAAATGTATGCCATGTAGATGCCCATGTACCCTAGAGTCGAGCCACTCAGGAACAGCAAAACCAGCAGGTGGATCAAGCTGCTAAGATCAAAGTGTCTCAAGTAGACCTGGACTGGCAGCATAAAAGTGAATTATTTTTAGCTCGGTGGGCCCGTGTCACTTCAGGCCATCACGGCAGAGATGCCACATACAGATGGGCCCATGATGGAGGGGTGAATTTGACCATGGACACTATTGCACAGGTCATCCATGAATGTGAAACCTGTGCTGCAATTAAATAAGCCAAAAGACTAAAACACTTGTGGTATGGAGGATGATGGCTAGAATATAAGTATGGAGAGGCCTGGCAGATTGATAACATCTCCTTTCCATAAACCTGACAAGGGAAGTGCTATGTTTTCACAATGGTGGAAGGAAGTACCGACTGGTTGGAAACATACCCCGTGCCTCATGCCACCACCGATATGGGCCTTAAAAGGCAAATTTTGTGGTGACATGGTACTCCAGAAAGCATCGAGTCAGACAAGGGGACTCATTTCTAAAATAGCCTCATAGACACCTGGGCTAAAGAGCATGGTATTGAAGGGATATATCACATCCCCTACCATGCACCAGCTGCTGGGAAAGTGGAATGATGTAATGGACTGTTGAAGACAACACTGAAAGCAATGGGTGATGGGACTTTCAAAAACTGGGATGAACACTCGGCAAAGGCCACCTGGTTAGTTAATATCAGGGGATCTGTCAATCGGGTTGGTCCTGCTCAATCCGAACTGTTGCGCACTCTAGAGGGGGATAAAGTCCCTGTGGTTCATGCAAGGAAGATGTTGGGGAAAACAGTTTGGATTACTCCTGCCCCAAGCAAAGGCAGACCCATTCATGGGATTGCTTTTGCTCAGGGACCTGGGTGCACATGGTGGATGATGCAGGAGGATGGGGAAGTTAGATGTGTACCTCAAGGAGATTTAATTCTGGGCAAGAATAGCCAATAACTTGAACTGTATGATGCTAATTGTTATGGGATACTGCTTGTCATCATTTCTCTAGTTATTTATTACAGTAAGCATCACCCCAGACTGTGAACATAGTCTCTACCAGATACACCAGCTGCGTACTCTAGATGTAACATATCATCCTGTTTTGCCCAACTTCACCAGTCCATCATACCATATTGAGGCCTGGTCCCGATCTGCCAAATGAGTGAATCCCACACCATTTTTTCCATGCCCCAAGAGACTATTATGAGAAATGAAACCCATGGTTTTGGACTAAATTAATTCAATGGACTTCTTAGAGAGCGAATAGACTAAAGAGAATGACATCTGTGTGTATATATGGAGGTATATATATATGTGTCAAGAGACGGGGAAAACAGTAGTGACTTGATGTAAATGATATAGAATAAGGGGTAGAATCCTGTCCTGGTTTTGTGGGGATAAAATTTATAGAATCAAGTTTCTGTTACATTTTGTTTCAGTTTGGTCAGCTATGGTATGGTGATCAAGGCCCTTAGCAGTTAAATCCAGGGCAGCTGACCCAGGCTGGCCCACAGGTATATTCTATAACATTAACAGCAGGTTCACTATAAAAGGGAAAGCTTGTGGGGGAGGGGTGGGGGTTGTTTTTGCTCTGCTCTCTTCTCCACTTTCTCTTTCTTCTCCTCCCCTTTCTCCTTTCCCTCCCTTCTTCTCAATGTTTGCTATCCCTGGAGCGATTTGCCACCACTCTGTGGGCTAAGTATAATTTTGTGTGGTTTTGTATTAGCATTGATATTGGTTTTCTTTTTTTATTAAATCTGTTTAAATTTTAACCCATGAGTCTCCCTCCTTTTCCCAATTCCCTTTCTCTGTTGGGGAAGGGACATTGGGTGATAGAACAACTGCTTATTGTTTAGCCCCGAGTGCACCAGATGCTGGTAAAACTGAATGATACAATTGGTTATTAAAAACTACCCTCAAAGCAATGGGGGTGTGGAAGCTTTAAAAATTGGGATAAGCACTTAGCAGAATCTACCTGCTTAGTTAACAGCAGGGGGTCTATCAATTGAGTTGGCCCTGCTCAGTCAGACCTTTTATGTACGGTAGAAGGGAATAAAGTCCCGGTGGTGCAAGAAAGGTATCTTTTGGGAAAAACTGTCTGGGTTTTCCTCCTTCAGACAAAGACAAACCCATCTGTGGGATTGCTTTTGCCCATGGGTCTGGATGCACTTGGTGGGTGATGCTGGAGGATGGTCAAGTCTGATGTGTGCCTCAAGGGGATCTAATTTTGGGTGAGAATACTCAGTTTTGAACTGTATGATGTTAATCACTGCATAATACTAACAGCTTTCAAGAAGTATCTTTCAGGTTAACACAGTGTTGATGAGACCAGAGCTAGTTTCATCAAGTGGTGTCCAGTAACCTCTTTGAGGTTGACATCTTTAATCTTCAGCCCATGGGTGTTAACGTGACAAATTTCATACCATCTCTCCTGCCCTGAGAGATTGCTATGCCAGATGGAAACCCACAATCATAGACTAGTGATACCTGTATATATGTTTGGAAACAGAAAAAGCAGTGGTGAACTGAGTATAACTTGAATGGTATGGAATAAGGGGTGGAATGTCCTGGTTTGGACTGGGACAGACTTTTCAGTTAAGTTTCTTTTAAGGGACTGTACTTTCTGAAGTTGACTATATGTACCTGTTGCTGTGGGAACTAGGGTCCCTCTTCAGTCTCTTTGTCCCACTGAGGAAGGGACAGTAGAGTGCCCCACCTGTGGGGAGGGGCAGACAGGACAGGTGACCCAAACCTGACCAATGGGGTATTCCATCCAACCCACATGATATACTCAGTTAAAAGCTGGGAGACCACGAGGCTTGTGCTCTCTTCCCCTATGGCCGGCATCTGGGGAGGACTCTGCCCTCGCTCCTGAACCCGGTTCGAGCCTGCTGCCACATGTGGTTCAGGACTGCCCAGCACCTGCCCTGCAGCATCAGTGGTGACGTGATTGTCATTGCAGGGAGCTCAGTAGCAGTTTTGTATGCAGTTCATTATTTGTTATACTCTTTCTTTTCCTTGTTATTGTTTTCTTAAAACTGTTTTAACTTTCCAACCCATAAGTCTCTCTCCCTTTTCCTTTTCCCCTCTGGGGAAGGAGAAGGTTAACAGAGAGCATCTGCCATCCATTTAACTGCCTGCCCAGCCTTAAACGGTGACACCCCTCAGCCTTCTTTTCTTTAAACTAGACAATCAGAGTCCTTAACTGCTCCTCATAGGAGGATGGCTTTGTTGCCCTCCTCTGGACTCATTCAGGGACCTCAATAGCTGCCTTAAATTGTGGGGCCCAGAATTGCACACAATACTCAAGGTGAGGCTGTACCAATGCTGAAGACAGAAGGATCATCACCTCTTTTGACCAGCTGATTATGCTGTGTTTGATGCACCCCAGGATGCGCTTTGCCCTCTTGGCTGCCGGGGCACGCTGCGGACTCATTGACCGTGCTGTCAACCATATCCCTTTCTGCAGGGCTTCTCTCCAGCCACTTTCCCAATTTATACTTGTGCCTGGCGTTACTCCATCCCAGGTGCAGAATCTGGCATTTGGACTTGTTAAATTTCACCCCATTTATGATTGCCAAATGCTCTGATCTATCTAGAATCCCTCTGCAAGGCCTCTTGTCCCTCAAGAGAGTCAACAGCAACTCCAAGTTTAGTATTATCAGCAAACTTGCTAATGGTGCATTCAACTCCTGCATCCAGATCATTTATAAAAATATTGAACAGAACCAGTCCTAGGACTGAGCCCTGAGGAACACTGCTGGTGACCAGCCAGATGTAGCCTGATTCACTACAACCCTTTGAGCCCTGCCATTCAGACAGTTCTTTACCCAGTGCACTGTGTACCTGCTCATTCCACAGATGGACAGCTTGTCCAGAAGGATGCTGTGAGGGACAGTATCAAAAGCCTTACTAAAATGCAGAAAAATTACATCCACCACCTTCCCTTCTTCCACTAGGTGGGTGACCTTATCATAGAAGGAAATCAAATTAGTTAAACAGGATTTTCCTATTGTGAACCCACGTTGACTGTGCTTGATAATTGCATTGTCCTTTAAATGCCTTTCAGTAGTACCCAGTATGATCTTCTCCATAATTTTTCCAGGAACTGAGGTTAGGCTAACAGGTCTGTAGTTCCTGGGTCTTCCCTCACGCCCTTCTTGTAGACTGGAATAACATTGGCTAGCTTCCAGTCAGCAGGGACCACCCCCCCCCCCCCCCCCCCGCCTGACTCCCAAGATCTTTGGTAGATGATCGAGAGGGGTCTTCCCATAACATCCGCTAGGTCCTTCAGTCTTGAAGAGCGACTGATGTCATCTACCTGGACTTGTGCAAAGCATTTGATACTGTCCCGCACAAAATCCTTGCATCTAAATTAGAGAGACGTGGACTTGACAGATGGACCACTCAGTGGATAAGGAATCAGCTGGATGGTCACACTCAAAGAGTTCTGGTCAATGGCTCAATGTCCAAGTGGAGACCAGTGTTCCTTAAGGGTCAGTATTGGGACCAGCACTGTTTAACATCTTTGTTGGCGACATAGAGAGTGGGACTGAGTGCACTCTTAGCAAGTTTGCTGACAACATCAAGCTGTGTGGTGCGGTCGACGTGCTGGAGGGAAGGGATGCCATCCAGAGGGACCTTGACAGGCTTGAGAGGTGGACCCGTGCCAACAGCATGAAGTTCAACAAGGCCAAGTGCAAGGTCCTGCACGTGGGTTGGGGCAATCCCAAGCACAAATACAGGCTGGGTGGAGAATGGATTGAGAGCAGCCCTGAGGAGAAGGACTTGGGGGTGATGGTTGATGAGAAGCTCAACATGAGACAGCAATGTGCACTTGCAGCCCAGAAGGCCAACCATATCCTGGGCTGCATCTAAAGAAGCATGGCCAGCAGGTTGAGGGAGGTGATTCTGCCCATCTACTCTTGTGAGACCCAACCTGGAGTATTGTGTCCAGCTCTGGGGCCCCCAACATAAGAAGGACATGAAGCTCTTGGAGTGAGTCCAAAGGAGGGCCACAAAGATGATCAGAGGGCTGGAGCACCTCTCCTATGAAGACAGGCTGAGAGAGTTGGGGCTGTTTAGCCTGGAGAAGAGAAGGCTCCAGGGAGACCTTCTAGCAGCCTTCCAGTACCTGAAGGGGGCCTACAGGAAAGCTGGAGAGGGACTTTTTACAAAGGCATATAGTGATAGGACAAGGGGTAACAGTTTTAAACTGAAAGAGGGTAAATTTAGATTAGGTATTAGGAAGAAAATCTTTCCTGTGAGGGTGGTGAGACACTGGAACAGGTTGCCCAGAGAAGTTGTGGGTGCCCCCTCCCTGGCAGTGTTCAAGGCCAGGTTGGATGGGGCTTTGAGCAACCTGGTCTAGTGGGAAGGTGTCCCTGCCTGTGGCAGGGGGGTTGGAACTAGATGATTTTTAAAGTCCCTTCCAACCTAAACCATTCTATGATTCTATGATAAATGTCTCAGATGAGACCTGCATGCATGTAAAATCCAGCTACAATTTAGCTATATATATATATATATATATATATACTGAAATTACATAGAAAAGAGCAGTGACAATGCCAAGGTACATAAACCAAGGTTTATCTTGTAAAAAGTTATATTCCTGTTGACATGTGGAAGTTCAGGCTGTTGCAATCAAAAGGCATGTTTGCAAGTCTAACATTTATAATTACACAAACATTTCCCTACTCTCTAAGTCAAACACACAGAATACCTTTCTGACAGTGAGAGGCTTTCCAGCTGGTGAAGAAAACAGCATCAAGAATTCAATGTGTGGGTTTTTTTTTCAGAGCAAACGCTACAGAAGTTCAAAATTAAAATATGCAGGATAGTACTTATTATGTTAGACTTCTGACTAAGTTAGATGAATAAAATGCTAAATATTAGTTGCTGGAGGAAACATGGTGACAAAGGATGAGGAAAAGGCTGAGGTGCTTAATGCCTTCTTTGCCTCAGTCTTTAGTAGTAAGACAAGTTGTTCTCTGGGTACCCAGCCACGTGAGCTGGAGGACAGGGATGGGGAGCAGAGTGAAGCCCCCATAATCCACGGGTAAATGGTTAGAGACCTGCTATGCCATTTAGACACGCATAAGTCTATGGGGCCAGATAGTATCCACCCAAGGGTACTGATGGAGCGGGCGGTACCACTCACCAAGACGCTTTCCATCCTTTATGAGCAGTCCTGGCTAACCGAGGAGGTCCCAGGGGACTGGAAAGTAGAGAATGTGTCACCCATCTACAAGAAGGGCCGGAAGGAGGATGCGGGGAACTAGAGGCCTGTCAGTCTGACTTCGGTGCCAAGGAAGATTATGGAGCAAATCATCTGGAGTGCCATCGTGGGGCACGTACAGGACAACCAGGCGATCAGGCCCAGTCAGCATGGGTTTATGAAAGGCAGGTTCTGCTTGACTAACCTGATCTCCTTCTATGACAAGATGACCCGCTTAGTGGATGAGGGAAAGGCTGTGGATGTTGTCTACCTGGACTTCAGTAAAGCCTTTGACACAGTCTCCCACAGCATTCTCCTGGGGAAACTGACTGCTCACAGCTTGGATGGGTGTACACTTTGGTGGGTAAAAAACTGGCTGGATGGCCGGGCCCAAAGAGTTGTCGTGAATGGAGTTAAATCCAGTTGGCGGCCAGTCACAAGTGGTGTTCCCCAGGGCTCAGTACTGGGCCCAGTTCTCTTTAATATCTTTATCAATGATCTGGATGAGGGGATCGAGTGCACCCTCAGGAAGTTCGCAGATGACACCAAGTTGGGCGGGAGTGTTGATCTGCTTGAGGGTAGGAAGGCTCTGCAGAGGGATCTGGAAAGGTTGGATTGATGGGCCGAGGCCAACTGTATGAGGTTCAACAAGGCTAATTGCTGGGTCCTGCACTTGGGGCACAACAACCCCATGCACTGCTACAGGGCTTGGGGAAGAGTGGCTGGAAAGCTGCCTGGCGGAAAAGGACCTGGGGGGTGTTGATCGATGGCTGGCTGAATATGAGCCATCAGTGTGCCCAGGTGGCCAAGAAGACCAACAGCATCCTGGCTTGTATCAGGAATAGTGTGGCCAGCAGGACTAGGGAAGTAATTGTCCCCCTGTACTCGGCCCTGGTGAGGCCCCACCTTGAATACTGTGTTTGGTTTTGGGCCCCTCACTTCAAGAAAGACATTGAGGTGCTGGAGCGAGTCCAAAGAAGGGCAACGAAGCTGGTGAAGGGTCTAGAGAACAAGTCTTATGAGGACCGGCTGAGGGAACTGGGGTTGTTTAGTCTGGAGAAAAGGAGGCTCAGGTGAGACCTTATGGCTGTCTGAAAGGAGGTTTTAGCGAGGAGGATGTCAGTCTCTTCTCCCAACTAAGAAGAGATAGGACGAGAGGAAATGGCCTCAAGTTGTGCCAGGGGAGGTTTAGATTGGATATTAGGAAAAATTTCTTGACAGAAAGGGTTATCAAGCAGTGGAACAGGCTGCCCAGGGAAGTGGTGGAGTCACCATCCCTGGAGGTATTTAAAAGATGAGTAGATGTAGTGCTTAGGGATATTGTTTAGTGATTGACTTGGTAGTGTTAGGCTAATGGTTGGACTTTATGATCTTAAAGGTCCTTTCCAACCAAGATGATTCTGTGATTCTGTTGTTATTATTATTCAGTTAGGTGGCTTATTGATGGCTGTGTTGAAAATTTCACATGCCAGCTGCAAGATCAGTAGCCTTAAGTACAGACCCATACTTAGTTTTCCTCGTGGGACTCTCGGAGCACACCCTTGCCTTTTCTTTCCGTGATCAGTGGACCCAACTATTCTTTCTAGAAATCAGGTATAAAGGCTAATATCCATGAAGAGCTGTACGTGGCTGAAATGCTGCTTTGAATGGAAACAAATTCCAAGTAATAGGGTTTCGGCTAACCATGGCAACAGAATAGCTGTGGATCCACACATCCCTTCTGTTATCCTTTCAAGGATTCGGTGGTCACTGCCCTCCCTTGTGCTCTCATATCACAAGAGCTTATGATGCACTTCAGGACTGACAGACACAGAAGTTTACCAGCAGGACTGCTCCCTGACGAATGCTTTAAAATAAAATATCAGTGAAGACAATCATAGAATCATAGAATGTCCTGAGTTGGAAGGGACCCACAAGGATCATCGAGTCCAACTCCTGTCCCAGCATAGGACAACCCCAGAATTCACACAGTGTGCCTGAGGGCATTGTCCAAATGCTTCTTGAATGCTGTCAGGCTTGGCGCCATGACTGCTTCCCTGGGGAGCCTGTTTCAGTGCTCCACCACCCTCTGGGTGAAGAACCTTTTCCTAATATCCAACCTAAACCTCCCCTGGCATATCTTCCTGCCATTCCCTCGAGTTCTGTCACTGGTCACTAGGGTGAAGAGGTCAGCGCCTACTCCTCCACTTCCCCTTGTGAGGAAGTTGTAGACTGCAATGAGGTCTCCCCTCAGTATTCTCTTCTCCAAGCTGAACAGACCCAGTGAATTCAGCCGCTCTTCGTACAGCTTCCCAATTTAGTGTCATTGGCGAATTTGGAAAGTAGTCCTTGAAGTCCTGCGTCCAAATCATTAATGAAGATATTGAAGAGCACTGGCCCCAACATGGATCCCTGAGGAACCCCACTAGTGACCAGTCGCCAGCCCGATGTAGCCCCATTTACTATAACTCTTTGAGCCCTACCCGTCAGCCAATTGTTCACCCATTGCATTATGTGTTTATCCAGCTGTATGCTGGACAAGAACTCACAATGAGTATCCCCATAGTCACCACACACTATCAGCATAGCAGAGAGCAGATGCAGGTGGGTACTATCATGAGAGTCCACAAACATATATTCTCCTTAACATCATCTGCTGTAGCAGTGGGTACAGTGACAGAAGGAAGGGTGATAGATACCACCACTAGAAGAACCACTCCCAACTTTGTACCAGGCTTATAAGTGGTGTGTGCCTCTGTTGCCTCACCTCCATCCCTGGAAAGGTAATGGAACAACTTGTCCTTGGTGCTGTCTCTAGGCACATCAAGGATAGGGGGATCATTAGGGGCAGTCAACATGGCTTCACCAAGGGGAAGTCATGCTTAACCAACTTGATAGCCTTTTATGAGGACATAACCCGGTGGATAGATGATGGTAAAGCTGTGGATGTGGTCTATCTCGATTTCAGTAAAGCATTTGACACAGTCTCCCACAGCATCCTCACAGCTAAACTGAGGAAGTGTGGTCTGGATGATCGGGTAGTGAGGTGGATTGGGAACTGGCTGAAGGAAAGAAGCCAGAGAGTGGTGGTCAATGGGACAGAGACTAGTTGGAGGCCTTTATCTAGTGGAGTCCCTCAAGGGTCAGTACTGGGACCAGTACTATTCAATATATTCATTAATGACTTGGATGAGGGAATAGAGTGCACTGTCAGCAAGTTCGCTAATGACACCAAACTGGGAGGAGTGGCTGACACACCGGAAGGCTGTGCTGCCATTCAGAGAGACCTAGACTTGCTGGAGAGTTGGGTGGGGAGAAATTTAATGAAATATAACAAGGGCAAGTGTAGAGTCCTGCATCTGGGCAAGAACAACCCCATGTACCAGTACAAGTTGGGGGCAGACCTGTTGGAGAGCAGCGTAGGGGAAAGGGACCTGGGGGTCCTAGTGGACAGCAGGATGACCATGAGCCAGCAATGTGCCCTTGTGGCCAAGAAGGCCAATGGCATCCTGGGGTGTATTAGAAGGGGTGTGGTTAGCAGGTCAAGAGAGGTTCTCCTCCCCCTCTACTCTGCCCTGGTGAGGCCGCATCTGGAATATTGTGTCCAGTTCTGGGCCCCTCAGTTCAAGAAGGACAGGGAACTGCTAGAGAGAGTCCAGCGCAGAGACACGAAGATGATTAAGGGAGTGGAACATCTCCCTTAGGAGGAGAGGCTGAGGGAGCTGGGTCTCTTTAGCTTGGAGAAGAGGAGATGGAGGGGTGACCTCATTAATGTTTATAAATATGCAAAGGGCAAGTGTCATGAGGATGGAGCCAGGCTCTTCTCAGTGACATCCATTGACAGGACAAGGGGCAACGGGTGCAAGCTGGAACACAGGAGGTTCCACATAAATATAAGGAAAAACTTCTTTACAGTGAGGGTGACCGAACACTGGAACAGGCTGCCCAGAGAGGTTGTGGAGTCTCCTTCTCTGGAGACATTCAAAACCTGCCTGGATGTGTTCCTGTGTGATATGATCTAGGTAATCCTGCTCCGGCAGGGGGATTGGACTAGATGATCTTTTGAGGTCCCTTCCAATCCCTAACATTCTGTGATTCTTGTTGGGGGATATTGTTGCAGCTAACAGAAAGAATCAAGAGCTGAAGTCAACAAGCTCTCCAAGCAAGGCCACAGGCCCATCTCCTGTGTGCTTCCCACGGAGCCTCTGCATACTTGACCGCAGACATCACTGTGAACAGTGCTGGCCTTGGCACCTGCAGGATCATGTTACAGCACAGGGGGATGGTGAAAGGACTGACCAAATGGAGGTTGCGGGGGGGGGTGCGTGGACAGCGTGTGGCAGAAGCGGGGTGACCAATCGGGTTTTGCATGGACAGTGCCTGGCTGCATGTACAGAAGCAAATATGTTATAAAAAGGGGTTTTTTTTTTTTGTAATAAATGGCTTATGCTTGATTCACATTGGATCGTGTGCTGAGTCCTTTTCTCCGCAACTGGTGATCCACAAGATAGATGAGGCAGGCACTCAAATGAGATTTATTCTAACCAAAATTGTTTAGCACTCCAACAAACATTAGTAAACCACAGATTCGGATGCCAGGCGGGATTAATACTAACACAGCTGACTTAAGAATTCCTAAGCTTTCACGATCAGTCCTTAGAATGATGACCCAAAATACACAATCACTCACCTAATAAGGTGAGGGGGCTCTCAACCTCGAGGAGTTACCTCGGGCGGCGTCCCAGTCCAAGGGGAGAGTCCCTGACTGCAGACTCGCTGCTCTGAGGAGGACCGACTCAACTCTGCCCTCTGGCTGGTCTCCATTTATACACTAGTCGAATCTGATCTGTGGTCATCTTTTATTGGCTCGTGGCCCCATCTTCCAGTGACTGTATACCTGGCAAGAGTCACCGTAAGTGCATGAAAAGCAAGGCAAGCACACGCAAAGCAAGGAAAGCATGCGAAAAAGCAAGGAAAGCACGTGAAAAAAATCAGGTTTCAGTGGTCGGAAAGCCCCTAGCTCAGGTCAGGGCAGGTGCACCTGCCACACAATCCACCCTGTGACCACAGTCATGATTCGACTGTTTTCCTTGGAGGGGTGGTACAGTCACCTCTTGCCTCCAAAGTTAAAAGGGAGCACAGTCTTGGTGAGCTTTAATGCTCATTGTGGATCATCATTCCTCAGTTGCTTAAGGTTGTACTGGAACATCAATTACATGAACAGGGTCTAAGGGAACATCAATTACATGAACAGACTTTGTTATTGCATGCTTAACACAGCTTATAACAATACATATCACAACTACAGACATTATCAGAGGTTGGAGAAGACTAGTTAGCCATCCTGACAAAGAAAAATCGAAACACATCGAAAACTTTTCCCAATCAATTAGTCCCCAGTGTGGCAACAATTGCCTCTGAGTCTTTTGCTACTCTTCTCATTTTGTTAATCTGATTGTCACGTTCAGGATGTGAACACAACATTCATCTATCAACAGGTTTAAGACTCCACATACACCTTTCTCCTTTAGTGACATCAAATCCAGTACAGTAGAGCATGGTATAGTGCCTTTCCAATCCCACCCTGTGACATTATCAGTCACAAAGATCAGCAAAGAGCCTTCTGCAGACTTGGGGGTGGGTAGGCAAACTGTTACAGAGGTTATAGTTCATCTTTCGGGTGACTCCTACTATCATTTTCACTACCATACTGTCATCTAGGTCCTGGTCGTTTCCATTGGTTGCTGTCACCACTGCCAGTATGAGCACTAAGGCGGTCCGCTTTTCCATTGTCCTGTAAGAAAACATAGAATTGGGCCTCGGATTAGAAACTGGGCTTCAGGGTTAGAAGTCAGGGATTATCCAATGATCACTAATACGGTGCATTTTCATGCTCCCATCCAGGGCTTCCCAGGCATATAAGCCTCTGGGTTTTGCTAGGGTCATAGGTACAATGCTGATGGAGAGTAGCTTCACCATTACCGGTTGGCCCACATATGTTCTCAATGGGAACTGGCCCTTTTGATAATCAGGTATGGGGGTGTCACAAGTCAATGGCCCCATAAGGCAAAATGCACAAATCACAGAATCAGTAAGGTTGGAAAAGACCTCTGGGATCATCGAGTCCAACCATTGCCCTGACACCACCATGTCAACTAGACCATGGCATTAAGTGCCATGTCCAGTCTTTTCTTAAACACATCCAGAGATGGTGACTCCACCACCTCCCTGGGCAGCCCATTCCAATGTCTAATGACCCTTTCTGAGAAGAAATACTTCCTAATGTCCAACCTGAACCTCCCCTGGCGAAGCTTGAGGCTGTGTCCTCTTGTCCTATCGCTAATTGCCGGGGAGAAGAGGCCGACTCCCACTCCACTACAACCTCCCTTCAGGTAGTTGTAGACTGCAATAAGGTCACCTCTGAGCCTCCTCTTCTCCAGGCTAAACAACCCCAGCTCCCTCAGCCGTTCCTCATAGGTCAGACCCTCCAGACCCTTCACCAGCTTGGTCGCCCTCCTCTGGACTCGCTCCAACACCTCAACATCTTTCTTGAAGTGCGGGGCCCAGAACTGGACACAGTACTCAAGGTGCGGCCTCACCAGTGCCAAGTACAGAGGGACGATCGCTTCCCTAGACCGGCTGGCTACACTATTCCTAATAGAGGCCAGGATGCCATTGGCCTTCTTGGCCACCTGGGCACACTACTGGCTCATGTTTAGCCGGCTGTCGATCAGCACCCCCAGGTCTCTTTCCGCCGGGCCGCTTTCTAACCACTCTTCCCCCAGCCTGTAGAGCTGCATGGGGTTGTTGTGGCCAAAGTGTAAGACCCGGCACTTGTTCTTGTTGAACCTCATGCCACTAGTCTCGGCCCATCTATCTAACCTGTCCAGATCCCTCTGTAGGGCCTTCCTACCCTCCAGCAGATCGACACTCCCACCCAGCTTGGTGTCATCTGCAAATTTACTGAGGGTGCACTCAATCCCTACGTCTAGATCATCTATAAAGATATTGAACAGCACCGGCCCCAGAACCGAGCCCTGGGGAACACCGCTAGTGACCGGCCGCCAGCTGGACTTTGCCCCATTCACCACCACTCTCTGGGCTCGGCCATCCAGCCAGTTTTTAACCCATTTAAGAGTCCACCCATCCAAGCCCCGGGCAGCCAGTTTGTCTAGGAGGATGCTGTGGGAGACAGTGTCGAATGCCTTACTGAAGTCTAGATAGACTACATCCACAGCCCTGCCTTCATCTACTAAGCGGGTCACTTGGTCATAGAAGGAGATCAGGTTGGTCAAGCAGGACCTGCCTTTCATGAATCCGTGTTGGCTGGCCCTGATGCCCCGATTGTCCTGCATGTGCCGTGTAATGGCACTCAGGATGATCTGTTCCATCACCTTGCCTGGCACCGAGGTCAGGCTGACAGGCCTATAGTTCCCTGGATCATCCTTCCAGCCCTTCTTGTAGATGGGTGTTACATTTGCTAATTTCCAGTCAGCTGGAACTTCTCCAGTTAACCAGGACTGCCGGTAGATAATAGACAGTGGTTTGGCAAGTTCATTTGCCAGTTCCTTCATTACTCTGGGGTGAATCCCATCCGGGCCCATAGCCTTGTGGGTGTCCAATTGGCATAGCAGGTCACTAACCGTCTCCTCCTGGATTACGGGGGGTTCACACACCCCCCTGTCCCTAACTTCAGGCTCTGGAGGCTGAGTCTCCTGAGGACAACCAGTCCTGACATTAAAGACCGAGGCAAAGAAGGCATTGAGCACCTCTGCCTTTTCCTCATCCCCTGACACTCCACTACCCTCCTCATTCAGCAAGTGGTGGAGGCTCTCCTTGACCCTCCTTTTGCTGTTAATGTATTTGTAGAAACTTTTTTTGTTATCTTTGACTGTAGCAGACAAATCGAGCTCTAATTGAGCTTTGGCCCTTCTAATCTTCTCCCTACATGACCTGGCAACATCCCTATAGACCTCCCAAGTTACCCAATCCTTCTTCCAGAGCAAATAGGCTCTCTTTTTTTCCTTAAGTTCTAGCCTAAGTAAGTTCTCTGTTTATCCAGGCTTGTCTTCCTACACACCGGGACAGCCTGTTCCTGAATATTTAGCAATTCCTTTTTAAAGCACATCCAGCCTTCCTGGACTCCTTTGCCCTTCAGGACTGACTCCCAAGGGACTCTGTCCACCAAGTTCTTAAACAGGCTAAAGTCAGCCTGGCGGAAATCTAAGGCAGAATTTCTGCTCCTTCCCCTCCTTACTTCCCCCACTATCGAAAACTCTGACATTTCATGGTCGCTATTCCCAAGACGGCCACCGACCCTCAAATCTCCCACTAGTCCTTCTAAGTTCACAAACAACAGGTCAAGCAGGGCCCCTCCTCTAGTGGGCTCATTTACCACTTGCATGAGGAAGCCCGCCTCTCCTGCTTTGCCTGTCTCTCTTAAAGAGCTTATAGCCATCCATAGCAGCGCTCCAGTCATGAGAGTCATCCCACCACGTTTCTGTGATGGCAACCACATCATAACCTTCCTGCTGTCCAGTGGCTTCTAGCTCTTCCTGTTTGTTGCCCATACTGCATGCATTGGTGTAAATGCACTTCAGCTGGGCTAACGGTCTTGCCCCTGATGCAGGCCTGTCGCCCCTAGGTTCATTTCTGGTTGCCCTGATCTTATCCCCCTCCCCCATCAAACCTAGTTTAAAGACCTCTTGATCAGCCCTGCCAACTTCTGGGCCATAACCCTTTTCCCCTTCTGATTCCGCTGTTCCCCATCCGGCATAAGCAGGCCTGGTGCCATGAAAGCTGCCCCATGGTCAACGAACCCAAAATCCCACCTACGGCACCAGTCTCTTAGCCACATATTAATCTGTTGTATTTTCATAGTCCTTTCCCTATTTTCACCTAACAGCGAAGGAATTGAGGAGAATATAACCTGTGCACCTACTCCCTTCACCAAACGCCCCAGGGCCCTGAAGTCCCTTTTGATTGCCCTGGGACTTCTCTCTTCAATCTCATCCCTACCCACCTGGAATACTAATAGAGGGTAGTAGTCAGAGGGCCTCACCAGTTCAGGAAGCCTCCTGGCTATATCCCTTACCCAAGCCCCAGGGAGGCAGCAGACTTCCCTGTGAGTTGGGTCTGGCCTGCATATGGGGCCCTCTGTTTCCCTTAGCAGGGAGTCACCTACAACAATTACTTTTCTCCTTTTTGGAGCTGGTTGCAACCCTCCTACTTGGTTGCTTCTGTTTAAGTAGCCCCTTAGAAGGTCCTTCACCTAGATTCGTGTCTTCCTGATGCTCGGGAAGAAGCTCAGGTTCCAGCACCTCATACCTATTTTTCAGGGGGACACGGGGAGGGGAGGAAGGCTGGGATGGGATTCGCCTACCACCCCGAGCAGGGACCTGCCTCCATTCCCCCCCATCCCCTAGGTCTCCTCCTGCTCCTTGTGGAGGAGGAAGAGGATCCTCCACTTCCCAGGGAGCATTAGGCCTGTCCGTTTTCCCCAGGGCAGGCAGGGAACAGCACCACCCACCAATCTATTCCTGGAATGCTCTAGTGCTCCTTAATTTTTCCACCTCCTCCTTGAGTTGTGCCACCAAGGAGATCAGGTCGTCAACCTGTTCACACCTCACACAGGTGACGTCTCCGTTACCTCGAGTGCCAGTGCCAGGCTCTGGCACTCCCTGCAGCCTGCCACCTGGACCTCCACAAGCTTCCGCGGCAGGTCCGTTTGCATTGCCATGTCCTTTCTGGCACCCGCAGAGGACTTAGGGCCCCGCCAAGTGGAAACCATTCCTGGACTCTCCTCTTGTCCCGATGGGAGGGAGATCGCACCTTCCTGCCTGCCTAGCCTGCTCACCCTGCCTGCGCTAACTGCTGCACTCTGGGTCGTTCGTGCTCTCCAGAGGCCCTTCAAATCTCCTGCGGTGCTTCCAGCTACGCCCCCTCCTGGCCTGATTCGTTGCCGGGAACTTCCGGGTCTAGACGGGACTTGGGGCTGCTGCTCGGGTGGCCCTGAGTACGGAAACCCCCCAGTACAGCCCGATCTCACCCTCGCCCCGGACTCACCTCAGTCACTGTCGCCGCTGCCGCTGCTGTCGCTGCTGCCGCCGCTGCCGACTCTTTGGGTTTCCATAATTTCCCCAGCATTTGTTAACAATAAAGACCGTCTGTGGTAGCCGTAAGTCCCAGTTGTGGTGCGAGACATCAGCATGTCTTTTAGTCAGACCATTGGTTCGTTCGACTATACCGTTGGTGAGGATAATATGGTGTGTGAAACACCCATTTGATGCCTTCCCCTTGAGCCCAGTCTTGCACCACTATGGCCGTAAAATGCAACCCATTATCACTCTGAATACACTCTGGAAGGGGTAAAATACTAAACTACTCCCGCAATTTTTTTACCCTCTGATCTCCAGTAGCTATACCAATGGCTGTAGCCATCGACAGTCCCAATACCATCTCTACTCCTACCAAAATATATTTCTTTTCATTAGATGGTCTCAGGGGCCTGACATAATCAACCTGCCAGGTGCTCCAAAGAGCCTTGCCCTGCTTGATATGTTGGACTGTGGCTTGATTCGGGTGGTCATCCTTGAGCCTTATTTGGCATTGTGAACAAGCCGTAAGGACTGCTTCACATATTTTCATAGACACTGGCCATCCCCTGGACTGACACTCATAATAGAGGTCTGTTTTCCCTGAGTGGCCTCGCTTGATATGCAACCATTCAGCCAACCGACTCCAATCTTCCTTGTCGCTATCAACTACCTTAATTTGGGCTAGGTGATCTACCTGTTGATTCCATTTTGCAGCAGGGGTTCAATTTCTTGCATGGCCTTTGACCCATCCCACCTTTAGGGGTTGTGATCTGCCTATTTCTAACAATCGCTGCCAGTCTCCAACTCTCCAGACTTTTGTACGATCCACTTCCCACTGATTGGCATATCCACTTTGTGGCACCCTTATAGGTTGCATAGGAATCAGTGTAAATCATGGTGGCGCCATTCTCTGCTGCCAGCAGGAGGACACATAACTCTTCCACCTACGCGCTACCTTCTCTCTCCTTTGTAATCGTTTTCCCAGTACTAGTTTCCAATGCTGCTGCCTTATGTTGCCACCTGGATTCCACTCAGTGGGCAGATGCATTTGTGAACCACACTCCTTGTGTATCTGAGCCTGTGGTCAGTTTGGGCACCTCTTTGATTGGGGAAGGTTTATAGGGTTGGCCCAGCAAAACCGGATCTAGATTCACAGGTTGTTGGAGCTTAGAGGCTTTGACTGGACCCTCTTTTAATGGCAGTAACTGACTAACTCCCTCTAGATAGGCATACCACTTCTGTATCGTGGCCTTCTGGGCCATCCCCTCAGGAGGGGGTGATCCCTTAAGGATCGAATTTAGCAGAGGGAAAGGACCTTGTACTATAATATCTTGAGAAGTACGTAACCTCTCCGCTTCCTTAACTGCCCTGGTAAGCGAGAGGAGTCCCTTCTCCTACTCTGAATACCGTTGTTCAGTTTCCTTAAACGAGATAGAAGAGAATAATAAAGGTCTAGTCGGCCCTCTCGGTCCCTTTTGGAATACACCACAATAGGAGGCATGTTCTGCAAACCCCCATTCTACCCTCAACGTGTCTTGTGGGTGTAGTGGGCCTAGTCTCTGATAGGTCTTAAGTTCATCCTTTAGAACATTAAGGGCCTCTGTATGTTGTGGGGTCCAGTCCCATTCCTTATTTGAGGAGAAGAAACAGGACTCCACACAATCCAATGTGAATCAAAGTGAAGACGCTTTATTAAGCATAAGCTGTCCCTTTTATACATTTTGTACTTTCCCTGGCTGCAAGCATGTGCATTGCTATTGGTTAATATTACTGTCCACACTTCAAGCACACTCTTCTTTGATGTGTTGATTGGTTACTGCTCTGCCACTGGTCCTTTCTTAATTGGCTCCATCAGTTCTTGTTTCTTCTCCTCCGTGTTCGGCTCCCCTCGGCTACTCCCTCAATTCTTCTTTTCTCAGCTGCTGTTTTCCTCATCTCTTCTCTCCAAGGTCGGCTTGTTGACACTAACTACATGACTCTTGTCACGCAGCTAGGCCCTCACTCCATACTCTCATACTTCTGGCTCATTACACTTATTCTTTCAGAGCAAATCATATAGAGGGCGGGCAATCACCAACAACCCCAGTATATGCTTTCTCCAGTAGCCCAATGTACCTAACAATTGCTGTAATTCTGTCTTATTGCCTGGAGTTTGCCCTTTTTCAATAGCTGACAGAGTGTCGCTGGGTACCGCAACTACTCCAGCTATCCACCAAACTCCTAGGAATTTAATTTCTTGTCCGGGACCTTGACATTTGGAAGGTGGAATGTCTAGCCCATTTTTAGTCAACAGGTTCCAGATGGCTTCAGCCACCTGTCCTACCTGTTCTTTATTATCTCCACCAACTAGGATATCATCTATGTACTGATATATGTGAATGCCTGACAGCACCTCCACTGGAGGAGTTTGGCCAAGGCATTGTAGGCAATAGTGGGGGAGTGTTTGTATCCTTGTGGGAGTTGATTAAAGGTGTATTGTGTCCGTTCCCAAGTAAAGGCAAACTGAGGCTTATCCTCTTCCCTTAGGGGAATCATAAAAAACATATCCTTGACATCTAGGGCGGCCATCCACAGGTGGGCGGCTGCCTGTATTACTGTTACTATTGAGATTATACTCAGATCAGCAGCCATTAGCGGCGGGGTATTATTGTTTAATCTTTGGTAGTCAATCATTAAGCGCCATCACCCATCAGACTTATGAACCAGACAGACAGGAGAATTATAAGGGGAATGGGTGTGACGACTTATCTGTCTCTTCTTGAGGTCATTAATTACTTCTGTAATACCTCATTTAGCTGCAGTTGGCAGAGGGTATTGAGAGACCTGGGTTACTTTAGATTGCGATAGCAGGGGAGCAAGCTGCAGGGTCCTAACATGGACAGCCTCTGCTCCTCCGCTTCCAAAACTCCATACCTTGCCATTAGGTAGATACCACCACTTGCCTGCTAATGCATCAAATCCCAATAGATTTCCCTTATAAGGGCTTAGAGCCACCTCCACGGCCATCATCCGCTTTTCCCTGGGTAGCCAAAGTTGAGTTCAAGGTATGGGACATTTTTCTGCTACATCCATTACCCCTATTATATTTATAGCTTTTCTTGATGGTTTAATTCCTAACTCATTGGCTTGTTGCTTATTTAAAACACTAATTTGGGCCCCTGTATCAATTAAGAACTCTAAACTTATTCATCTTGGACCCACGAGGATATGTATATAGGTGTCCTGTTTTGGCCTAAAACAGACCAATTTTCCTTTCAGTGATTTTTACTTTCAGCTAAGTTTCTTCTAAGTAACTGCACTTTCTGAAAGTAACTGCATGTTTTGCAGACAGTGTCTGCTTCTAGGACTGATAACGCTCAAAGTTTATAGTTATCACTGAGGCACCGGTAGGGATGATACGCAGAAAGGCTCTTGCTGTACTTATTCTTAGAGAAACCAAGGTCACTGCTAAATTCCTCACTAATTACGAGTGAAGAGCCGCAGAAGGGTCGCACCTCCAGGGAGGAGCGGACAGGGCAGGTGACCCAAGATTGACCAAAAAATGTATTCCATCCCATACACATCATTCTCAGTATAAAGCAGGGGGATCACGAGTGTACCTTCCCCTTTCTGCTATGGCCGGAGTCCAAAGAGGACTCTGTCCATTTTCCTGCTGCCCCCGATCCCGATCCGTGAATCCCTGAATCCAGTTCCTGTCCATCGCTAGGCCTGATCTGGGCCTTGCCAGAGCCTGCCCTGCAGTGCCGGTGGTGACGTGACCAACATTGGGGGAGCTCGATCTTGGTTTTGTATATGTTTTGTATATATTTAATTATTTCCATTATTATTATTATACACTTTTTCATTATTATAGTTTATTAAAACTGTTTTAACTTTCCAACCCGTAAGTCTCACTTTTCTCTTTCCCTTCCCCTTCTTGGTGGGCTGGGGAGGGTTAACAGAGAGCATCTGCCACTGGTTTAATAGCTAGCCCAGCCTTAAACCGTGACAGATTTATTGGCGCCCAACGTGGGGCTTGAGAGAAGCTCCATCAGGTTGCTCTGATAAGTCAAATCCCAGCTCTGGCAGGAGGAGACACAGAGAGCTTAGCCGAAAGAGTATCAGATTTCTTTCTCTGAGAATTTTGAGGGGTTGGAAATTAAAACAGATAGCTCACATCATGTCATTTTTTTAACAGAGTGCTCTCTCGTATCTTTACAGAGTTTCTTTCACAGTCGAGCATTGCAATGCTACCTTACTTGCCATATGCGCTGTTTGTTAGTGTTTATGTGCAGTTTATCACTTCAGGGCACTGGTCAAAATGCATTGTTTTGCTATGGGGTTTGATACTGATTTATGCCATGATAAACTGGGCCATTACTATTCCAGTCTCTTATCTCTATGACACAATGACCCACAGTTTTAACCGTGAATCTGTTAATAATTACACTTCGAATTTTACCTTGGGAAATAGCACTCTTCCCTTTTCTGCTAAGCTGATTCCGGTAGATTCTGAAAATGGTTGGGGCTAACTAAATGGCATGTTCCTATTTTTGATTTTTATGAATGTGTTTCAGGTGTGGTATAAAATTAAATATCAGTGCAAGTGTAGGTGTTATCTAGGCATCTCAACCACTGCACCCCCCGCAACAGCCGCTGCATCTACTGGTGCTCAGTGCAGATGCAAGTGCTCTATGCCTACTTCAGGACCAGAGGACCAATCCGTGCCGGTATCAATCACCCCTGTAATCAGGAAGAAATACCAAAAGAAATCAACTCGAGAAGCGAAGGATGATGACTCAGAGCCTTCTAAGGCAGAGCCATCACATGACACAGGTGAGGGCCCTTCTCAGGCAGAGTCAGGGCCTGATGCAGATGAGGGCCTTCTTGGTCTTCTTTTTAAAGCAGACCCATCACAGAAGAAAGGTCCTTCTAAAGCAGAACCATCACAGGAGGAAGACTTGGATGCAGAGGTAGCCTACCACTCCCTATCCCTGAAGGACCTGCGAAATATAAGGAAAGACTTCAGCCGTCATGAAGGTGAGACAATTATTACCTGGTTGCTCCGATGCTGGGATAATGGGGCAGATAGCATGCAATTGGATGGTAGAGAAGCCAGACAGTTGGGATCCCCGTCCAGAGATGGTGGTATTGATAAGGTGCTTGCAAAAAAAACAAACACTATCAGTCTCTGGAGGCGACACTTGTCAGCCGTAAAGAGCAGGTATCCCTATAAAGATGATGTTATGAGCCATCCAAACAAATGGACCACTATCGAAAAAAGGTATTAATTACCTTAGAGAACTAGCTGTGTGAGAGATCATTTATAGAGACCCACGGGAAATTGTAGATCCTGTAAATCCTGACGAAGTGGAATGCAACCGATCCATGTTTCGGAAGGTTGTGCAGAGTGCTCCACCAGCACATGCCCATACATTGTCAATATTGGTCTGGGGAGAAAATGACATGGCACGACCTAGTGTGGGTAAAATGGCTAACTGTATGCGACAGTATGAAGATAGTATTTCTTCCCCACTGCAGGCCCGCATCTCGGCTGTAGAAAAACTGACTAAGGAAAACAAGGACTCATTTAAACAACTGACTGAGAAAAACGAGAGCTTATTTGAAAAACTGTTGGACAAAATGTCGGACAAATTGTCAGATGTACTGTCAGACAAACTGTCCAAGATAGAGAATAAACTTGACTCTCTACCTACACAGGCCCGCATTGCAGATCTTAGGAGAAAATGCACTCCTACAAGACCAGCTCAAACGAAACGGAACACGCCACGAGTTATCCTGTGGTTTGCCCTGCGTGATTATGGGGAGGACATGAGCAGATGGCATGGACAACCTACCAGTACCCTACAGGCACGAGTACGTGAGTTGCAAGGCAGAAGAAAAACTACAGAGAGTTTTCCTAGGAGGATGGCTGCTCCAGTTGCCAGTGAGCAGGACCCCAGTCAGGGTAGATGGGCCTCAGATCCCTATTTCCCAAATGTGAATAGGGGGAATGAAGGTCCAATCCACGTGATCAGCACGAATCCATTCCTTAATTAGGGGGCCCCTGCCTCCAGCCAGGTGGAGGAGAGGGACAACCGAGTTTATTGGACTGTGTGGATTCGATGGCCTGGCACATTAAAACCACAAAGGTATCGAGCCCTGGCAGACACTGGTGCACAGTGCACCCTAATGCTGTCGCATCATAAAGGGACAGAATCCATCAGTATTTCGGAAGTAACAGGGGGATCTCAAGTGTTATCTGTATTGGAGGCCGAAGTGAGCCTAACTAAAAATGAATGGAAAAAGCACCCCATTGTGACTGGCCCAGATGCTCCGTGCATCCTTGGCATAGACTACCTCAAGAGAGGGTATTTTAAGGACCCAAAAGGGTATAGATGGGCCTTTGGTATAGCAGCTGTGGAGACTGAGGACATTAAACAGCTGTCTACCTTGCCTGGCCTCTCAGAGGATCCTTCTGTTGTGGGGTTGCTGAAAGTTGAAGAACAACAGGTGCCAATCGCTACTACCACAGTGCACCGACAGCAGTATCGCACCAATCGAGACTCCCTGATCCCCATTCAAAAACTGATTAGACAATTAGAAAATCAAGGAGTGATTAGCAAGACTTGCTCACCCTTCAGTAGTCCTATATGGCCAGTGCAAAAGTCTAATGGAGAATGGAGATTAACTGTGGACTATCGTGGCCTGAAAGAAGTTACACCACTGCTGAGCGCTGCCATGCCAGACATGCTAGAACTTCAATACGAACTGGAGTCAAAGGCAGCCAAGTGGTACGCCACCATAGACATTGCTAATGCATTTTTCTCTATTCCCTTGGCACCAAAGTGCAGGCCACGGTTTTCTTTTACCTGGAGAGGTATCCAGTACACCTGGAATCGACTGCCCCAGGGGTGGAAACACAGTCCTACTATTTGCCATGGACTGATCCAGACTGCACTAGAAAAGGGTGGAGCTCCGGAACGTTTGCAATACATTGATGACATCATTGTGTGGGGTGATACAGCAGCAGAAGTTTTTGACAAAGGGGAGAAAATAATCCAAATTCTTCTGAAAGCTGGTTTTGCCATAAAAAAAAGGCAAAGTCAAGGGACCTGCCCGGGAGATCCAGTTTTTAGGGATTAAATGGCAAGATGGGCGTCGCCAGAACCTGATAGAGGTGATCAACAAAATAACAGCTATGTCCCCACCAACTAACAAAAAGGAAACACAAGCCTTCCTAGGCGTTGTGGGTTTCTGTAGAATGCATATTCCAGATTACAGCCAGATTGTACGCCCTCTTTATCAAGTGACCAGAAAGAAAAATGATTTTCAGTGGGGCCCTGAACAATTGCAGGCTTTTGAACAGATTAAACAAGAGATTGTATATGCAGTAGCCCTTGGACCAGTCCGTATGGGACAAGATGTTAAAAATGTTTTCTATACCGCAGCTGGGGACAATGGTCCTACCTGGAGACTCTGGCAGAAAGTACCAGGGGAGACTCGAGGTCGACTCCTAGGATTTTGGAGTCGAGGATACAAAGGTTCTGAGGCAAACTACACTCCAACTGAAAAAGAGATACTGGCAGCATATGAAGGAGTTAGAGCTGCTTCAGAGGTAATTGGTACTGAAGCACAGCTCCTCCTGGTGCCCTGATTACCAGTACTGGGTTGGATGTTCAAGGGTAAGGTTCCTACTACTCATCATGCAACTGATGCTACATGGAGTAAATGAATTGCATTATTTACACAGTGGGCTCGAATAGGAAACCCTAATCACCCAGGAATCTTAGAAGTGATCATGGACTGGCCAGAAGGCAGAGACTTCGGAATGCCACCACAAAAGGAGGTGACATGTGCTGAAGAAGCCCGACCGTATAATGAACTACCAGAGAGTGACAAGCAGTATGCCCTGTTCACCGATGGATCCTGCCATCTTGTAGGAAAACACTGGAAGTGGAATGCTGCTGTATGGAGTCCTATACAACGAATCACAGAAGGACAAGGTGAATCAAGTCAATTTGCAGAGGTATAAGCCATCCAGCTGGCTTTGGACATTGCTGAACGAGAAAAGTGGCCAAGGCTGTATCTTTATACTGACTCATGGATGGTAGCAAATGCCTTGTGGGGGTGGTTAAAGCAGTGGAAGCAGAGCAACTGGCAGCGCAAAGGTAAACCTATTTGGGCTGCTGACTTGTGGCAAGATATTGCTACTCGGCTAGAGAAACTAGTTGTGAAGGTATGTTACGTAGATGCTCACATACCTAAAAGTCAGGCAACTGAGGAACATCGAAACAACCAACAAGCGGATCAGGCTGCTAAAGTGTTCCAAATAGCTTTGGACTGGGAACATAAAGGTGAACTATTTTTAGCTCGGTGGGCTCATGACACTTCAGGTCATCAAGGGAGAGATGCAACATACAGATGGGCTCGTGATCAAGGGTGGACTTAACCATGGACTCTATTGCACAGGTTATCCACGATTGTGAAACATGCGCCGCAATTAAACAAGCCAAACGGTTAAAACCTTTGTGGTATGGGGGGGCGGTGGTTGAAATATAAATATGGGGAGGCCTGGCAAATTGACTATATCACACTCCCTCAAACCCGCCAGGGTAAACGCTATGTGCTTACCATGGTGGAGGCGACCACCGGATGGTTGGAAACATACTCTGTGCCCCATGCCACTGACCGAAACACTATCCTGGACCTCGAAAAAGCAAATCTTGTGGCGACACGGCACGCCAGAAAGAACTGAGTTGGACAATGGGACTCTTTTCAAAAACAGTCTCATAGACAACTGGGCCAAAGAGCATGGCATCGAATGGGTATATCATATCCCCTATCATGCACCAGCCTCTGGGAAAATTGAACGGTATAATGGGCTGTTAAAAACTACCCTGAAAGCAATGGGGGGGGTGGAACCATTAAAAATTGGGATAAGCATTTGGCACAAGCCACCTGGTTAGTTAACACTGCGGGGGGAGTGTCTATCAATCTAGCTGGCCCTGCTCAGTCAGACCTTTTACATACAGTAGAAGGGGATAAAGTCCCTGTGGTGCATGAAAGGAATCTGTTGGGGAAAACTGTTTGGGTTCTTCCTGCTACAGGCAAAGGCAAACCCATTCATGGGATCGCTTTCACTCAAGGACCTGGATGTACTTGGTGGGTGATGCTGCAAGATGGTGAAGTCCGATGTGTCCCTGAAGGTGATCTAATCCTGGGTGAGAATACTTAATTCTGAACTGTATGATGTTAATTGCTGTATAATACTAACAGTGTTCAATAAGTGTCTTTCAGGTAAAGGCAGTGGTGATGAGACCAGAGCTAGCTTCATCAAGTGGCGTCCAGTAACCTCCTCGAGACTGACATTTTTAACTGGCAACCCATGGGCACGAACCGTGAAAAAACTCATACCATCTCTCCTGCCCCTATGCCAGACGGAAACCCACAATCCTGAAGTAAATGAACTTAACGAACTTTTTGTATTGAGATGAATCATAAACTAGTGATATCTGTATATATTTGAAAATGAAAAGGTAGTGGTGATCTGAGTATGATGTGAATGCTATGGAATAAGGGGTGGAATGTCCTGGTTTGGCCTAAAACAGACCAATTTTCCTTTCAGTGATTTTTACTTTCAGCTAAGTCTCTTCTAAGCAACTGCACTTTCTGAGACTAACTGCATGTTTTGCAGACAGTCTCTGCTTCTAGGACTGATAATGCTCAAAGTTTATAGTTATCACTGAGGCACCGGTAGGGATGTTATGCAGAAAGGCTCCTGCTGTACTTATTCTTAGAGAAACCAAGGTCACTGCTAAATTCCTCACTGCTTACGAGTGAAGAGCCAGAGGAGGGTTGCACCTGCAGGGAGGAGCGGACAGGGCAGCTGACCCAAAATTGACCAATGAAGGTATTCCATCCCATACACATCATTCTCAGTATAAAGTGGGGGGATCACGAGGGTCTCGCCCCTTTCTGCTATGGACGGTGTCTGAAGAGGAGTCTCTCCGTTTTCCTGCTGCCCCCGATCCCGATCCGTGAATCCCTGAATCCAGTTCCTGTCTGTTGCTGGGCCCAGCCTGGGCCTTCCCAGAGCCTGCCCTGCAGTGCTGGTGGTGATGTGATCGACATCGGGGGAGCTCGATCTTGGTTTTGTATATATTTGTATATTTTTTATTATTTCCATTATTATTATTATACTCTTTTTCATTATTATAGTTCATTAAAACTGTTTTAACTTTCCAACCCATAAATGTCTCTCCCTTTTCTCCTTCCCTTCCCTTTCTTGGAGGGGTGGGGAGGGTTAAGGAGAGCTTCTGCCACCTGTTTAATAGCCAGCCCAGCCTTAAACGGTGACAATAGGGTTCTTTGTCAACGGAACATTGGCAGGAATTCACCACAGGGCGTGGGTGGCCCGAACCCCAAACTGCAACTTCTAGTTTTTTAACTCTTTCAGTCCCTCTAATGGGGATGCGAAAGGGATAATTGTGCCTGTGCTGTTGTGAGGAGGGGCGGTTGCTGGTGTTTCCCCTCTGTCTCTGGTTTTCCCCTCTAGCCATTCCACCAGTTTCCAGATATGGTCAGTGCATTGCCCATGCAGCACCGCCTGGGGTACTCCCAATGCTAATGCCTTTCACCAAAAATCTTTTATTCCCTAGCTCAGGTCAGGGTGGGTGCACCTGCCACAGCCTCACTACTACAGCTAAGATACCCTTGCCCTAGAGTAAAGAACAGGCACAATTGCATCAGTCCAGATCTCAAACAGTTTTTAAGTAACTACAAACAAGCCAAATACTTTTCAACTAGAGCGATTCTATGCATTCAGCATAAAAAAATGTTTCATGTTTTATCTACTTTACTAGCTGACAAATGAAAGTCAAGTAGCTCTTAAGCATCAGACTGATAATGCAACTGTTCTCAGCATAAGCAAACTGCAGTAATTCTTAAAGGGCAAATGAAGCACTTGGTAGCAGAACAGAAATGGGACTAGTGTAGAAATGGGACAGTCAGTCAGCAGGGTGGCAGCGGCGGCGGCAGCAGCAGCAGCAGTGATGACGACTGAGGTGAGTCCGGGGGTGAGTGTTAGATCGGGCTATACAGGGGGTTCCCAAGCTCAGGGACACCTGAGCAGCAGCCCCGAGCCCCATCAGCACCCAGAAGCCCTTGCCAGCCAATCTGGTGAGGAGGGGGCGTTGCCAGGAGCAACCACTGGAGATTTAAATGCAGAAAGATCAAAACAAACAGTCATTCGGCGGGGCGATGACGATGACGATGACGACTGAGGGAGCACGAGGGATCAGGAGCATGGTGATCAGGATGGGCAAACAGGATGCGCGCGGCCGTTTGCGTGGGCAGGGCAAGCAGGCAGGGCGCAGCCACCCTCCCGACTCCTGGGGTGAGCACACTTGGTGGCTTCGCCTGTCCAATTTTGGAACAGACCCAGTGATGGTTTCCACAAGGTTGAAAGCTGTGGCTAGCAGGAGCGTGGTGACCCAGATGGAGCTCCCTAAGAAGCATACAGCTGTCCAGGTCTCCAGCTGCAGGAAGTGTTCGAACCTGGCATTATTATTGAGACAGCAGAAATGACACCTGTGTGCAGTGTGAACAGGTGGATGATCTGCTCAGCCTGGTGGCAGAGCTTAAAGAAGAGCTGGAGAGGCTGAGGAGTATCAGAGAGTACAAAAGAGAAATTGACTGGTGGAGTCACACCCTTCCATCCCTGAGAGAAATGCAGCAGATGGAAACTCAGCAAGAGTCAGAGGAGCCCCAATGCTCTTGCCATCAGGAAGGAGGGGACCCAAAGGATGAGGGGGAGTGGAAAGAGGTCCCTGCTCAGGGGGATAGGAGAATCCCCCCCCAGGCACCCTCACCTTTCCAAGTGCCCTTACAGAATAGGTATGAGGCTCTGGAACTTGAGGGTCAGGCAGATGATAGTGGAGATGAAGGTCCATCTGGGGGCTTGCCTAGAATAAGTCAGTCAACCAGATGGATCAGAACTACAGGTGTTAAAAAAAGAAAGAAGGGTGATTGTAGTGGGGGACTCCATTCTGAGGGGAATTGAGGGCCCTGTATGCTGACCAGACCCATCTCACAGGGAGGTCTGCTGCCTCCCTGGGGCCCAAGTAAGGGATATTACCAGGAGGCTCCCTAGACTAATTCAACCCTCTGATTATTACCCACTGCTGGTTGTCCAGGTTGGCAGTGATGAGGTTGATGAGAGAAGCCCTAGGGCAATCAAAAAGGACTTCAAAGCACTGGGGGGACAGGAGCACAGGTAGTGTTTTCCTTGATTCCTCTCATAGCAGGCAGGAATGGTGAAAGGAACAGGAGAACCCACCAGATCAACACATGGCTTAAAGACTGGTGCCATCAGTGGAGTTTTGTTTTTTTTGATCATGGAGCAGTTTATGTGGCACCAGGCCTGCTTGAGACAGATGGGGTTCACCTGTGTAATAGGGGCAAAAGGATTCTAGCCTGTAAGTTGGCAGGGCTGATTGAGAGGGCTTTAAACTAGGCTTGAAGGGGGAGGGGGATAAAATCTGGCTTGCTGGAAATGAGCCTAGGGGTAGAATGCCAGAGTTGGGGGAGAAACTGATAGCCCAGCTGAAGTGCATCTACACCAACACACACAGCATGGGTAACAAACAGGAGGAGCTGGAGGTCATTGTACAGCAGGAAAGATATGACATAGTCACCATCACAGAAACATGGTGGGATGACTCGCATGACTGGAGTGCTGTAATGGATGGCTACAAGCTTTTCAGAAGGGACAGGAGAGGAAAGAGAGGTGGTGGGGTGGCTCTGTACATTAGGGAGTGTTTTGATTGTATAGAGCTTAAGGATAGTGATGATAAGGTTGAGTGCCTATGGGTAAGAATCAGGGGGAAGGCCAGCAAGGCAGATATCCTGGTGGGAGTCTGTTATAGACCACCCAACCAGGATGAAGAGGCAGATGAGCTATTCTATAAGCAGCTGGCTGATGTTTCATGATCTCTAGCCCTTGTTCTAGTAGGAGACTTTAATTTGCTGGATGTCTGCTGGAAACTCAACTCAGTGGAAAGGAGGCAGTCTAGGAGGTTCCTGGAGTGTGTGGAAGATAACTTCCTAACACAACTGGTTAGTGAGCCCACCAGGGGAGGTGCCCCGCTAGACCTGCTGTTTACAAACAGAGAAGGTCTGGTGGGAGATGTGGTGGTTGGAGGCCGTCTTGGGCACAGCGACCACAAAATGATAGAATTTTCGATTCTTGGGGAAGGAAGGAAGGGGGTCAACAAAACCTCTACCTTGGACTTCCGGAGGGTGGACTTTGGCCTATTTAGGACACTGGTTCAGAGAGTCCCATGGGAAATAGTTCTTGATAACAAAGGGGTCCAGGAAAGCTGGACATACTTTAAGAAAGAAATCTTAAAGGTGCAGGAGCAGGCCATCCCCATGAGCCAAAAGACAAGCCGTGGGGGAAGAAATCCAGCTTGGTTGAACAGGGAGCTTTCGCAGGAACTTAGGGGAAAAAAAGAAGGTTTATGATCTTTGGAAAAAGGGGCAGGCTACTCAGGAAGAGTACAAGGATGTCGCTAGGTCATGTAGAAGGAAAATTAGAAAGGCGAAAGCTCAACTAGAACTCAATCTAGCCACTGCAGTAAAAGATAATAAGAAGTGCTTTTATAAATACATAAACAACAAAAGGAGATCAAGGGAATATCTCCATTCTTTATTGGATGCGGGGGGGGAAACATTGTGACCAGGGATGAGGAAAAGGCTGAGATGCTTAATACCTTTTTTGCCTCAGTTTTTCACAGTAAGACTGGTTATCCTCAGGGCAACTGCCCCCCTGAGCCAGTAGACAGGGACAGGGAGCAGAATAGACCCCCTATAATTTAGGAGGAAGTAGTTAGTGACTTGCTGTACCACTTGGACTCTCACAAGTCTATGGGACTGGACGGTATCCACCCAAGGGTACTGAGGGAGCTGGCGGAAGAGCTTGCTAAGCCGCTCTCCATTATTTATTATCAGTCCTGGCTAACTGGGGAGGTCCCAGATGACTGGAGGCTGGCCAATGTGACACCCAGCCACAAGAAGGGCCAGAAGGAGGATCCTGGGAACTACATGCCTGTCAGCCTGACCTCGGTGTCCGGCAAGGTCATGGAACAGATCATCTTGAGTGCGATTACACAGCACCTAGAGGACAACCAGGGGATCAGGCCTAGTCAGCATGGGTTTAGGAAAGGCAGGTCCTGCCTGACCAACCTGATCTCTTTTTACAACCAGGTGACCCACCTAGTGGATGAGGGAAAGGCTGTGGATGTAGTATACTGGGACTTCAGCAAAGCCTTTGATACTGTCTCCCACAGCATTCTCCTGGATAAGCTGGCAGCCCACAGCTTGGACAGGTTCACTCTTTGCTGGGTTAAGAACTGGCTGGATGGCCAGGCCCAGAGAGTGATGGTGAACGGTACTGCATCCAGTTGGCATCTGGTCACTAGTGGTGTCCCCCAGGGCTCAGTACCTAAGTGGTTTCTGCACAAACAGAACTTCTGCAGTGGTTACTCAATGCTACAATGTGTGATATTACTGCTATGACAGCATGACTACTCATGTTGCAAGTGGAATTTCTTCAGTTTTTCAGTTCCACTCTGAAGACTAAGTCTTTTGTGCGATTATGCTTTTCATCTTGACTAGGAGTTCCAGGTATTAGAACCATTAGTTCAAAGGGAAACTCCTAAAACTTACTAAATTTTTCAAATAACTCTAAAAATTTTACACAGCAGACAGATACAGTAAGATCACATGCAATCTGTCCCACAATTCTGTGACTGATTTCTATCATATTCTCTTCAGAATTCTGAAGAGGGACTCTACATTATTTTACTTCATACCTCACTGATAGCTTTGGAGCACATTCAAGCTCTGAATTCTGACAAGCAGAATGTCACCACATTGCCCTGCTGCAGGAAAATTTCTCCAAACAGAACTGTGAATTTTTTCACCAGACTTGAATGACTTCATATGCAGAACTTCTAATAAAAATGACTTAAGAGGGCTGTTCTAGTTTGGCTCTGGTTTATTTAAAAGCTTGTCTGCCTCATCGTCTGTAACCTTCTCCTAGCTAAGCAAGACTTGATTCGTTTCAGGAGTCAAGGGTGAGACTTTAAAAGACCTCATAATTTTGCTACTAGATTTTTACTGTATCAGATAACATAATTAAGGAATTTATTTTGACTGACTGACTTACCTTAAGGAATCTGAAGAAAACAACATCTTCCATTATCATTTTTTTTTTCAATGGCTTTCCTATTCCTTCCTATAATTGGACACTACATAGGTCTTGCTAAAATGGAGAGCAGCTATTTGAGACCGATCAACATAAACTCATATGATATCATCCTCCTTAGCGATACTGGAAAAATAAAAATTTATATCAAAGAATTGGACTGTGCCTTACTCATAGCAGCATTTACAAAAGTGGCCCCTAAATCAGGATAGGGACTAGGTTACTGTTTTTTTTTTCCTCTTGGATTCAAAGGAAGAACCCAAAGGAGACATTTCTGTGTAGAAGACAGGATCCTAATTAGTCTTAAATTTTGCACATGATAAACTAAAAGTGCTAATTAGTCACTTCATGCACCATCTTCAACATCTTCAATCCTTGACCACTTCATCAGTATTTTTATGCTTTTGTAAGTAGAACCAAAATGCTGGCTTTTGTAGGAGAAAGCAAAGCACTCCAGTCCAGTGCTGGAATCATCTAGTCATTTTGACCTATTAAAAATCTCCTAGCTGGGGGACTTTTTATTTTCTTCTTTTTTTTTTCTTTTTTTTTAAAAAAAAAAATAATTCTTTTTTCCAAACCATGCTGCAACAAGCAAACAGTTGAGGATATACAAATAATTCCAGTAAGGACAGGTGTCAGCAAAATGTATTTCTAAACTTTGGAATCAACAGCTCTCGACCTGTTTCCAGAGTCTAGTATACTTGGATTATGATCTGGGTTTCAGTTTGTTTCTAAACAAACAATTATTAGACCTTTACTAGAGGAACTGATTGGCCAGGTCTCCTCATTCAGATATCTCTTTGCAGGTAGCATAAGACTTGAGGTATACCAAGAAAGCAGGATACAGGTCTACATCTTTGCTTCTGGGTTCTATCAACTAATAAAGAAGTTTTAAAAACAACAGCCAAAAGTTGAAGGTTCAAGGATTAATTATGAGGGGAAGGAGAGAGAAAGCCATTCCTTATTACCTGTAACAAAAGTCAATTTACAGCAAATTCATATCTCTGATTTTTTTTTGCCATTTCCAAAAATAAACTCATGGCTGCCAATCCAAGATGCCCAGCTTTGTCAGCCTCTTATCTTGTTGTAGCTTGCAGTTGCAAATCTAGATCTCTGCTTTGAAATGTAAACTTTGATTTCCTGATGTAATTGTATAATTGTGTCTTTCTCCTCCCTCATCTCCTTGGGTAGGTCTGTATCTTTGTGAACCAGCTGTACCAGCCAGAACCAGTGAAGGATGTGAGGCAAAACCCCAACCTGCAAGCCCTCCACATTGCCTCAGTGAACCCCATTTTGGACCCATGGCTCTACATCCTCCTCCGCAAGACTGTGCTCAGCAAAACCATCGAGAAGATCAAATGCCTCTTCTGCCACGTTGGAGGGGCTTGGAGGCAGCACTTGGGGCAATTTCAACTGCATGGATGGCCACAGGACCTCCTCTGCTGTATTAAGTCAGTCACCCTCCTTCATCTCTTGTGAGTTGAGGGAGATCAGCAGCACCTCACAAGCACTGCTTTATCCTCCAGAGTTAAGTGAAAGGAGCATTGGGGGTCATATGCTGCTTCCAGGCCCCAGTGCAAGTTTGGCTCGGTCTGACACATCAGTAAGGACACCGCATAGCTTGGAGTCCTCAGACTCTTCACAGGAGCAGGACTCTCAGAGCATTTTCCTGGTGAATGAAATCAGGTCTGGTGCTGGGGCCAGCTCTACATCCAAGGGCAGCCCTCTCTAGGTCACCTTCCCCACAGAGACATTGACTTTATCAGAAAAGTATGTATAGCAGTGAAAGGCATCAACCCTAGTGATCCTTCCCAGTATGTTGGAAAAACTGGTGCAATAGAGAGGTGTTCTACCTATTCAAGGGAAGAGGGGTTCAGCTGTGCTCCAAAGGGCTATTTTTCTCTTGCCATGTAGTGGGTACATTTCTTCTAGACTATTGAGGACTGTGTGGAACAGACTTGGGCGCTGCCATCAGAAATTGTACAAGACAGGTCTAATGGGACTGGAAACATGAACTGCCTTGCCTTGTTCTGGGACACAAGTGAGCTACTAGGCCTCTGGAAATAGAAAGATCCATTCCTTGCTCTCTTTCCCTTTCCAAATCTGGTAGAACTGCGTTTTCTCTCCCGTGACTGCTCAGCTATCAAGAGTTTAAGCTTCTGGTACTAGAGCTGAATGTGAGGCAGCTACTAGGACCTGGACAGAGCTACTCTGACAGCTGCCTGGGGTAGGATTTTAAAGTGTGTCACTAAAGCATGAAAATGTGAGTTTTTACCATTGTGTATATATCAGGATTGAAAATATTTAAGTCTATTCTTCTCTATAAGAAGGTTCCTTATTAATACAAGGTATATAGAAATGATTGCCAGCCTTCTCTTCCCCCAATATTGCCTGCTGATAAGACATTCTTGGTTTAGATTTGTTGTCCATGCTAGATTCACAGCTGATGAGGTAATTCTCTAGCTGAGAATATATAAGCACTTTCTGAGTGAAATGGGAACTGTTGCCGCTTGTCTGCGGCAAGCTCCGTTCGGTTGCTGGCTGGCCTGAGGCTATCCGCACCCCAGGGCCATTGAGCACTGACACCAATGTGAGGATGCAACAAATGGCGTTTATTTAACTGCGCAACAGCCTTATATAGTCGTCTTGTCCCGTACGAACTCGCGCGATACTTGCACATCCTGCTCCTTTCGCCACGCCTACCTTCCGTTACAGCCCGAGATTTTCCGGTCGCCGTACCCTAATCTACCTATATTTCCCCCTCCCCATGCTTCAAGTCATGCGAAGTAAAGCATATCGCTGATTCTGGAGCCTTGCGTCAAAGAGTAAGCGTAGCTGGCGGATACAACATCCCGAGCCCAGGTTCTCCAGTAAGCTTCCCCTGCAACTCCTGAGATGCAAAGCAAAAGCAAGCTAATCATGAGCGCATTGTTCAAAGCTTTTGTTTCACTCAGCAACGGTCGCCGTTCCTCATCTTTCTTGGCGCCCCGCCGCTTCACCAGACCCTCTGTACTGTCATGACTCCTCACGTCTGAAGGTCGAGGCTGGTGCTGTTTCGGCTTCCCCCACAGGTACTCCTGCAAAACATAAAGCTCGGACAGCGTACATATTACTTCGGGTTAGGATTTTGTTTTAAATCAGGGCGCAAACAGCGTGTAGGGACCCACTGTATAACATCATCCCGTTTGATGGCGGCATACCCCCTCCCGTGATGTAGCAGCTCCCAACCTGTTTCCCACTCCGCTGTCCCAGGGAACCGAACCTTGACTGGGGGGCCCACTTCTGGCACCCCTGGACCCCAATGTCACTCAATTGGGGCACGCTCTTGGTCTCCCTGGGCAAAATGATTTAAAGAATAAAGAGCGCGATGTAAAATGTGAGATTGGTAGTTGACAGGAATTATGTCTGGGAATCCTTCCCCCTCCCCGAGAATCTTCATTCTGTGTTTTAGCGTCTGATTAGCGCGCTCTACAATGGCCTGCCCGGTAGAATTATACGGAATGCTGTGTTTGAGCGTGATACCCCACCGCTGACACCACTGACGTGTGGTATGAGCAATAAAACAGGGGCCATTATCAGTTTTGATCTCGACAGGTAGGCCTAGCCAAGCGATTGCAAGATTCCAATGTAGCTGAATGGAGCGTGCTGTTTGTTTCCGATGCGGGGTGGCCACAATCATCATACTGTAAGTGTCCACGCGCCTCTATATTAGTTCTGATTGGCTTATGCTAAAAAGCTATATCTTGCAGGTGCAGCATTCTTTCTTATTTTTCAACTTCCCCCATATCTTGTTGGTCTCATAGCCAAGGCCCTTGTTCTGTATTATGATTGGCTAGTTCATCACCACCCCATTACCACCCCCTGGACATGCCTGGACATAGCTCGTTCAGTAGCTCGTTCCCACCATTGTCCCGTGGGAACCCCACAATTCCCCCTTTTTGTTTTTGAACGAGCTATGTCCTATCTCGTCCTTTTTGGTTTTGTTTCTTACTCAGACCCGGTTCCCTGTGTCTCGCAGAGCCCAGTCAGAGAATCCCAGCCTTGGTTACCCATAAATCCTGCTCTCTGTTGTTGTGCCAAAAAGGCTGTATTGACCATTCGTTGCACAATTTTCTGCAAACATGCAAACAAACAGGGTAACACAAGTAGGATAATGCCTATTATAAACATTCCCATAAGCAGACTCTATCTACAAAACATGCAGTTTACTTCAGAACATACTGTTATTCTCTATTATTCTAGCTGAAAGGAAAATTACTGACAGGAAAGCTGATTCTGTTTAAAGGTAACACAGAGCAGGCCTTTCAGAGCCTACTCTGAGGCCTACTCTTGCTAAACCGTTGCTAAACCATCCGGTATCAATTTCCCCCTTTGGAAGTAGTTAGATTTATTATCTCACTACTTCCATATACTATTCTCAATGATTGTCTCAGCACAACCCACGCAGATCCCTATGATAACTATAATCACAACTACATAAACTATTCCCTCTAACAATGTGGCTATCCATCCTTTTAGAGACAATCCACCTAATTCTTGCAGAATTTTGTTGAACCAACTATTTCCTGCTGCATCCCTGATTGCCCTGCTGTCTTCTGCTACTCTCTGTCGGATCTCTGGATCTAGATTCCACCTCCACATATGGTTTAATACACTTGATCGGAAACCATCGTACTCCTGTGCCTGTAGAGACAGAAGCATAACCTCGACCCATTAGTAATAGTTCCCCTGGTCCCAACCACTCGTTAGTACCTGGTTCCCTATACCACACTTTGCCTTTGTTTTGCACATAGCTTGCTCCCTGTCAAACTGCCTCCCAATGTATTACAATTGGGGGTCGCTCCTTATCTCCTGCTAAAGTTAAATGGTTAAGTACATAAACAGCTTTTGCAAGTCTCTCAGAAGGTTCAGTCACCTCTCCCCCTTTTTGTTTTTGCAGAAGCTGTTTCAATGTACTATGAGCACGTTCCACAATCGCCTGACCCGTAGGCGAATGAGGAATCCCAGTGACACGTGTAATACCCCATAGTTGACAAAATTGACGAAAAATCTGTGAACAGTATGCTGGTCCATTATCTTAAGTTGTTGTGGAACCCCAAGACTTGCAAAGCAAGCAAGTAAATGTCATTTGACATGACGACCTGTTTCCCCAGTTTGTGCTGTTGCCCATATTACATGTGAAAACGTATCAACAGATACATGAACATATTTGTCCTAGTTTGGCCTAAACCAGGCCGATTTTCCTTTCAGTGATTTTTACTTTCAGCTAAGTCTCCTCTAAGTAACTGCACTTTCTGAAACTAACTGCATGTTTTGTAGACACTGTCTGCTTCCAGGACTGATAACGCTCAAAGTTTGTAGTTATCACTGAGGCACCGGTAGGGATGTTGTGCAGAAAGGCTCTTGCTGTACTTGTTCTTGAGAGAAACCAAGGTCACTGCTGAATTCCTCACTGCTTACGAGTGAAGAGCCGAAGGGGGGTCGCAGCTGCAGTGGGGAGCGGACAGGGCAGGTGACCCAAAATTGACCAACGAGGGTATTCCATCCCATACACGTCATTCTCAGTATAAAGCAGGGGGATCACGAGGGTCTCGCTCTCTTTCTGCTAGGGCCGGTGTCTGTTGGGGTCCGCGCGAGGAAGGAACTACAGCACGCCAATATGGTGCTCTAGTAGTTTCTTTATTTTGGTTAACACACACTTTTATAACCTACATACTCTCTTATGTAACGGTCACACACTAAGCTATTGGCTACAAGTATTGTCCATAATCTGGCTGCGTGCCACCTCTCCTGTTCTAATTGGATACTTACTATAAACTTAAGCAAGCCACATCCCTATGCTTTCTTGCTATCTCATGCTGTTACATAACAGTGTACTGGTATGTTCTCTCTATAACTTTCCCACGGTCCAGGCCCCTACATCTCCCCCTTTCTTTCTTAATATAAATGGCAATGGTTCTTGATATCATTCCCTGCAAAACCTTTTATAGTACAGAATACCAATACAAAATGAATAGCAATACTTGCACCAAGCCTTTTGCTAGGCTGGCTATCCACCCTCCAATTCCCAGACCACCCAACCAGTCATCCAAAAAACCCATGATGTTCCCGCATCTTCTGTTCTGGATTCAGATTCTGGAGTCACGGCCAGATGATACGTGCAAGGTGGTGATCACACCTCCTCAAGGCCTCTGGTGTTAGAATTGTCTGGTCCTGTAGCGTCGGCTGGTTCATCTAGCCACGGCTTCACCCATTTGGCCGGAACCCATTGGCAGTTATTTCCTGTGGAGACACAAGCATACCCTCTGCCCCAGGTTATTAATTGCTTTGTCCCTTCCTAAGTGCCTGATTCTGGGATAAATACCCTTACTGGTACGTTTGTATTACTGAAGTCTTTTTGATTTCCCTGCCCGTGAGCTACGGCAGGTGGTGTTTGCGAGTTCTGCTTAGGGTTTAGCCAATTTAATACAAACAATGTTTTATGTAGCGCATCCTGTGGTCCCATCTCCCCCTGTTTGTGAATAATTTCTAAATGCTCTTTTAATGTGCGATGTGCACGTTCCACAATTGCCTGCCCTGTAAAATTATATAGAATACCGCATACATGTGCAATACCCCATTTCTGCATAAATTCTGCAAGCGATTCAGATCAATAGGCAGGGCCATTATCAGTCTTAATTTGTTCTGGCTGGCCCATTACTGCAATAGCTTGCAACAGATGTTTTTAACAGCCTTAGCTGTCATGGAGGTCAGGGCTGTAGCCCACATGTGACCGGAGCAGGTGTCAATGGATACATGGATATATTTGAGTCTGCCAAAGGCAGCATATTCGGTGATGTCTGTTTGCCAAATCTGTCTGGGTTGGAGTCCCCTGGGATTTGCTCCCGCAATCTGTAACACAGGTATTCTAGCAGAATCGGGGCAAGAAGGTATAATCGCCCTTGCATCAGTCTTTGTCAATTGGAATTGCGATCGCAATGCTGCTGCAGATGGGTGAAAAAAATTGATGAGATTGTCGAGCCTCTGTTAATTCTGCCTGTGGGGATTCTGAAGGAAGGTGTCTTTGTTATCAAAGTATCCACCAGAGTGATTTAGCAGGGGCTCTGAATTCTTTGTCCAAGCCCCGTGCATCATTTTCTTCTCCCAGGTCTTGTGGATACTGAAGTAGGAGGTATTCACAATCCGGCAGGTGTCCACTTCCGGATTGTTTCCTCTTTGTGCTTTAGCTCTGCGGGAGTAAGTTCTGGTTCTGCTGGAGGAGCTTCCTGCTTCTCGATAGCCTGTCCGAGAGCCTCTAACCCGCCAGATATCGCCTGCGAGGCTTCATTGTAAGCGAGTTGCCGCGATGTTTCACTAGCTCCTCCATCTAGCCTCTCCATTCTTTTCAATAGTTCCTGCATTTGCTGTTCTTGTCACTGCAGCAACTCTCCCAAAGGCACGTTACTGTCCGCTTCAGGAGCGGTGTCTGACTCATTTGTTTCTACTTCCATGGGGAGGGGTACAGTTTCAGGATTCACCGGTGGCTGTTTGCCTCCGGCAGCCTCCGGAGGGGGTACCGAGACCCCAGATGTCACCTCCCGCCCCGCTGCATAAGGCATTAACGGGGTTACGGGGCTGTTGATTCTCCACCCCAAAACTCTTCCTCAATCACAGGGTAAACAGCTGGCACCGAGCCAGCGGGGGGGGAAGGGGGGGGCAGTGGAGGGAGCCGAACCGGCGGGGGGAGGGGGGGGGAGCGTATCAGAAAGTTCTCGTAGGGAGGGGCTGCCTCTACAGGGTACGCCGGTAACTGCTCTTTTTCTTCTGGTATTAGTGCTTTTTTGAGAGTGGATCGCACTTTCGCCTCAGAGGACATAGCCTCCAGCATATCCCTCGCTTTCTTCCAAGATTTAATTAGCTTTCTAGCCTTTTTATCTCCCACCATGACTAATTTCAAAAGTTCTTGTCCTAGATCGTCCCAGCAAGCTACAGAAAAGAACTGATCGGTGGTTTTTAGAAAACCTCTTCGCTGGCTCCATTCCAGCAAAGTTTCTACTTCTTTTCTTTTTATCTTAATCTCAGTTTGCACGGCTATCTGCAGAATACATTTCACTGCCGCCTTTTCCAGTGCAGATACTGCAGCCTCCATCCTGCCGTTAATCACGTAGACCTACAATTCCCCGTCTCTCTCGAACGGCTTCCCCGTCTCTCTCGGACGGCCTCCCCGCCTCACCTCCGCCGGCACAGCAGTTACCCTCGCGTCTTTCGTCTGGTCCCCCTTCTCCGATGCAACGATCACGTCGGGGTCACCATAATGTTGGGGTCCGCGCGAGGAAGGAACTACAGCACACCAATATGGTGCTCTAGTAGTTCCTTTATTTTGGTTAACACACACTTTTATAACCTACATACTCTCTTATGTAACGGTTACACACTAAGCTATTGGCTACAAGTATTGTCCATAACCTGGCTGCGTGCCACCTCTACTGTTCTAATTGGATACTTACTATAAACTTAAGCAAGCCACATCCCTATGCTTTCTTGCTATCTCATGCTGTTACATAACAGTGTACTGGTATGTTCTCTCTATAACTTTCCCACGGTCCAGGCCCCTACAGGTGTCCAAGGAGGACTCCGTCTGTTTTCCTGCTGCCCCCGATCCCGATCCGTGCGTTCCTGAATCCAGCTCTCGACCGTCGCTAGGCCCAGCCTGGGCCTTCCTGGAGCCTACCCTGCAGTGCCGGTGGTGACGTGGCTGACTTCAGGGGAGCTCAATCTTGGTTTTGTATATATATTTGTATATATTTGATTATCCCAAAATAATTATTATACTCTTTTTCATTATTATAGTTTATTAAAACTGTTTTAACTTTCCAACCCAGAAGTCTCTCTCCCTTTTCCCTTGCCCTTTGGGGGGGAAGGGGGGGATAACAGAGAGCATCTGCCGCAGGTTTAATAGCCGGCCCAGCTTTAAACCGTGACAATATTTGAGTCTTCCAAATTCCGCAATGTGAGTAACATCCATTTGCCACAGTTGCAACGCACTCAACCCTCGGGGATTTACCCCTATCCCAATTCCCATGCCAATTTTCTGACAACTAGGACAAGCACTAACTAATTTGCGTGCTTGTGCCATGGTGAGGTGAAATTGTTTCGCTAGCATTTTCGCTGATTGATGAAAGAATTGATGGGATAGGCGAGCTTGTTCAAATAGATTTGGTGATATTTGCGTATAGGACACAAGTGTGTCTGCTTTATTATTGCCAATGCTCAAACCTTGATCAAATTGATGACTACGAATGTGAGTAACAAAATAAGGTACCTCTCTGAGGTTTATTACCTGATGCAACTGTAGCAAAATGGTGTAAAGTCGCATATTTCTTATTGGTCGTATAAAAGCTCTTTCAATTCGATTTACAATGCCTGCTGCATAAAGAGAGTCTGTTACAATATTGACAGGTAAGTCCTTCCATTTTATAAATACCTGGTATATTGCAAAAAGTTCAAGTGTCTGCAATGAGTCCTCAGTTTGTCCTGAGAATTTGCAATGTTTCCATTGTCCACCCTCTTGCCAGGTAATAACTGCTGAGTGTGATTGCTTTCCTGCATCAATAAAAACAGTTAGTCCAGTCACAGGTATCTCTGATCTGATAGGTTTTTCTTCCCAATCCTGTTTGCAAATAAACTGTAGCTTTTTATCTTTTGGCAGATGTGTTAACAATTGTCCAGTAAAGTCCTGTAAGGCCATTTGAAAAAGAGTTGACTGATTTGTTAACCACTGTAGATATTCCTTCTTGATAGGTAAATAGATATAATCTGGGTCTAGTCCGGTAATGTCTGTAATTCTTTTACGCACTTTGACAAGCAATTGTGCTATTGCTTCCACTCTGGTACAAATTGTTGTTTTAGGATGAAAAGGTGGAAAAACCCATTCTATGATTTGCTGTTTAATGTCCGGCACCTGCACAGTCATTGCAGTAGAATTTGTAAGGTCAGAAACCAAAGAGTCCACTTGAGCATTGCCTTCTGCAATAAACTCAGGCAAATTAGTATGATTTCTTACATATAAAACATAAAACAATGCAGTTCGGATTTGAATTTCTTGCCACAGAGCTCGCAGCAATTCAAAAACACACTGATTACACGTATGCTTTATAACAGATCTATCCAATTGCTTTACAATGCCAGCTACATATGCTGAATCAGTAACCAAATTAAAGGGAATGGGAAAATTCTGAAATACTTCTAATACAGCTCGTAATTCTATCACCTGAGGTGAACCCTTTTGTTGTACTACCATAGATTCCCACTTGCCATCAGAATACCAGACAAGGCCTGCCTTGCCTGTGTTCCCAGATCTATCCGTAGAAATGGTAATTCCATCCACAGGAGTGTCTGCGCACAACACTCCTGTGGCAATTGGAAGTTCCGCACTCAATTTTATAACAGGATGGGAGGGCAAGTGGTAAACAACCTGTCCCGAGAAATTCTCCATGGCTGTTTGCAAAGCTATTAGCCATACACCACTCAAAATATTGAGCTGCAATAGGAACGGTTAGTGATGCAGGATCTCTGGCCACAAGCTCCCGACATCGCATCCGACCTTTGATGGTAATCTGTGCCAATAGCTCTGCAATCATGGGGACAGTTTTCTTTGTTCTTAAAGGTAGAAACAACCATTCAAATACATGTAACGAATTTTATCATTCTGAATTCCATTGACCAATTATTGCATACGGAATTTGCCTATCAAACAAAGTGATAATTTGTATTTCCTGATTCAAATCAATACGATATACAAATTTGGAATGTAGCCTGCTTTCTATTTCTGTAATCAGTTGCTGTACCTCTGCAGTAGTCTGTCGTGGTGCTGTTAAAGTTGTGTCCCCTGCTAACAATTGGAACATAGGCTGCAATTGTGACGACGTAAGCCCCAAGTACGGCCGCAGCCATAACTTGAGCCATATGTTCCACGCTTGCACTCGTTCCACAACAGCCATTTGCCACAGGTCCAAGGCTTGGTAGCCACGCAGGTTAACCCTGCGTGGAAACACCAGTCCTGCGCTCCCTGCGGTTCAGGCTGCAAGTTGACTGCTTAGGCCTGGAACTGGTTGGGAAGATTCATTTGTGTCAGCACACAGTTCCTCCCCGCATTCTTTCTCCAGTTTCCCTGCACTCTGCAGCTAGTTGTTATCAGCTGACCTTGAGCATTATACTGAGACCTGCACAGCTTCACAAAATGCCCCAGCTTCTCACAGCAATGACACATCAAAACAGAGTTATCTCTCCCACTCAGCTTCGACTTCTTAAGGCAGTTTTTCTTAAAGTGACCTTCCTGTTCGCATGCATAACAACGATGAACTACCTTAACTGCCGCCACAAAAGTTTTTGTTAAATGCTCCATCTGAAATGTGGTGGTTCCTACTTTCCCGCAAGCATCCATCAGCTCAGTTAAGGTGGGGCCACGATTCGCCATCCCTGCAACAACTTTCCTGCAGTCCTCATCTGTGTTGTCCCTCGCTAACTGTAACAACAACGCTTCTTTTACAATTTTCCAATCTAATGGTTGCCAAATATTTCTTCCCTTAGGACCCGCACCCACAATCACCGGATACGCTTGTGGAATTATAACTCCTTCTAATAACGCATCTCGAATGATCCCTTTCCATTTCACTCCTCCCTCACCTCCCCCCCCTTCCCCTGTATACGCGGGCGGACGCTGACCCTCTCCCTCACCTCCCACAATACCAGATGGATGCAAACCTCCCCCCCCGCCCTGATCTAAAGGTGGAGTAAGGATTTGCAAAGGAGGTTGAGGTGGCCCTAATACTTGTCCCGAACACAGAGGGGGGTTTTGGGGGAGACATAGTCACGTGTCCCGAGGCGTTGGCTGAACGGTGCTGCTGCAATTCTGTCTTTAATTCTTCCAGTCGTCTACCAAGCTCTGTCATGTCAAGTTCGTGTCCATTTCGTGATGGTAACAGTCCTTTAAGTCCTTGTGACTCTGGTACTGCTGACTCCGTAAATGGCGAATCCGGTAAAGGTGGATACAAAGCAGGTTTACCCTCCTTCTTGTCCTCCTGCTCAGTCTCATCCGTAGAGAGATCAATGAGAGGAGGAGGGGGTTTTGGCCAAGTCTCCTGTTCAGTGTCTGAATCAATTAGTCCAAATCGAGTTCGTGTTTTAGGGCGCACTACCGGTTCTGATGGATCTGCATCTATTTTACTCGCTCCCCGCTCCTCAGCTTTTTTCGGAGCCGTCCGTACCGACGGCGATAAAGGAGCTGCCACCGGTACAGCCACCGGGGCCATGGGAGGTGTTGGTCCTGCAAACAGTGAGGGGGTAGTAGACGTCTGCGGTCCTAAAGCCATAAAAGCTGTATGTGTGACTTCTCTCTCTGCTTTTATTCCTTTTAACGCTTCACTAACCAGCCTCCATGTAGCAGACAATTTAAAGACTTCCTTATCACCACTTGACACCGCATTCCAGAGAGAGTCACCAATCTTCTCCCATAAAGGCACTTCAAAGACATCATTAAAGGTTGTAAAATGTCCTTTATCTTTTGCCCAGAACAGTAACTGCTTTAACACAGCTTCATCGTATTTAATTCCTCTCTCAGAGAGTATATGTTGGAGGAGTTTCACCACTGCCACTTCTGTCTTGGTCAGGGTAGACCCCACGTAAACACGTCCGAGCCGCATCCCATGTCGCCCAGTCCTCCCGCGCAGCCCGTAGCAGCCACAAGATAACTCCCCATGTTTTTAATTCTTTGGCAGAACCCACTGCCATAGCTCGCTCAGCAAGCTTCATCGAGCACCGCTCCCAGGTATTCGGCTGTAAACAATCAGTCGGTCCTGCCTCCGCCCCCTCTTTAACGAGACGGTCCACACACTGGGCTACGTCTCGATTTCAAAGAAATCTTAAATTCCCTGCCCAGTAACAAAATCACCTTTATCAAGGCTTCCATGGCTTGCGAACCCACTCCGACCGCCTGCGGTCCGCCAGTCCAGCAATCACGTCGGGGTCATCATTTGCTGCCGCTTGTCTGCGGCAAGCTCCGTTCGGTTGCTGGCTGGCCTGAGGCTATCCGCACCCCAGGGCCATTGAGCACTGACACCAATGTGAGGATGCAACAAATGGCGTTTATTTAACTGCGCAACAGCCTTATATAGTCGTCTTGTCCCGTACGAACTCGCGCGATACTTGCACATCCTGCTCCTTTCGCCACGCCTACCTTCCGTTACAGCCCGAGATTTTCCGGTCGCCGTACCCTAATCTATCTACAGGGAATACATGTACTATTGAGAGAAAAAGAAAACACATCCTTTCAGTTAAGAATACTCTTTTTCAGTATATCTACGTACTTAAAAGACAGATTTTATGTGCTGAGAATGTTTCTCTGTATAATACATCCATGCCTCTGCAAGTACTTTGGCCCACATTCTGCACACACTTAACATTGCCCATCAGAATAGTCCCTCTGCTGCCAGGGAGGCTCCTTACATGTAAAGTTAAGGATGTACAGAAGTGCTTTCAATATCAGGGACTAAAACTTTCTACCCCAGGTTAATAGTCTTAATATTCACTTTAGTTAAAGCATCACTGATGTAGTAAAGGTATTTTTTCATAACATCTATCATTTTAATTAGTAAATAGAATTTTATGACTCTCTAATCTGATATTCCATCAAATAAATGTACAAAACCATGGAAGCAGAATCTTCATTTAAAAGTATAGGTTATATTGAACCATATCCACATCTTGCACCCCTTGAAAATTATTTTTTCCTAGAGTTTTAATGGAAAACACATCACCAAAACCAGCTGTTAACCACTGACAAAAAGGAGTTTTGTGTTTTATTTTGTAAGGGTTAGATCTTGTTCCAGAAACGCTGTTTATCAAAATAGTTCTGTACAGATATTTGGAGGATGTTTTGTCAAATACTAAGCATGTTATGCTGCTCAATATGTTTTCATGTGAAATGCTTTATGAAAATCTTGAGCCCTATATGTTGATATGTTTAAGCAGTTGTACTGACCAAAGTCACAATTGAATGGAAATGTTCTGCTTGATCTCAGGAGTTTATACGAGTCTGCCATTCAGTGCCAACTCCTCACCTTAATAAGCCACACACCTTGGAACACTTTGTGCTCAGCTACTGTCAAAACATATTTATTCTGTAAGTTTCCAAAACACCACAGAATGATCACCATCAACAAGAGGCAGCCATCTTCGAAAATATCCCTGAGAGCACCCACACAGAGCCATGAAAATTCTTCATGCAAGTAAACAACAACAAAGTCAAAAAACGCACTCAATTAAACCTCAGGCCTGCTTCATTATTTTCCCTTAACAGGGGAGCAGTTGAGCTTATTCACCTTGATACATGTAGAAAGTGCAGTTAAATCTCTACACAAATATTTACAGCAGAAGCTACTTTTCCACTGGTTAAGCTGGAGAACAGTATTACTCAAGTTCCTACTGAAACTACAGATAAAGATCTGCCTGAATTCTTTGCAATTAAACCACTTAACTATGGTCTGTTGCTTACTAGCGACCAACAAATATAACACACTCATCATACTTCCTAAGACAGAAAATAGTACCCGGCAGAGTGGGAAGGTGGGACTGCCACTTGCAGCTACACCACCTATGCAAATATCAGATCACACCTTTGCAGCTGGCCCAAAACAGCACACCAATGTTATTGGTATTGAATGCAATAACAGAATTAAATATCAACAGTGTATAATAAAACAGTCCAGTATTTAAATAAGGGCTATGCTACTGATGAAAACTACGTGGTCTGGAAGATCTTTAAGCAAGAATAGACCATATTAAGTAGCTGACCTTCTAGCTTTCCTTAGCAAACACGCACAATAAGCCTGAGGTGTTCCTCCTGCTCACAGCATTGCTGGTGTGTCAGTAGTAGACTGGACTCATAGCACACATCATCAGCACTAAGCCCCTCAGTAACGAACTCAAGGATTCCCAATCAACCCACAGATTACAAAGTCTCCTGAGCAATACTGGAATAGTCTGTGGCAACTCAATGGCAGCACACAAAGATAAAATGGGAGCATCTCTACTGCTTAGCTGGAAACACAGATGGATGTTCAGAAGTAGCCTGGTTAAAAGGACAGGACAACTGTGCCTTTTTTTAGGGTGACAGACTATTATGTCTCTCTTACCTGCCTGCCAGTCCCCCTCAACTTTGACACCTTCCTCCATTCTGACCACGAACACATTACTGAATTCTCTTCCTCACCTTCCCTTAGCATAACGTCTCGTAAAATAAAGCTACAAGTTTGTAGAGATTAATTTTCAAAAATAGAAATTAAAAGGTTGTTTTCCTGCTAGGTATTATGAGTAGTTTCCATACATTCGAAAGGGCTTCCCTTCTCACACATAATAGCTCCCTTCCACTCCCCACCTCCCAGAGATCCATATACCCCTGAAATAGCCTGTCTTCCACATCTGCATCCACTTTCCTCAGTCCTCTGTTTACAAAAAATGCATTAATTCACCATTCAAGAATTTCTCACTTGCAGCAGTCTGCCCTGCCCACATGTCCCAGACCACCACGTCACAGAACCCTTTCCATCTAGAGGTATCGCTAGACCTCTCACCCCCATACCATGCCCCAAACCCCAGTCCTTATTCAATTTAAGCCTCTGTCTTGTGGCATGATTGGAGAATCTACCCACCACAGGAAGGATGAGAACCAGTATCTGTAGGAGACAGATTTCTATGAAAATCTGTAGATTAATTTGAATCTCTGATCAATAATATAATTTAGCGTTATGATTGGACCTGGATTTAGGGTACAGGATATACTGACAGAGGACTTGGCCTATAAGGCTGGGATGGAGTATCCTGTTTTAAACCAAGCTTATATATCTCTGCTATCTGTAACACTACTGCTACCTAACCCAAATTGGTGCTATAGACGCAATACCAAAACATGAACAAACTCAATGTAATCCACTATCTTCAAATGGCACCAGCCATCATCCTAACCAAGAAGCCCTCTACAAAGTTCTTTAATCCTTGTTCTGCTCCTAGACACAACTGCAAGTCTAATTTACTTAAGGCAAATTTACTACTGGAGCTACTAAATACCACCAGTGTCTTCATTTAGCCTGCACCCAGGGCTAAACAATAACAGTTTTTCTCTCACCCAATAACTCTTCCCCAAATGAGGAAGGGAATTAGGAAAAGGAGAGGGAGACTTGTAGGAAAAAGTTAACCAGATTTAATGAAATGAAGAAAATCAATATAAATGACAACACAAAACAGACAAAAGTATACTTATCCACAGATCACTGGCAAGTTGCTCTAGGAATCACCACAAGAAAGAGTGAGAAGCAGCAAGGAGAACAGAAAAAGGCCCACCACTTCCTAGCAAACCCTCTCTTTTATAGTGAGCTTGATGTCAATGATATAGAATACACCTGTGGGATAGCCAGGTTCAGCTGCCCTGGATTTAACTGCTAAGGGCCTTGATCACCATGGCTGGCCACAAACTGAAACAAAATCCCAAAGAAACCAGGACAGGATTCCACCCCTTATTCTATATCATTTACATCAAGTCACTACTATTTTCCCCATCCCTCAACATAAACACACATCTGCATAGGTGGACAATTCCATGGGACCTGATGAGGTGCATCCACGGGTCCTGAGGGAAGTGGCGGATGAAGTTGCTAAGCCACTATCCATCATTTTTGAGAAGCCGTGGCAGTCTGGTGAAGTTCCCACTGACTGGAAAAGGAAAAAATTAACCCACATCTTCAAGAAGGGAAAAAAGGAAGACCCAGGGAACTACAGGCCGGTCCTGTTTAACATCTTTGTCGGCGACATGGAGAATGGGATTGAGTGCGCCCTCAGCAAGTTTGCTGATGACACCAAGCTGTGTGGTGCGGTCAACACGCTGTAGGGAAGGGATGACATCCAGAGGGACCTTGACAGGTTTGAGAAGTGAGCCTGTGCAAACCACATGAAATTCAACAAGGCCAAGTGCAAGGTCCTGCATGTGGGTCAGGGCAATCACAAGCACAAATACAGGCTGGGTAGAGAATGGATTGAGAGCAGCCCTGAGAAGAAGGACTTGGGGGTGATGGTTGAGAAGCTCAACATGAGACAGCAGTGTGCACTTGCAGCCCAGAAGGCCAACCATATCCTGGGCTGCATCAAAAGCAGCATGGCCAGCAGGTCAAGGGAGGTGATTCTGCCCCTCTACTCCACTCTCGTGAGACCCCACCTGGAGTACTGCATTCAGCTCTGGGGCCCCCAACATAAGAAGGACATGGAGCTGTTGGAGCAAGTCCAGAGGAGGGCCACAAAGATGATCAGAGGGCTGGAGCACCTCTCCTATGAAGACAGGCTGAGAGAGTTGGGGCTGTTCAGCCTGGAAAAGAGAAGGCTCTGGGGAGACCCCACATCAGCCTTCCAGTACCTGACAGGGGCCTACAGGAAAGCAGGAGAGGGACTTTTTACAAGGGCAAGAAGTGACAGGATGAGGGGGAATAGTTTTAAACTGAAAGAGTGTAGACTTAGATTAGACATTAGGAAGAAATTTTTACTAAGAGGATGGTGAGACACTGGAACAGGTTGCCCAGAGAAATTAGGGATGCCCCTTCCCTGGCAGTGTTCAAGGCCAGGTTGGATAAGGCTTTGAACAACATGGTATAGAGGAAAGGTGTCCCTGCCTGTGGCAGGGGGGTTGGAACGAGATGAGCTTTAAGGTCCCTTCCAACCCAAACCATTCTATGATTCTATATAAACACAGATATTCTCTCCAGTCCATGGGGCATTTTTTCAAGAAGTTCATTGAATCAATTCAGTCCAAATCCATGGGTTCCATTCCTCAGAATATTTCTCAGGGCAGGAAAAAATGTTGGTGTGGGATCCACTCAGTTATTGGCTATTCTCGCCCAGAATTAAATCTCCTTGGGGTACACATTTAACTTCCCCATCCTCCTGCATCATCCACCAGGTGCACCCAGGTCCTTGAGCAAAAGCAATCCCATGAATGGGTCTGCCTTTGCTTGGGGCAGGAGTAATCCAAACTGTTTTCCCCAACATATTTCTCACATGAACCACAGGGACTTTATCCCCCTCTACAGTGCACAACAGTTCAGATTAAGCAGGACCAACCCGACTGACAGATCCCCTGGTATTAACTAACCAGGTGGCTTTTGCTAAGTGTTCATCCCAGTTTTTGAAAGTCCCATCACCCATTGCTTTCAGTGTTGTCTTCAACAGTCCATTACATCATTCCACTTTCCCAGCAGCTGGTGCATGGTAGGGGATGTGATATATCCCTTCAACACCATGCTCTTTAGCCCAGGTGTCTATGAGGCTATTTCAGAAATGAGTCCCTTTGTCTGACTCTATTCTTTCCAGAGTACCATGTCACCACAAAATTTGCCTTTTAAGGCCCATATTAGTGTTATGGGTGGTGGCATGAGGCACAGGGTATGTTTCCAACCAGCCGGTACTTGCTTCCACCATCATGAGCACATAGCACTTGCCTTGGCAGGTTCGTGGTAGCAAGATGTAATCAATTTGCTAGGCCTCTCCATACTTAGATTTTAGCCATCATCCTCCCTACCACAGGTGTTTCAGTCATTTGGCTTGTTTAATTGCAGCACAAGTGTTACATTCGTGGATGACCTGTGAGATGGTGTCCATGGTCAAATCCACCCCTCGATCACAGACCCATTTGTATGTTGCATCTCTGCCCTGATGGCCTGATATATTACAGGCCCACCGAGCTAAAAATAATTCACCTTTATGCTGCCAGTCCAGGTACACTTGAATCTTAGCAGCTTGATCCACCTGCTGGTTGTTTTGATGTTCCTCAGAGGCTCTGCTCTTGGGTACGTGGGCATCTATGTGACATACGTTCACAACCAGCTTCTCTAATAGGGTAGCAATATCCTGCCATAATTCTGCTGCCCAGATGGGTTTGCCCCTGCACTGCCAGTTGTTTTTCTTCCAGTGCTTCAGCCATCCCCACAGGGCATTTGCTACCATCCACACATCAGTATACAGGTAGAGTACTGGCCATTTTTCTTGCTCAGCAATATCTAGAGCCAGCTGGATGGCTTTTACTTCTGCATACTGACTCAACTCACCTTCTCCCTCAGCTGCTTCTGCCACTCATTGCATAGGACTCCACACAGCAGCTTTTCACCTTCACTGCTTGCCTGCAATGCAGCAAGATCCATTGGTGAACAAGGCATGATGCTTCTCCTTCTCTGATAGTCTATTGTATGGTAGGGCCTCTTCAGTGTGCATGACCTCCTCCTCTGGCACCATTCAAAAATCTTTGCTTTTGGGCCAGTCCATGATTACTTCCAGAATTCCTGTGTGATTAAGGTTCCCTATTCAGGCCCACTGAGTAATCAATACAACCCACTTACTTAATGTAGCATCAGTTGCATGATATGTAGAGGGGATGTTCCCTTTAAACATCCAGTTCAACACTGGCAATCGGGGTGCCAGGAGGAGCTCCAGAGGCTCCAAGTAGGACCATTCTCCCTGTCTGCGGTATAGAGGACATACTTTACTTCTGGTCCCATCCAGACTGGTCCAAGGGCCACTGCATGAACTATCATCTCTTGTTTAATTTGCTCAAAAGCCTGTTGTTGCTCAGGGCCCCATTTAAAGTCATTCTTCTTCCGAGTCACTTCATAGAGAGGGCTTACAATCTGACTGTAATGAGGAATGTGCATCCTCCAGAAGCCTACTACGCCTAGGAAAGGCTATGTCTCCTTTGTTAGTTGGCGGAGACATGGCTGTTATTTTGTTGATCACATCCATCGGGATCTGACAGCGGCCATCTTGCCACTTGATCCCTAAAAACTGGATCTCTTTTGCAGGTCCCTTGACCTTAGCGTGTTTGATGGCAAAACCAGCTTCTAGAAGGATTTGAATGACTTTTTCCCCCTTTCTCAAAAACTTCCCCTGCTGTATTACCCCATACAATGATGTCATCAATGTACTGCAGGTGTTCCAGAGCTCCACCCTTCTCCAGTGCAGTCTGGACCAATCCATGCAAATGGTGGGGCTATGTTACCACCCCTGGGGAAATCAATTCCACATGTACTGGATTTCCCTCCAGGTGAAGGCAAACTCTTGCCTACACTCCACTGCCAATGGAATGGCAAAAAACACATTTGCAATGTCAATCATGGTATACCACTTCACTGCTTTTGACTCTAGTTCATAATGGAGTTCTAACATGTCCAGTACAGCAGCAGTCAGCAGTGGTGTTACTTTGTTCAGGCCACTGTAGTCCACAGTTAGTCTCCATTCTCCACTGGACTTTTGCCCTGGCCCTATGGGACTGCTGAAGGGGGAGGGTGTTTTGCTGATCACTCCTTGGTTCTCCAGTTGATGGATCAGCTCATGGATAAGGATCCGTGAGTCTGTTAGTCTGATATTGTCGTCGGTGGACCTTTCTAGTAGCAATAGGCACCTTTTGCTCCTCGCCCCTCAGCAGCCCCACAATAGAAGGGTCTCTGACTCGCAAGCTGGATAGTTTAAACCATTTCACTAAGCAACAATGAATATATGTAAAAACCAATAGGTGGCACGCCCTATACTGCTGTATCTCTGATGTGCCAGGCCATCAAACCCACACAGTCCAAACAACACAGTTGTCCCTATCCTCCACCTGGCTGGAGGCAGGGCCCCTCCAATCCTGAACATAGTGGTTGTTATTGACATCTCAGTTCGAGCAGCTCACATAGATTTGATCCCCATTATTCACATTTGGTAAATAGGGATCCAAAGCCCATCTACGCTATCTGTAGAGCTTTCCATTAGAAAATGGAGCAACAAATCTCCTGGAAGAAGCCCCATTCCTATTCGGTTCACCTTGCAACTCATGTATGCATGTCCGTAAAGCTGAGGTATGTTTTTCATCCCATTTCCTCATGTCTTCTCCATGGCCATGCAAGAAAAGCCACAGGGCACCTCATGATGTGTACCATCCATCCTTGGCAGGTCCTGCAAGGGAACACTGTCTCCTGATGGCCGAGACATTCTTCGGTGCAGGTGGGGAGCAGGGTCTGTCCTACATTTGGGACAATTTGTCCAACATCTTACCGAGCATTTCTGTGGATTTGTCAGACTGTTTTTCCTTAGCTGGGATGCTGGCCCCTGTGGAGAAAACGAGATTGTCTGCATATTGCTGCATACAATTATCTATGTCACCCACTGTTGGTGCATCGGCAACTGCCCAGCTAAATAACACTAATGAGTTACCATATGACAGTGGCGCAGTCTGTACCCACTTGCGCCACAGAGGTCCAGTAACTTTGAGCGCATCTGGATCTAGTGGTGTCTGCAGGTCATCCAGGTCATCAAAAGTCATCTCCCACACAGCTGTTTCCCTCAGATTCTTAACTCCTCTCTCAATGGTTGTCCACTTGCCTGGGTGGTATATGACATCAGCCCTAAAGGGATACCTGTTCTTCATGCTTTGCAGGAGTCACCACCAGAGAGTGGCTCTGCACCACTTGCAAGACCCCAATCGATAGCTGCTTCTCTAGACTGGTCCCAGCTGCTTGGCTTCACTACCATCTAACTTGAGACCATCGGCTTCATTATCCCAGCAGCAGAGCAGCCAAGTAACAAGCTGCTCGCCTTCCTGACAGCTGTAATCTCTACATATGTCTCGCAACTCACTCAGGGATAGAGATCAAGTGGTCACCTCTGGCTCATCCTTCTCTGATGTCCCTGGTCAGCCATCACAACCTGCTCTTTTTGGGGTTTTCATCTTCTGTACAGGGGCAACTGATACCAGCACTGGTTGAGTCCCTAGGTTAGCCACATCACCCATCACTGGGGGCTGATTAGCTGCAGCCCTTGTTGCCAAGGTCTGGGTCATCACAGCAAGTGCTTCCTATAGTTGGGTAATCACACTGCCCAGTGCAGAGATCTGAATAGCCTCTGGGGTAGCCAGGATGCCTGCTGTAGGGACTGGCAGGGTCTGAGTATCTGTGATTCCAGTTGTGGGGACCGGGGCAGCTGCAGTGCCTGTTACAGTGGTTGCAGCAGCTGTGCCATATCTGCCCTTATACTGATATTAAAGCAAAAGCAAGAACTGAAAAACATTCAGAAGGCATGACAATATGAGCATGGTGGTCAAAATATCCCACAGGTATTCAAAATTTTCAAGAGCCAGTGAGATCAGCTTTGAGGGAAAAAACATACAGGTCACTCAGTCCCATTCCATAGAAATCAGGAATGGTCCCAGTTCCAAACAAATTTATAATACCATAAAGCAATGCCCAACTACATAGCAGAGTAATACCTCTAAGTCCATGCCCAGAAGTAACAAACTGCACAAAACCAGTAACAAACAACAGCCAAACCACACATTTGATTAGCCATCCCAAAAGTGACTGTAAAACCAAACACCAGAGAATGCCACCCAATGGCCCTGCTACTGCCACCAACATGATGAATACTTGTACCAAAAAAACAGTCAAATCTCTGAAAACTTGAACCCTCAAAGACTCTTAAACCAAAAGTCTATGCTTCTCCCACATGACCTATTTACATTAGGCCCCAAATAAACTGTCTTCACTTAGCCTGCACCCCAGGGCTAAACAAGAGCAGCTTGTTTCTTACCCAATATCTCTTCCCCAAATGAGGAAGGGAATTAGGAAAAGGAGAGGGAGACTTGTATGATGAAGTTAAACAGATTTAACAAAATGAAGAAATCAACATAAATGACAGTGCAAAACATACAAAAGTATACTTATCCACAGATCACTAGCAAGTTACTCCAGAAATCACAATGAGAACAAGACAAGAAGTAAGAACCCCCACCTCTTCTTACCAAGCCCTCTCTTTTATAGTGAGCTTGATGTTAATGATATATAATACACCTGTGGGACAGCCAGGGTCAGCTGCCCTGGATTTAACTGCTAATGTCCTTGATCACCATGGCTGGCCACAAACTGAAACCAAATCCTAATGAAAGCAGGACAACCAGACCTTTCCACTGTTAGGCCTTGTTCTAGACCTGTTGGCTTTACCAGATCTGGAAACCAACTTAAGTCTAAATCCCCTGCTTTCTGATCCCAAACACCAACAGTTACTCAAAGACAACTTTGAGGAACTAGAAGAATAGAGGAAACTGTTAAGTTTGCTTTTCCCCTCCCCCCATAACTATTAAAATCCAATCTCTTATCATATTATCAAATTAGAGTCACTGTTGTTATCTGATCCATACTTTCTTTACTCTCTAGTATTGTCAGAAAGGATTTATTCTCTCTCAGTATAATCTATTTTTATTTTTTAAAGATATTTATCTCTATCTATAAGGGTGGAATTCATCTGCCCTGTTTCAGCATTTGAAGTTAACTGCCAGTCAGTCACCTTCAGCTTCCTTTGTAGTCAATGGAAATAATTAGGCACCTTGGGAGGCTGATTCAACTCATTCTAAGATACTTATCTAACACAAGGCATATGAATGGCCCTCTGAGGCTGTATATTTCTTTCCATTAGTTATAGAGATTCAAAGGGAAAAATTTAGAATTAAATGTTTAATTGTAGATGTTAAATTAAGCAAAATTAATCTACCTAAACTACTGTTGCTGTTGAGATTTCCTCTTTAACTACATTGCAACACTTCAGCATTTTAATATAAGATTCATATGGAAGGCAAACACATGCAAGCTACTGTAGCCATTGCCATTAAGTGATGAAGAACAATAAAAATAAATTCCTACTGGCAAAGTGGGAGTGTACTTCACAGATATCCTATTGTTTATAACAAAGGCTTTCTCATTTAAAAGCACCGAGTACTACCTTTTATTAAACATTTTTCTTGAGATGTCTGGGGTTTTTTTTGTTGTTTTTTTGGGGGGGTGTTTGTTTTTTTTTTTTACTATAACATTAACATGCTCAGCAGACACAGAAGCAGCCAACTGATTGAGTAACATTCTAAAATGGTCAATGGTAACCCTTATTCTTGTTATAACCAAAAGAATAAACAGGCATCACTAAGCAGCAGAGAAGTCAGTATTTTATTCAAATACATCCAAAAAAATCCCATACATGCAAAACATGGCATGCTGTACAAAAAAAACCATATGTTGAAATCATCAACTGTTGAATTTCTTCCCAGTTTAACACTGTCACAAGAACTTAGCTGCTGCCCGTTGCAAGATTCTACAGTCATGACAATATCTAGAAATTATAACCTCATCTAAATAGAAGGAAAACCACATTTGGTACAGGGGATAGAAACAACAGCCCCTCTAACACAGCATGGCTGTTCAGCTTGATGGTGTAGATACACACCCCTCCATTAGTTTGGCCCAGCAGTGCTGAAGTCAATAGGAATTCTGTGAATCATTTCACTGGAAACAGATTCTGTGATAACATGGACCTCTGAAAGGCAGGAGGCAGTCCTTCCTGTATGAGTAAATACATAACATTGACACAAGCATAAAGCGCAAAGAAAGAAAAGATGTTTGATTATAACCGAGCTCCTTCAAAATGGGAAACAGAAAACATACCTTACAGCTTCTTGCACATTTCCTTTTCTAGCCAGAGGATGTCTCTTCTTTGAAGAAAACTGTCCAAATCCTTCTCATGCTAACTCTTCCTATGGCTGAAAAGATTGTATTAAGTTGTTAGGAAAAATAAGATTAATAAATTCTTCAACTGGGACAATTTAAACCATCTATCAAACTACATGTCAAGGTCCATTCGTATCTCTCAAATGATACAAAAATCGGTACTCTCCAAACCCCCTTGCTTTCTAACTTTCCTCACTGAAGTGGGAAGCTAGGTGCGGCTGGGTAAGGAGTCCGAAAGAAAACTCAATAACACCAGAGTGTTATTAAGCAGGCATTCTTTATTGCGATGCTGGGCAGCACTGGGGATTATCCACCATGAGTGCTCCACCGATGTGGCAAACTTTCAGAGACTATATACCATAAAGTTATACATAAACATAGGATTTACGGGAACTCATTTACATAACCATGAGATATGCAAATGTCCACTCCACATGCACAGTCATCTTCCCTGCTGGTGGTCGGGGGGTCTTCAGATGAAGGCTTGTAGTCTTCCTCACTGTGTCCGCTGACTGGCCTTTGCTTCTGCACAAACTCAGTCCTGGGATCACGTAGGCCATGTAGGCCATGTCCTTTGAGGCTGTTGTTGCAATTCCCTTATCTTTATGTTCCCGTGCATCCACCCCTCCCAAGGCCCAGCCATATGAAGTGAGATTGTCCCAGAGCCTCCCTATCCCACAGCCATTACAGCTATCTGAATTGCAAAGGCTTCTCCTTTGTTCAGTTGAGGCCCAGGATAGTTGAGCAATCAAGGCACTCACAAAGCCCTCCCTGTTCTTGTGGCCCCAACCCTTTCACAAATTTACAGGACAATGTACTCTGTGATTTAAACTTTATTTCATAAGCTCATTAAGAAATATAATAAACACACACAACAAACAGGGGCTCAATCCCCTTTTGCCCAGACTAGTCTATCACATGAATTCACTTATTCACCAGTCAAGTCATAAGGTTTTATAACATAACCTGTAACTATTAATATCGTGCTCCTATGAGAAAAGAATTACTTAGCCGATGGTGAGAGTGCTCATCCTTTCTCCTCCATCACAGTGCGGGCGTCCCTTGTCACACCAGGAAACACGAAAACCTCAGCAGTCCAGCTGCTGTTGGATCTGCTTCAAAAGCTTTTTGGGTAAGCTGATGTTTTATAACTTGCAGCTTGGAGGTTTGGTCTACACCATTTCCATAAGTTAGTGGAACTAACTGAGGAAACTGCCAGACAAAAGATAATGTCTGACAGAGACAGCAATTTGCAGGTGATCATGGCTGCATAATGGCCCTTTAGCTCTTCCTGGCCACCTGTCCTGCTTCTCTCGAGTTGACCTAATGGCACTGCTCCCAGCATACATCAGGCCTTAGCATGAGCTGGGTTAGCCAAAATCTAAGCAGGAGTTGAGTGAACAGTTACAACCGTATCTTAATCAAATGCATATTCAGTAAGCATTTAAGATCTATTACTGAATTGAATTAATAAAAATGTAGCATGGTGATGTTTAAATTTTAATATATTGTCCTGGTTTGGCCCAAACCAGGCCAATTAGTCTTAGAGAAACCAAGGTCACTGCTAAATTCCTCACTGCTTATGAGTGAAGAGCTGAAGGGGGGTCACACCTGCAGGGAGGAGCAGACAGGGCAGGTGACCCAAGATTGACCAACGAGGTATTCCATCCCATACATGTCATTCTCACTTTCCTATTTATCACTAACCCACTGCCTCCTGGAGGTGGGGCCCAGGAGGGAGGGGCCCTCCTGTCTCCCACTGATTGGTACCAGCTTTGCCAATTCTCCAGTTAAAAGCCTGCAGGTGTGATGGTAGGGGGAGCTACTGCATTTTCCCTTCTACCTGTGCTGGGGGGAGCAACTCTGCCGGAGGAGGATTTCCAAGCTCTAGATCTCAGTTTTGTATATATTTGTATATATTTGATTATTTCTATTATTATGGTTATTATACTCAGAACAACAGGTGCCAATTGCTACTACCACGGTGCACCGACGACAATATCGTACCAATCGAGACTCCCTGATCCCCATTCATAAACTGATTAGACAATTAGAAAATCAAGGAGTGATTAGCAAGACGCGCTCACCCTTTAATAGTCCTATATGGCCAGTGCAAAAGTCTGATGGAGGATGGAGATTAACTGTGGACTATCGTGGCCTAAATGAAGTTACGCCACCGCTGAGTGCTGCTGTGCCAGACATGCTAGAACTTCAATAGGAACTGGAGTCAAAGGCAGCCAAGTGGTATGCCACCATAGACATTGCTAATGCATTTTTCTCTATTCCCTTGGCACGAAAGTGCAGGCCACAGTTTGCTTTTACCTGGAGAGGTATCCAGTATACCTGGAATCGACTGCCCCAGGGGTGGAAACACAGTCCTACTATTTGCCATGGACTGATCCAGACTGCACTAGAAAAGGGTGGAGCTCCAGAACATTTGCAATACACTGATGACATCATTGTGTGGGGAGATACAGCAGCAGAAGTTTTTGACAAAGGGGAGAAAATAATCCAAATTCTTCTGAAAGCTGGTTTTGCCATAAAAAGAGGCAAGGTCAAGGGACCTGCCCGGGAGATCCAGTTTTTAGGGATTAAATGGCAAGATGGACGTCGCCAGATCCCGATAGAGGTGATCAACAAAATAACAGCTATGTCCCCACCAACTAACAAAAAGGAAACACAAGCCTTCTTAGGTGTTGTGGGTTTCTGTAGAATGCATATTCCAGATTACAGCCAGATTGTACGCCCTCTTTATCAGGTGACCAGAAAGAAGAATGATTTTCAGTGGGGCCCTGAACAACAACAGGCTTTTGAACAGATTAAACAAGAGATTGTGCATGCAGTAGCCCTTGGACCAGTCCGTACGGGACAAGATGTTAAAAATGTGCTCTACACCTCAGCTGGGGACAATGGTCCTACCTGGAGCCTCTGGCAGAAAGTACCAGGGGAGACTCGAGGTCGACCCCTAGGATTTTGGAGTCGAGGATACAAGGGTTCCGAGGCCAATTACACCCCAACTGAAAAAGAGATACTGGCAGCATATGAAGGAGTTAGAGCTGCTTCAGAGGTAATTGGTACTGAAGCACAACTTCTCCTAGCACCTCGATTACCAGTACTAGGCTGGATGTTCAAGGGTAAGGTTCCCACTACCCATCATGCAACTGATGCTACATGGAGTAAATGAATTGCATTAATTACACAGAGGGCTCGAATAGGAAACCCTAATCGCCCAGGAATCTTAGAAGTGATCATGGACTGGCCAGAAGGCAAAGACTTCGGAATGCCACCAGAAAAGGAGGTGACACGTGCTGAAGAAGCCCCACCATTTAATGAACTACCAGAGGATGAGAAGCAGTATGCCCTGTTCACCGATGGATCCTGCTGTCTTGTAGGAAAGCATCGGAAGTGGAAAGCTGCTGTATGGAGTCCTATACGATGAGTCACAGAAGCCACAGAAGGACAAGGTGAATCAAGTCAATTCGCAGAGGTAAAAGCCATCCAGCTGGCTTTAGGCATTGCTGAACGAGAAAAGTGGCCAAGGCTGTATCTTTATACTGACTCATGGATGGTAGCAAATGCCTTGTGGGGGTGGTTAAAGCAGTGGAAGCGAAGCAACTGGCAGCGCAAAGGGAAACCTATTTGGGCTGCTAAATTGTGGCAAGATATTGCTGCTCGGCTAGAGAAACTAGTCGTGAAGGCACGTCATGTAGATGCTCACGTACCTAAAAGTCGGGCAACTGAGGAACATCGAAACAACCAACAAGCGGATCAAGCTGCTAAAGTGTTCCAAATAGATTTGGACTGGGAACACAAAGGTGAACTATTTTTAGCTCGGTGGGCTCATGACACTTCAGGTCATCAAGGGAGAGATGCAACATACCGATGGGCTCGTGACTGAGGGGTGGTCTTAACCATGGACTCTATTGCACAGGTTATCCATGATTGTGAAACATGCGCCACAATTAAACAAGCCAAACGGTTAAAACCTTTGTGGTATGGGGGGCGGTGGTTGAAATATAAATATGGGGAAGCCTGGCAAATTGACTATATCACACTCCCTCAAACCCGCCAGGGTAAACGTTATGTGCTTACCATGGTGGAGGCGACCACCGGATGGCTGGAAACATACTCTGTGCCCCATGCCACTGCCCGGAACACCATTCTGGGCCTTGAAAAGCAAATCTTGTGGTGACACGACACACCAGAGAGAATTGAGTCGGACAATGGGACTCATTTCAAAAACAGTCTCATAGATAACTGGGCCAAAGAGCATGGCATCGAATGGGTATACCACATCCCCTATCATGCACCAGCCTCTGGGAAAATTGAACGGTATAATGGGCTGTTAAAAACTACCCTGAAAGTAATGGGGGGTGGAACCTTTAAAAACTGGGATAAGCATCTGGCACAAGCTACCTGGTTAGTTAATTATAATTCTTTTGAATATTCAGTAGATGTTAAAAAGTGTATTTTTTTGTGTGTGTGCATGCACACACAGATCTAAAAATTCCCACATATACAAAAATATATTCAGGAAGAATCTTGCAAAAATTAATGAAATCTCAGTAATGTAAGTACAACATGGTAAATAAGTCTTTGAAAGGGACAATTAATTTCTGCAAAGACTTTACATGTCCTGTTAAGTATGATCTGAGCTAAGTAATTTTTCTACAGTATACTTTCTATTGCAAAAATCACTATGCTTCTCAAGCAACATTATTTCCTTTAAAAATGTGGTATTTTGAAAATAGAAATACGATATGAAAAATGCAAAGATGATTGATTTCAAAATGTTTCACTTGTCTACAAACATATTATTCAATATGTTTTTGTCATGCAAAATGTTATCAAAATCAAGTAGAAATAATGTGTTCCAAATCCTGAATTCTCTGGGAATTCTTCAGTTGACCATTTTTTCCAGTCCAGTTAGGAGGCAGCCATCTCTACTATGTCTCCAAGACAATGAAAAGAGTGTAGTCCCAGCACAGAGCACAAAGAAACAGCCTGACTCTGTTTCTCTGAATTGCCCATGTGTGGAGCCAACAGCCATTTTCCCCCTAAAGAACGATGAAAACTAGGCAAACAAATTTCCTAAGTTACACCTCTAAGTTAACACAGTGGGAATACCCACCACAGCATCTAAAATCCAAAAAGAATAAAAAGGGAGACTCAGGCAATGCTGTCCTGAAAAATTGGTTCACTAAGAACATACTTTAAATGGCAGGCCATAATAATTAGGAAAAACAAACTGATTCACTTTATCAGATTACCCTTACTAGGACAGAAAAGGCTAAATGTAATATACTTCAGACGTACCTATTTCCAACTCCCACCATTTTACTTTCAGTGGTGTCTGTAGTATAGCACTTAAAATAAGTAAAGGCCAGTTTCAGTCTCAGCTGAATATTCTTTCTTCTGGTAAAACATTTAATAATAATTAAGCATTCAGGGGCTTGTTTGGTATAGCATTTCCTTTCATCTAATCAGAAAGTGTTTAACCCATTCACCTATGAAAGCAACATGAAAGTTTCTACTGATTTCATTTGACTACAAATCAGATGCCAGGTCTATCACACAAGCACAAAATAATAATCCATCTCTGCTTCATAGGAAACTTCCTCATAGGAAAAGTAATCCTAATGAAAATAAAGACTTCTGATAACAGAGAACAATTCACACTAACTGTAAGATAAATAATGTTAATGAATAAGGATTGAAATAGATTTTTTTTAAAAATCTCTTTCTTTTGCAGTTAAAATAAAAGCTCATTAATTACTGGGAAAATGTAGACATTCACTTGTATAATTATGAAATACAGTAACATGAAAGCAGTTGTTAGAATGTAGTTAAGCATGTTAACATTACATTTGTTCATATTTTTTTTTAAAATCAACTCTTGGCTTTCTTCTCCAAAAATGTGGATGAAAGAACAACTTAGGTCATTGTTTTTTCAATTTACAAAAGAAAAATAACTTCAATTCTTTTTCTTTTGTAGGGTCCCCCACTGCTTAAAAAACAAAACCAAAGCAAACCCAACACAATAAATAACACTAGTTCTTAAAACAGTATGGCAACTGAAACCGTTGGGGCCCCAAGAACAAGGAGGGCATTGTAAATACCTTAATTACTCAACTATCCTGGGTGCTTAACTAAACAAAGAAAAGCCTTTGCAATTTGGAGAGCGGTAATGGCTGTAAGATAAGGAGGCTGGGGATGTTCTCACTTCAGATGGCTGGGCCTTGGGATGGGCTGATGCACGGGAACATAGAGATAAGGGAGTTGCAACAGCTGCCTCGAACGTGATTCCAGGACTGAGTTTATGTAAGATACAGTGAGGAAGACTACAAACTGTCATCTGAAGACACCCCCCCCCCAACGCCCACCAGGGAAGATGATTCTGCATGCAGACATTTGCATATCTTATGGTTATGTAAATGAGTTCTTGGAAATTCTATGACTATGTATGACTTTATGGTATATAGTCTCTGAAAATCTGCCAAATCGGGGGAACGCTCATGGTGGATAATCCCTAGTGCTACAATAAAGTATGCCTGCTTAATAACACTCTAGTGTTATTGAGTTTCTTTCAGACTCTTTACCCAGCTGCACCTAGCTTCCCACTTCAGTGAGGAAAGTTAGAAAGCAAGGGGGTTTGGAGAGTACCGATTTTTGTATCAGTTTTGGCGAGCCAGCCAGGAGCCTCTCTGTCCGGCTGCAGGACTCCTGGGTCGGAGACTCCCTTGGCTGGCCCCGGAGACGTCTCTGGAGGGACTCCCCCATTCAGTGGATCCGAGTGGGGACAGACAAGGACCACTGGTAAGAAAAGGCATTCTTTCTGTTTTTGTTTTGGGACCGGTCATTTGGAGCTACTCATAAATCGTGGTTCGTAAGAACCCTGCCGGGTGGCATACATTTGCATGTACGATTTGTATTAATCTTCTGGTTAGTGCGATCGTTTGTTTGTGCATTTGTTTGGTTTACATATTGTCACGGTTTAAAGCTGGACTGGCTATTAAACCTGTGGCAGACGCTCTTTGTTAACCCTCCCCCCCCACCTGAAGGGAAAGGGAAAAGGGAGAGAGACTTATGGGTTGGAAAGTTAAAGCAGTTTTAATAAACTATAATAATGAAAAAAAAAAGGTATAATAATAATAATATTGGAATAATCACATATATACAAACATATACAAAACCAATATCGAGCTCCCCTGATGTCAGCCATATCACCACCGGCACTGCAGGGCAGGCTCCGGGAAGGCCCAGGCTGGGCCCAGCGACGGTCGAGAACTGGATTCAGGGATGCACGGATCGGGATCGGGGGCAGCAGGAAAACGGACAGAGTCCTTCTTGGACACTGGCCAAAGGCTCAAGCCGCAGAAGCAGCCCGAAGCAGCAGAAACACCCAAACACAGCAGAAGAAGCCAGGGAATGGGCAGAAGAAGGGGAGAAGAAGGCCCGAGACCTTCGTGATCCCCCCGCTTTATACTGAGAATGACATGTATGGGATGGAATACCTTCGTTGGTCAATTTTGGGTCACCTGCCCTGTCCGCTCCCCCCTGCAGCTGCGACCCCCCTTCGGCTCTTCACTTGTAAGCAGTGAGGAATTCAGCAGTGACCTTGGTTTCTCTAAGAATAAGTACAGCAAGAGCCTTTCTGCATAACATCCCTCCCGGTGCCTCAGCGATAACTACAAACTTTGAGCGTTATCAATCCTAGAAGCAGACACTGTCTGCAAAACATGCAGTTACTTTCAGAAAGTACAGTTACTTAGAAGAGACTTAGCTGAAAGTAAAAATCACTGAAAGGAAAATTGGCCTGGTTTAGGCCAAACCAGGACATTCCACCCCTTATTCCATACCATTCACGTCATACTCAGATCACCACTACCTTTTCATTTTCAAATATATACAGATATCACTAGTTTATGATTCATCTCTATACGAAGTTCTTTAAGTTCATTTAGTTCAGGATTGTGGGTTTCCATCTGGTTAGCAGTCTCTCAGGGCAGGAGACATGGTTTTGTCATGGTTCGTGCCCACGGGTTGCAGGTTAAAGATGTCAGTCTCGAGGAGGTTACTGGACGCCACTTGCAGCTAGCTCCGGTCTCATCACCACTGCCTTTACCTGAAAGACACTTATGAACACTGTTAGTATTATGCAGCAATTAACATCACACAGTTCAGAATTAAGTATTCTCACACAGAATCAGATCACCTTCAGGGACACATCGAACTTCACCATCCTGCAGCATAACCCACCAAGTACATCCAGGTCCCTGAGCAAAAGCAATCCCATGAATGGGTTTACCTTTGCCCGTAGCAGGAAGAACCCAAACAGTTTTTCCCAACAGATTCCTTTCATGCACCACAGGGACTTTATCCCCTTCTACTGTATGTAAAAGGTCTGACTGAGCAGGGCCAGCTCGGTTGATAGATCCCCTGGTGTTAACTAGCCAGGTAGCTTGTGCCAAATGCTTATCCCAGTTTTTAAAGGATCCACCCCCATTGCTTTTAGGGTAGTTTTTAACAGCCCATTATACCGTTCAATTTTCCCAGAGGCTGGTGCATGATAGGGGATATGATATACCCATTCGATGCCATGCTCTTTGGCCCAGTTGTCTATGAGACTGTTTTTGAAATGAGTCCCATTGTCCGACTCAATTCTCTCTGGCGTGCCATGTCGCCACAAGATTTGCTTTTCAAGGCCCAGAATAGTGTTTCGGTCAGTGGCATGGGGCACAGAGTATGTTTCCAGCCATCCGGTGGTTGCCTCTACCATGGTAAGCACGGAGCGTTTATGTTGGGGGATATTGTTGCAGCTAACAGAAAGAATCAAGAGCTGAAGTCAACAAGCTCTCCAAGCAAGGCCACAGGCCTATCATCTCCTGTGTGCTTCCCACAGAGCCTCTGCATACTTGACAGTAAACATCACTGTGAACAGTGCTGGACTTGGCACCTGCAGGATCATGTTACAGCACAGGGGGATGGTGAAAGGACTGACCAATGGGAGGTTGCAGGGCGGGGCGCGTGGACAGCGTGTGGCAGAAGCGGGGTGACCAATGGGGTTTTGCATGGACAGTGCCTGGCTGCATCTACGGAAGCAAATACGTTATAAAAAGGGGCTTTTTTTTGTAATAAACGGCTTATGCTTGATTCACATTGGATCGTGTGCTGAGTCCTTTTCTCCACAATTGGTGACCCCGATGTGATCATCTGGCCGGCGAGGCACGTTCGGAAGAAGGTTTTTTGCTGGTGGAACAGCAGCGGGCAGAGCTGCTTACCCGGGAACTTGGTAAGGAGACACCGTGGAATCGGTGAGCCACCAGGGGCACGATGGGGGGTACTATAACTAAGGAAGAGAGTACCATTTTATCTATGTGGCAGTCAGTTTTAAACAACAGGGGATAAGTCTCCCGGACCCATTGTTGCGAAAAATGTTGTTGTGGGGGAAAAAGCATGGATCTGCTACTTCTGCCTTCAGTATGGGAAGGATGAGGATCTGCCCTTTTTGAGGCAGCGACAAAGGGAGATAAATCTGCCACGGAACTGTTAACGACATGGCGTGTAATGAAAGAGACTGTACAAAAAGTAAAACAGCAGCAAGACAAGGAGGAAAAAGGAGAAAATCCGGAGTCTCCTAATCCTCCTGTGCCATGTATCAGTGGCGTTGGTGCCTCCGCAGGCGAGAGGCGAAAACAAACAGACGCGGCGCCAGTAAAAGTGAAGACGCCTGTACCTACTGCTCCCCATGCAGTAGCGGAATACTACAAGAATTTAGAGCAACCATCTCCTTCTAATGCGCCGCAACTGCTCAGCGAAATAATATCAGAAGCTGTCGACAATGGTCACCCTCCCTCCCTCTGCTTCCGACTTCTGATCTGACACCGGCTGCACCTCAGACTGGCAGCGCCGCCCGCCCACCCCCGCCCTCTGCACCTCCGCTCTCCACAGAAGGCTCCTCTGCTAGAGAAGAAGAATTATCACAGGCACTCAATTGGCTAAGTATCACAGAGGGCCTCTCTTGTAGACCTAAGATTAATGCCCCTCCAGATAAACTCTTTAGCGTGCCGGGAATTACTGTGTTCCCTCAAGACCCTGGGAAATTTTCGGAGGCTATAAAATCATCGGCAGCTTAGGAGGGGGAGTGGGAGGTGGTAGAGAAACTGGGAGGCATGGGAGGTGATGCGGGTGGATCTGCGTCTGGTCCTTCTGTTTATCCTGTGATTTTTAATGATCCTGCTGCGGGTGAGCCTCATACGCATGCTCCTTTTTTGTGGAAAGTTGTACAAGATTTGCAAAAGAGTGTAGCTCAATATGGTATAAATTCTCCTCCAAGTATGCAAATGTTAAGGTTGTTGACAATGGAGACTTTGACTCCTTGGGATATTAAGCAGCTGGGAAGGATAATTTTCCAGCCTGTGCAATTTACGGTGTTTATGTCAAATTGGAGAAGTGCTTCTGAAGCTCAGGCGCTGGTAAATTTGCGATACAGTCAAGATGATCCTCGGTATGGTAATGGAGTAGATGTCTTAATGGGAGAGGGTCAATTTGCTAATTCTAACCATCAGGCTCAATGGGACCCTCTTATCCTGGAACAAAAAAAAAAAAAAAAAAAAAAAGGCGCTGGGTATGAATGCAATTGTAAAAACTGCACAACTGGCATCTCCAGTGCGCAGATATACTACTGTGAGACAGGGACCAAAAGAGACGTTTTTACCTTTTGTCGAGAGATTACAAGAGGCAGTTGAGAAACAAGTTTTTGACGCGGATTTGCGAGAGACATTGATAACGCAGCTAGCTAGGGATAATGCTAATGCTGATTGTCAAAAGATCATTGAAGCTTTACCTGGAAAACCAGATTTGAATGCTATGATAAAGGCATGTGCAAAAGTGGGTACTGTGGAACATAAGGCTCAAGTTATGGCTGCGGCCGTACTTGGGGCTTACGTCGTCACAATTGCAGCCTATATTCCAATTGTTAGCAGGGGACACAAATTTAACAGCACCATGACAGACTACTGCAGAGGTACAGCAACTGATTACAGATGTAGAAAGCAGGCTACATTCCAAATTTGTACATCGTATTGATTTGAATCAGGAAATACAAATTATCACTTTGTTTGATAGGCAAATTCCGTATGCAATAATTGGTCAATGGAATTCAGAATGGTCAGATCCGTTACACATATTGGAATGGTTGTTTCTACCCTCGAAAACAAAGAAAACTGTTCCCATGATTGCAGAGCTATTGGCACAGATTATCATCAAAGGTCGGATGCGATGTTGGGAGCTTGTGGCCAGAGATCCTGCATCACTAACCGTTCCTATTGCAGCTCAATATTTTGAGTGGTGTATGGCCAATAGCTTTGCTTTGCAAACAGCCATGGAGAATTTCTCGGGACAGGTTGTTTACCACTTGCCCTCCCATCCTGTCATAAAATTGAGTGCGGAACTTCCAATTGCCACGAGAGTGTTGTGCGCAGACACTCCTGTGGAGGGAATTACCATTTTTATGGATGGATCTGGGAAAACAGGCAAGGCGGGCCTTGTCTGGTATTCTGACGGCAAGTGGGAATCTATGGTAGTACAACAAAAGGGTTCACCTCAGGTGGCAGAATTATGAGCTGTATTAGAAGTATTTCAGAATTTTCCCATTCCCTTTAATTTGGTTACTGATTCAGCATATGTAGCTGGCATTGTAAAGCAATTGGATAGATCTGTTATAGAGCATACACGTAATCAGTGTGGTTTTGAATTGCTGCGAGCTCTGTGGCAAGAAATTCAAATCTGAACTGCATTGTTTTATGTTTTACATGTAAGAAGTCATACTAATTTGCCTGGGTTTATTGCAGAAGGCAATGCTCAAGTGGACTCTTTGGTTTCTGACCCCACAAATTCTACTACAATGACTGTACAGGTGCCGGACATTAAACAGCAGGCACATATGTCACATGAGTTTTTTCATCAAGGACATCAGGCACTGCGACGACAATTTCATTTGTCACACAGTGATGCTCGGAATATCGTGGCTATGTGTCCGGATTGTCAACAACTGCCGCAACCTACGCAGATACAAGGAACCAATCCTCGAGGACTGCAGGCCTTGGACATTTGGCAAACAGATGTAACTCACATTGCTGAATTTGGCAGGTTAAAATATATTCATGTAACAATTGACACTTCTTCTTCTTTGATTATAGCTACAGCGCAAACAGGCGAAAATGCTGGTCACGTTATTCAACACTGGCGAAAAGCTTTTGCAACTGCAGGCATCCCTAAACAGATAAAAACTGATAATGGGCCTGCCTATCGTTCTGCTAAGGTGCAAGCTTTCTTACAGGTTTGGGGTGTTACTCACGTTACTGGCATCCCTCATTCTCCCACGGGACAAGCAATCATCGAGCGAGCGCATCAGACTCTGAAACGCATGCTTTTAAAACAAAAAGGGGGAATGAGTGGTGAGACACCTGAAGCTAGACTGGACAAGGCAGTATATGTATTGAACTTTCTCCAGATTTGAACTGATAAAACTGATCCTCCTGTTGTAATGCATTTTGGATCAATGAAAGGACGATCGCAGATGGAACCTGGTGTAACAGCATCCTCGCAGCTAAACTGAGGAAGTGTGGTCTGGATGATCGGGTAGTGAGGTGGATTGGGAACTGGCTGAAGGAAAGAAGCCAGAGAGTGGTGGTCAATGGGACAGAGTCCAGTTGGAGGCCTGTGTCTAGCGGAGTCCCTCAAGGGTCGGTACTGGGACCAGTACTATTCAATATATTCATTAATGACTTGGATGAGGGAATAGAGTGCACTGTCAGCAAGTTCGCTGATGACACAAAACTGGGAGGAGTGGCTGACACAACGGAAGGCTGCGCAGCCATTCAGAGAGACCTAGACAGGCTAGAGAGTTGGGCGGGGAGAAATTTAATGAAATATAATAAGGGCAAGTGTAGAGTCCTGCATCTGGGCAAGAACAACCCCATGTACCAGTACAAGTTGGGGACAGACCTGTTGGAGAGCAGCGTAGGGGAAAGGGACCTGGGGGTCCTAGTGGACAGCAGGATGACCATGAGCCAGCAGTGTGCCCTTGTGGCCAAGAAGGCCAATGGCATCCTGGGGTGTATTAGAAGGGGTGTGGTTAGCAGGTCACGAGAGGTTCTCCTCCCCCTCTACTCTGCCCTGGTGAGGCCGCATCTGGAATATTGTGTCCAGTTCTGGGCCCCTCAGTTCAAGAAGGACAGGGAACTGCTAGAGAGAGTCCAGCGCAGAGCCATAAAGATGATTAAGGGAGTGGAACATCTCCCTTATGAGGAGAGGCTGAGGGAGCTGGGTCTCTTTAGCTTGGAGAAGAGGAGACTGAGGGGTGACCTCATTAATGTTTATAAATATGTAAAGGGCAAGTGTCATGAGGATGGAGCCAGGCTCTTCTCAGTGACATCCCTTGACAGGACAAGGGGCAACGGGTGCAAGCTGGAACACAGGAGGTTCCACATAAATATGAGGAAAAACTTCTTTACAGTGAGGGTGACTGAACACTGGAACAGACTGCCCAGAGAGGTTGTGGAGTCTCCTTCTCTGGAGATATTCAAAACCCGCCTGGACGCGTTCCTGTGTGATATGATCTAGGGAATCCTGCTCCGGCAGGGGGATTGGACTAGATGATCTTTCGAGGTCCCTTCCAATCCCTAACATTCTGTGATTCTGTGATTCTGTAAAAGTTTTTATTCAAGATTTGCAAACAGGGTAATGGATGGGACCACATGATTTGTTAACCTGGGGACGGGGTTATGCTTGTGTTTCCACAGATGTAGGACCTCGTTGGATGCCAGCCAGGTGTGTGCGTCCCACCATGGGAAAGGAAAAAGAAGTAACTCAGAATCAGGAGACAGTCACTTGAAGATGGGAGGGTTGTATATAGCTGTTTTTCTATATACTCTCATAGCAAGCCTCACAGCATGGATACCATCTCAGCCGAAAACCAATGTCTGGGTTACATTAAAAATTTTTTTTTACAGCTTCTTTACTAGTGCCTGGAGCAACTGCTGCTAGAGCATTAAGTACCTTGAATAAGTTGGGATGCTGGCTTTCAAAACAGACCAATGCTACTTCTGCGGCCTTAAGTAATTTGCTGTTAGATGTACACTCAGTTAGACATGCTACACTGCAAAATAGGACTGCTATTAATTTTCCTTCTATTAGCACATGGGCACGGGTAATATTTTTGATATTGTTGTTTGGATGTTGTTTGTTGTGGTGTGTCTCAGGCATGATAGAATAAGCAGCGAAAAAGGTATGGATTGTTCAAGAACTTACGGGATCTGCTGATCCTATGATGCCTGAGGAAATGGTGGGAATGAAGGAAATACGGATGTATCCATGATCTTTTTAAAACAAAAAGGGGGAATTGTTGGGGGATATTGTTGCAGCTAACGGAAAGAATCAAGAGCTGAAGTCAACAAGCTCTCCAAGCAAGTCCACAGGCCAATCTACTGTGTGCTTCCCACAGAGCCTCTGCATACTTGACAGTAAACATCACTGTGAACAGTGCTGGACTTGGCACTGCAGGATCATGTTACAGCACAGGGGGATGGTGAAAGGACTGACCAATGGGAGGTTGCAGGGGGGCGCGTGGACAGCGTGTGGCAGAAGCGGGGCGACCAATCAGGTTCTGCATGGACAGTGCCTGGCTGCATGTACGGAAGCAAATACGTTATAAAAAGGGGCTTTTTTTCGTAATAAACGGCTTATGCTTGATTCACATAGGATCGTGTGCTGAGTCCTTCTCTCCACACGTTTACCCTGGCGGGTTTGAGGGAGTGTGATATAGTCAATCTGCCAGGCCTCCCCATATTTATATTTCAACCACTGCCCCCCATACTGTGGAAGACCCTCAGCCTGCAAAGAGCTGTGCTTTACTTGGGGAGCATAAGATTTGCTTGGGAACACTGCACTGAGAATAGTTTTTGCTTGCTTCTGAGATAAAGGAGCCGAGACCAGTTCACAGGGCTCTTTGAGGCATGTAACAAGTAAACATGTGTTGAAGGTCAGTTCTGAACACAGAGCTGAAAACAGGAATGGTTGTTGATGTTTTGAGCCCAGGACACTGTGGGCTCTTCCCAGGATGGGTGATGAGTGCTTAGCATGTGAATGTTGATGTTATCTTGAACTGCCTAGTCTGGCTCCTGCATTGTAGCAGTTAAATAGAGTAGTAGCATAACAATAAAAAGCCTTAGGCCTTTCGGCTTGAGGCCCTTGCATCCTTGATCTCAGAGTCTGTGCCTTCCTTGCTGCCTGCCGCACCATACCACACAGGTTTTAACCGTTTGGCTTGCTTAATTGTGGCACACGTTTCACAGTCGTGGATAACCTGTGCAATAGAGTCCATGGTTAAGACCACCCCTCGGTCACGAGCCCATTGGTATGTTGCATCTCTCCCTTGATGACCTGAAGTGTCATGAGCCCACCGAGCTAAAAATAGTTCACCTTTATGTTCCCAGTCCAAATCTATTTGGAACACTTCAGCAGCCTGATCCGCTTGTTGGTTGTTTCGATGTTCCTCAGTTGCCCGACTTTTAGGTACATGAGCATCTACATGACGTGCCTTCACGACTAGTTTCTCTAGACGAGCAGCAATATCTTGCCACAATTCAGCAGCCCAAATAGGTTTCCCTTTGCGCTGCCAGTTGCTTCGCTTCCACTGCTTTAACCATCCCCACAAGGCATTTGCCACCATCCATGAGTCAGTATAGAGATACAATCTTGGCCACTTTTCTCGTTCAGCAATGCCTAAAGCCAGCTGGATGGCTTTTACCTCTGCGAATTGACTTGATTCACCTTGTCCTTCTGTGGCTTCTGTGACTCGTCGTACAGGACTCCATACAGCAGCTTTCCACTTCCGGTGTTTTCCTACAAGACAGCAGGATCCATCGGTGAACAGGGCATACTGCTTCTCATCCTCTGGTAATTCATTATATGGTGGGGCTTCTTCAGCACGTGTCACCTCCTTTTCTGGTGGCATTCCGAAGTCTCTGCCTTCTGGCAGATCACTTCTAGGATTCCTGGGTGATTAGGGTTTCCTATTCGAGCCCTCTGTGTAATTAATGCAATCCATTTACTCCATGTAGCATCAGTTGCATGATGAGTAGTAGGAACCTTAGCCTTGAACATCCAGCCTAGTACTGGTAATCGGGGTGCCAGGAGAAGCTGTGCTTCAGTACCAATTACCTCTGAAGCAGCTCTAACTCCTTCATATGCTGCCAGTATCTCTTTTTCAGTTGGGGTGTAATTGGCCTCAGAGCCCTTGTATCCTCGACTCCAAAATCCTAGGGGTCGACCTCGAGTCTCCCCTGGTACTTTCTGCCAGAGGCTCCAGGTAGGACCACTGTCCCCAGCTGAGGTGTAGAGCACATTTTTAACATCTTGTTCCGTACGGACTGGTCCAAGGGCTACTGCATGCACAATCTCTTGTTTAATCTGTTCAAAAGCCTGTCGTTGTTCAGGACCCCACGGAAAAAATTTTTCTTTCTGGTCACTTGATAAAGAGGGCGTACAATCTGGCTGTAATCTGGATTATGCATTCTCCAGAAATCCACAACGCCTAAGAAGGCTTGTGTTTCCTTTTTGTTAGTTGGTGGGGACATAGCTGTTATTTTGTTGATCACCTCTATTGGGATCTGGCAACGCCCATCTTGCCATTTAATCCCTAAAAACTGGATCTCCCGGGCAGGTCCCTTGACCTTGCCTCTTTTTATGGCAAAACCAGCTTGCAGAAGAATTTGGATGATTTTCTCCCCTTTGTCAAAAAATTCTGCTGCTGTATCACCCCATACAATGATGTCATCAATGTATTGCAAATGTTCTGGAGCTCCACCCTCTTCTAGTGTGGACTGAATCAGTCCATGGCAAATAGTAGGACTGTGTTTACACCCCTGGGGCAGTCGATTCCAGGTGTACTGGATACCTCTCCAGGTAAAAGCAAACTGTGGCCTGCACTTTGGTGCCAAGGGAATAGAGAAAAATGCGTTAGCAATGTCTATGGTGGCATACCACTTGGCTGCCTTTGACTCCAGTTCGTATTGAAGTTCTAGCATGTCTGGCACAGCAGCACTCAGCGGTGGCATAACTTCATTTAGGCCACGATAGTCCACAATTAATCTCCATTCTCCATTAGACTTTTGCACTGGCCATATAGGACTATTAAAGGGTGAGCGCGTCTTGCTAATCACTCCTTGATTTTCTAATTGTCTAATCAGTTTATGAATGGGGATCAGGGAGTCTCGATTGGTGCGATATTGCTGTCGGTGCACCGTGGTAGTAGCAGTTGGCACCTGTTGTTCTTCAACCTTCAGCAACCCCACAATAGAAGGATCCTCTGAGAGGCCAGGCAAGGTAGACAGCTGTTGAATGTCCTCAGTCTCTACAGCTGCTATACCAAAGGCCCATCTATACCCTTTTGGGTCCTTAAAATACCCTCTCTTGAGGTAGTCTATGCCAAGGATGCACGGAGCATCTGGGCCAGTCACAATGGGGTGCTTTTTCCATTCATTTTCAGTTAGGCTCACTTCGGCCTCCAATACAGATAACACTTGAGATCCCCCTGTTACTTACGAAATACTGATGGATTCTGTCCCTTTATGATTTGATGGCATGAGGGTGCACTGTGCACCAGTGTCTACCAAGGCTCGATACCTTTGTGGTTTTGATGTGCCAGGCCATCGAATCCACACAGTCCAATAAACTCGGTTGTCCCTCTCCTCCACCTGGCTGGAGGCAGGGCCCCCCTAATTAAAGAATGGATTCGTGCTGCTCACGGGGACTGGACCTTCATTTCCCCTATTCACACTTGGGAAAAAGGGATTTGAGGCCCATCTACCCTGACTGGAGTCCTGCTCACTGGTAACTGGAGCAGCCATCCTCCTAGGAAAATTCTCTCTGGTATTTCTTTTAGCTTGCAACTCACGTACTCGTGCCTGTAGGGTACTGGTAGGTTGTCCATGCCACTGCTCATGTCCTCTCCATAATCACGCAGGGCAAACCACAGGATACCTTGTGACGTGTTCCGTTTCCTTTGAGCCGGTCCTGTAGGAGAGCTTTTTCTCCTAACAGCTGCAACACGGGCCTGTGTAGGTAGAGAGTCAAGTTTATTCTCGATCCTGGACAGTTTGTCTGACAGTTGTTTAAATGAGTCCTTGTTTTCCTTAGTCAGTTTTTCCACAGCTGAGATGCAGGTCTGCAGTGGGGAAGAAATACTATCTTCATACTGTCGCATACAGTTAGCCATTTCACCCACAGTAGATCGTGCCGTATCGTCTTCTCCCCAGACTAATATTGACAATGTATGGGTATATGCTGGTGGAGCACTCTGCACAACCTTCCGGAACATGGATCGGTTGCATTCCACTTCATCAGGATTTACAGGATCTACAATGTCCCGTGGGTGTCTATAAATGATCTCTTGCACAGCTAGTTCTCTAAGGTAGTTAATACCTTTTTCTATAGTGGTCCATTTGCTTAGGTGGCTCATAACATCATCTTTATAGGGATACCTGCTCTTTACAGCTGACAAGAGTCGCCTCCAGAGACTGATAGTATTTGACTTTCTTGCAAGCACCTTATCAATACCACCATCTCTGGACAGGGATCCCAACTGTCTGGCTTCTCTACCATCCAATTCCATGCTATCCTCCCCATTATCCCAGCATCGGAGCAACCAGGTAATAATTGGCTCACCGTCATAACGGCTGAAGTCTTTCCTTATATTTCGCAAGTCCTTCAGGGATAAGGAGTGGTAGGTTATCTCTATGTCCGAGTCCTCCTCCTGGGATAGTTCTGCTTTAGAAGGACCTTTCTTCTGTGATGGGTCTGCTTTAAAAAGATGATCAAGGAAACCCCCATCTGTGTCAGGCCCTGACTCTGCCTGAGAAGGGTCCTCACCTGGGTCATGTGATAGCTCTGCCTTAGAAGGCTCTGAGTCATCATCCGTTGCTTCTCAAGCTGATTTCTTTTGGTATTTCTTCCTGGTTACAGGGGCGGTTGGTACAGATACGGTAGATGCTGGGGTCTGAGTAGATGCAGTGGCTGTCATGGGAGTGCTGAGACTCGCTAGAGTCTGAGTAGATGCAGTGGCCATCTTGGGGGGTGTAGCAGCTGCGGTGCAAGCTGCCGGGGTTTGAGTGGATTTAGTAGCTGTAGCGGCAGCACATGCTGTAGGAGCTGAGGTGGCTGCATAACACCTACACCTGTCCCTGCACCGATATTTAATCTTATCCCACATCAGAAACACATTCAGGACAACCGAAAATAAAAACATGCCACCTAGACAGCGCCATCCTAATTTCGCAAAATCTAGTGGAATCAGCTTGGCAGAAAAGGAGAAGGTACTATTTCCCGAAGTAAAATTGAAAGGGCAGTCATTAACAGAATCAGCTAAAGGACGCCTGGAGCGTGCAGATGAAGTCGCTGCTACTGATTCGCGATTAAAGCTGCCCATCATTGTGTCATAGAGATAAGAGATCGGAATAGTAACTGCCCAGTTTATCACGGCATAAATCAGTATCAAACCCCATAGCCAAACGACACCTTTCGGGCAGCTCCCACTGTTAAACCACATGTAAACATTCATAAGAAGCAAGCAATAATATGCTGCATATGGCAAGTAAGGTATTATTACACTTAACTCTGTAAAAAGCTCTATAAAGAGATGAGATAACACAGCGTTCAAAAATAACATTACCATCTTCGCTATCTGTTTTAATTTCCAACCCCTTGTAAATCTCAAAGGAAGAAATCTGATACTCTCTCAGCTGATCTTTCCGGGTCTCCTCCCGCCACAGCTGGGATTTGACTTATCAGAGCAACCTGTTGGAGCTTCTCTGGAGCCCCACGTTGGGCGCCAATCAATCTGTCACGGTTTAAAGCTGGGCCGGCTATTAAACCTGTGGCAGATGCTCTCTATTAACCCTCCCCCCCCCACCGGAAGGGAAAGGGAAAAGGGAGAGAGACTTATGGGTTGGAAAGTTAAAACAGTTTTAATAAACTATAATAATGAAAAAGAGTATAATAATAATATTGGAATAATCAAATATATACAAAACCAAGATCGAGCTCCCCCGATGTCGGCCACGTCACCACCGGCACTGCAGGGCAGGCTCCGGGAAGGCCCAGGCTGGGCCCAGTGACAGTCGAGAACTGGATTCAGGGATGCACGGATCGGGATCGGGGGCAGCAGGAAAACAGACAGAGTCCTTCTTGGACACTGGCCAAAGGCTCAAGCTGCAGAAGAAGCCCGAAGCAGCAGAAGCACCCAAACACAGCAGAAGAAGCAAGGGAAGGGGCAGGGGCCGAGACCCTCGTGATCCCCCCACTTTATACTGAGAATGATGTGTATGGGATGGAATACCTTCGTTGGTCAATTTTGGGTCACCTGCCCTGTCCACTCCTCCCTGCAGGTGCGACCCCCCTTCGGCTCTTCACTTGTAAGCAGTGAGGAATTTAGCAGTGACCTTGGTTTCTCTAAGAATAAGTACAGCAAGAGCTGTACACTACCGCTGCACACTACCGGTGCCTCAGTGATAACTACAAACTTTGAGCATTATCAGTCCTAGAAGCAGACACTGTCTGCAAAACATGCAGTTAGTTTCAGAAAGTGCAGTTACTTAGAAGAGACTTAGCTGAAAGTAAAATCACTGAAAGGAAAACTGGCCTGGTTTAGGCCAAACCAGGACAATCATTTAATTAAATTGCAGTTGGGTAAGATTTGACAGGAAACCAATCTAAGATGGGATCAAGCCCTCCCTATTGCGTTGTTAAGACTTCGAACCAAACCAAGAACCAAGGAAAAGTTGAGTCCTTTCGAAATCTTATACGGGAGGCCATTTCAAACTAGATATCAAGGGCAGGACCTTACCTAAGTGGGAGAAATTACTTTGCAACAATATTTAATTGCACTAGGAAAACAATTACAAGAAGTAAATAAATTGGTAATCTCTGCTAGAGCATGTGATTTAGACTCACCAGTGCATTTGTTTAAACCTGGGGATTGGGTTTATGTTAAAAATATTTCAGGTAACCCTCTCGAAGAGAAATGGAGAGGCCCTTTTCAAGTTCTGCTCACGACCTACATGGCGGTCAAGCTTGAGAAGCACGCTGCCTGGATCCACTACTCGAGAATCAAGAAAGCACCTGAAGGACCATGGAAATTCCAAACCACGGGATCCACATCCATAAAGTTGACTCGAGACTGTTAATGATTATATTGTGGTTTTGCTTTTGCTTTAATATAGTAATACCCTTCACTCCCAGTTTTGGTTCACCTAATTCACCCACTCCTGATATTGTTAGTGTTTGTCATTGTACTAACAGCTTTCAATTGCCTTTTATGGTATAAGTTGAAGAAATTAGCTATGAAAATTTGGACCCTACCTAAGATAATGAAATATGAAAACTTGGAACCTTTGTAAAAGAATTTACAAGTAACAAGTAAAGGGGGGAATGAAAAGGTTGAGGCCCCAAGAACAAGGAGGGCATTGTAAATACCTTAATTACTCAACTATCCTGGGTGCTTAACTAAACAAAGGAAAGCCTTTGCAATTTGGAGAGCAGTAATGGCTGTAAGATAAGGAGGCTGGGGATGTTCTCACTTCAGATGGCTGGGCCTTGGGATGGGTGGATGCACGGGAACATAGAGATAAGGGAGTTGCAACTGCTGCCTCATAGGACATGGCCTATGTGATTCCAGGACTGAGTTTATGTAAGATACAGTGAGGAAGACTACAAACCGTCATCTGAAGACACCAGACACACCCCCCCCAACGCCCACCAGGGAAGATGACTGCATGCAGACAGTTGCATATCTCATGGCTATGTAAATGAGTTCTTGGAAATCCTATGACTATGTATGACTTTATGGTATACAGTCTCTGAAAATCTGCCAAATCGGGGAAGCACTCATGGTGGATAATCCCCAGTGCTGCCCAGTGCTGCAATAAAGAATGCCTGCTTAATAACACTCTAGTGTTATTGAGTTTTCTTTCAGGCTCTTTACCCAGCTGCACCTAGCTTCCCACTTCAGTGAGGAAAGTTAGAAAGCAAGGGGGTTTGGAGATTTCCGATTTTTGTATCACATCCCATAAGTCTGCCCTATCAGGCTCTGATAAAAAGGGTTTCATCAGGAGTTGTAGAGCAATTCTCCTTCTCAGTAACTGTGTCTACTGTGTCTGAAGCAGAAACAATCACTACCGTTTTAACTGCTGAATGAGCTTTCTCCTTCTCAGTAACTGTGTCTACTGTGTCTGAAGCAGAAACAATCACTACCGTTTTAACTGCTGAATGAGCTTTCTCCTTCTCAGTAACTGTGTCTACTGTGTCTGAAGCAGAAACAATCACTACCGTTTTAACTGCTGAATGAGCTTTCTCCTTCTCTGCGATGACAGCACAGACTGCCACAATTTCATCACTTTCAAAGTCGTATTCTGGAATTGATTCTTGTGCAAGCTTTTTATTTTGCCAGTGCTTGCACTGCCTCAGTCTTTGTTGCCTTCTGCTGTTCATGTAGTTTTCTTGCCCAGGATAGGTCCTCTTTCCACACTTCAGGGTTCATTGGAAAGATGTGTAAGGACACCTGGAAACTTTGGATTGCCTAGAAATAGAATAGGGAAAAAACAAGGATTGGAAACTTTAAAGCTTACATATTTCATCACAGAAACTAACAGAAAAAAAAATTATGTACATCATTCAAGCAAAGACAAAATGATTTTACTCCAATCTGTCTTTAGTTGAACAATCCTCCCTCAGCTGTAAATTCAATAGCAGCATTACCCCCAAACAACTGTGCATACAAGTGTCTGAAAGTACCAAGAATGCATGAACAAATCGGGTACCTGGCTACAAAGGCACAAATAAGAGTCCACATGTCAAAAATAATATTGTAATTAGAAGGGTAAAAGACAAAATAATTTTTGTTTTGATGGTTTTCTATCCCACTTTTCTCCTATCATCAGACATACGGGAAGGCAAAAGCAGACAGACATGGTTTAAAGAAATATAGAAAAGGGATGACTGGGATTTAAAGTATCACTAATACTGCTTCTTTTAAATTAGCATATAGTCATTTAATATACAGACCTAATAATGATATAGTGTGCTTGTACTTACTAGTTGTTTAAAATGTATGTAGGATATAGCCTGCTAGGATGATGTAGTGAAACTCATATTTGTGGTAGAACATTTACTTAGTGCACCTGTACTTAATTGCTTAAAAATGTATGTAGGATACATTCTGTCAGGACATAACTAGCTCGGTCTTGAAGAAAGAAGACATCGTCCTTATCTACATCTAGGGAAGCTAGCCTGAAGAAAAGCAACCACCTTATCTACATCTAGGAAGACGGGAAGGCTGGCCAGAAGAAAAAGAAAAAAGTAGTATCCCGAAGCAGAAGGGCTTTGATGTATGGTCTGGTTAATGGAGAAGAATGACCATTGTCAAATGTAAATCAACCTTGACAGAAGTATTAGTTTTAAAATTAAGCATTTATGTTAATTGTAATTAGATATATTAACCAATGAAAAGTGTACAATGTAAATAGAAGGATGGCTTCATGTAATTTTTAGTGTATAAAAACAGTACTGGGATTTGCAATAGGTGTGCTTGATTTGTGGATAATTCTGTTACCGAAAAAGAGTAACCAAGAAAACTCTCCAAACCAAATTATAGTTTAGAAAGCCGACATTGGTTTATTACAGCTGGGTGCATGGGGGATCTCTCCTCCTAGCATGCACACCTAAGAACAAAAGCTTGCTCCTTATATACACAATTCCAAGAAAAAAACTCACCCATTTAAAAAAAACTTATGCATAACACGTTATATAATGCATTACATAATGTCTTTACGCATGCGTACTAAATTGGGGAAGGGGTCTTGGGTGGTCTCTGGGGGTCACTGGTGGTCCCAATCCCCCTTAAATCGTGCTTGTGCGCAAGCGTGGTTGAGGCCTTCTTGTTTACAAGTACATGTGTTCCCAAGAAGAAGATACCGTTTTGGACTTATCTCTCCTCTGACACAAGAGTTTATGAATCAAGTTAATTTAGACATCACAAAGTTGTTGTTTACAGTTTTGTTTTGTCTTTTGGCCTTATATAATTAGCAGAGACCTTTGTTTTTCTAAGACTAAGCGTAAACAGCATGAATGTTTGTTTACTAGAACCTTGTTATCAATCCCATAAACAAACTCTATCTACAAAACATGTAGTTTACTTCAGAAACTATTATTATTCTAGCTAAAAGGAAAATTATTGACAAGAAAGTTTGTTCTGTATAAAGGTAAGACAGATGACGTGCGGAAAACAGACTCCACAACCGGCAAGGTTGTAAAGTAGGTATGTTTATTCAGCGCTGGGCAGCACAGGGGGGTAGTCCCACCAAAGTCGTGCGCACCTTCGCGGTAATTCAGCTTGTATTTATGTACCAAAGTATTACATATTCATCATTTCAAGGACACCTATACATATTCATGACTTTCCCTGAGAAGGCAGTCTTTATTATAATGAGTTCCTCCTGGTGGTCGTGGGCCGGGGTCTCAGGGATAAAGGCCGTATGTCTTCCTCGCTGTGTACTTCTCACCTTTTCTTCTTGCACAGGCGTGATAACATCTTGGCTCAAACCGCAAGACCAGTTCTCGATGGGTTTTGTATAACCTTAATGTTCTGCAACTTATTCTATTGAGATATGCTTAGGCAGTTAATTTACACATCAGGCTGATAAGATAAAGAATTAAAGAATTTCTCAACCCCTAGGACAGCTCACACACAGATCAAATAGCAAGTAAAAAAAGGAAAACGAGTTATGTCCCTTATCAATCCCCCCTTTTCTATAAAGTTAGTAAATTCTTTTACTATATCATTGAGACCTTTTCAAAATACTTATTCGATTCTAATTGTTGTCTCAGATGGTGTTTTCTCCAGGTTGGTATTGATGCACTCACAGTGATGTACCTGTGGGGAGAGGATAAAATCTTTCCTAGAGAGATAACACATTCTTTTAGATATTGTTGATCCTGAGATCATGGGAAACTCCTGTTTCTGTCATTTGATAGGGTTTATCATAAATAATTTTAAAGGATTAACCTTTTCCTTAGTCCTAGGTTGAATGTGTATTTGTAGCAAAGCTAAGGGTAAAGCACCTGGTTATTTAATCTGATTTTATTCATTTGTCTTTTTAGATTTTGATTCATTCTTTCTATTTTTCCATTTGAATGAGGTCTCCATGGGGTATGGAGATTCCATTTTATCTCTAATACTTTAGCCAAATTTTGAGCAGCTTCCGCTACAAAGTGTGGGTCCCTATTTGAAGATAGTTCCATAGGTACCCCAAATCTCAGTATTATTTTCTTAAGCAATATTTTGTTACTTCTCTTGTCTTGTTGGTGCGACAGGGGAAAGCTTCCGGCCAGCCTGAAAAAGTATTTATCATTATTAAAAGATACCGATACCCATTTGCCACGGTTCCAAATGGTTCCATGAGCATGGATTACTCCAAAGGTAAATTTTGAATCTGTCCATATATTAACAGTTTTGTCTTTCGATAATTCTAATGCTCCCAGAAGGGTTATGAGTTCTGCCTTCTGAGCTGATGTGTTAGATGGTAGAGCCTTAGCTTCAATTATTTCCTCAGTGGTTACCACTGTGTATCCTGTTTCCCGTGTTCCATCCCGCATAAAGCTACTACCATCCATAAACAAGTCCCAGTCTGCGTTGTCCATTGGCATGTCTTTCAAGTCAGCTTTGTTGGAGTATGTCTGTTCCACCGTCTGTAAGCAATTATGTGTTAATTTTGTCCTACCAGGATCCGTAGTCAGAAAGGTTGCTGGATTCAGGATGCTGGTTACTTTCAGCTCCACATCATCTTGTTCCAGAAGGATGGTTTGATATTTCAGCATCCGGCTCAGTGACAGCTAGTGTCCTCCTTTTTGTTCTGGAACAGTTGTAACTGCATGGGGCACAAACACAGTTAGCTTTTGCCCAAGGGACAATTTTTGGGCCTCTTGGATCAGCAGTGTTGTAGCTGCCACTGCTCGGAGGCATGTTGGCCATCTCTTATTGACATTGCCTAGTCGTTTTAAAAGGTATCCCACAGGTCTTCTCTATGATCCTAGTTTCTGAGTCAACACTCTTAGGGTAATATGCAGTCTTTCATGTACAAATAGTTCAAATGGTTTTTCTAAGTTCGGGAGGCCCAGAGCTGGAGCGCTCATTAAAGTCTGTTTTAATTTTGTAAATGCACCTATGAGTGCAAACAAGGAGGTTTCCTTTCCCTTGTACAGCTTCATATAAGGGTTTGGCAATGAGTCCAAAATTCATTATCCACAGGCAACACCATCCGGCCATCCCGAGAAATGCTCTAAGACTCTTGTTTGAATTCCTTTCATCTTACCGGTCCGGCATCTGGTTTTGACTGGATGGTTACCGGTCCTGCCGTTCGGGATCTTCCCGGTGTTCCTGAAGCCCATACGAGAGGGGTCACAGCATCTTCTGGTATCTCCTGTAACTCGTCTTCCTTCTGTAATATAAAACTTGGGTATCCAGAGCTTTGTTTTCAGGAATATGGTTTTGGATTTTTCCTTTTGTAAAAGTAATTTGTGCATTCAATTTACTTAGCATATCTCTTCCTAACAGCGGCATGGGGCAATCTGGTATGTAGAGAAATTGATGGGTTAACACCCTTTTCCCAATTCCAAATTTTAAAGGCTGGAAAAACGGTCCAGTTTCTTCCTGCCCTGTGGCACCAACAACTGACACACTACGATCATGGAAAATTACTCCTACATGTATTTAACACTGAATAGGTAGCTCCTGTATTTACTAAAATTGTATTTTCTCATTCCCCAACTTTATTATAATCGGGGGTTCTGTTGGGGAGGGTTTCGAATCTTCCCTAGCTTTATCGTGACCAGGGGATCCGCTAGGGTAGATTCCCCAGAACAGCAATACCAGTTGTTGTATTCCTACCTCTGAATCAGGATCCAGCGGTGTATTGTGGTGCATTACGTCCCTTAATCGATCCAGGAATTCGGATGGTGACTCGGAGGGACCTTGTTTGATTGCATATAATGCTGACCAATTTATGGTTTTAGGAATGGCGCTCTCCATTCCCTTCGAGATCCACTCCTGATATGTCTTTAACCTTTCCACGTGTGTGCAGATCTATTGGGTTGCCAGTTCGGATCTCGAAGGGGGAGGTATTCCTTTATATCTCTTCCTGTGATTTCATAGTGATACTCAGCTAAATCTCCTGCAGTTTTTATGATTAACTGCTTCTCCGTTTCAGTCATGTAATCTAATAACAATTGTATGTCATTCCAATCAGGGTTATGCTGTTTCACAATAAACTGGAAATGTTTGGTTACACTTATTGGATCGTTCCTGTAATCTTTGGCAACCCTTTTCCATGCCTCTAAATCAGTAGTAGAAAAAGGTACCTTTATTAGCATTGTCCCACCATCAGATCCTACTGCCTCTCAAAGGGGTGCTTGTAAAGCTGTTGGAGCAGGTTTCCTCCTGGTGCGGGAGGATACGGGGCTGTCTGGGGGAGTGGGGTGTCCGTCCGAGTCCTCATCCTGTTCCTGTGATCGAGGAGGAGGCTTAAACAAATCAGTTAGATCTTGTTCCGGTGCTTGGCAAGTATTTATTCTAGTGTACCTTTGTCCAATACTACATGCCGAACAACACCGCCTCAGTTTACCTTTAGACTCTATTATTTTCTCGCTCTATTATTTTCTCGCTCAAGGGCGAGTACCATAGGGTCCTGTGGTGGGATCATTCCACAGTCCCTCTGCCACTCCGGATGGCTTCGGAGGGTGAAAAAAACCATGATTCACTCAGCCCTTCATCTCCCAAACACACAGTACCACCTTTTTACAGGTCTTACAACTTAAAAGGATCCACACCAAATGTCATCCACCTTGTCTATTAAGTACCACAGTCCCACACACAAAACAAGGTATTGCCCCTGGGTATCTAGATTTGGGCAGGCGTTCTTGCGGATGTTGTTCCCAGCCCAAAGTTATTAACCATCCTGTGGGAGTTAAATAGGCTTCTTCAAGAGATTAGTCAGAACTCTGATATTAAAGAAATTGACCAAGCACCACAGCAACTTAACTCACATATACAAATTTCTGCAAACATTTCCGGCGCTACGAATCAGGACTCTCACTCAGTTTACAGCGGCGCTGTGTCTCAGAAACACACACACACACACAGAGTCAAATACTCTTAACATAAAATACTCTCAGAAACACACACGCACAATTAAATACTCTTAATATAAAACACTCTTAACATAAAAGATTCTTTGCATAAAAGACACTTGATGTAAAATACCCGGGACTTGTAAATAAGGTATACAGCAATCGCTCCGGTTATTATCCCTCCAGCAGCTGCAAATATTCATATCACAATTGTGAGAGGCTCGCTTACCCTTCTCCTGCTTCTTATACAGTCATTAGCAGGTCCGTCCTGGCTCCCGATATCAGGATGCAGCGATAACCTCGGATTCACTCGATCTACCCTCAAGATCGCTAGCGGCCGCTCTATCGGTCAGCGAATCCCCCAATCGGGTACCCTCCTCCCATACGGGGAACTACACTGTACGCCAGACGTCTCTGCGCGGTTTACCAGCAGCCCCGGCCACGCGTGGGAGTCCCCAACGACTTACTGGCTTCCCGACCGGTCCCCTGTTAAACATACCATTTATCCGCGGCTTCAGGAGATTCTTGTCTGCTCCCGTGGTGAGCGGTTGGAATCGGAGGCCCCTTCCGAGAAAAGGGCTCGGGGCGCGCCTAGCGGCGTCCGCTTCCTCAGTCGATCCCGCAGCCGAGCAGGGGTTCTCCTGCCTGGCTCGTCAAAATGACGTGCGGAAAACAGACTCCACAACCGGCAAGGTTGTAAAGTAGGTATGTTTATTCAGCGCTGGGCAGCACGGGGGGTAGTCCCACCAAAATCGTGCGCACCTTCGCGGTAATTCAGCTTGTATTTATGTACCAAAGTATTACATATTCATCATTTCAAGGATGCCTATACATATTCATGACTTTCCCTGAGAAGGCAGTCTTTATTATAATGAGTTCCTCCTGGTGGTCGTGGGCTGGGGTCTCAGGGATGAAGGCCGTATGTCTTCCTCGCTGTGTACTTCTCACCTTTTCTTCTTGCACAGGCGTGATAACATCTTGCTCAAACCGCAAGACCAGTTCTCGATGGGTTTTGTATAACCTTAATGTTCTGCAACTTGTTCTATTGAGATATGCTTAGGCAGTTAATTTACACATCAGGCTGATAAGATAAAGAATTAAAGAATTTCTCAACCCCTAGGACAGCTCACAGGCAAAGAATTTCTCAGCCCCCAGGACAGCTCACACACAGATCAAATAGCAAGTAAAAAAAGGAAAAAGAGTTATGTCCCTTATCACAGAGCAGGCCTTTAGAGCCCACTCTGAGGCCTACTCTTGCTAAACTGTTGCTAACTTGAACCGTCTGGTATCAATTCCACCCTGCACCCTGCGCAGAATAAATACAATATCTCTCCTGAGCGTGTGAGATTGGTTAATTGCACACCGGGCTCGAATCCTCTTTTCGGACAACAATAATACATTAATCCTAGCCCCATAATAAGCAGTTTCTGTAACAGCTTTGTGGTTGCAAGCACACCAGTTTAGGCAAAAGCACACAAATAAACTACCAACTTGGAGAGGTGCTCTAAGAAAGAACTCCTATAATCTTATAAACCATGTAGTATTAATACAATTATTTAAGTATAACTGATACTGTCTTTCAGCTCAGTTGGGAAAAGTTCTGCAAATACAAATACTCAACAAAAATTGTTAAACATAAAAAAACATGACCATCTAATCCAGTAGATGTGATATTCAGCAGTAAGAAGAAATTGCTACAATACTAGAAAAATGCTATCCCAAAAATTACAACTATGTGGGATTTCTAGTTATATTAACAGAGAAAAGGTCAAGACCAACCTTATCTACTCAGACTTATGTGTATGTGCACACAGGCACGTGTGTATTTCACATTTATGACTGTATGGTCAGTTATGGAAGTGGCCACCTGAGTGACCAAACTCTTGCATGATGATGTACAGAAGCCTTCCTGTGGGGTGGAAAATCATTGATGATACGGATTTTGGATTATATTTGGGAAGAGTTCTAGCAACTTGCATATAAAGACTTTAAAGACATGAACAACCATCAAATGCCATATTCTATTGCAATTTATAAATATTCAAAGCATGCAAATTAATTTGAAAAAGACCACAACTTTTCATCTGCATTGACAGAAACTGCCAATTCATCCTTCTGCCGGCACAGATTAATATATGAACTTCATATGACATGAACTCAGCAGACAAGAGATACAAATCAGATTTAAGAAATGCTGATTATGCTATCAGTATTACTGCTGTTGTAATAGGCAGCCTTTCAGCTCCAGGAAAAAAAAAACACAAACTTTATTATTGGTCCCCAGCCAGCTCTGAAGTATAGGAGCATGCTGAACTTGAAACAGAAGGAGGAGTGCAGTTTAATTCTTGCAAAACAATGTCATTTTATTCAACTTTGCTAGCTTTTAATCTCCAGGGATAGATAAGCTACTAGTAACACTAAATGCTCTTCTTTTGTATTTCTGTTGAAAACAAAAAAATAAACAAACACCATCTGCTTTTAAGCTGTCCATGAAAGAGGCCTCCTAATTAAAACCTGTCTATATAGTTACATTCATGCATATTAAACACAGTAATCAAATATAGATTAATCTAAGACAACATTTAATAAGCCGAGAAGCTGTCTTGATTCATACAATACTGCATAAAACAATCATCGGCCAGTCGGCAACGGCAGCGGCGGTAGCGGCAGCGGCAGCCGCGGCAGCGGCTGAGGTTGGTACGGGGAGAGATCGGGCCATGGCGGGCGGGCGGTTTCCATGCGGTTTCCGTGCTCCGGGCCCCCCCGAGCAGCAGCCCGAGACCCGCCTGGACCCGGAAGTTCCCGGCAATGAATCAGGAGAGGAGGGGGCGTAGCACCACCCCCTGTGATCGGGTGATAAAGAGCCTCTGGGAGGACAGGGACTAGTCCCTGCCCAGAGGGGAGAGGGGGAGTCAGCAGTGACTGTGTGTGTCCCGGGGCGGGGGAGGGCACAGCCCCAGGGGCGTGGCAGTTTGCGCAGCAGTTCTCGCAGGCAGGGCGGCGAGCAGGGTAGGCGGGCAGGCAGGTATGGTTTCCACTCGGCGGAGCCCTAAGTCCCTTGCGGGTGCCAGAAAAGACATGGCAACCCAAACGGTCCTGCTGCGGAAGCATGCGGAGGTACAGGTGGCAGGCTGCAGGGAGTGCCAGAGCCTGGCCCTGGCACTCGAGCGTAACGGAGACCTCACCTGTGTGAGGTGCAAACAGGTCGACGACCTGATCTCCTTGGTGGCCCAGCTCAAGGAGGAGGTGGAAAGGTTAAGGAGTACAAGAGCATCCCAGGAAGAGGATGGCGGGCAGTACTGTTCCCTGCCTGTCCTTGGGAAAACGGACGGGCCTAATGCTCCCCGGGTAGTGGAGGATCCTCTTCCTCCTCCACAAGGAGCAGGAGGAGACCTAGGGGATGGGGGGGAATGGAGGCAGGTCCCTGCTCCGAGTGGCAGGCAAATCCCATCCCGACCTTCCTCCCCTCCCCGCGTCCCCCTGCAGAATAGGTATGAGGCGCTGGAGCCTGAGCGTCTTCCTGAGTGTCAGGAAGATACAAATCTAGGTGAAAGACCCTCTACGGGGCTACGTAAACAGAAGCAACCAAGTAAGAGGGTTGCAACCAGCTCCAAAAAGGAGAAAAGAAAAGTAATTGTTATAGGCGACTACCTGCTAAGGGGAACGGAGGGCCCCATATGCAGGCCAGACCCGACTCACAGGGAAGTCTGCTGCCTCCCAGGGGCACGGGTAAGGGATGTTGCCAGGAGGATTCCTGAACTGGTGAGGCCCTCTGACTACTACCCACTATTAGTATTCCAGGTGGGTAGGCATGAGATTGAAGAGAGAAGTCCCAGGGCAATCAAAAGGGACTTCAGGGCCCTGGGGCGTTTGGTAAAGGGGGTAGGTGCATAGGTGATATACCCTTCAATTCCTTTGCTATTTGGTGAAAATAGGGAAAAGACTATGAAAGTACAACAGATTAATACGTGGCTAAGAGACTGGTGCCGTAGGTGGGATTTTGGGTTTGTTGACCACGGGGCGGCTTTCATGACACCGGGCCTGCTTATGCCGGATGGGGAACAGCTGAATCAGAAGGGGAAAAGGGTTATGGCCCAGAAGTTGGCAGGGCTGATCAAGAGGTCTTTAAACTAGGTTCGATGGGGGAGGGGGATAAGACCAGGGCAACCACAAATGAACCTAGTGGCGACAGACCTGTGTCAGGGGCAAGGCCGCTAGCCCAGCTGAAGTGCGTTTACACCAATGCATGCAGTATGGGCAACAAACAGGAAGAGCTAGAAGCCACTGTACAGCAGGAAGGTTATGATGTGGTTGCCATCACAGAAACGTGGTGGGATGACTCTCATGACTGGAGTGCAACTATGGATGGCTATAAGCTCTTTAAGAGGGACAGGCGAAGCAGGAGAGGCGGTGGGGTAGCGCTGTATGTTAGGGAGTGCTTGGACTGTGTTGCAATTGAGGAAGATGGTGAGGATGACAAGGTTGAATGTTTATGGGTGAAGATCAGGGGGAAGGTCGGCAGGGCGGACATTACGGTGGGAGTCTGTTATAGACCACCCAACCAGGATGAGCAGGCGGATGAGGCATTTTACAAGCGGCTGTCGGAAGCCGCCCGGTCGCCGGCCCTTGTACTCGTGGGCGACTTCAACTTGCCGGATGTCTGCTGGAAATACAACATGGCAGAGAGGAAGCAATCTAGGAGGTTCCTCGAATGTGTGGAGGACAACTTCCACATGCAAGTGGTAAATGAGCCCACTAGAGGAGGGGCCCTGCTTGACCTGTTGTTTGTGAACAGAGAAGGACTAGTGGGAGATGTGAGGGTCGGTGGCTGTCTTGGGAGTAGCGACCATGAAATGTTAGAGTTTTCGATAGTGGGGGAAGTAAGGAGGGGCAAGAGTAGAACTTCTGCCTTAGATTTCCGGCGGGCAGACTTTAGCCTGTTTAAGAGGCTGGTGGACCGAGTCCCTTGGGAATCGGTCCTGGAGGGCAAAGGAGTCCAGGAAGGCTGGACATGCTTCAAAAGGGAATTGTTAAATATTCAGGAGCAGGCTGTCCCAGTCTGTAGGAAGGCAAGCCGTCGGGGAGAAAGACCGGCCTGGTTAAACAGGGAACTTAGGCTAGAATTTAAGGAAAAAAAGAGAGCCTACTTGCTCTGGAAGAAGGGTCGGGTAACTTGGGAGGTCTATAGGGACGTGGCCAGGTCGTGTAGGGAGAAGATTAGAAGGGCCAAAGCTCAATTAGAGCTCGATTTGGCTGCTACAGTCAAAGACAACAAAAAAAGCTTTTACAAATACATTAACAGCAAAAGGAGGGTCAAGGAGAGCCTCCACCACTTGCTGAATGAGGAGGGTAGTGTAGTGTCAGGGGATGAGGAAAAGGCAGAGGTGCTCAATGCCTTCTTTGCCTCGGTCTTTAATGTCAGGACTGGTTGTCCTCAGGAGACTCGGCCCCCAGAGCCTGAAGTTAGGGACAGGGGGGTGTGTGAACCCCCCGTAATCCAGGAGGAGACGGTTAGTGACCTGCTGTGCCAGTTGGACACCCACAAGGCTATGGGCCCAGATGGGATTCACCCCAGAGTAATGAAGGAACTGGCAGATGAACTTGCCAAACCACTCTCTATTATCTACCGGCAGTCCTGGTTAACTGGAGAAGTTCCAGCTGACTGGAAATTGGCAAACATAACGCCCATCTACAAGAAGGGTCGGAAGGACGATCCAGGGAACTATAGACCTGTCAGCCTGACCTCGGTGCCAGGCAAGGTGATGGAACAGATCATCCTGAGTGCCATTACACGGCACATGCAGGACAATCGGGGCATCGGGGCCAGCCAACATGGATTCATGAAAGGCAGGTCCTGCTTGACCAACCTGGTCTCCTTCTATGACAAAGTGACCCGCTTAGTAGATGAGGGCAGGGCTGTGGATGTAGTCTATCTAGACTTCAGTAAGGCATTCGACACTGTCTCCCACAGCATCCTCCTGGACAAACTGGCTGCCCGGGGCTTGGATGGGTGGACTCTTAAATGGATTAAAAACTGGCTGGATGGCCGAGCCCAGAGAGTGGTGGTGAATGGGGCAAAGTCCAGCTGGCGGCCGGTCACTAGCGGTGTTCCCCAGGGCTCAGTTCTGGGGCCGGTGCTGTTCAATATCTTTATAGATGATCTAGACGTAGGGATTGAGTGCACCCTCAGTAAATTTGCAGATAACACCAAGCTGGGTGGCAGTGTCGATCTGCTGGAGGGTAGGAAGGCCCTACAGAGGGATCTGGACAGGTTAGATAGATGGGCTGAGTCCAACGGCATGAGGTTCAACAAGAACAAGTGCCGGGTCTTACACTTTGGCCACAACAACCCCATGCAGCGCTACAGGCTGGGGGAAGAGTGGTTAGAAAGCGGCCCGGTGGAAAGAGACATGGGGGTGCTGATCGACAGACGGCTAAACATGAGCCAGTAGTGTGCCCAGGTGGCCAAGAAGGCCAATGGCATCCTGGCCTCTATTAGGAATAGTGTAGCCAGCCGGTCTAGGGAAGTGATCGTCCCTCTGTACTCAGCACTGGTGAGGCTGCATCTTGAGTACTGTGTTCAGTTCTGGGCCCCGCACTTCAAGAAAGATGTTGAGGTGTTGGAGCGAGTCCAGAGGAGGGCGACCAAGCTGGTGAAGGGTCTGGAGGGTCTGACCTATGAGGAACGGCTGAGGGAGCTGGGGTTGTTTAGCCTGGAGAAGAGGAGGCTCAGAGGTGACCTTATTGCAGTCTACAACTACCTGAAGGGAGGTTGTAGTGGAGTGGGAGTTGGCCTCTTCTCCCAGGCAACTAGCGATAGGACAAGAGGGCACAGCCTCAAGCTTTGCCAGGGGAGGTTCAGGTTGGACATCAGGAAGAATTTCTTTACAGAAAGGGTCATTAAACATTGGAATGGCCTGCCCAGGGAGGTGGTGGAGTCACCATCTCTGGATGTGTTTAAGAAAAGACTGGACATGGCACTTAGTACCATGGTCTAGTTGACATGGTGGTGTAAGGGCAGTGGTTGGACGCGATGATCCCTGAGGTCTCTTCCAACCTGGTTGATTCTGTGATTCTGTGATCTTTGTAAATCTATTAGAAAAAGATTTTGCATGTGACATTATTTTAAATAAATGATAATAATAAAAAAATTAAGTGGTGCAAAAGATCAGAGGGATTAGTTTTAAAGCAGAAATATAATACTGAAAAACACAGAATTGTTATCCACATTGTCACGGTTTAAAGCTGGGCCAGTTATTAAACCTGTGGCAGATGCCCTCTGTTATCCCCCCCCCCTCCCCCCAGAGGGAAAGGGAAAGGGAAAAGGGAGAGAGGCTTCCGGGTTGGAAAGTTAAAACAGTTTTAATAAACTATAATAATGAAAAAAAAAAAAAATAATAATAATAGAAATAATCAAATATATACAAATATATATACAAAACCAAGATTGAGCTCCCCTGAAGTCAGCCACGTCACCACCGGCACTGCAGGGCAGGCTCCGGGAAGGCCCAGGCTGGGCCTAGCAACGGTCGAGAGCTGGATTCAGGGATGCACGGATCGGGATCGGGGGCAGCAGGAAAACAGACGGAGTCCTCCTTGGACACCGGCCATAGCAGAAAAAAAGGGCGCGACCCTCGTGATCCCCCCCCTTTATACCGAGAATGACGTGTGTGGAATGGAATACCCTCGTTGGTCAATTTTGGGTCACCTGCCCTGTCTGCTCCCCCCTGCAGCTGCGACCCCCCCCTTCGGCTTTTCACTTGTAAGCAGTGAGGAATTCATCAGTGACCTTGGTTTCTCTAAGAATAAGTACAGCAAGAGCCTTACTGCACAACATCCCTACCGGTGCCTCAGCGATAACTACAAACTTCGGGCGTTATCAGTCTTGGAGGCAGACACTGTCTGCAAACATGCAGTTACTTAGAGGAGACTTAGCTGAAAGCAAAAATCACTGAAAGGAAAATCGGCCTGGTTTAGGCCAAACCAGGACATTCCACCCCTTATTCCATACCATTCACGTCATACTCAGATCACCACTAACTTTTCATTTTAAAATATATACAGATAACATTAGTTTATGATTCATCTCTATACAGAAGAAAAAAGTTCATCAAGTTCATTTAGTTCAGGATTGTGGGTTTCCATCTGGCTAGGAGTCTCCCAGGGTAGGAGAGATGATATGAGCTTTGTCACAGTTCGTGCCCACGGGTTGCAGGTTAAAGATGTCAGTCTCGAGGAGGTTACTGGACGCCACCTGCAGCTAGCTCCGGTCTCATCACCACTGCTTCAACCTGAAAGACACTTATGAACACTGTTAGTATTATGCAGCAATTAACATCATGCAGTTCAGAATTAAGTATTCTCACCCAAGATCAGATCACCTTCAGGGACACATCGGACTCCACCATCCTGCAGCATCACCCACCAAGTACATCCAGGTCCTTGAGCAAAAGCAATCCCATGAATGGGTTTACCTTTGCCCGTAGCAGGAAGAACCCAGACAGTTTTTCCCAACAGATTCCTTTCATGCACCACAGGGACTTTATCCCCTTCTACTGTATGTAAAAGGTCTGACTGAGCAGGGCCAGCTCGGTTGATAGATCCTCTGGTGTTGACTAGCCAGGTAGCTTGTGCCAAATGCTTATCCCAGTTTTTAAAGGTTCCACCCCCCATTGCTTTCAGGGTAGTTTTTAACAGCCCATTATATCGTTCAACTTTCCCAGATGCTGGTGCATGATAGGGGATGTGATATACCCATTCGATGCCATGCTCTTTGGCCCAGTTATCTATGAGACTGTTTTTGAAATGAGTACCATTGTCCGACTCAATTCTCTCTGGTGTGCCATGTCGCCACAAAATTTGCTTTTCAAGGCCCAGAATAGTGTTCCGGGCAGTGGCATGGGGCACAGAGTATGTTTCCAGCCATCCGGTGGTCGCCTCCACCATGGTAAGCACATAACGTTTACCCTGGCGGGTTTGAGGGAGTGTGATGTAGTCAATTTGCCAGGCCTCCCCATATTTATATTTCAACCACCGTCCCCCATACCACAAAGGTTTTAACCGTTTGGCTTGCTTAATTGCGGCGCATGTTTCACAATCATGGATAACCTGTGCAATAGAGTCCATAGTTAAGTCCACCCCTCGGTCACGAGCCCATCTGTATGTTGCGTCTCTCCCTTGATGACCTGAAGTGTCATGAGCCCACCGAGCTAAAAATAGTTCACCTTTATGTTCCCAGTCCAAATTTATTTGGAACACTTTAGCAGCCTGATCTGCTTGTTGGTTGTTTTGATGTTCCTCAGTTGCCCGACTTTTAGGTACGTGAGCATCTACATGACGTACCTTCACGACTAGTTTCTCTAGCCGAGCAGCAATATCTTGCCACAGTTCAACAGCCCAAATAGGTTTACCTTTACGCTGCCAGTTGCTTTGCTTCCACTGTTTTAACCACCCCCACAAGGCATTTGCCACCATCCATGAGTCAGTATAAAGATACAGCCTTGGCCACTTTTCTCGTTCAGCAATGTCTAAAGCCAGCTGGATGGCTTTTACCTCTGCGAATTGACTTGATTCACCTTGTCCTTCTGTGGCTTCTGTGATTCGTCGTATGGGACTCCATACAGCAGCTTTCCACTTCCGATGCTTTCCTACAAGACGGCAGGATCCATCGGTGAACAGGACATACTGCTTCTCATCCTCTGGTAGTTCATTATATGGTGGGGCTTCTTCAGCACGTGTCACCTCCTTTTCTGGTGGCATTCCGAAGTCTTTGCCTTCTGGCCAGTCCATAATCACTTCTAAGATTCCTGGGCGATTAGGGTTTCCTATTCGAGCCCTCTGTGTAATTAATGCAATCCATTTACTCCATGTAGCATCAGTTGCATGATGAGTAGTAGGAACCTTACCCTTGAACATCCAGCCTAGTACTGGTAATCGGGGTGCCAGGAGAAGCTGTGCTTCAGTACCAATTACCTCTGAGGCAGCTCTAACTCCTTCATATGCTGCCAGTATCTCTTTTTCAGTTGGGGTGTAATTGGCCTCAGAGCCCTTGTATCCTCGACTCCAAAATCCTAGGGGTCGACCTCGAGTCTCCCCTGGCACTTTCTGCCAGAGGCTCCAGGTAGGACCATTGTCCCCAGCTGCGGTGTAGAGCACATTTTTAACATCTTGTCCCATACGGACTGGCCCAAGGGCTACTGCATGCACAATTTCTTGTTTAATCTGTTCAAAAGCCTGTTGTTGTTCAGGACCCCACTGAAAATCATTTTTCTTTCTGGTCACCTGATAAAGAGGGCGTACAATCTGGCTGTAATCTGGAATATGCATTCTCCAGAAACCCACAACGCCTAAGAAGGCTTGTGTTTCCTTTTTGTTAGTTGGTGGGGACATAGCTGTTATTTTGTTGATCACCTCTATCGGGATCTGGCGACGCCCATCTTGCCATTTAATCCCTAAAAACTGGATCTCCCGGGCAGGCCCCTTGACCTTGCCTCTTTTTATGGCAAAACCAGCTTGCAGGAGAATTTGGATGATTTTCTCCCCTTTGTCAAAAACTTCTGCTGCTGTATCACCCCACACAATGATGTCATCAATATATTGCAAATGTTCTGGAGCTCCACCCTTTTCTAGTGCAGTCTGGATCAGTCCATGGCAAATAGTAGGACTGTGTTTCCACCCCTGGGGCAGTCGATTCCAGGTGTACTGGATACCTCTCCAGGTAAAAGCAAACTGTGGCCTGCACTTTAGTGCCAAGGGAATAGAGAAAAATGCATTAGCAATGTCTATAGTGGCGTACCACTTGGCTGCCTTTGACTCCAGTTCGTATTGAAGTTCTAGCATGTCTGGCACAGCAGCACTCAGAGGTGGTGTAACTTCATTTAGGCCACGATAGTCCACAGTTAATCTCCATTCTCCATTAGACTTTTGCACTGGCCATATAGGACTATTAAAGGGTGAGCGAGTCTTGCTAATCACTCCTTGATTTTCTAATTGTCTAATCAGTTTATGAATGGGGATCAGGGAGTCTCGATTGGTGCGATATTGTCGTCGGTGCACCGTGGCAGTAGCAATTGGCACCTGTTGTTCTTCAACCTTCAGCAACCCCACAACAGAAGGATCCTCTGAGAGGCCAGGCAAGGTAGACAGCTGTTTAATGTCCTCAGTCTCTACAGCTGCTACACCAAAGGCCCATCTATATCCTTTTGGGTCCTTAAAATACCCTTTCTTAAGGTAGTCTATGCCAAGGATGCACGGAGCATCTGGACCAGTCACAATGGGGTGCTTTTTCCATTCATTTTCAGTTAGGCTCACTTCGGCCTCCAATACAGATAACTCTTGAGATCCCCCTGTTATTCCCGAGATACTGACAGATTCTGTCCCTTTATGATTCGATGGCATGAGGGTGCACTGTGCACCAGTGTCTACCAGGGCTCGATACTTTTGTGGTTCTAATGTGCCAGGCCATCGAATCCACACAGTCCAATAAACTCGGTTGTCCCTCTCCTCCTCCTGGCTGGAGGCAGGGCCCCTCTAATTAAAGACTGGATTCGTGCAGCTCACGGGGACTGGACCTTCATTTCCCCTATTCACTCTTGGAAAAAAAGGATTTGAGGCCCATCTACCCTGACTGGGGTCCTGCTCATTGGTAACTGGAGCAGCCATCCTCCTAGGAAAATTCTCACTGGTATTTCTGTTAGCTTGCAACTCACGTACTCGCGCCTGTAGGGTACTGGTAGGTTGTCCATGCCATCTGTTCATGTCCTCCCCATAATCACGCAGGATAAACCACAGGATACCTCGTGACGTGTCCCGTTTCCTTTGAGCTGGTCCAGTAGGAGGGCGTTGCCTCCTAAAGGCTGCAACACGGGCCTGTGTAGGTAGAGAGTCAAGTTTATTCTCGATCCTGGACAGTTTGTCTGACAGTTGTTTAAATGAGTCCTTGTTTTCCTTAGTCAGTTTTTCCACAGCCGAGACACGGGCCTGCAGTGGGGAAGAAATACTATCTTCATACTGTCGCATATAGTTAGCCATTTCGCCCACACTAGGTCGTGCCATAGCATCTTCTCCCCAGACTAATATTGACAATGTATGGGTATGTGTTGGTGGAGCACTCTTCACAACCTTCCGGAACATGGATCGGTTGCATTCCACTTCATCAGGATTTACAGGATCTACAATGTCCTGAGGGTGTTTATAAATGATCTCTTGCACAGCCAGTTCTCTAAGGTAGTTAATACCTTTTTCTATAGTGGTCCATTTGCTTAGGTGGCTCATAACATCATCTTTATAGGGATACCTGCTCTTTACAGCTGACAAGAGTCGCCTCCAGAGGCTGATAGTGTTCGACCTTCTTGGAAGCATCTTATCAATACCACCATCTCTGGACAGGGATCCCAACTGTCTGGCTTCTCTACCATCCAATTCTATGCTATCTGCCCCATTATCCCAGCATCGGAGCAACCAGGTAATAATTGGCTCACCGTCATAACGACTAAAATCTTTTCTTATATTTCGCAGTTCTTTCAGGGATAAGGAGTGGTAGGTTATTTCTACTTCCGAGTCCGAGTCCTCCTGTGATTGTTCTGCTTTAGAAGGACCTTTCTTGTCCTTCTTGTGTAATGGGTCTGCTTTAAAAAGACGATCAAGGAAACCCCCCTCTGTGTCAGGCCCTGACTCTGCCTGAGAAGGGCCCTCACCTGGGTCCTGTGCTGGCTCTGCCTTAGAAGGCTCTGAGTCATCATCCTTCACTTTACTAGCTGATTTCTTTCTGTGTTTTCTCCTGGTTACAGGGGCAGCATGATACCTACCGCTGTTGCTGCACTGACATCTAATCACATACCACACCAGAAACACATTCAGGACAAACGAAAATAAAACCATGCCACCTAGACAGCACCATCCTAATTTCGCAAAATCTAGTGGAATCACCTTGGCAGAAAAGGAGAAGGTACTATTTCCCAAAGTAAAATTGGAAGTATAATCATTAACAGAATCAGCTAAAGGACTCCCAGAGTGCGCAGATAAAATCTCTGCTACCGAGGTCAGAGCAGTAACAACCCAGTTTATCACGACATAAATCCGTACGAAACGCCATAACAAAACAATGCATGTTGACCAGTACCCAGCAATGATAAACTGCACATAAACACTAACAAACAACGGCAAGTAAGGTATTATTACACTTAACTCTGTAAAAGGCTTAATAAAGAGACGAGATAGCACAGCGATCAAAAATGACATTACCATCTTCGCTATCTGTTTTAATTTCCAACCCCTCGTAAATCTCAAAGGAAGAACTCCGATACTCTCTCAGCTGAGCTCTCCGGGTCTCCTCCCACTGGAGCTGGGATTCGACTTATCAGAGCAACCTG